>NC_069397.1:33050062-33650062 GCF_027475565.1 Acinonyx jubatus | reverse complement strand
GCATTGTTAACTACAGTCAGCATGAGACACATTACATCTCTAGGACTTATTTATCTGGAAACTTGTATCTTTTGTTCAACTTCACCCAGTTCCCCTATTCTCCTCCCCACCTCTGGCAACAACCAATCTGTTCTCTGTTTCTATAAGCTTGGTTTTTTTAGATGCCTTATATAAGTGAGATCATAATAGTATTTGTCTTTCTTTGTCTGATTTATTCCACTTAGCATAATGCCTTCAAGGTCTGTTCATGTTGTCACAAATGGCAGGATTTCCTTCATTGCTGAATAATATTCTATTATATCTCTATATATCCATATAGGTATATCGTAACTTCTTTATCCACTCATCTGTTGATGGACACTTAGATTATTTCTATGTCTTGGCTATTGTAAATAATGCTGCAATGAATGTGGAGGTACAGATATCTCCCTGAGACAGTGGTTTTGCTTCCTGTGGACATGCACTCACAGTTGGAGTTGCTGGAACATACAGTAGTTCTATTTTTAATTTTTTGAGGAACCTCCATACTTTCTTCCATAGTGGCTGTGCCAGTTTACATTCTTACTGACAATGCACAACAGTCCCCTTTACTCCACATCCTCGCCAACATGGATAGCCATTCTAACAGGTGTGAGGTGATACCTCATCGTGGTTTTGATTTGTGTTTCCCTGATGATGATGATGATGTTAAGCACATTTTCATGTGCCTGTTGGCCATTTGTATGTTTTCTGTGGAAAAATGTCTACTCTGTTCCTCTGCCTATTTTTAAATTGGATTATTATTATTATTATTTGCTATTGGGTTGTATGGGTTCTTTATATATGTTGGATAATAACCCCTTATCGGATATATGATTTGCAAATATTTGCTTCCATTCCATAGGCTGCCTTCTCATTTTGTTGATAGTTTCCTCTGATGTGTAGAAGCTTTTTAGCTTGATGTAATCCCACTTGTTTATTTTTGCTTTTGTTGCCTTTGCTTTTGGGGCCAAATTAATGTGTGTCTTTTGCGTGCATGGAATAGTGTAGATAAGTAGATAAACTGCAACTAGCTTTTTCTTTTAACAGTGTGTTTTGGAGATGTTTCCATGTTAGTTTATGCAGATCTGATTCATTGTTTTAAAAATGCTGCATTTTCCTCAGTACGGAGCTACCACTTTTCCCTTCCTTCCTTCTTTTAATTTTAATGTTTATTTATTTTTGAGAGAGAGACAGAACATGAGCAGGGTAGGGACAGAGAGACAGGGAGACAGAATCCAAACCAGGTTCCAGACTCTGAGCCATCAGCACAGAACCTGATGCAGGGCTCGAACTCATGAACCATGAGATCATGACCTGAGCTGAAGTTGGACGCTTAACCAACTGAGCCACCCAGGCACCTCAGGAGCTACCACTTTTCTATTTCATACTCAAGGCTGATCCAGATGCAGAGCACCTTCCCTTGCACCAGCTGGGACCAGGAACATCCTTGTCCTTTCCTCCCCATATCTCCCCTGACACCAAAGCTACGGTTTCCCTTCTTATTCCCTGAGATCTTCACCTTCACTGCAGTTATACCTCTTCCCCTGGCAGCCAGCCAAACCATACCTTTGAGATGCCACCTGGGTATATCTGAATGGGAACAAGAGGGCTTGATGTCTGCATTCCTGTTCTTGAAGAAAGCCCTCATGGGGAGAGATTTGGCGATCCTATCCATGGCATGTTGACTTGTGATGTGCCTTCACAGCCATGGGGCTTTGAATATACACAGTATATCTGGCACATTCTCATCTGAACTGAGAAATCCCATTTCTATTATTTTGCCACTTACTTTTCTGTAAGTCCAAGAATCTGCTAACAGAGAAAAGCTATTTATTGGAGAGAGAGCCCACTAGGAGAAAAATGAAAGGTACTTGATAAAGTATTTCATGATTTAGAAGAACATATTTATAATTTCCACCCTTGAAAGAGATGTTAAGGTTACAGCAGATTTGTCCTAACCACATCTCCTCACACAGAGACTGGTGCAGGTTACTTGTAATAATCCCAGGCAAGGAGATGAGATATTAACTGAAAATAATTGGAAGGTCTAAGCGAACCATGGGACAAAGGTCACTGAGACATCTCTGGCTTCTCCACCCACATGTTAATGGAAGAGTTTTGTGGGATTTAATTTAATTGAACCAGTCAGAATTGAAACTGCTGAAAACCTGCTGCTTCTATTTATTCTCTGGGTTTCTATGGAGAGATGAGCTCTGAGTGGTGATTCTTCTCAAGAGGGCCATATGAGGAAAATAGTTCCCTGGTGGTCTGGGAGGACTTGGACTTGGGTGGAGTAGGCAGCTGCATTCAAAGGGTGATTTGAGGGGTGCTGTGTGGTGATGGGAAGGGGAGGAAAACAATTTATGTCCCCTTGAGTTTTGTTAATAATAATGAGAATAATAAAATAATAATCACTCATACTTTTTAAAAAGTACCTACTGGGTTCTCTCACTGTCTTGCTTAATCCTCAGATAATCTAGAAGTGTTTTTCCCATTTTACTAACTGCAGCTTAGAAAAATTAAGTGAGTTGTTTGAGGTCACACAACTGGTAAGAGACAGTGCCCAAATTTGAAAATAGGTCATGTGATTCTATAACTTTTGCTTTTATTGTCTATGTTATATAGCCATAGACGTAGGAATCCAAATTAAGGGAGGAGAAAGCACAGAAGGACAACAAATTGACCGTGGGGGATCAGATTGAATCGACTACAAGGTTGTCAGTCATCATTTTGGACTCTCTGAACACACTGGTGGACAGGTGTGCAAGTCTCAGAGTCAAGGAGCTTCTTCTAGGGGCTTGCGGTATTTCACTACCCTCTCCCACCACTTGACATCATGAGCAGCCTGGAAAATGTATTTTCTTTAGCGGTCATGGCTCAGGATTCCCGAGTTGTCCACTTTTTTTTCTTATGAATCAGGAAGACATGAGAACTAAAGCATCTTGAAAGGAGTGTTTGACCATTCTGGGTCAGAGGGAGGCCCTGTATCATGTGGACTCAGACAGGGTAGCCAGAGGTAGCCTGGCAACATCACAGAAGCAACATCATATCCGGGAAGGTTTTAAGTCTGAAGAGGGAGGAGAGAAAGAACAATGAGGTCAGGAGGACTTGGGATTTGGAGGAGGTTGGGATGGGGTATGGGTGGAATAGGCAGTTCTGAGGTATGAATGGGCAGTGGATGTGAAGGATGTGCCTTTGATGGTATTGGCTGCATGTCATGGGAGATGGGATTGCTCCCTTAAAGGGCTGAGTGGGTGGACAGGGTCCAGGACAATGCCTTAAACACAACATTAATTATGCCTGCTAACTGTACGGTGTTTTAAAATTTCCAGAATAATTCCATGCAGTATATCTGCTGCATTAAACTGAATGAAGGGAGATCTTTGTTTTAAGTTATTACTCGAAAGTTCTCACGTGTCCATGCCCATTATGATAATTTTGGAAGAAGTCACTGACTCTGATGAGGTTTGTCACACACCTCAACTTCAACTTTTGCAGTAGCTTATTATCGTGAAACAAAATGGCAGCAGGCATGTTCCTGTAACTGCAC
Source organism: Acinonyx jubatus (assembly GCF_027475565.1). Taxonomy (NCBI): domain Eukaryota; kingdom Metazoa; phylum Chordata; class Mammalia; order Carnivora; family Felidae; genus Acinonyx; species Acinonyx jubatus. The sequence goes on along the minus strand of NC_069397.1, from coordinate 33,646,491 downwards.
TGGAGAAAGCCTACAGTCCAGAGATCCACAGAGGAACACACTAAGGCTGTCTTCTTCTTGGTGAGAGATAGTGAGCAGGCTAGAGTTCAGAACTACCTTTGATGTAAAAGGGAGATAAGAACTTCCTGGCACAGGTAGTCAACGGAGGGACAATCCCTGTCACTGGTGGCCTCTTTCATCTCTAACTCCACCAGCCTTTCCTCTGGTACTCTCTCTCTGTCTATGTCGAAGTAGAAATTCCTTGTTTTGGGCCCACACAGGCCCTTTCCTTCTTTTGGTAACAGGACCCAGAATTTCCTTTGGGCAATCCTTCTCTCCCACTTTCAAGCACTCAAGCCGTGGCTTTGGATGATGATAGCTCCATTGTGGCTTTGGAAGTGGGTCATGCAACCACACCTGGACAATCAGACTACTGAATTCTTCTACCTCCAGTGATTGGTTCAGGGATGGGCATGTGACCAGAATGTAGCGGGTACCTCACAGGCGAGAGGTACTCTCCACTGCCTTGCGCCGTGATGGTGCGAGGGTGGGAGACTCTAGAGGCCAGTAGCCACCTTGTCCTGTGAGGAGAGATGGACTATTCAGAAGGGCTTAGATGAAAAGAGGCTAAAGTCAGGACTATTTACAGAATCGTTGGCGAGGTGTGGGGGTGGAGGGTTAAGGAAACTGAGAAAGCACAGTGATTTACCCAGGGACCAGCAACAGTGGGGAGCTATTGGTAGCCTTAGTACTGAAGGGGTGACACAAGGGAGCAGTGTTATCAGAACCTGACCAGAGCTGGAGCCAGGGAACAGGGAATCAGTCGCTGCCAGACTGACAAGGCAGAGAGGAAGTGGGGATGGGCTGGGCAGAAGTAAATACTCTGACCTCACCCCCCTCAAGCCCTCCAGTCTCTTCTGCTGGTACTTGCATTGGCTGGGCACAATCAAAGAACGAGATCGAGCCCAGGCCAGCCTCCTGGATGCAGAGCAGGGGAGAGAAGGGCAGAGAACAGATCTGGGGTGGGGGCGGTAAATGGAGAAAACCCACACAAAGATGTTCTTGATGGTTTATTAGTTAGGATAAACCCTTTTGCTTTAGCTGGGATTGGGTGGCTGATCTCTCATTTGTACTGGACAGTCCCATGTGTAGCATGAAGCTTACTAGTTAACTATTGTAGTTAGTGGTTACATAGTCCTCCCATCTCCCTGCACCTCCCCCCTCTCCCCCCCATCCATGGTTTTGCTTTGCATGGTTTCAGTTACCTGTGGTCAGGTGTGGTCCAGAAGCAGATGAACCTCCTTCTGACGTATTGTCAGAAGAGCAGAAATAGCCTAATGCTACATCACAAAGCCTTGTCATCCAGCTCACTTTTTCTCCTCAGGCAGCATTTTATCTTCTGACACCATCACAGGAAAAAGGGTGAGTACAGTATAATCAGATCTTTTGAGAGTGAGGGAGACCACATACCCATAATTTTTCTTACAGTAGATTGTTATAATAATTCTATTTGATTATTACTTGTTGTTACTCTCTTATGGTGCCTAATTTAGAAATTAAACTTCATCATAGGTATGCATGCATAGGAAAACACTTAGTATTGATAGGGTTTGGTACTCTCCATGGTTTCAGGAATCTACTGGGGGTCTTGGAACATATCCCTCCTGGATAAAGGGGGCTACTGAATGTTTCGTCTTCCCTACTGTATTCTCAGTGACATGTCTGGCCCAAAGTAGATGCTCCGTGAATGCGTGCTGAAGCAAATCAAACGGAATCCTAGGGCAGAGGGACGAGTTTATGCAAAGTCACAAGGCACCCCCGCCGTGGCACACCTCCATGTCAGTAAATGTGGGTGTTAGAGTGGGTGGCACTTAGTTGCAAGGTAGGAAGACATCCTGGGCTGCTTCACCCCTGCTGGGAAAGCAGAGAAGACTTCAGCTCCTTGAAGAAGAGTTTGGGCAAGAGCGTAGGAGGGTGGGAGGGGGCAAAGAGAAGAGCATCTGTGTTCCAGGCTTTGGCGGGGGGGCGGGGGGGGTGGGGGGGTTGTAATTCAGCCACATGGACTCTGATGGGCAGTACAGCCGAGAGGGAATTTCACCGGGACAGTGAAGTGTTCACTAAGAAGAATTGGAGCAGCGCTTCCGTGTTAAAAGAGGCTACAGAAATCATCTGATAGAATCCCCAACATGTGAACTGTAAGGGTGGGATTGAGGTGGGTGGGCAGGAGGAATGACTCCAAAGTGCCCGCATAAAGTTGATGATGCTAATACCTCAGGAGCAAAAGAAATTGCAAGCCACGGTGAAAAAAAGTGAAGGGAGGGTTCTGATTGGCCTAGCTGGCTCTGATATCTGTCCGTTCTACCAATCACAGAGGCCAGGAGATTGCAAGTTTCTTTCTGCGCCAGTTACCAGAACAGGTGGGGGAAAGGGAGCTGGGAAGACACAAACTATACGTGTTCTGATATTTTGAACCATTTCAGTCAGTCGGGAGCCAGTATGTGTATCTTGTCTTTTTACAGATAGCAGTGCTGAGATTGCATACCAGAGGGGGTAGTCTGGGGTTTTAAGGGACCGTGAAATGCTACAGGCAAGAAAGATGTGGGATATTCTAAGACAGTTGGTTGGAAACAGGAGGTAACACAGTCAAACCCTGAATGCGTTTTGGGCATTCAAATAAGTATGCTTAAGGCAATGTTTCGCCAAGTGTGGTCGGGGGATCCCCCGGGGGACTCTGAGACCATTTCCGTGGGTCCTCATGGTCAAAATCGTTTTACAATAATATAGGATGCTATTTGCTTCTTTCACTCCCGTGCTGTCACGAATGTACAGTGGAGAAGGAGAGCGAGATGTTCCGGGGACTGTGTGGCTTGTGATAATGCTACTCATTGAATGCAGAAGCAGGGATGAGAATCCTCTTCTATGAAGCCACACATCAAAGAAATCTGCAGGAATGTAAAACAGCGCCCCTCTTCCCTGTTCTTTTTTGTTTCCTTGTTGAAAGCGGTTACTTTACATAAAAATGAATTATTTAGGGGCGCCTGGGTGGCTCAGTCGGTTGAGCGTTGGACTTCAGCTCATGTCATGATCTTGCAGTTTGTGGGTTCCAGCCCCGCATCCGGCTCTGTGCTGACAGGTCAGAGCCTGGAGCCTGCTTCGGATTCTGTGTCTCCTTCTCTCTCTGCCCCAACCCACTTGTGCTCTGTCTCTCAAAAATAAATAAATGTAAAAAAATTTTTTTTAAATGAATTATTTATGTTAACCATGCAGTGGGTTCCTTGTTGTTATTGTTGAGATTAGTTGATCTATAAATATATATATATATATATATATATATATATTTTAATTCTTGGTTTTAATGTCTCATATGGTAAGTGTTAATAGATATAACCCACGGAAACAAAAACTCTTTGGAGTCCTCGTCAATTTTTAACAGTGTAAAGGGGTTCTGGGACCAAAAAGTTTAAGAGTCATTCGCTTAAGTTGGCATTAAATCCCTGGTAATGAACAGGGGAGGGGAACACATGCTTTTCCAGCTCGCATTTTTGTTGCTGGTTTGTTGTGATACTGAGGTTACCCTGAACGAATACCTGTCATCCTGTGGAGATAGTCCCATGCAGGGAGGAGTGGAAGGATCACATATGGAATTTAGTCAGCCTATTTTGTCTTTAGCTTTCCGTTCCTTTGGGGGAAGGATCACGATCAAATTACTTACTGTTTCTGAACTGCAGTTTCTCGTGGCTAAAATGTGGATGGTAACAGCTGCTCATCTCACTGGAATCTCACAAAGATGAAATGAGGTGTTTGCGGAAGCATCTAACCTGTTGCCGGGAATAACAGGTGTTCCATAAATATTAGCCCCCTTTCCTCCCTCTCAAGTGACTCAAAGGATCAGTCAGTTCAGAGTCTCCAAAAAGAATTCTTGGTCTAAGTGGTTCCCAAAGATAGTTCTGCCTGGTGTCTGGCCTTATCTGTTCCCATAAGTCTCTTGCCTCTGAAGAATCAATTCACTGGCTTGTGGGACCTCTTTTTTTTTTTTTTTTTTTTAAACAAGGCCAGTGCCACTGCATTGTATTTCCTGGATTTGTGTACTCTTGGTGGATATAGTGAGGCCACAAGGGGAGTTTTACATGTAGCTATATCTTCAGTGGATTTTGCACAGCCACCTCGTCCTCTTCCTTTGCGATCCATTATTGGCCTGGAGGGGAGGGGAAAAGACCCCCCAGAAAGTTACCTAGCAACAGTTGAAGTTCAGGTGAAATCTGCTAATTAGATTGGTATGAAGTGTGGTTGGTGAGGGATTGGCCAGCAACCAGCAGCCTCCTGGACCTCACTGCAGATTTTGGTGGAGGGGCAGCCATAACTTCCAGAAGGGTTCCCCCCAAGTTGCCTGCTCATGGAAGATTTCAACCAAATTCATCCACCCTGACAGTCTTTCTCTGGTTCTCTTCATCTCTTTCTCTCTCCTACCCCATCCCCCTTTCTCTGTTTCTCTTCATCAGTCAATCAACCTGGCAGCTAAAAGAAAGTTGAATTTTGTGGGGGGAACCAACAAGGTCTAGTGGGAAGAGCGTAAGTTCTGGAGCCAAATAAATACGGATTCCAAACCCACTGTGCCACTTAACTGGTTCTGTGGGTTAGATAAGCTGCCTCATCTCTCTGTGTGAGTTTCTTCATCTATGAAACAGGACATAATAGAGCCAGGCTCAGAAGGCTATGTTGGGGTTTAAATTAAATAAGACCCAGACTGCCTGGCGCACATGGTGATCCTCACAAAACATTTCTCAGTAAACATTTCTGCCGTGCCCTCTCTTTGCAAATTAGATATTCCCGACTCTGTAGAGGATCAATCAGAAGGATTAAAATATTAGAAATACACGCCTAAGGCATAAACATTACAGAGGCGATACGATAGTTATTCACACACAATACTATATATAAATATATTGGGAACGACTTCTCCCACCTGTTCAAAACTGGACCTTCAGAAGTGGAAAGAGAGAACAATGTATGTTCCAACACTGGTGAAGGTTTTTTTTTTGTTTGTTTTTGTTTTCGTTTTGCCATCGTGTCCACAGAAGATGCCATCAGATCATGGATCTGCTCACGTCAGAAACAGTAGGATGCTGTGGTAGACGGCAGAGTGGTCCTCAAAGATGCCCACATCTAACCCCCACAAGCTGTGCGTAGGTTTCTTTCCATGGCGAAAGGAATTTTGCAGGTGTGTTGAGTTAAGGAAATTGAGGAAATTATCTTGGATTGTCATCAGGGTCCTGACAAGGGAAAGAGGGAGGCAGGAGAGGAGAGGACAGAAGCTGCTACCGTGCTCGTTCTGAAGAAGGAAGGGGTCACAAGTCAAGGAACGCCATGGCGTCTAGAAGCTGGAAAAGGGAACCAATTCTCCCCTACAGTCTCCAAAAGGAATCCAGCTCCATTAACGACTTTAGCTCAGCGAGAGTCCTTTTGGACTTTCCATCTCTGGAGCAGTAAGATAATAAATTCATGTTGCTTTTAAGCTAAGTTTACGACAATTTGTCACAGCAGCAAGAGGAAACTAATAAGATGCCTTTGAGAGGCATTTGAGAATTTGAGGGGCTCAGACACCTGGAAGCATGACCCCGCTGGGCTCCCACATCTGCCCTTGACTACTTGAGACAAGTTGATTGTTTTCTCTGAAGTTGTTTTTTAAAGCTGTTTACTGAAGGTATTGGACTAAGCCAGCATCTCTCCTGGGCCCCTTCTGGTGTGACTTTTGTATGGCTCTGTGCTCTGGGAGTGTCTAGCGGAGACAGTTGCGGTGCATAACTAAAAGTGTTGCTAGGTTCTTTGGAGCGCTTGTGTTCATTCAACAAACTGGTTCTTAATAGGTGCCAGGTGCTGTGCTAATTGCCGGGAATATAAAGACAAATAGCCTGTTTCTGCTCTTGTGGAAATCATTGTCCAGTGGGAGAGGGAGACGAGGTAGGACACAGGTGCTGGGGCAGGGGGATTCATGGATGGGGGGTAGGGGGCTGGGGGCTGGGCTAAGGCACCTGACTGGTGTGAGGGTGGCAGCAAGACTGCCCAGAAGTGGTGAAGGATGAGGCCTGTTTAGCAGGGGTGGGGGGAGGAGGGAGGGTGTGTCCCGTAGAGCCTGTGCAAAGGCAGCGAGGCGGGGCGCTGGCTGCTGGGTTTCCGCAGGGGAAACGCGGCCAGATGAGTGGAGGAGGGTGGTGGGCTCAGGCTGGGGTCGGAGGCCTGGAGGGCCTCACAAGTCACACCAAGGGCACCAGGGAGCCAGGAAAAGCTTTCCATGGGGAGTGGCAAGGTATCTTTCATGCGCTGTGGTTATTTTTCACTTCGATATTTTAAAACTAGAGAGAGTATGGGATAAAGAGACTTGCCAACGAATGGCCATTCCATTGCAGATATTAAAAAAAGGGAAGACCTGGAGAAAAATCTTCAAAGCATTAACTCTGGGGCTAACATGCCTGGGTTTAGATCTAGGTTCTGTTGCTTGCTAGCTGTGTGACCTTGGGCAAATTGCTAAGCTCTTTGGTGCCTCAGTTTCCTTGTTTATAAAATGGGATAATAGCAGAATGCTTCAGATGATTACATGAGTATAATAAAATGCTTACAACACCTAGAATGTAGCTAATGTTCTATAAGTCTTTGCTGTTACAATTTCTGATAGGATCCTGCACATTAGAGTCCTTTTGAACATGACCCTCAAAAGCATGCTGTTTGGTAGTAAGGGAGGTGGTTCTCTGAGGCCACATCCAAGGGGCCTCGTTACTGCATATGGTAAGGTTACCAGGAAGGTCCTTGTTAAAATACCAATTCTCTTTTAATTCTGTTTGGCAGCAAAGACACCAAGGAGACCATTAAAGTGACACTCTGGGATATTTCAGGAATGTTGTCCGTATCCTGGTGCCCCCAGCTGGACCGGCCTGCCGGGGTAGCCCAAGGCAAAAGCTGTTTGGAGGCCAAGCTTACCTCTGGCCTCCTCTCCTCTCCCTTGAGAGGGTCTGCCAGGCTGTTTGACCTCAGGCAAGGCACTCCACCTCTTTGACGCCTAGCTTCCTCTCCCACAAACAGGGGATAATGATAATATGACTTTACCTAACTCAAAGAACCTGTCCTTCATTGTATTAGTTCCTACTGCTGCATGCCAAGTTATACCAAAATGTAGCGGCCTAAAACAAACATTTATTCTCTCTAGGTTTCTACCGGTCAGAAGTTTGGACCCAGCTAATTGGATGGCTCTGGCTTCTGGTCTATCATGAGGTTGTCATCAAGCTGGGGACCAAGGCTACAGTCATCTCAAGGCTCAACTGGGGCTGGAGAATCTGCTTCCAAGATTGCTCCCATGCCCTTGGTTCCTGTGTTAATCTGTTAGGGTGCCGTAACAAAATGCGTGACGTCAACAGCAGAAATTCATTTTCTCACAATTATGAGGGCTAGAAGTCTAAGATCAAGGTGCCCTCAGGTCTGCTTTGTTCTGAGGCCTCTCTCCGTGGCTTGCAGATAGCTGCTTTCTTGCTGTGTCCTTACATGGCCTTTTCTCTGGGTGCATGTGCGTCCTTGGTGTCCCTCTTTCTTATAAGGACAGCAGTCATATTGGGCTAGCGTTCCGCCCTATTATTACTATTTTTTGTTAATGTTTATTTATTTTTGAGGGAGACAGAGACAGAGTGTGAGCAGGGGAGGGGCAGACACACACACACACACACACACACACAGAATCCAAAGTAGGCTTCAGGCTCTGAGCTGTCAGCACAGGGCCTGGTGAGGGACTCAAACTCACAAACTGCGAGATCATGACCTGAAGTCCGACGCTTAACCGACTGAGCCACCCAGGCGCCCCTCTTATTATTACAATTTAACCTTAATAACCCTTGTTATTTTTTCACCTTAATGACCTCTTGACCTCTTTAAAGACCCTGTCTCCACATATAGCCATATATTAGGCTATAATAACTCAAACCTTGAATTTTGGGGGAACACAATTCAGTCCATAGCAGCTCCTCACAACATGGGCCTTTCCATAAGCTGCCTCAGTGTTCTCACTACATGGCAGTGGGGGATGCTCGAGGGTCAGAAAGTACACCCCGAACACAGTCTTTCTGTGACCTAATCTTGGAGGTGACCTCTTGTCACTTTAGCTCTATCCTATTTGTTAAAACTGAGGCACTCAGTGCAGCCCACACTCAAGGAGGAGAGATTACATGAGACGTGCAGACCAGGAGGAGGGATACACAGGGATATATTGCCGATCACAGTCATTCATTCATACAACAGAAATTTACTGAGTGCCTACTATGTCCCTCGGTGCTGCAATAGCACGTAAGACACACAAGCATTCTGGTAGGAGAGATAGGCTATGTATCTATAGCTATATCTAGAGAAGTATCTAGATCTATATCTACTTCTCTAGATACAGATCTCTAGATAGATCTAGGTCTATCTACCTAGAGAGGTAGGTGTAGATAGGGATCTATCTGTATTTAGGGTCAGGTAGCGATCAGTGCTCTACAGACATAGAGGGCAGGATAGGGGATGGTGTAATGGACAGTCTCTTGTTGGGATGACAGAGGCCCGCACTAAGGGAAAGCGGGTATCTGGGAGGAGGAGCCTGTGCTGTTATGCTGTGCAGCTGAAGCAAAATCGCGTCTGAGATCATCAGTGGAGAAGGGTCCCTCAAATGTAACGTGGCGGTATTATTATTGTTAGCAGTTGCTGCCTGCCCGCTCACTCCCCACTTCATCCAGACTGCCTTGCTAAGAGATTAGCTAATAAATGCTTAGATGGTTATTTGTCCAGAGTTATTGATTTCTTTCTCCCTGTAGAGAGAACATCTTTGTTGTTTCTTCTGATTACATAGTGATGCATACTCTGTATACATTGTAAACCAAATTCAAACAATATAGGCAGTTCAACTGTCAGAAGGATTTTGTGACCGACAAAGGCTTTGGCTAAATTTAGAAGAGAAATGAAACGTACTGGATGCTGCCGATTCTGGGCACTGCTTAGGTAGAACATCACAGGTGAGCTTCCCCATGCTCTGAGAGCTGCGTGCGGTCACCCCGGCTTTACAGATGGGGCCAGGGGGGCTCTTGCACTCCACGTCCACAGTGTTGGGATGCAGACCACGGTGGTCTCCATCCATGTTGCTTCCTCCAAATGGTGCTGCTCTCAGTGAGTAGATGTCTGCAGGCAGGGACATGGGCAAGAGGTTAATTTGAACAGAGCTGGGCAGGGGACTTGTCAGTTCCCCTTAGCATTGATCTGCCCTCAGCTGGTCTCTGCTTCCCCTGAAAGGGAGACGGGAGGAAATGGCAGCAAGGTTTTACAGTTCGCACCCTGTTTTCTGACTCAGAAGGCCTAGTGGGTTATCCCCATTAAGATGTTTTCTGTTATTGTTCATAGAAAAAGACAGAAATCCTTAATGGGGGAGGGGGGTGATCACACTACTTGATCTGCTGTACAAGGTACATCATTAAAATACGAGACCGTACAATAGAGTGGGAGGGCTTGACTTCACCAAATCATCTGGCCTCTCTGCCATCAGCTCCTTTCTTTTGAAATAATAATTGTCAACATTTATTGAGCACACACTGTGTGTGCCAGGCACTGTTCTAAACCCTTGTTAGGAATTAACTTATTAAGTCTTAGATAAATGCCTACAGATGGAAAGCCTGGATTAGAGGGTAGATATATGTTTAACTTTTTAAGAAACTGCCAACCATTTTTCTAAACTGGTTATGCCATTTTACATCTCACCAGCAACACATGAGAGTCCTGGTTACTTCACATCTTCTCTAACTTTAGGTGTTATCAATCGTTTTCATTTTATCAATTTTAGCAGGTATATAATGGTATTTCATCATGGTTTTAGTTTCCCTGGGGACTAATGATATTGATTATTTTTACATGTGCTTATTATTTGTGCAAAATTCATTTTTAAATCTTTCTTATAATTAAAAAATAATTTAAGACTATGAATTTTCCTTTGAGTATAGGTTTAGCCATATCCCAAAGGGATTGAAAAGAAGGGCTCTAAATGTTTTTAGTCCTAAATAATTTTGTCATTTTATTTCTAATAATTGTTTCATTTGCTAAGTTATTTAAAGGATATTTTCCAGATTTACTCAGTGGTTAAAATGTTTTGCTTGCTTCTCTTTAGTATTTGCTTCTGAATTTACGACATTGTTGTCAGTGAGCATGACCTGTAAACTATTAAGTTCTGAGAAAAAACATACAGTTGTGGCCAAGTACATGGTCACTACTTTTCAATCTTCTATATGCATGAAGAATATATTCTTTTTTTTTCAGTGTATATGATTCTCTTTCTACATCTCTATAAATCAAGATTGATAATTATGTTGTCAAAATAATTTACATACTTGTTCCTTTTTTTGTCTGTCTGATTAAAAAATTTAAACAGAGGCATTTTAGAGTGTCTTGGTGTGCTTTTCTTCCTTCCTTTCATCCTCCCTCCCTCCCACTTCCTTCTTTCCTTCCTTTCTCTCTCTTTTTCTTTCTAATGTTTGTTTATTTTTAAGAGAGAGAGAGAGAGAGAGCACCAGCAGGGGAGGGTCAGAGACAGGGAGACACAGAATCTGAAGCAGGCTCCAGGCTCTGAGTTGTCAGCACAGAGCCCAACATGGGGTTTGAACCCAGGAACCGTGAGATCCTGACCTGAGTTGAAGTCAGATGCTTAACTGACTGAGCCACCCAGGCACCTCTTTTCTTTTCTTTTCCTTTCCTTTCTTTTCTTTTCTTTCTTTTCTTTTCTTCTTGTCTTGTCTTTTCTTTTTTCTCTTTCTTTCTTTCTTTCTTTCTTTCTTTCTTTCTTTCTTTCTTTCTTTCTTTCTGAATTCTCTTTGCATTTCTAAGAGCCATTGCCTTGAATATTGTTTGCTGTATACATTTTCATGTATTTATCATTGTAGCTTCTTCATGGAGTGACCTTTCATCATTTATAATATCCTTCTTTAAACTGTCTAAATTTTTGGCCTAACACTTTCTTTGTAGCTCTTAATATTTATACCCCTGCTTCTTTTTGTTTGCTTTTATCTAATATCTGTTTGCTCATTTAATGTTTTACAACTCCGCTGTGTCATTTTGTTTTAGGTTCATCTTTTTTAAACAAAGCATAATTCCATTTTTGTTTTTCAAATCTGTTCTAAGGATCTTGAGTTTTTTATAGTAGAATTCAACTCTCTTAACATTTATTTGGCATCCAGGATGCTTATTCTTGCTCTTTATGTTCTCTATTTATTATACTTTCTATTTGTTTTCTTATTTCCCCATTATTTATTTTTGTTAAATTGATTAAATATTCTTTATTTCTTTTCTTTTTCTTTCGTTGGAAATTGGAAGTTCTAATATGCATTCATATTCTACTAGTGTTTATATTTAAATATTTAATATACATATATTTTTAAAAGTGTTTATTTATTTTTGGGAGAGAGAGAGAGAGAGAGAGAGAGAGAATATGAATGCAAGTATGAATGCAATAGGGGCAGAGAGACTGAGACACAGAATCCAAAACAGGCTCCAGGCTCTGAACTGTCAGTACAGAGCCTGATGCGGGGCTCAATCTCATGAACCATGAGATCATGATCCGAGCTGAAGTTGGATGCTTAACTGACTAAGTCACCCAGGCAACCCTGTTAACTCTTTTTCTTAGAGTATGTCTTTTATATTTCAGGAATCCATTAACAGTTGCATTGCAGTTTTAAGTCACATTTTTATTGTTTACTGAGATTAATTATTAAATTTAACTTAATAATTAATTAATTATTAGAAATGTTTATTCAATTGATTGTAGGGGACATTTTGGCCTCTTTGTTCATCTGCTTGAGAGTAGGGACCATTAGAAAATAGTTTCTTGGGGTGCCTGGGTGGTTCAGTTGGTTAAGCAACTGAACAGTTGGTTTTGACTCAGGTCATGATCTCATGGTTCATGAGTTCGAGCCCCATATTGGGCTCTATGTTTGCAGCGTGGAGCCTGCTTGGGATTCTCTTTCTCTCTCTCTCTCTCTCTGCCTCTCCCCTGCTCATGTGCTCTCTCTGTCTCAAAATAAATAAACTTAAAAAATAGTTTCTTATATTCCCCCAGAGCCTTACAAACAGTAAGTGTGATGTAGTGTGATATTGGAGACCAAGGATTGGCCCTGAAGCTTGACCCGTGTTTGTCTCAACTCTACCACTTGTCAGTGTCACGAGCTTACATAAACTATGCCCTCAGCTTCCCCAGCTCTAAAATGGTAATAACTTGGCAGGCTAGTTAACAAGGATGAGAGGGTCAAATCTGCAATGGTTTTGAGATCCATTGTGTGCAGTTGCTGGATAAACCAATGGATGTGTGGGAAATGAAGAAAAACAGTCAAAGCCTAGAGACTCAGATGTATCCTGAATGGGAAGACCTCTCCCTTGAGCCCTTCTCTGAAGCCTCTGCTTTTCAGGTGAAAGTGTTTTGGGTGAGCTTGGCCAAGAAGTGGCTGCATAATGTAGGTGGAGGCATTGGCAAGAGTGTGGGGCTTTGTGAGCCCACCTTCCAACCCTGTTTATAGACAGCCTGCTTACCATGTGGGATGCCAGCCTGTGCTGTCCTGCTGTTCACTGGGGGTCAGGCTGGCAGAGAGCTGTGACTTGAGAAGGGTGACTTGGGAGCTTAGCGAGGGCGTACTTGGCTTCCAGTGGGTTTATGCTCTCAGACTGATTTCTGCTTCTCCCTGACCTGAGGAGATTCCATGTTTGTCTTTCTCCCCTCCCCACCATTTGTTTGCCTGACCCCTTGACTCTATTTTTAATGCTACTTTAAAATGTTAAGGTTTTCCTTTATTAAAAAACTCCCTCTTGTTTCAAACAGAGAGGAAGGCAAACCATAAGAGACTCTTTTTCAAAGATTTTTTTTAATGTTTATTTATTTTTGAGAGAGAGAGAGTCAGAGCGCGGGGGTGGGAAGGGGCAGACAGAGAGAGAGAGAGAGAGAGAGAATCTGAAGAAGGCTCCAGGTTCTGAACTGTCAGCACAGAGCTTGGTGTGGAGCTTGAACTCATGAACACGAGATCATGACTCGATCTGAAGTCAGACACTCAACTGACTGAGCCACCCAGGCGCCCCCCCGCCCCCCCCCAAGAGACTCTTAAATACAGAGAGCACACTGAGGGTTGATGGAGGGGTGGGGTGAGGGGAAAATGGGTGATGGCCACTGAGGAGGGCACTTGTTGGGATGAGCACTGGGTGTTGTATGGAAGTGATGAATCATGGGAAGCTGCTCCTGAAACCAACACTGTGCTCCTGACAACTGTGCACACTGTATGTTAGCTAACCTGATGATAAATTATATATATAAAAAAGCTCCCTCTTTCCATCTATATATGTGTATATATATGTATATACAAAATATATATATTAATATATAAATATCTAAAATATATTTATATACACAATATAATATATATTATATGTTTATATATAAGATATAATATATATCTTATATATTTATATATAGGATATAATATATATTATGTATTTATATATAAGATATATATATTATGTATATACTGTGTATATATATTTTTTAATTTTTTTTAACATTTATTCATTTTTGGGAGACAGAGACAGAGCATGAGTGGGGAAGGGACAGAGAGAGGGAGACACAGAATCTGAAACAGGCTCCAGGCTCTGAGCCATCAGCACAGAGCCTGACGCGGGGCTCGAACCCACAAACTGCGAGATCCTGACCTGAGGCGAAGTCAGGCGCTCAACCGACTGAGCCACCCAGGAGCCCCAATACTGTATATATATTTTAATCTGGGAACTTAGCCCCCAAACTGGTCCAGCTTGATGTTTATTTGCTTTCTGTTTCTCACCAGGAAGAGTGAAATCCCCACGGCAGGGAAGACACCGCCTGTTGACCTCCCTTGGCTTTACTGCTGGTGTTGCTTGCTCACCCCAGTCTGTCTGTGCCCCTCCTTTTCCTTCTCTCTGGCATTTCTGCCGGAGTGCTTCTAAACACTCAGGGGCTGAGCGACCTTGAGCTAGATTTGCTATCCACTGTGCCTCACGTGAGCCTCCCATTCACCCATTGTGCTCTTGGTATCAGTAGGTGGTACATCCTTTGCTCTACTTGAGACCCCCCTACGCCCCAATGAACTTCTAACATTGGATCATCAGAAAAGTTGCAGGGGTGATATAGAGACTTCTTTAATACCCTTCACGCAGCTCCCATTAATATTAGCAATTTTTGGCCCAATATTATTGGCCAAGCTACATATTTCAGAATTCATTGGGTTTTCTGCTAACGCCCCTTTTGTGTTTTCAAGATCCAGTCCACGATCCCACGTTGCATGCAGTTATCATAGGCCCTGAGCCTCCTCCCATCTGTGATAGTTTCTCAGTCTTTTATTCCTTTTCACGATTTTGAAGGTTTTGAAGAGTACCTCATTGTAATTTAGGGGAACTCAAGTTCTCTTGCATTTAGAAAGGAGGAAGAACAATTAATTCATTCTTTTCCACGTTCTCAGATGAGAAATCTCCTCTCTTAAGCCATTTTCCTTGTAGAGGCATCAACATTCTAAGAGGATTACTTGCAAAGCATTTGGGGCCGTAAGTTTCTTCCCTATCCAGAAATTTGGGCGGTATTTAATTCTTTACCTCCATGACCCTGACTTAGTGTGTGAACAGAGAGTGTGCAGCGTGGATGAGTTAACGATGCCCCTGCGTGATGTTATGTATGGTTTTGCCCACTCTCCCCATAGGCTGCATATCTGGGCTAGGATTTGCAAAGACCAGCATCTTTGCAGGGACCACCTCCCTGGCATCTGGGGATCCATATTTCCCTCTGTCCTCACCCTGGCAGGTGGGGACACATATTTTCCTCTGTCTTTGCCTCTGTGGGGATGGAGAGTCTAAATTAAGACAACAAGCCATGGCAGCCCAAAGTTCACAAACTAGAAGACCAAGAGTCAATAAGCCTAGCTTTGTCTGAGTGTGGCACCTGGGGATGTCTCATGGAGGGCACCCCAGACTTCCCCACATCAGGAACCACAGGAAAATGTGGTTATGGTGAACATCAAGGCCTCTGAAGAGGAAAGGATGGAAACGTACAACAAGGAAGCACCTCATGAGCTTGGGAGGAATATGGAGAAGGAGAAATGAGTGGAGAGCAATCCCTCTTGGTTTTCAGGTCCAGTGTGTGCACAAGGCTATCCTGCAGCTGGCCAAGGTTTCCCACTCTCTGCCTCCCCTCCACATGTGCATGGCTGGCTCTTCAGGAGAAGGAGGCCCTACAAAGTCCAGAGTAGGATGATTGACCTGATTTTCTAGAAAGATCTCTGGACCTGCATGGAGTCCTGACTTGGGGTTTGGAATGGGTGGCAGTGCTTCTGGACGGTGAGCGAGGTTTCATACTGTGCAAGAAGCACTGGGTGGTGCCGGCTGTGCTGCTAACTGGTGGTGACATTTGAGGCCACTCACTATCCTTAGTTTCCTTGTTTGTAAAAAAGAAAGGGGGAGTGGGTAGATAATTCTCAGTTTCCTTCAAAATCTAGCAAACTGTGATTCTTTTTTTTTAATGTTTATTTATTTATTTATTTATTTATTCACTTAGAGTGGGGGAGGAGCAGAGAGAGAGGCAGAGAGAGAATCCCAAGCAGGCTCCACAGTGTCGGCTTAGAGCCTGATCCTGACCTGAGCCCAAATCAAGAGTTGGATGCTCAACCGATTGAGCCACCCAGGTGTGCTCCACAAGCTGTGACTTTTATTTAGCTCTGTCACACCCAAAACAGCTTGGCTTACCTCTCACTAAAGGACTCCTTTTCTCTACGTGCCATGAAGTGAGGACTTTGGGAAGCATCGTGGCAGTGGAGGGGTTGCTTTTGGCCACCCAACATCCACTTTCCATTCCTAACAGCACCCCAGAATCTTTTTGGACAACTACCCTTCTCCAGCGACTTTAGTCTAGTGGCATCCTGTCCTTCTCTAAACATAGGGACATGTGGCCCAAACCAGGTCAATCAGATGATCCTTTTTAGGAATTTGAATCTTGACCAAATAGGAAAATGCTGCAAATGCCTGGTGTTGCCCCCTCCCCTGGTGGCATCTTGGTCTGGCCATTCCTCTACTTCCTGCTTCCAGGAGCTGTCTATGCCCTAGTGGTGTCCAGGCCTGGGTCCCAGCTCTCCAGTTGACTCTGAGAGGCCCTGATCTCCTTTGGTGTTACTCCCTTTCGCTTAAGCTAGGCAAAATTAGTTTCTGTTGTTTGCAACCATAGACCTGTAAATAGTAAAGGACTTTCTGCTTGACTTCTTAAATGTGTACTGATAGCAAGAATCTTTGCTTTGCATTTCAGATATTTCCAAAGTTCAGGGAAGTACTGGGCATGCCACCCAGTGATATTCAGGCTCTGGAATTAACCAGACCTAAGCCAAATTGGTTGTGACATCTAGTGACTCCTTCGCCTACTGGTATCCTTGGATATACTCTCTGGAACACCCTAAGCCTTGGTTTTCTTGTCTATTAAATGGGTGTAATAATAATACCAGTCACATAGAATGGTTGTAAAGATTAAAAAAAGATGTTTGTAGTAAGTTCTCAATAAACATTGAATCTGTTTTTGACTGCAGTCGTGAAAACGTGGGTGGATTATGGTGCTGTGTTGGATCTCATCCCCTCGACTTTACACATGAGGAACTGAGGCGTAGAACAGTTATATAACTTGCTCAAGGCCTCCTGGAGTACTTGATGTGCTCTGATGTTTTCTGACAGAGAGAAGGCTGGGCAGGCAGGCCAACATCACACGCACACTGTGGGATCTGTGTTCTTTCTCTGCATCCTTCTCCAGGTCTCGGGGAAGGCATTGCAGCTGGAGTCAGGGAGGGAGGCAGCCTCATCAGTAGGCATGACTCATAGCCTGTGCTCCTGGATTTGTTCTTGAAGTGAATTTTCATTGTGTTTATTGCAAACAGTCAGGCAGCTCCTGTTTCCCGTTGGCTCAACTTCCTTCTCATTAAGTTACCAAACTTCAAGGACTGGGGAGGGTGAACAGGAAGGGAAGGGAGACAGGGTTAAAAGAGGACTCTGTTTTCTGCAAGTAATGAATTTCCCAGCAGCTGTTCACACTTAGTCCGGATGTATTGACAGGATGTGAAGATGGGCTTCATTGCTCTGCCCTGGTTGCAACTCTGAAGATAGAGATCAGCTCTCCTCTTGGGGAGCTGGCCCAGGGACTAGACATCCACTGCCAAGGCCAGAGGGAGGACTGGCCAGGGCTCTGGCCGCAGACTGGCACAGCCAAGGGAGCTGGAGCAGAGCCGTGGGGTGGGAACATGGGCTTGAACAAGTTGTCTAGTCAAGCAGCCAGAAGGGGCGGCGTACTTAGAGAGTGGGGAGTGGCAACCCAACATCCACAGCCTGCTGGGAGAGGGAGACACAGTGACAGTCCCGTTCAATACTTACTTCAATTAATCTGCATGTCACTCCCCCCCCCCCCCCCCCCCCGCAAACTTACCTTATTGTCTTACTCTATAGACAGGAAACCAAAGCTTGGGGAGATTATGTGAATTTGGGAAGGACATCTGGCAGAGTCAGGATTCTAGTGCAGATCAGCTTGACTCCAGAAATGTACCTTTCCTTTGGATCCTTGATAGGATGGCTGGGTCCTTTCTGCTACGATTTCTATCTCTGACCATCCCTTAAATGAAATACAAGAATGCAGATAATTGGCAAGACCCACAGATAGAGGGGGTCCTTGTGTTGGATGTGGTTGTTGGAGAGGACATGACAGCTGACGTGAGGGGGTGTCTGTCTCAAGCATGAGAAGCCTGGACCAAAAGCTTGGTGCCTGGGCTGGAGATGCTGAGATAGGTTGGGGGTCCTTAGAAATCGTTTGGGGCAGTCGTTCTCAAATGGTGGTGATTTTGGTAATGTCTAGAAATGTTTTTGCTTGAGATGGGGGTGGAGGTGTGCTAGCCTTCCATGGGTAGGGGCCACAGGTGCTGCTGAACATGTTACAAGGCACAGGATAGCCCTCCACATCACAGAATCATCTGACCTAGAAGGTCAATGGTGCTGAGACTGAGAAAGCCTGGTCTTGGTATTTACAGGTGTGTAAACAGCTTCCAAGAGGTGAGGTGTCCCCCACTCCCAGTCCCCCTGCCAGGTAACACAGCTCATGGGAGGTAGAGATGAGACCAAAGACTGGTTTACTGCACCCCAATGAGTGATGTTCACACTGAGCTGAGTGGTTTCAGTCAAGGAATATAGGAAGGGGCTTTTGATGGGAACGAGGGGGTCCCGTGTGGCTCCTTTCAGATTGCCAGGCTGGGTATGGCCTGTACAGGTCTCTTCTTGGGGAAGAGATGCTTCCAGTCTGCTGATTTGTCCACTGGGCCAAGAGCCCATGGGAGGCAAGGGTGCTGTGGGGAGTCCTGGGAACCAGTGTGAGCTTGATGCTACTGAGAGAGGCTGGTATGAGGTTCCAGTCAGATCTTTCTCACCTGGCCCTGAGATGCCACTTCCCCTGCTGGCCTGCGGTGACCTTTGTGTCCATCTGGTGGGAAAACGGGAGCCACTGTAGCCTTCGACTCCTGAATAGCTCTTGATAGCTAGAAAGCACTGTTCTTTTTTTTTTTTTTTAACATTTTATTTTATTTTTTTGAGAGACAGAGTATGAGCATGGGAGGGGCAGAGAGAGAGACACACACACAGAATCCGAAGCAGGCTCCAGGCTCTGAGCTGTCAGCACAGAGCCCGACGTGGGGCTTGAACCCATGAACACGAGATCATGACCTGAGCCGAAGTCAGATGCTCAGCCGACTGAGTCACCCAGGTGCCCCCAAAGCACTTTTTAACATTGGGTCTCCTCCTTGACTGAGTGTGCCTTGCCACAACTGTGTGTGGGAAGGCAGAACCCGCATGATTATTCCCATTTCAGAGACGATGAAAGTAGGGGTTGGGAGTTAACCCGCTGACCGCATCTCTCTAGAGGCCCTGCTGAACCAGAACCCCCGCCTTCTGACTCATGCCTGGTGCTCTTTCGACTATTTAACTGCTTCTGTCCGAGGGGGAGATTTCGGGTGAGCACCATGCTAGGCCTTGCCTGGCTTTCTGTCCTGCTTCTCTATGTCCCTGTATGTCTTCTGTTTCTTGAGGGTGTGAATAGCTCAGCCTTCACACTCTAATTAATGACTACATTCAGTATTTAATTTTCTTTTTAATAAAGGAATCGTGCAGTTGAGACATTGGGGTTTGTGAGGCCTGATGCGGCACAGCAGGGACACTGGGCTGACCTAGTGATAGTTCTGTCCCCTACACGCTCAGAGCTCGGGGAAGACAGAGACAGAGACGGAAATAGGCAGCGGTTGGACAGTAAGCAGAGGGGGCCACGGAATGGAGGTGAGCACCCAGCTCACCTTTCCATGGTGGAAAACCACTGACCTCATGTTATTGCTTTATAATTTGCCTTGTACAAACCCTTCCTCAGGAGACCTTACGCTTCCTCAGGGCAGAGAGCATTTCTACTCACTTCAGCCTCTCCAGCCCGTAGGAGAGTGCTTGGCATACTGTCATAGCCTAATAAATGCTTGTTCCTTCCTGTTCCCTCCCAGGGGCAATGCAGAGCAGAGCTTTTGGAGTCTCGGTTCCACAATGTATTTGCTGTGTGACTTTGGGAAAATAAATTAATCTCTCTGAGCTCCAGGTTCCTCACTTGGAAAACGGGGATAGGAACAATGGCTACCTCATAGGCTTCCTGTGGAGATGATCTGCGCAAAGCATTCAGCACTGTCGCTGATGTGACACATGGGAAGATGTCCACAAGTGCAGCTACTATATTAGCGATGACATAATTGGCGTGGTGACGTCTATGCCTGCTCGGCACATGCACCCAGCGCTGCCTAGATCCTGATAACTGTTGGTTGATTGGAATGGTTGTAAGCGTGTGGATTTCCCTGCTTAACCCACTGACAGTGCTTTACAGTTGGAAGTGAGATGAGTCGTTGATATGCTAAGAAGTGCTTTTAATGCCCCCCCAGAACCCTAAAAATTGTTGCTGAAGCGCCATGGAGATGGGTCTGCTGCAGCTGAAAGAACCCGGGGCCAGAAAGTCTTAGATCCACGTCTGGGGCTTGCTGCTTACTGACTTGCCTGTCCCTGCTGCCTGAACCTTTGAAGCTCATCTCTCATCAAGTAAGATATTCAAAGTGCTGAGTTCCAGAGTGCCCGGCCCCCGTGGGTGCCGATAGCCAGCTCAGGGGTAGTTCAGACACCCTGTGTCCTCGAGGCCTGGGCTGCTAACATTCTCTGCCCATTTCTGGATCTGCCACAGTCCCTTTGCTAAGCACCGGAAGACAATTTGCCTGTTGGTCTGTAACCATCTCCACGGGTAGCCAAATATGAACAGGATTGCTG
This sequence comes from Acinonyx jubatus, assembly GCF_027475565.1. Taxonomy (NCBI): domain Eukaryota; kingdom Metazoa; phylum Chordata; class Mammalia; order Carnivora; family Felidae; genus Acinonyx; species Acinonyx jubatus. The sequence continues at coordinate 33,626,112 of NC_069397.1, read as the reverse complement.
ATCCTGGCTAAGTCTGTGCTGGGAGCCTTCTGACAGAGGCGCTGACCTCTCCCACTCCGCTGAATCTTGAATGTCCAAGGCAGAACCCTAGAGGCCTGGTCACACCACCTTGATGCACCCGGGGACGGACGGCCGTCTGGAGCCAGCTCAGAATTCCCACGCTGTCCCCACCAACTGTTCTCTGCACACACGTACAAAGAGATTATTTTCTCTTCTCTGTTGGTACACAGTCAAAATGTTAGCATCTGGGTGCCTGCTTCCCTCTGCATTTCCAACCACCTGTTTGAGTGTTGTTAGGCAGTCCGCCATGGGGACTGAGGCATTGAAGCTCTAAGGCAGCCATCGACTTTGAAGCCAGGGACTTGGAGACTGGCTGTCAGCAACACGCCTCTGCCTGGGGGCCCCGACAGTGTTGTAACAACATCCGCAGAGCGTGTCTAACCACACGTTACAATGATCCTCTCTAGACCCTGCGCTGCCTTTAGTTAGGATTTCCCCTGTGTCCGTAGCACGTGTCTTCTACTGATGAGTCCATCGAGCCCCTGATTTCTTTCTGCACCTCATCATCCAGTCTCCTCAGACGTGTGCCTTGGCAGGTAGAGTCGGGTAGGGATTTTTGATCAGTCCCAAACAGACTTCAACTCTTCAAGAAATCCTGTGTCTGATAGATGCTGATTTTTATGGCCAACTTCCAGGGGCTTCCTTGCCTGCCTTTACCAGAGGGAATTTTCTGGACCTCATACTATTCATGCTTGGCCCTTGGACAGGTTACCCATACCCACCTCCCACCTCATGCTCCCCACCCCCCCCCCTCCGCCCCCCTGTGTATGGTTGATCTCCAAGGAGTTTCACAACTTCCTTCTGACTTTTGGGAGATACTCCTATGGGGAGTTTCCAAAATGGTAGGAAAAAAGGGAAGGGAGGTGGGGTGTGGACAGTGAAGATGAAAATGAAAGAGGGACCAATGATACTCTTGAATGTGGAACCATACTTCCTGGGCACCCAATGATCTGAAGCTAAGTGTGGGGCCCCTTGGATGAGTCAATTGAACCAAGGCTTCTATGCAGATGAAGTAACATTAATGTCAGTGGCTGGAAAAAATCCCTCCAGAGGGCAATGAAGCAGGAGAGATGTCTCTATAGGGAGAGTTAGAAATTCATCCTTTATCTTGAATCAGTTTTAGATCCCATGAAGGGTGAGATGAAGACATCATCCACATAGACCAGTGTTCTGTGCACTGTGGTCACCCTCCACTTCTACCTTGAGGCACCACCTGGGAAGTATCTGGATGCTTCAGCTGTACGGTGTGTTTTGGGGCCCCCAATATGTCACCATAAAGATGAGATCCAAAGAACATGACATTTTGTTGGACAGAGTCTGTAAGTTCTCACATATACAAAGTAAATATGAGGAGGGTCTTGGGAGATATGGAAAGTTCCAGAGACCTGGCTGGAACCTTGAATCTGCTGAGAAAGGAATGAGGAAAAACCCTCACCGCTCGAGGGGGAGTGGCAAGGAGAGACCAGAGGATTTTCAAGAATGGGGATTTTTGATATGAAATTACAAATCGTCTTTCTGTGAAAGAAATTCTTACCCTTTGCAACTGAACCCTCAGCAAATTCTTCTTGACATGTGGGTTGGGGTGGGGTTTGGGGCTAAGTCAGGAAAAAGGAACCCTGCTGCATGTTAGGATTTGTGCGAGTAGAGGAAAGAGGATGTGGGGGAGGGGATTCATAAACAGGACGGAGAATGTGGTCAGAGCAGGGATGGAGAGCCAGCAGAGGTCATGACAATGTGTTTTGGGGGATTCATGGAAATCTTGGGGAAAGCATTGGATCTCCTGCAGGATGTAAGGGCAGGTGCTGGTGCCCATTTTACTTAAATCCTAAAGCTGAGAAAAACCTTATATAATACTTGAGTGTGTAGGGTTGCACATAGACAAAGGGCGAGAAGAAAATGTTCAGGAAGACCACTGCTCAGTTGAATTTGGGGAGTGTGGCTTTATGTGAGAGACTGGGAAGGTGAGGAACCTTTACTGTTCCCACCACATATACTTTAGTATTATTTCATTTAAAGACATATGAATTTTAAAAATGGACCATGTTATAATTTAAAATGAAAAAAAAGGTGCAAATTGCCCATGATCTTACTGCCCAGATGTGATAAATTTTTTTTTTTTGGTAAGTTTATTTATTTATTTATTTGGAGAGAGAGGGAGAGAGAGAGGGAGGGAGAGGCAGAGAGAGAGAGAAAGAGAGAATCCCAAGCAGCCTCCATGCTGACAGTGTAGAGCCCGATGTGGGGCTCAGTGTCACAAACGGCAAGATCATGACCTGAGCTGAGAGACAGATGCTTAACTGACCGAGCCATCCAGGTGACCCCCAGATGTGATAACTTTCAACATTTGATGTGGATTCTTCCTAATGTGTTTCTATCCATATGTAAACACATGTACATTTTTGTTTAAAAAGTGAGATCATACCAGCCTTTTGAAACCTAATAATAGGCCTTAGACATCTTTTCATGCCCTTGGAATATAGTTACATACCATCATCCTTTAATAGATGCATGATATTCCATCATATGTGTGTCCCATGCCTGATGGAACCGACATTAGGGCATTAAGGTTGTTTCCATTTGCCCCTACTATACATGGGGAATATCATCAAGGATGCCTCTTTTCACATGTTTAGTTCTGTCATAGAAAACATCCTGAGAGGTAGACTTACTGGATCAAAGAGCAGAAATGTTAAACATTTTGATACATATCATCCAATAATCGCCCAGAAATGTCCCAGTTTCCACCTCTACCAGCTATCAGCTCTCACATATTTTTTGAGCTCGAACTCTGTTCCAGACAAATAGACATTATTTTTGCCCTGAGGGGGTTTACATTCTATTAGGTGGCTTGTTAGCATGTGCTAAGGTTCCCTCTGTATTTGACAAGCACTTATACAATCCTTACAATGTGTCAGAAAGTTTTCTGAGGACCTTAACATATTAAGTCATTTAATCCTTATGACAACCCTGTAAATCAGTAGTATCATTATTTCCATTTTACAAATGAAAAAGCTGAAGCAGAGAAGTTAAGTAGCTTGCTTAAGGTCTCACTGGTGATGACTGCCAGACCCAGGAGTTGAACCTATGAATCATCCTGGCTGTAGAATCTGTGTTGTTAATCCTGTGCGCAACAGATAATAAACTTCTCAGCATTGAGATGTTAAACCAGCAGCTTGGAAACCCTACATTCAATCATGGAGGCTAACATGGAGATGGGCTTCCAGCTTGCCAAGACCATCCCTTTAGGGACAGAGCTGAAAGGGGCCTCCAGGAGCTCAATTGCCCCACATCTGGGCAGTTCAGGATGGAACAGAGGAATGAGGATCATGGAGTTTTCCCTGGAATTTTCCATTACAAGGGTAGCATTGGAGGAGACCCAGGGATGGGTAAATGACCTAGGGCCAGACACAGGAAAATGAACTCTTTTTGGAGGTCTGAATGGTGCATTGGTTGTGAAGAGGGAAGAGAGCTAGAGTATGATGAGGAGAGAGAGAAGAAGAAGAGGCAGAGAGATAGACAGGATCAGGTGGTACCTCCAGCTTGGATGGAAGCTGGAAGGCCAAAGGGCAGGGTATGAGGGCGAGTTGTCCTGGGAAGGGATGATAAACCAATGGCTGGAAGCAAGCCGCAGATGGGTTAGGTGGGACATAAGGAAGGGTAGTTGGTTTCAAATCTTGGAAAACTCTGAGCCCAGGCAAGAAGTTGGACTGAGGACAATAGAAAGCCATTACATTTTAGAGCAGAGATATGATGTGACCAGAGCTGTTTAGGAACATCTTGCAGAAAATATGGAAAGATTAATGAAAGGATGGACAGACCGGGATGAGAGATCACTGCAGCAGTCTACGCTAGAGGCATTTGGGGTTCCATTTAGGGAAGAGGCAACTTGAGCAGAAAGATGGGGATGATGCAAAGGCCACATGAAGCTGAGACTGAGAGGTTTGCATGACTGACTTTTGTGAAGCTGGCGGGTGAGTAAGTAAGGAGAAAACACGATCTTGTGATTTTCAGCGTGAGCATGTGGGAGGCTGCTTCTGCCCTTATCTGGGATGGGAGACCCAGGACGAGGGTAGATTGAGGGTGTGGAGGAGAGAAAAGAGACTCCTGTTTTGGCTTTGTTGGTTCAAAGCTTTGTGAGCTATCCCAATGAGAGTGCCAAGCAGTAGAAGGATGCGCACGTTTGGAGCTAGGGATGGAAGTTCATCCCAAAGGAGAGTCCTGGAGTCACCAGCCCAGGGGATGGCTGTGAAGCAATGAGTAGGGATGAGGTCCCACAGGGACAACATGCAGAGCAGGAGGAGCAGGGGACAGAGGGCTGGTCTTTGAGAAGTACTTCTGTTTAGGGGAGTGGTTCTCAACCTTGGCCCTACGTTGGAATCACTAGAGACTATAAAATCTCCTGATGCCTGGGTCCAATGCCAGATATTCTGATTTCGTTGACTTGGGAGGCAGTCAGGGCATCAAACACTGTAAAGCTCCCCAGGTAATTGTACTGTGCAGCTAAGGTAGAGAGCTAGTGATCGAAGGAGATGACAAGAGGGGGAATAAGATGGAGAGCCATCTCAGCAGAGCAGGTGAAAGTTTAGAAGTGTTTTCATTTGTTCAATAACACTTGCTGAGTACCTAATAATAATAATAACTACCATGTATCGAAGGCTTTGCTCTGTCAGGCCCTGTGCTGAGTGCTTTACACACATTATCTCATTGGAATGCTTGCACAATACTATGAGATCGATATCCTTACCCACTTTCGCAGGTCAGGAAAGTAAGAATCAGAGAAATTCAGGAACTGTGGAAGGTCACACAATGTACGTGGAGGAAGCAGGAATTAAATCTTGTATATTGATATTGTATATCGTCAAAAGCCTTGGGGTTAATCACTGTGCTACACTGCCCACCACCTGCTGGGCCTTGTGCTCAGAACTCTCCAGAGCCTTGTAATCTGATGGGTATTGGAACAGTCACTCATGATAAGGTAAGTGCTGGCATGGAAGAATGTGCAAAGTGTCATGGGTAAGCGGGGGGGTGGGGAGTAAGCTCAGGTCAGTCTGGAGGCTCAAGGGAAGCTTTGCCTATGAGGTAATGCCCAGGACAACATTTTCTATTTATTCCTGCACCTACGAATAGGCTCCACAACTTGATGGGAGGGTGGCTTGTGTGTGCTGGGAGGAAAGAATTGATAGTGGCCATGCTGGAGTTACACAACTATAGTCTTGATCAACACATGGGCACTTTCGAGAGAGGCTTGGGGACAGGGCTAACTTTCCTTTCAGACCCTTTGGCTTCATGAAGGTGACAAAGCCTCTTTGGTGGATGGCAGCCCAATTGCTTTCTGTCTGTTTTTAAGTAGCTTTGGAACAAGAGCCACAACCACTGAGAAGGGGATTCTAACCTCAGTAACACTGAAAAATTCCACACAGGCAGAGCAGCCAGCTGAGTCAACTGACCTAAGGAGAGAACCTCCTTGATAAAGTTTGACATCTGTCTTGGGAAGATGTCTTCTAAGCCAATGTGAATTTACTGTCTCTGGAAGGAGAAAGGGCACATGTAGGCTTTCGGCAATGGTAAGGTAATAGTTGTCATCCTCTTATATGTCAACATGGAGGTTGTGCTGATGTCATTCTTGACTACATGAATCAGAACACGATAAACTTTAAAATTGCCAGACCAAAGGCAGATGCTTAAGCCTAGGTATAACAAAAATAACAAGGTGCTTCATTAATCCCTCCACTGCCCATTTGCATCTGCATGAAACTCAAGGGGAGGGGGTGTGAGAAGAGAAGCCAAACTCTTTGTTAGACATGGTCAACAAGACTGCGGTTTCAGTGGGAACCAGGTTCACTCTCTATGTTTTAAGATCTGGTCCTGGGCATCTGGTCTTGACTGACAGTGACACCTCCGGGTTAATTACACTGACCCCTCTCTCTGCTCTGTCCCTGAAGCTTCTCAAGGGAATCAGCTGGTAAACAGGTTTAATTGAAGTTCCTGAAAAGTCAGGGAGTGGAGAACTCTTTACCTGAATGCAATAACTATATCAATTTAAGACACAATTAGTGACTAAACATACAATCTGATACAAGTGGCCCTTCCCAATTTGCAGAAATGTTTTTATTTAACTTAGTGGAATCATTCGAGGCTAAGAGAGAAGACGTTCAACACTAGGGATGATTGAAAGATGGTAAAAACATCATTATATTAAAATTAATCAGATATACACAGTGACAAAAATATAAATGAGGATAAAACTTCAAGGGATTAATGCAAATTCTGATGATTTTTCATCAAGTGATTCATGATTTGAAAAATCTCCCTAAACACTTTTCTTAACAGTCAATCATTGGGTGTCCACTATGGGTCACACACTGTGCTAAGTGCTGGAGATCCTGGCGTGAACAAGATAGAAAGGCCCTGCCTTCAGGAGGCTTATGGTCCATTGTGGGAGAGCAGGAAGAATGGAGGCTTGTGAGGGGTACAAAATGCTATGATTGTCGAGAGGAGGGGCGTCTTCTCTGAGAAGAGACTTTGCAAGAACCACGTTAGATGAATGATGGGAATGTGGAGGGTATTGAGGATTTACAGGGGATAAGAGCCAGTGGACAACCCTTTTAAGAGGTTTGAGGGAGAGGATCAGAGGAGAAAGATAAGGGGGTCTTTGGAGGGGCATATTAGGAGGAGGGAAGAGGGTTTGTTTGTTTATTTATATATTTATTTATGTTATGAAAATGACATTTATTTATTTATTTATTATTTATTTATTATTTATTTTTAATATAATTTATTGCCAAGTTAGCTAATACACAGTGTGTACCGTGTGCTCTTGGTTTGGGGAGTAGATTCCTATTATTTATCACCTACATACAACACCAAGTGCTCATCCCAACAAGTGCCCTCCTCAATGCCCATCCTCCATTTTCCCCCTCTCCCCTGCGCCCCCATCAATCCTCAGGATGCTTTCTGTATTTAAGTATTATGCTAAGTGAAATAAGTTGGCCAGAGAAAGACAGATATCAAATGTTTTCACTCATATGTGGAAGTTGAGAAACTTAACAGAAGACCATGGGGGAAGGGAAGGGGAAAAAATAGTTACAAACAGCGAGGGAGGGAGGCAAACCATGGGAGGAGGGTTTTTTGAAGATTCTATAGGCTTGAGTGCATTTAAGTGTAGATGTGAAGGCGATAGGAGAGAGGTTGAGAGAGAAAGAGAGCACCAGTGAGCATGAGAGATTAATTGTAGGTCCCAAGTTAGTGAAAATAGTGGATAGGTCCGAGAGGATGGCATCTAGTGCATAGGTGGAGACATTTGTTAGGATGCTGTGGTTGTAATGCCCCCATGTTGCCTGACTCTCTTTCCTGCTCCATCAGCTGTAAGGGTTTGGGGCTCTTCCTGCCATTGCTGCTTCTAAGACATCTTAGAATTCCCTTTTGTCATTTCCAGTTACTTAGTTAACAGTTCTTTATGGTAAATTCTCTTTTGTACAAACAACTGATGTGGTTTGTGTCTTCTCCTGATACATTAGCAGACTCTTTCAGGAGAGCTTCAGGGTTGGTTCTGGTTGGAACTGGGGATTCTGGGGCTGGAGCAGACTGCCTTTCAAACCTTCCACTCCAGAGCCATCTTGCCACTTGCCATGGAAATCCCTGGTCAAGGGTGCCAACCAAGACTCAGCTTCTGTGGCCCTCTAGCTTCCCCTCCACTGGGCACAAGGGATTTTCTGGGTATTCTCCAACTGAGGTGCACTTGGCAAGGAACCAGGGGACATTCTTTGCCATTTCCTGTCTGGAACACCTGCTGCCATCTCTTCATTGTTATGTCCATGTCTTGTGCTTTGTGTGGCATTAGTGGGACTCTTGGTTTCTAATGTCAGTCAAGAAAGAGCACCTTTGTTCACCCATTTAAAGATAGACTCAAACTCCTGGGGATTCTCTCATAGTTTTCTTCCCTTTCCCCTGATTTCTTCTCATTAACTGAAAATCTCATCCACTAAACTCTAACTTGCTTCATCTTTTGTCAACCCTTGTCTTTCATTTCTAGCCCTTTCTATCTTGCCTTTGGGCAGAGGGAGGAAAAAAATCAATTCTCCCAGAATTTATTGGAATTGAATTGAATTGAATTGAATTGAATTGAAAAATCAATTCTCCCAATGCTCTCCACAAATTTGTCTCGGTGGCTCCCTGCCCACTGTATCTAGCACCTGGGGGCATACCCCACCCACTTTTTAAAAAAGATTCTTTGTAGGGGTTTTCTAGAAACATGATATTTGATGTCTTAGTTTACCAGTTGGCCACAAATGAATATGCCAGGTAGCACTCTGCTTTTATTATATTATGCTTTCAATGGTGGTGAGCAAGACAAGAAGTAGAAAGAAGGCCAGCGTAAGCCTAAGAATGTAGCAAATCTGTCACATGGGGCCTGACCTTTGGGTTCTGCCAGCCTGCTTTTGTGGATTTCTCCTCACTGTGGCAGAGCCCCCAACGAGATTGCAGACTCAGCTCCCTGAAGCACCCTAGCCAAAGCTCAGCCCTCCATTCCATCAGACAAAGTCCCCAGCTCAGCCTCTTTTCCACAGCGCTTCTGCCCCAAATGCTAATTGCTTTTAACTAATCCACAAATGAAACGTCCACACAGAATTCCATTTTAATTAGCATACCACACTCTTTGTGCAAATTTGCTCTCAGAGGAGTCCCATCGCAACCGCGTGGAGACAGCAGTGACAGGGCCCCGTGATGTTTTCCCGATAGCTTTTATCTGAAAAATTGTTTGGGCACCATGCCATGAGTATCCTGTCTCACTGTATTACTGGGGACTACCTCATTGGCTATAAGTTGGTCCTGCTGCAACTTTCCGACTTTCTTCACACTTACTCTTGAACCCCAGATGTGCCACTTCTCATGAGGATGCCCTGAAAGGTAGCAGGATCCAGGATGAAAAGAAGAATCAGGCTATGGACTATTTTCTTTCCTCTGGGCCATGAAATTCCAATGCTGAAAAGAGGCTTTAAAATTCTTTTGTTCATTTTAGAGTTGGGAAAACTATGGTCCACATTCTTTTAGCTTGAACTGGGACTAGAATTTCCATTGAGGGTTCTCCCTGGTGGCTCTTGATGTTGGACACACAGTAGAGTCCCCTGGGAGTATTAAAAAAAAGTGCCAGTGTCCCACTAAATCAGGTTTTGTCAGGGCCCTGGTATCGCTGTTTTTCAAAGCTCCATATTATGGGTTGAATTGTATCCCCTCAAAATAGAATAAATGATTGGGTCGATTTGTCCACGGGCCATGAGACCTGAAAGGGATAGAGGGTCAGAGATTGGCCAACAGTGAAAACTCCAAACACATAGCTGACCAACTGCCTGAATGAATGAAGGAAGCTTACAGATCAATTGGTTCAATCAATTCATTTTATAGATGAGGGAACTAAGATAGATCACATTCTTCAGAGGAGTAGCTGTGGCTCATCTTTCCATCTAAGTGAGTAAAGGGAGGCCATTAACACCCAAATTGAATATAAAATGCAAATACCGCAAGGCCCAACATCTATTAACACACAAGGCCCTTTCACTGGAAAGCTTCACGAATGCGAATGCTCGGGTTTGAGCAAGAATGCCTCTAGCAGCCCAGCTTTGGAGAGTGGAAAGATGGCCGAACTTGGTGGCAGAAGATGTGGCTTCTGCTTGTTGACCTGTGACCTTGGGCTCTCTTTCACCTTTATCTCTATTTTTTCTTAACAAACAAACAAACAAACAAACACACAACAAAACAGCAGAGGGTTTGGTCCTCCACTCTTCTCTCACTGTGGGTGTCGCCCAGGTGGGCATGCCTCCTTCCTGCTGGATTAATTCTATTTGTGAAAGGTCTCGGAAGCATGGTAAAGCCTTAGACTCACATGAATTCATCGCAAGAAAAAGTATGTAGCCTGCAGCTGTAGGGAGTAGAAAGACACTGCTTAGCCCGGGAGAGAGGGATGTGCATCGTACTGCAACGTTGGTTCACGTCTCTCTGTCCGTGCAAAGGGGTCAGCTAATGATTCGCTCCCAGGAGTCCGAATTTGCCCATCCCATAGGCAGTCATGGTACTTTTGTAGAGAAACGTGTGCCAACTCCTAGAATGATGGTCTGCAGAAATGGTCGCAGTGCCTGGCATGAAGTAGGTACTCAAAATATTTGATGAATAAAAGATCCATTTGGGGTTTCTTTGACGATTCTCTTCACTCCGCCTGGGGAGACAAATAGCTGTTTCCTCTGCTGTCACTACGCAATTTGTGTCTGAGTGATTGGCCTCACGGCCCGCTGCTGCTTTTCACTCACAGAGGGAGGGTTTGAAGAAGTAGGTATGTTTGGGGGTGGGGTCAGGGTGGGTGCAGGGGCTTGGAGGGGCCAGGGTTCATACACGGGTTTCCTTAGAAAATCCCAACTACCATCAGTCTGAGAAAGGAAGTGGCTATCATGAGAATCTCTTGAAAAGCAGCCTCTTCCCCCCAAAATACCTAGATCCTAGATCAAGCAGTCCCCCTTCAAATGACTTTCTCACTTTTTCTCCCCCTTTCTTTGTAGTATGTGCACATACTAATTAGTATTAATTAGTATTAATTATTAGTATTAATTAATTAGTATTAATTAATATGTGCACATACTAATAAAGTGTGGCATAATACAGGCATCACCAGCGCTAGGTTATTCTATTAAAACAAAGTTCATCAGTGCCCCTTTCTTCACCGCGTGTCAATTATGATTGTGCATGTGGGACAACCAATCTCCCATTGGAAAAAAGAATTACTTGAAACACTAACACCTGAGGAATAACCATAACTGATTAGGAAGCTTCTGGATCTCCCTCCAGCTTTATTTTTTAAAAGTTCTGATAAAAAACACGTACTATAAACTTTACCATCTTAACCATTTTTAAGTGTACAGTTAAGTATATTTACATTATTAGTAACAGAGCTCTAGAACTTTTTCACCTTGTAAAAAGGATACTCTATATATCCCTTATACTTTTTTTAAAAAGTGTTTATTTATATGTATTTATTTATTTAGAGAGACAGATTGAGGCAGGGAGAGAGAGGGAGAGAGAAAATCCCAAGCGGGTTCTGCACTGTCAGTGTAGAGCCCAATGTGGGGCTCGAATTCACAAACTGCCAGATAATGACCTGAGCCGAAATCAAGAGTTGGATGGCCAACTGGGATGGCCATCCAGGTGCCCCTATATCCCTTCTACTTTGAACACTGGAAAATGCATGAAAAATATGTTCTGAAGGGGATGAGTTAAGTATACAAATTTTGTGGGTCTGGTTTTACTCAAAAAGTAGAAAGGAGGAAATTAACCAAATTATTATTTATTGAACACCTGCTAATATTTTTCGAGTCCCCGCCACACAGCATATCCAGGTACTGAGATCCCACACTTCTCATTTTTGTTGATCTTGCTGATATGAGGAGGCTACAAGGGGCTATAATTTTTTTTCGTGTTTTTGGCTAATGCCTGACTACTTGTGTGATATGTAGAATCTGGGACACTTGTCAGTTTTTTTATTTTTATTTTTTTCAGGGCTCTGACCACAAGTTTTGTCCACTGGCCCTGTTCACCAGACCCACTGAGAAAGGAGCCTGGGGTGGGATGGCAGTGGTTGGGGAGGCAGGGCTCCTTGTCTTAGTATCTGTGCTGACATAGGCAGTAGTCCTACGTTCAAGTCCTGGTTGTATGGCTTTTAACTAATTTACTCCTTGCTCCATTTCCAGAAAGCATTTGGATATGGCATGAGAAACAAATACTCGTCAACAGTTTTAATTTTTTTTAACGTTTATTTATTTTTGAGAGACGGGGAGAGAGACAGAGCACAAGCAGGGGTGGGGCAGAGAGAGAGGGGGACACAGAATCAGAAGCAGGCTCCAGGCTCTGAGCTGTCAGCACAGAGCCCCTTGTGGGGCTCCAACCCATGAACTGCAAGATTATGACCTGAGACGAAGTCAGACGCTCAACCGACTGAGCCACTCAGGTGCCCTGATCAACAGTTCAAATAACTGATCAGGACACTTGGGCAAAGGGGAAAAGATAAAGCAGAGTAAGGGTGCTTGCCATACATCCTGTGGACAGCTTTCTGGCTCTAGGGAGTTCATTTAAATCCTTCAACTCTCTCGTTTAAAAAATGGGAACCAAAGCTTCCCTCAAAAGGTCACGAGAATTACACTAGAAATCACTCTATGAATGAATTATGGTTACCAAAGCTGAGATTCTTCGCTGCTCCCCCAAACCAGCCTAATCAGCTTCCACTACAAATGAGTTAGACAAGATTTTTAGGGTAAATTTGGAGTAGTGGGCAACTTCCTGAGCTTTTTTGAGTTATGACTGTTTCTCCTCATTTTAGGCTATTTAGAGAATGATCAGCAGAACAGAATTTACATTCTTTTGACAGATGATACAAAGAAACTGGGAGCAAGTTCTGAATATCCAAGCCTCCACTTTTCCAATATTTCCTGAAATTGTTTTATGGACGCTCTCTACACAGCTCTGTGAGGAAGAGATTTATGTTTCAGTGGAAAAATGTGTATTGTTTGGAGCATACCCTTTCAGATTATTTTATTCTGATTCTGTGGGGGCTTTGAGCCCATTATGGGTCAACTTTTGTCCCCCAGTTCCTACCCAATTCATCTGTTGGAGTCCTAACTCCCAGGACCTAAGAATGTGACCTTGTTTGGAAATAGGGTCATTGTTGATGTAATTAAACTGAACATGAGGTCATACTGGAGTAGGGTGGGCCCCTGATCCAAAGAGGACAGGTGTCTTTGAAGAAAGGGGAAATGTAGACATAGCCATGCATGGGTAGAGCACCATGGGACACAAGAAGGCAGAGATTGGGAGGATGAATCTACAAGCTGAGGAATGCTAAAGATTGCCAGCAAACCTCCAGAAGCCAGGTGAGAGGCACGGAACAGATCCTCCCTTACCATCCCTAGAAGGAACCAGCCCTGCTGACATCTTGATCTTGGCCTTTCAGCTTCCAAAACTGTGACACGGTATGTTTCTATTTTTTAAGCCACCCAGTTTGTGGCACTTTGTTAAGGCAGCCTGGAAAACGAGTAACATATTTCATTGCCTTTGAGCTATTTTAAGGTCTGTGAATGGTCAATAGCTGATAATGGAATGCAAAATAATTCTTGTCCATAGATATGCAAATTTTGTCCTGTCCACACAGAGGTTTCATTGGCTTCCTTCCCCTACTGCAAGAGAAACCAGTTTTGTTCCTATTTGCACACTGATGTCAATGTTCTTCATCTTGAAGTGTGTCTGTTCTTTGGTTTATTCTTTGAACTGGATGTAACATCTTACTGGGTTCCTCATTTGATAATGAGTTAAAATCATTAACGCGTGTTTATTTCATATCTGTAGGAGAGTCATGACTTTACTTTTGGGGCAGAGGGGGTGGATTATCCTTTACCAATTCCTCATTATCAGTGAGTTCTTCCACGTGTTCTATACACTGCTTTATTTAGCATTTTTCTCGTTTCTGCTTTTGATGATCATGTCCCAATGGGGTCAGAGACAGATCTATGCCAGATCGAGGAAGGGCAGTCTGTGGGACACAACAGTTTTTATAAAATACTTGTGGGGTGCCATGTGCAGGAGGGGCAGAGCCATTCATCCCATGGCTCCATCAGCAGCTGTCAGTTACAGGGAGGCAGGTTTGGGCTCCACAGGGAGATGAACTCTTAAATGAGCTCGTCATCACAATTGCCCAAAGACAAAAATGGCTGCCTTCCGAGTAGTGAGTTTTTGTGGTTGGGGTTGTATAGGCAGGTTCGGTGGCTTTTGGTGGGATGTTATACCAGGATTGAAGGATAATGGATTGGCTTGAAGTTTTAGGTCCCTTCTAGTCATGAGGACTAAGAGTTCAAAGATTTAAGGATATAAAGATACCTCTTTTCCTTCTGCCATTTCTAGCCCTCTCTGGCCTGACCTACAAAATTCCAAATTCCTTCTTCCGTCTCCTCTAGTCCTGTTTCCAGCTTCTCGGGTATTCTGTCCTTCCCCCCTTCAGTCTTGAGATGTCTCTTTTGGGGGAGAGGCCCTGCTTTCTTTTCATTCACTTAGCTTCCCCTGGCAGCTCACCAGACAGAGGAAGGATGGAACATTTACAGTCTTCGTCCTCTGGACCTGGGCCTGGGGCCTTCTAGTGCTCATATTGTGTTTGACAAAGATGTCAAGATGTCACCAGTAAGTGGCTGAGAGACACCGTGGATGGGGTGTTACTGCCTGACACACTGTCTGGGGCTGCAATCTAGCAAAACTCGGAGGGTATAATTAATGCCATACGCATATTGTCTAATGTCATCATCAATCTGCCTGTGATGGCTTCTCATGGGCGTTTTCTGACTCTCGGTGCCAAGCTTCATGAGTCCCAATCACTACTTTCCAGGCATGTCATCATTTTGTAGGTTGTAATTTGCAAAATGAGAGAGACACCTATTAGCACGGAGTCAGTTAAGGTTACACCGGCGACTTCATTATACACCATACACCTTGCAGGTTTGTAATTATGCAGTTAAAAAATGAAAAAAAAAATTGCCAAAGGCAGTCACTTGACATAGATATATGGTTCTAGTCCACAAGAATCATTGATATAATTTTGTTTTGCCTTCTTTTATTTAAAAAGAGAAGATTAAAAAATCAGTGAGCTCTATGTTCAGTAGCCCCCCCCCACCCCCCCTTATCTCTTATCCTCTAGAATATGTTCCAAGACCCTTTGTGGATGCCTGAAACCAGGGATATATACTATGCTTTTTCCTAAGCATACATATACTATGATAAAGTTTAATTTATAATGAATTAGGTACAATAAGAGATTAACAGCAGTAATAATAAAATAGAACAATTGTAACCATATACTGTACTAACAGTTCCATGAATGTGGTCTCTCTCTCTCAAAATATCTTCCTGTACTGCACTCACCCTTCCGCTTGTGTTGATGTAAGATGATAAAATGCTCATGTGATGAGACCGAATGAGGTGAATTGTGTAGGCATGTGATATGGCTTCAGGCTCCTGTTGACCTGACAGTAAGTCAGCAGGAGGATCTACTTTTGGATCACAGTTGACCACAGGTAACTGAAACCACAGATAAGGGAAGCACCACTGTCCATGGATATCCCAATGCAGTTTCAATGCCTGAACTTTATAGGTATAACATAGATTGTATCTTGGGTCTTAAAAAGTGTGTGAATTTGCTTCTCTTGCTTCAATGGAAATTGAACACCCTCTTCATTTATTGTTGGGGATTTTAATTCTTTCAAGATGCTGTGGATGTAGATTGTATTGCAGATTCAAAAAGGTGATGGTTGAGCTATGCCCTTGACCAGGGGTGGGCAGCTGGTTCTGATTCCTCTCTGGGGGCAAGTGTGAGACTCTGTACCTAAATCCCAGCCTGTGAGCTGGAGTCCCATAGTACAGTGCTGCAGGCCCCCAGATCACCAGCAGGCCATTGAATCAGCCAGAAGACACTTACTCAGCAATTCCATAGGCAGCTGACTGCCTTCTCTCATCACTTTATCCCCTCTGAGAATCTCTTGTGTCACCAGCCAGGGGTCCATAGTCAGTGCTAGCCCATCAGGGCTCAGTGGCCAGTGGGGAGTCTGCTTTACAGAGTCTTCATGACCAGAGTTCCCCCCTCCCTTGTTTCCTCCTACTCTTTCCCAGAAACTCCTGTCTATCAAGTCTCGGTCCCTGGGTACTTTCCCTTAATTTACTGTTTATTTCATCATGTCTCATTACACCTCAGCTACAATTAGAAAAGTCACTTGGAGGTTTATTCTCCCAGGAGATGGGTATTAAATCTTTTCCTGTGACTTCTGGCTATTCCATCAACTCAAGCAAAATTGCTGGCTCAAAGCATATTCACACTTTAAAACTCTTCTCTTTCTTTCACTTTTTAAATGAATGTTTAACTTAAATCATTATATCAAAAAGAATCATTTTCATATTTTATGAAGACCTAAAAATAAGATATTACACATTTTTGTCTTTGCAATTGGACTATATAGTTATCCCTTCAGGGGCCATGATTCTGAAAAAGCTCTGAGTAAATGGAATTCTTACAAACTATGTGCTATTTCACCAGGAGTTTACACTATCATATCTGACCTTACATTTTAGCTTAATTTCTCTCTAATGGTCATTCAGTGTGTGCCCCTAATATTCTGCTCCCAGGTCTCACTGTCAAGTAGTTAATGATCTGCCAAGCAGCCCTTTAATTTTTCAAACACTTGTATTTTCCACGTAAAAACATTTTAAGGCAAAGAAGTGTTCTGTAATGCAACAGATCATGCCCAATTTCTGTCTGATAAACTCAGATGCATGTTGGTTGGATGTAATGGAATGTGTGAGCAACTGGGTGTCACAAGACCTGGGTTTTTGGCCTGACTTTGTGGCTAATTTGGAATAAAATCTGTATCTGCACATATTTGACATACCTCCTTCTCCTCCCTCTTCTTGTCCATGGCAGACAAAATGATTGGTTAATTGATTGGGGTTACTAGAGATGAAAACTATTTGCCACTCTAGCACAGAGCAATTGTTTCCTATCCAAAATTCTGTTATTGTGCATGAGGTATATCAAGGTCCACTGTTTATCCTTTTAAAAAAGATAGAGTAACAGAAAAATGCAATTTCCTCCCATCTGAAGAACTCTCAATTTCCAGGAGTTACAGTTCTGATAGGATCTTCATGGGATATACTGGAATCTCAGGAACTTGGATCCTGGGGAGGTGCAGGAAATCAGGGCTGAATAAGCAATCCTGCTGGCCCAGGGACCCAGTGGGAGACACTCCCTTCTGCAGTCTTGGACATTCTGAAAAGGCCCTAGACTAGGTCCCAAGCTTTCCAGCCACAGTCTGTAAGCAGTCCAGCTGGTGCAGGCACCCTGTGAGACACACTCCTGTCTGAGCCTCCAGAAATTCTGAAATTGCCCTGTAATCAGTTCCAGCTCCAGTCACTGTCAGGGAGCCATCCAGGCTGTCCAGGAATGTGGTGGGAGACACACCCATCTGTCTCCCAAAGCCAGGTCTGTAGACCTCAGTCATGGCTACCGATCCTAAAAAGGCCTTGGGACTTGGGTCTAGCCCCTCTCAACCATGGTTCAGGGCTAGTTTTGTCCACCAGGGACCTACCCAGTGACTTGGCAGGAGCCTTCCCAGAGATGTGGTAGGAACCATACCTGTCCATGCAGCTGGTAATAGGTGAGCTGTTTAAGGACCCAGCTGTGGACTCTGAAGCAGACCCTTGTCCCAGGGCCGTCTTACTGAACAAGACCCTGGAGGTAGTGCCACCCGTCCAGGGACTGAATGGGATTCATGCCTGCTTGAGCCTCTAGTGATATGACTGTGAATGCAGCAACAGCCTTGTAAGTCAGCCCCAGCCCAGTATGACTGTGATCCCAGAGGTAATCTCATCAGCCTGGGGAACTGACAGGAGAGGGTCGTTACCTGCCAAAACTAATCAGTAAACACTGGAAGAGGTGTTTGCTCTTTCAAATGCACTGACACCAATGCAAGACTACAAGGATCATGAAGAATCAAGCAAATATAACACCCTCAACAGAAACTAATAAAACTCCAGAATTGGGGATCCAGAAATTAACCCATGCATATATGACTAATATTTGACCAAGGAGCCAGGAATAGCCAATGCGAAGCTATAGTATTTTCTGTAAATGGTTGTGGGAAAACTGGATATTGGCATGCAAAAGAGTTATATTGGACCCAAAATTAACAAAAATTAACCCAAAATGGATTAAAGACTTAAACATAAGAACTGAAACTGTAAAACTCCTTTAAAAAAAACACAGGGAAAAAAAACTCCTGGACATTGGTCTTGGTAATTTTGGCCTATGACACCGAAGGTGTGAGGCACAATACATACATACACATACACACACACACACACACACACACACACATACACACACACACACACACATATATATATATATATATATATATATATATATATATTCTGCACAGCAAAAGAAACAATCAACAAAATGAGATGGCAACCTATGGAATGAAAGGAAATAGTTGCAAACCACCTATTGATAAGGGGTTAAGGGGTTAATATCCAAAATATATTTGAAACTCATACAACTCAATATAAAAAAAACAACAGCAACAGGTAATCCAATGAAAAAATGGGCACAGGACCTAATAGATATTTTTCCAAAATAGACCTACAAATGGCCAATAGGTACATGAAAATGTACTCAACATCACTAGTTAATCAGAGAAATGCAAATCAAAACCACAATGAGCTATCAAGTCACACTTGTAGGATATCTGTTATCAAAAAGACAAAAGATAACAAGCATTGGTGAGGATGTACAGAAAAGGGAACCCTTCTGTACTGCTGGGAATGTGAATTGGTGTAGCTACTATGGCAATCAGTATGTGTTTCTTCAAAAAATTGAAACGGGAACTACCATGTGATTCAGCAATCCCATATCTGGATATATATCCAAAGGAAATGTAATTTCTATCTTGAAGAGATAGCTACACTTCCATGTTCATTGACATATTATTTACAATGGCCAAGATATAGAAATACAACCTAAGTGTCTGTGATGAATATGTGGAAAAAGAAAATGTAACACACAAACACACACACAGACAGACACACACACACAGACACGCCCAGACATACACATAGTGGGGTGTTACTCAGCCATAAAAAAGAAGGAAATACTTCTTGAGGGCATTAATGATAAATAAAGTAAGTAGGACAGAGAAAGACAAATACTGTATGATTTCAATTATATGTAGAATCTAAAAAAACCCAATTCAGAGGAACTGAGAGTTGATGGTTGGTTTCCGGGGGTTGGGGGAAGTGTGGAGGAAAAGGGTTCTGGTGGTCAAAGGATACAAACTTCCAGTTATAAGATAACTAAGTTCTGGAGATATAATGTACAGCATTGTGACTATAGTTAACAATACTATATTGTATATCTGAAAGTAGCTAAGAGATTAGATCTAAATGTTCTTACCACACACACACACACACAAAGAAACTATGTGAAGTGATGAATTTATTAACTAACCTTATTGTAATAATTTTGAAATATATACAGACATCAAATCATCATGTTGTACACCTTTTTAAAAAAAGTTTTTTTTTTTATTTTGAGAGAGAGAGAGAGAGAGAGAAGGTGGGGGAAGGACAGAGAGAGAGAGAGAGGGAGAGAGAGAGAATCCCAAACAGGCTCTGAGCTGTCAGCACAGAGCCCCACACGGAACTTGAACTCAGCTGTGAGATCATGACTTGACCCAAAGTCGGACACTTGACCGACTGAGCCACCCAGGCGCCCCATCATGTTGTATACCTTAAATTTACATAATGTTGTGTGTCAATAAAGCTAGAAAAGGAAGACAGAAGACACAGGTCAAGGACACTGCCCAAACCATAGTGACTAGACTCAATAAGGGTGGCTTAGAGATCCAACATCTATGTTAAAATGGCCATGAAACACTTGAGCTTGATGGAGCAGGTGTTGGAACTCAGCCTCGTGGACCTGTGAGCAGAAGGCAGCCAGGGATATTCAAGAGGGTAAGGTGCCCATTTTCATATTCCTCCAGATCAAGTATTCAGTCAGTGAACAGGGACACAGGACATAGGATTTAGCTTCCAGAGGAAAGGAGTTTGCAAATATGAGACTGATGTCAGAGCCCCAGCAAAGAGGATGGGCTTGAGTGAGGGCTAGAGTTCAGATGGGGAGCTAGAAAGGAAAAACTGCAATCTCCAGGGAATGCAGGAACTCAGGGCATAGCCCCAGGACACTCAACCCCGGGGCCAGGGCAGAGACACTAAACTTGATGTTAGACTCTACAGGGAGAATCTGAGAAAGCTGGGGCTGTCACCCAGGGCAAGGGTTTCATAACACTCATGTCCTGGGGTGTGTACACCTAAAACCAAGGATCTGCCTGAGTTGCAAACATCTCCTGCAGTGTCATCCAGCTGTCTCAGGGCAAACTTAAAAAAAAAAAAACATTCAGTGTTGGGGGTATGGGTGTCTTCTCCAAGCTATTTCAGAGATGCTGAAGTCTGAGGACATGATGTCTTATACATCTTGTGGGAAAAAATTCTTTGATTGATTTGGGTAGGAGATTGAGTCCAATAGGAAGTGTGGATCATGGTTTTCTTTCCCCAGCTGTCTCTTGTGCTCTGGGGACCCAGCTCAACGGAGGATATGAGTCTGCCTGGAACACTTACACACCTTGACATGCTCTTTTGTAATCATTGCCGCTTCCCCCACTGTGGCTAGTCTGGGAAAGGACTCCTCCTTTTTTGGACCCAATTTGGTGCTGCCCGTTTGGGGTCCGTTTGCATTTGGGGATCAGGGGTCAGTACCACATGTACTTGGTGCAGTGAATCTCAATCCTGGTTGCATATTACCATTACAGGAAGAGCTTTAAAAACAATTTTATGACTGAAGTAATCTCTTGTTATCATCCCTTCAACTTCTATAATTTGATTAATGAGAGCCCCAGGGAATTAATTTTTAAAGAGTAATAATATAAAACATTATATTTCCTAAGTATTGTCAGTGAACGTTTCTTCCCTTCCCACTGCTGTATTTTAACATCCCCTCCCTTCTAACAGGATTTCCCTTTCAGATGTTTACTGGGTATAAAGTCCAGAAAGTCCTTAACAGGAAAGTATCCAGTGAATATAAATATTAATATAATTAATATAATAAGCAAATTAGGGGCAGCTGGTTGGCTCAGGTAGTAGAGTGTGCGACTCTTGATCTCAGGGTTGTAAGTTTGAGCCCCATGTTGGGTGTAGAGACTACTTAAAAATAAAATCTTAAAAAATGTATAATCAAATTAGTACAGGCATTGAAAAAAAAACTTTTCTGAAAAGAAAGTAAGAAGACCAACATTTGTTAAGTAAATTGAAAATAAAAACATTAAAATGGATGCCTGCATATTTGCATTAATTAATATTCATTTTTATAAGCTTTGTATGAAATGGTTTATCTTAAAAAGGTATTTATTTATTTTTAAATTAAAAAATTAGTTTAGAGAGAGAGAGGGTGCTCAAGCTGGGGAGAGAGGCAGAAGGAGAGAGAGAGAGAGAAAGACAGAGAGAGGGAGAGAGAGAGAGAGAATCTTAAGCAGGTTCTATGCTCAACACAGAACCCCATGCTGGGCTCAATCCCATGACCCTGTGATCCTGATCTGAGCCCACATCAAGACTTGGCCACTCAGCCAACTGAGCCACCCAGGCACCCTTGAAAACAGTGGTTAGTTTTGACAAGGGATGGAGTTAATTATATGACAAAAAGATGTTAAAGGAGGCATTGTCCCCTATAGTCTGACCACCCTAATATGATGAGAGACTCATCTGAAACACAGTCAAACTTATTAAAATAGACAGCTTTATCTTATTTTCCCACAGTCTCCCACAGTGGCTGAGTGGTGGAGAAGACATTGTGGAAAAATTGTACTAGGCCATATCATAACTAACTTATTCTCGTGTTTCTCCTTCTTGTTCCAAATCAACACTTAAACCTCCCCCATTTTCTTATGGTACTTCATTGAGGAAAAATTCACATACCAAAAATGCACACATTTTATTTTATTTTTTTAAAGAAATAAAAGTTTATTGAATACACTGCAAGGAAGCTGCAGGCAGGACAGCAAAGGAGAGACTGTCTGCTGCACACATTCTAATTGTACAACTAGATGAATTTCTACAACGTGACCCCCACTCAGATCAAGATATGGAATATTTCCATCACCCCAGAAATTTCCCTTGTTTCCCTTTCCAGTTGGTAATACATCCAGAAGTAACCACTTTCCTAATGAAAAACCTGTTCGTTTGAATTGGTTTTCCCCTATAGGCAAAGCGTTTTTTTTCCTCTGGCTGCTTCCAGATTTTTTCTTTGTCTTTAGTTTTCAGAAATTTAATCATATTTCTTAGATTGGATTTCTTGGGGTTTATCTTATTTGTGTTTCACTTAGCCTCTTGAATCTGCAGGTTGATAACTTTAATCAATTTTGGAAAATTCTTGACTATTGTCTCTTCAAACATTTTGAACATTCAAATGTTCTCTCTTCTCTCTTTCTGAGGCTCCAATTACATGTGACATTGTTCTAGAGGTCTCTGATGCTTTTTTCTCCCCTCCACCCCCCTATTATTTTTTTCTCTTTATGCTTCAGCTTGGATGATGTCTACTGACCTGTCTTTAAGTTCATTAATCCTGTCTTCTGCTGTGTACAATTTGCTATGAAGCCCATCTGATAAGTTCTTTAGTTCATATATTTTATTTTTCAATTGGGTTATTTTTTGGTTTTTATTTATCTGTGGAAATTCTCCATATTTTCATTCAATTTTTTGGTTTTTATTTTAATTTATTTACCATATGTATAATAGTTATTTTATTTTATTTCATTTTATTTTATGTATTTTAAGTTTTTAAGTTTATTTATTTATTTTGACAGCACTAGTGGGGAAGGGACAGAGAGGGAGAGAGAATCCCAAGCAGGCTCAGAGCCTGATGCAGGGTTTGAACTCACAAAACTGCAAGATCATGACCTGAGCCAAAACCAAGAGTCAGACACTTAACTGACTGAGCCACCCAGACACCCCTGTATAATAGTTATTTTAAAGATATTTCCTGCTTATTCTAATATCTCAGTCATCTGTGGGTTTGCTTGCATTGATCGCTTTTTCTCCTGATGATGGGACACATTATATAAAAGAAAATGGTGGAGTATGATAATATTTTCCCACAGAAGGGGGGAAATTTTTTCTCCATCAGGCAGCTAGGTAGAAGACTGATCTCTTTTATCAACTCAGGAGATGAGTGGGGTTGGGGCTCATTTGTTGCTTAATTAGCTTCAGGTCTCCTCTGGTTTCAAGGGTCTTCACAGTGGGATCAAGTTCCTCCCTTCAGCAAAGTTTTGGAATATAAATACTATAAGTTCATGAAAGATCTTTCCCTGCTTTCCAGTCTAGCTCTTGCTCCTGCATCAACATTTCCTAAGCAAAATTCCCATGGAAAAAATTGGCTGGCTTAAAGAACTAGCTTAGCATTTGGAACTTCCCCATATTCCTATGTGCTCTATCAGCTCACATATGGCATTTGGCTGCTTATTATTATTTTCTTTACCCCAGAAAAGTCCCTCAATCTCTGGCAAATCTGATCCTCTCCTGCCCTGCCTTGACTTGGTTGATGCCTCCAGAAACAAAAGCGATCACCAGTTTTTACTCCTCTAGTAAGGGCTTGTCCTTCTCTGGAATTTAATTCATTCAGACTTTTTACATTCATAGCTTTTTGATGGTTTTAAAGGGTATTTTCCGATTGTTATGGCAAAAGCAATGGTTTCTACATCCTACCCATCTGTGTTGGGAAAAATTTTAGCCAAAGATCAGTGGACATTCTCTTTTTCTTTACAGTCCTCAAATTAAGTTAATAGATTCTTAAAATAAAGCACTGAGTGAATGGTTCAGAATTCTAAGATACAGCTACATAAGTGTTTTGAAATACTTTCTTCATTTTCTGCTTAAGATAACGTTAAATAATCAGGACTTGGCAACAGTGCATTCTCAGCTCTTTGTGGGTGTGATCTCTCTCCTTGAACTGTTTGCAGTATCTGCACAGAGTTGGAGAGCACCTTACCCTAGGTCCATTTTATGAAGGTAACATAGAAGGACAGTCCACCATCAGGTTCTGCAGACACAACCAAATCATTGCTGCCTCTTGATGTAACCTGCCTGTTTTATACCGAGTGATGCCATCCCATTATAGATTTTTCTTTCTCTTTGGGTACTGAGAATCGATATTTCTGAATTCTCTATTAGAGATTTTACAAATTAACAAGGTCACAAAAGAAAAACTATTGAACTCACAGGCATCCGTTCAATTCCCTGCTGTAACTTATATGAATTAGTCTTTTGATCTAGTGAATATTTTACCAGGTTCACAGAGGGAAGAAATACTGTCTTGTGGCAAGGAGCCAAGGCTTCACAAAAGCCCCCTATATTGTCATTTACTACTTTCTGGATCCTTAGTAGACTTGAAGTTCCTTGATGTCAAGCACTGGATTTGGTTTGCTCTTACATTCCCTGTGCTTAAGTAGGGACTTGGTACATACCTACTGAGTAAGTGAATTGGCAAGAGACTAATTTTACTGTCTAGGAATAGTGATGGATATGAAATCGAGGTATCAACAGTTATGTAATACATGCAAAATTAAAGCTCAGACTGAGAGGGCAGCTGCAGAAGTGGACCAAGCAGCTCTGTACCCCGGAAGCACTATTGTGCATGGACTTTCTGACTTGAGGACCAAATCCTATGCACAGGCATATTTCAGAAAAGATGAAACAGCCGAGATAATAACTAGTACATAATAGGAATGTGTTATAGGCCACTGTATATTTCTATCCACAGTAACTAGAGAACCAAACATGAATCTGAACTAATCTGGCCCCAAAGCAGGGAAGATCCAGAAGGACATTGTGTTGTCCCAGGAGAAGTCTTGGACACATGTTTGCCAAAAGAGTTTTGAATATATTAGATGCTCTGGATAAGACCAAAAAACTTATGTAGGATAAATATGTGAAAGTCTAAATTCCTTCCTATAACTGAAACAAGAATGATATGGCCAGAGGGAGTCATCTTACCATCTTAACAAGACAGTTACTTGCCTCAGTGTCCCTTTGTGGCATTTCTTTGTGGTCCCTTTACCCCTTTTCTCAGCCTTGAGGGGCACATAGATTGGGGAGGTGAGTACAAGTAATTAAAAAGCGTTCATCTATTACTTTTTTCCTTTTTTATAGTGTAATATTTTATTTATCATTGTTAATTTTACTGACATGATTTGAAAAAAATTTTTAACGCTTATTTATCTTGAGAGAGAGAGAGAGAGAGACAGGGAGAGAGAGTGTGAGCAGGGGAGGGGCAGAAAGAGAGGGAGATACAGAGTCTGAAGCAGGCTCCAGGCTCTGAGCTGTCAGCACAGAGCCTGACACAAGGCTCGAACTCATGAATGGCGAGATCATGACCTGAGCGGAAGTCAGACACTCAACTGACTGAGCCACCCAGGTGCCCTACTGACATGATTTTATGCATACAAAACTCAATAGAAGAAATTTATTATTGTCTGCATTTGGCTATTATTGTCACTTGTTTTATTTATGATTATTACCGAAAATAATTTTTTTTTTGTAGAGGAGGGTGGTATTATAAAATAATCTGTCCCAGGTGTCAAATATGCTAAGCATACCCTGCATAGGAGGAGATGGAACTAGGGAACCTTGGCCTGGCATGTGTGAAAATGGTAAAAAGGAGGAAGAAGTTTTTTCTTCTTCTTTAAATTTATTTATTTATTTTGAGAGAGAGAGAGAGCGCTGTGGAAGGGCAGGGAGGGGGACAGAGGGTCTGAAGCAGGTTCTGTACTGACAGCAGTGAGCCCAATGAGGGGCTTAAACCCATGAACCGTGAGATCATGACCTGAGCCAAAGTCAGACGCTTTACTGACTGAGCCAGCCAGGTACCCCAGAAGTTTCTTCTGAAGAGAGACGAAAACTTACAGGATTTGGTGGGTCTCAGGGGTTAAGGTTCAGCCCATCAAGACTGTAGACTTTACCGTTCCCAGGCAATAATGCATGTATGTGTACACAAAGGGTCTAGGGATAACTTATAAAGCAATTTGTTTTTCAAGATGATGAAGACCTATGCTGTTTATTTTTTAAGGGCCTAATACAAAAAGGAAAAATTTGTCAGTGAATGAACGAAGTGATGGAATAATCATGGTTAATTCTTCAGTGTTGTTACCCAGGGGGGTGTCAGGACATGGATTTTCTGCCTCAGGAGGGAGCTATTTTCAGTATGAACTCCAGGCAGGAAGAGCCCCCACCTAGGGAACATCCTCCTTGTTATGGACTGAATGCTTACGTTGTCCCAGCATTCATATGTTGAATCCTTAATTCCTAATGTGATGCCATTGGGAGGTAGGTTCTTAGAGAGCTAATTAGATCATGAGAATTAGTGTCCTTATAAAAGAGGCATGAGAGAGATGTTCTTTCTCTCCTATATGTGAGGACACATCAAGAAGGCAGCTGCCTACAACCCCAGGAAGAGGCTCATTCCCAAACCTGATCATTCTGCCACTCTATCTTGGATTTCCAGCCCCTAGAACTATGAGAAAGAAATTTCTGTTGTTTAAGCTCACCCACTCTATTCTGTTTGTTAGAGCAGCCTGAGGTGACTATGACACTACCCATCTCCTGAGTAAATGAGGGTGATACAGGGCAATGCCTACATCAGCACAGAGTCCTCGGGTGGGAGCAATGGCCAAGAGCTGCGACATCACAGACATGGCTATCACATGGTAGTGTGAGCTGGGGGAAAGAAAAACCTTTTCCAGCTGCCAGCTAATAAAGACCTATAGAACAGATGTTTGAGATATGTTTTTGCTCTTTAAGGTATGTCTCAAGAGCAACAAGAATCTCCAACATTATAATGTCTACTTTTCTCCGTAAG
The DNA here is from genome assembly GCF_027475565.1 of Acinonyx jubatus. Taxonomy (NCBI): domain Eukaryota; kingdom Metazoa; phylum Chordata; class Mammalia; order Carnivora; family Felidae; genus Acinonyx; species Acinonyx jubatus. The sequence goes on along the minus strand of NC_069397.1, from coordinate 33,599,528 downwards.
TATAATGGAAAAATTTCAGTGACTCTTACAAAAATGATTTATTGCTCACTCATTGAGCAATTTTCACACTGGATGTAATAGGTCCTGAAGCAGTTTTACAAATTGCCTTTTGTTGTTTTTATATAGAAGGCATAGTAGAGTCCTTCAGGGTGTGGGTGTGGCCAAATTTGACATTCTATCGTACACATATCCAACGTTTTGATCTCTGATAAGAACCAGTGCTTTCCCAGGTATCTTCACCTTTTCTTCATTTTTATCATTAGCACCAGCAGCTGACTTCTGGGAGCTACTTTTCACACAGAAACAAAACTTAAGTCAGTTCATAAAGGTTATGGCATATAAGACAACAAAAGAGAGAATGAGTGAATTGTGTTGATAATCGGGGATTTGGTTAGGGTTATTCACTAGCTACGTTGATGACTTGGTTCAGACTACTTATCTTACAGAATATAAGACTGCAAATTTGTGTCTTAAAGACACTACAAAATAATACGTGTTGTGGGCCTTCAGTGCTATTCAAGAATGGACAAACCGAAAACTATAGAAAGCTTATGAAAGAAATTGAAGAAGACACAAAAATGGAAAAATATTCCATGCTATGGACTAGAAGGGCAAATATTGTTAAAATGTCGATACTACCCAAAGCAATTTACATATTCAATGCAATCCTTATCAAAATAACACCAGCATTCTTCACAGAGCTAGAACAAACAGTCGTAAAATTTGTATGGAACCAGAAAAGACCCCGAATGGCCAAAGCAATCCTGAAGAAGAAAATCAAAGTTGGAGGCATCACAATCGTGGACTTCAAGTTGTATTACAAAGCTGCAATCATCAAGACAGTATTGTACTGGCACAAAAACTGACAGTCCAATCTTTGGAACAGAAGAGAGAACCCAGAAATGGACCCACAAACATATGGCCAACTAATCTTTGACAAAGCAGGAAAGAATATCCAATGGAATAAAGACAGTCTCTTCAGCAAATGGTGCTGGGAAAACTGGACAGCGACATGCAGAAGAATGAAACTGGACCACTTTCTTACACCATACACAAAAATAAACTCTAAATGGATAAAAGACCTAAATGTAAGACAAGAAACCATCAAAGTCCTTGAGGAGAAAGCATGCAGAAACCTCTTTGACCTTGGCAATAGCAGCTTCTTACTCAACACATCTCCAGAGGCAAGGGAAACCAAAGCAAAAATGAACTATTGGGACCTCATCAGGATAAAAACTTCTGCACAGCGAAGGAAACAAGCAGCAAAACTAAAAGGCAACCGACAGAATGGGAGAAGATATTTGTAAACGACATATAAAATAAAGGGTTAGTATCCAAAATCTATAAAGAACTTATCAAACTCAACACCCAAAAAATAAGTAATCCAGTGAAGAAATGGGAAAAAGACATGAATAGACACTTCTTCAAAGAAGACATCCAGATGTCATGAAAGCATGACACATGAAAAATGTGTTCAACACACTTTGACACATGAAAAAATGTTCAACATCACTCATGATCAGGGAAATACAAATCAAAACCACAATGAGATACCCCCTCACACCTGTCAGAATGGCTAATATTAACAACGTAGGCAACAACAGATGTTGGCGGGGATGCGGAGAAAGAGGATCTCTTTTGCACTGCTGGTGGGAATGCAAACTGGTGTGGCCACTCTGGAAAACAGTATGGAGGTTCCTCAAAAAATTAAAAATAGAACTACCTACGACCCAGCAATTGCATTACTAGGTATTTATCCAAGGGATACGGATATGCTGTTTTGAAGGGGCACATGCACCCCCATGTTTATAGCAGCACTATCAACAATAGCCAAAGTATGGAAAGGGGCCAAATGTCCATCGATGGATGAATGGATAAAGAAGATATGGTATGTATATACAATGGAGTATCACTCGGCAATCAAAAAGAATGAAATCTTGCCATTTGCAACAACATGGATGGAACTAGAGGGTATTATGCTAAGCGAAATTAGTGAGTCAGAGAAAGACAAATATCATATGACTTCACTCATATGTGGAATTTAAGATACAAAACAGGTGAACATAAGGGAAGGGAAGCAAAAATAATATAAAAACAAGGAATGGGACAAAACATAAGAGACTCTTAAATACAGAGGACACACTGAAGGTTGATGGAGGGGTTGTGGGTGGGGGAAAGGGCTAAATGGGTAAGGGGCATTAAGGAAGACACTTGTTAGGATGAGCACTGGGTGTTATACATAGGGGATGAAAGACTGGAATCTACTCCTGAAATCATTATTGCACTATATGCTAACTAACTTGGATGTAAATTAAATAAATAAGATAAAATAAAGTAAAATAAAATAAAGTAAAATAAAATAAAATAAAATAAGAATGGTCAAGACTGGAGAATGCTAAACTCAAAAGGCTTGTAGATGACAGAAGTCTTCTGTGCTTAGAAATTATATATTGAGTGGCTGTAAAGATAGAGGATAAGTAACAAGCATCATTTGCCAAGAGCAATCTGAAATATAAACAAAGAGATTCAGGGCAAATATGCTTGCCCTTGAGCCTGCTGGTTGATAGTCACTTACCAGCTTTGCAAAGCAGAGGAAATGGGAATTCAGGAGGAGAACCTCCTGCATATCCTGTCGTTTGTTGTGTACCAACAAGCAGAATAATCTGCATGCTGTCCTCACTACAGACAAGGAACTTAGGCATTCTCAAAAAATGATTTTGTCCCCCTCACAAAATTTCAAGTTAAAGAATGTTTTCAGGTATCCTATGCAGATAACCAAGCTGGGTGAGTCTGAAATGATCATTATAGTCAAGGTTCTGATCCTCATGACGATCAAATACAAGGACCCCTCCCTTCCTCCTGCCCTGCAGAATTCTGCTTCCATGAGGTTTTTTTCTTGCTTGTCTGGGAGACGTAGCTCTTACATATACCCTCCCAACAGCAGGCAGGGTGCAAACTAGAAGCAGTCATTTCTATTTGCGTACTTGTTTGACTTGCTTCCAGAAATTCAAATATCCAGAGGTTTCAAGTTACACACAGTTCAAAGATTATTTATATTACAAGAGTTTCCTTTAAAAAAATCATTGCTCCGTTAAAAAAATCACTGCTTAATATACTTTTTAAAAACCTTGGCTTACCAAAAATCGATTTTTGAAACACCTTTTTGAGTGGTTAACCTTGCATGTTGGGTCCAGGACAAGTTTATTCAGTGCTCTCCATCTACTTCATTTTGGCCCATATGGGCTTCAACTCTTGATGACAATGATGTCAGCTGCCTTTTCAGCCACTCTGTTCTCTCCCTCCCCTCCCCTCCCCCAAGTTCAGTGTGATTCAGTGCCCTCAATGATTCTCTTCCTGTTCAAGAGTGAGGCCTCAGGGCTCTGGAAAGGTTTTCCTCCTGTGTGTCCAGGGAACTGCTCTTGGCACTGACTTCCGAACCTTCCTGCTGTGTCTGACCTGCATTTGGGTGGAGACCTCTCACCTTGATTCTGTTGTGGTCTCTCTGCCTGATTCCTTAAAACCAATGATCTAGAAGGCTCCCTGCTTCTGAGAGCTCTTTGTCCTTGGCACGTTCTGTCCTGCTTTTCACCACATACACCAGCCTTGGCCTCTCGCCCATCAGCCTGCTCCAGCAACCCCAGGCTGAGTGGGGGCCTCACTTGTCTGGGAGGGAGCTTAGACACCCTACGTGACCCTCCAGATGCTCATGGGTTCCAGTTACATTGGCACTTTCCCAGGTGGGCACAAGACCACTCATGAGCATGCAGTTGAGAGAGGTGATAGAGCAGCTGCTCATCTGAATTCCCCTCAGGGGCATTGACCAGGCCGCTGGCAGCACTTAATTCATGCTCATTTCAAATCTGAACTCTGCTGGAAATGTTAAAGTGAATGGAATTCTGTGCCAAGGAAGATGTCCATTTTCAGTTCATTCACAGTGTTTGGATATTTAGTTGTATTTAAGGCTTGGTACGAAGTCAACTCCTCAAATCTTGGGAGAATTACTACCTATGGTTTGGTGTGTGTGTGTGTGTGTGTGTGTGTGTGTGTGTTGGAGTGTTCTTTCCTATATCCGAGATTTCATATCATTTCCTTTCCTACTGAATTGTCATGCCTGTGCCCTGGCTGCAAAGAAGCTGGGAAAGCAAGGTTCTGACTTCTCCCCTGAGGAGGCAGTAGGCCTAAGGTGGAAACTTTTCTAAACTCAGGAAGGCTATTCAAACAGTACTGGGTGCCAGAAACTATGAAAAATATCCTTGGTACTCACTGTTCAGGCTGTCAGGTCTATTCTGCATTTCAACAATGACTTTGAAATGGAGATAATGCCTTTCACCCCTCATTAGTGCCTTAGGCTCCTATCATCTTACATAGATTTATTATTATAATTAAAAAATTACTAGATAGAAGAAAAAGAGCCTACAAAGAAATCTTACTTTTTAAAGAGAGTATTGTTATTTTTTGTTTAAAAACTACATGCGCATAATTTTAAAAAGTCAAGCAGTGCTAAAAGACTTATTTGAAAAATACTTGGCTCTCCCTTGCTGAACAGCCCTTACTCCACCTCTCCGGAAGCAATGCCTTTGAACTTTTAAACTTTTCTTCTCTTAAATGCCTCTATATTTCTAAATATGGATACACCACTCTCTCTTGATTAATCACCTTTAGACATTATTTATTGGCTTCCCATTATGGGGAAATGAGAACTTTAAATCTCTGCTACCCCTTTTTCTCTTTTCACACTTCAAATATAATGAGAGCACTATACACTGTAACTATAATGAAGTTCATATTTTCCACTTTTTGTATAACTGTTTAATGTTGTCCACTTCTGGATTAAGAGTATATTTTCTAATTCCTACTTGGGCAAGTTGTTTTTCTTAGAATTAATAGTGATCTCATTGATTTTTTACTTCTTTGACTTTGTGGGATTTCTGGCTAAATCTTCTTACATTTTCCCATAGTTCTATGAAATTCAACTCAATTCAGTTTTCTATGCACACATCTGTCAGATAATCTGTTGGTTAACAATTTAACCTTTCTTGGAGTCTGCTCTCCTGGGGCCTTCTTCCCTTGTTTTAATCATAGCTATTTGTTCCCTGGATGGTTTCCCATCCTGGACCTTCCTTTTGCCTTTCTTCTCTGTTGAATCTCCTATTTCCTGGATCCCATGCGCTCTGTTTTTTTTTGGTTAACTCCATTATTTTGGTGAAGTACATTTTTCTGCAGTATTCTGAAAAAAAAATATGAGAGATAACTTGTATGAGGCTTTGTTTACCTTATTCTACTTTCAAAATGGATTGATAGTTTAAATGGGTATAGAATTTTCTGTTGGAGATCATTTTACTCATTTATAATGTATTCTAATTTCTTCCAGCTTATAGTATTGCTGTTTAAAAATCTGATGACAGAGCGCCTGGGAGGCGCAGTCGGTTGAGCGTCCGACTTCAGCCAGGTCACGATCTCGCGGTCCGTGAGTTCGAGCCCCGCGTCAGGCTCTGGGCTGATGGCTCAGAGCCTGGAGCCTGTTTCCGATTCTGTGTCTCCCTCTCTCTCTGCCCCTCCCCCGTTCATGCTCTGTCTCTCTCTGTCCCAAAATAAAATTAAAAAAACGTTGAAAAAAAAAATCTGATGCCATTTGGGGGACGCCTGCATGGCTCAGTCAGTTAAGCGTGTGACTTCGGCTCAGGTCATGAAGTTATAGTTCATGAGTTCGAGCCCTGCATCAGGCTCTGTGCTGACAGCTTAGAGCCTGGAACCTGCTTCAGACTCTGTGTCTTGCTTTCTCTCTGCCCCTCCCTGACTCATGCTTTGTCTCTTTCTGTCTCTCAAAGATAAATAACCATTAAAAAAAAATCTGATGCCATTTGGAGCACCTGGGTAGCTTGGTTTGGCATTCGATTTCAGTTCAGGACATGATCTCACGGTTTTTGGGTTCCAGCCCCACATCAGGCTCTGCACTGACAGCTCAGAGCCTGGAGCCTGCTATGGATTCTATGTCTGCCTCTTTCTCTCTGCCCATCCCCATCTTGTGCTATCTCTCAAAAATAAATTAAGCAACAACAACAACAATCTGATGCCATTTTCATTTCCAGTTTTTTGTATGTGACTTGTTTTTTTCCTCTCTGGAATCTCTTAAGGTCTTTTGAGATCGTCCCTTTATGCACGGTGTTCTGAAATTTCACAAATGATGTGCTTTTATTCATTAAGTATTGTATCCTTGGTGAGCTCTTTTAATTGGATCAGTTGTGTCCTTCAGTTCTGGGTATTTGCTGGCAGTATTTCTTTGAAGCAATTTTCCCTACCATTTTTGTTGTTGTTGTTCATTCTTTTTGCAATTCCTATTAGGCAGATATTAGGCCTCTTGGACTGATCCTTTATTTTATTATCTTTCCTTTCCTAGTGTCCATTTCTTCATCTTTTTGTTGAATAGTTTAAGGAAGCCAGACATAATATTTAAAATTTTAAGGTCTTATTACTGGAATCTGATTATTTAAGAAGATAGCAGGCTATCTTTCTTTATTCTCTGAAGTCATTAATTATAACTTTCTTGAAATTTTTTTTCTTGCTTCATTTCTTTTTGTTTTGTTTCTCTTTTTCTAATGTCTTTTTTTCTGTTTGCTTTTGTCTTTGTCTTTCAAGTCTTCAGCTTTCCCCAAATGCCTGGTGTCCATTCATTTTTAATAATGAGGCACTAAAAAGGTAATTAGGCTTGGTTTGGCCTTGTTGACTTCTCTGGATTTCATGTAGGGAAATTTGTTGGCCAACCAGACTTCCCTCAAATGTCATTATTTATGGGTCTTCTTTCTCCTATGAGGGTGTTTATTTTTTTACATCTTTTTGAGGAATCAAGTTAGATAACAGTGTTCTAAAGCTGGAATAAGGAAGAAGGCTGCAGGTCTTACCTTCAAAATATAGTGTCCAGTTAATTCTTCTTGATGTGACTCTGGCATCTCATGCACATCCTTCTCTGTGCTTGGCATCCCTGAGATGGAGGCAGTCTGATTTAATCCATCCAGAGAGTCTACATCTATCTCCCAACAAGATGGAGGAGGGTAACTGCTTTGTAGCACATGGTGATGGTTTTACTCTTGCCATGTTGGTACTTGATGACTTCAGTTTCTTAATCTTTTGTAGGCTCTTCAGGTCAATTAGTTCTCTCTTCACTGGTTTCTCCCTTTGAAGACGTTTGGGTTTTACTTGACTGCTCTGCTAAGTGCACTCCTCTCTCTGCTTTCTGGATTCATATGTTGTGGTTCTGCTCTACAGATGTCTTCTAGTCTCATAAAAATGGGGCTTGTTTATGTTCCTTTGTCTTGTTCTCTTTGTTCTACAATATTTTCCAATAAGAGGCTCCCTTTATGAACACAAGGACCTAATGTGTCAGAGAACGAGTGTATGAGTTACCTAAATTTATCCCAACATAGTCCTTAGGACTAGGTGACCATGTAATTTGTTATCTGAACTGGGGCACTTTACAATGCATCCGGAAGAGGGAAGATGTTTCCATGTTGAAACAACAGGTGTACACTTGGACTGTTCAGAAAAAACTGGGGTATATGGTCACCCTATGTAGAACTCAAACTTTCCTGTAATCTCTAGAGTACCAACTTTATCATATATATGTTTATATAAATAAATACACACAAATGTGTATATATATATATATATATATATATAATTTTTAAAAAGAAAAACATATCCCTTTAAAAATTATTCTTTAATGTAGTGTGCAGTGTCCTTCATCTTGGTTTCTGGCATGCATCCATAAGGACTGGACTAGATAATGAGCTGAAAGACAGCCATTATGCTGTGCTCAAAATTGCCCCTCCCTTCCTGACTCATTATCCTCTTTAGTCCAGACTTGTTCACTTCAACTCCTTCCCTTAGGATGAATTATGTCTCAGGAGACTCCTTAGTGCTTCTTGCAGACTGACCCTTGGAAGGCTTGCCCCACCAACCTTCCTCTCATACCTGGAGGTGTTTGAATCACAATGAATTCAGCTTAGGGTTTTAAGCCTGGACCTCTGTGAGTGTCATGCTTATACTTTGCCTTGGGATCTGTGGGAAAAAAGGGATGGCAACAAGTTGAATTCACAGTTCCTCTTGGGAAGTTTATACCAGAGCCAGCCACACCTTGTTACCCTGGCGCGTGCTCTCTCTCTCTCTCTCTCTCTCTCTGTCACACACACACACACACACACACACACACACACACACACACAGCGTTATATTATACTGGGACCTTGAGGCTCCTCTTTCACATCTAGCTCCCAAGCCCATATCACCATTCCTCAATTCAATATAAATCAGTTTATTTAATTCAGATGTATTTCAACACACATCAGTGCCTAGTGAATGTCAGACACTAGGTGGGGAATAAATACATGAAGGTGAATTTTTGCTATCATGGATGTTATAGTCTAGCTGAGTGTAGATGTAAGAGGGTCAATATTTTTAAAGAGACCTTCCTTAGAGGTAGTTCCTTTCATATCGACAGAGGAAGAAGAAAGACTCCCTTCTGGTGTGGGAGGAAAGAATTTGGAGGTAGAGAGAAGAAGCTCCCAGAGGGGTTTGGGAAAAACCTAGTGCAGGAAACATCTTCCTTACTCTACATTTTCCAAGTCATAGCCTGAGAAAATTGTGGGACCCTTAGAGATATTCCACTTTCACTGCCGTGCCTGATAACATGGTGCTGGTTGAGGGAGGAATGTATATTAGAAGTGGCTGGGGAAGTGTCTATATATCTGGACCTGAGACACTTTCCAGTACTCCAGCGTCCTTGCATAACATCCAGGGAATCAGAGGTTCCTGAGTATCTCAGTGGGGGGTGGGGTGGGGTATGCAAATGCTAGAGAAGTGATGGGCTTAGAAGGCCTGATTCTGGGTCAAGAAGGCCATACCTCAGCTGTGAATGCCATTGGCATGCCCCAAATGAACTGGGCAGAATTAATCACTGGCAGTAAATGCCAGTATAGTACTCAGTGGCCAGACCAGGTCAGCCATTCCTAAGAGTATCTCATTCATCACATTAATGATTGGATCAATGCTCAAGTTTGAGACAGGAGACAAGCCATGAGCTGGTAGATGGGTGTGGTAAGTTCTCATTAGACAGTGGTCTAGAGCAAGAGTACAGAGGAATGGTTTGGAGAACACAGAAGTCATATGAAGTGAGGCATTGGATAGCAGAAGTATACGGTCTCAAAAAAGAGCTGGTTTGGGCATGAATGTGGGTCTGTGGGATTGTGATCAGAAGTACCCCCTTGGATCCCATGGATGGATGTTGTTTTAGTTTCCTATTACTGCTGTACCAAATTACCACACACTTAGTATATTGTCTTACATGTCTGGAGGTGAGATGTCCAAAATGATCTCACTGGGCTAAAATCAATATGTTCGCAGAAGTGCATTCTTTCTGGAATCTTTAGGGGAGAATCCCATTTCTTGCTTTTCCAGCTTCTAGTGACCATACATTTTTAGCTTGTGGCCCCTTCCTCCATCTTTAAAGCCAGGAACATAGGGCCAAATATTTCTCATGATGCCATATCTCTGATCTTTCTTCTGCCTCCCTCTTGTATTTATCTCCATGATTACATTGGGCCCACTGGATAATCTAGGTTAATATCCCCATTTCAATGTCAGCTGATAAGCAACCTTAATTCTGTCTGCAACTTTTACTTTCCTTTGCCATGGAACCTAACATAGCGAAAAGTTTTGGGACTTGAACGTGAGTATTTTCAGGGGAAGGCATTGCTCTAATTACCACATATATTCTCCCACAAGGCACACACATGACTGGTGCCTGGCTGATGGCTTTAGGAAAGAGGTGGCAACTTAGCTGTGTTTTGAAGGAAAGGTAGAGGTTAGTGAAGTTTGGAAATGAAGAGACAGAGTCCCAGGTAAGGGAGAAATTTGAGGAAAGTATCAGAGTTGGGAATGTGAAGAACAGAATGCAGGACAGTTTGATGACAGCAGTAGGTACCTGTGGGGGAAGAGAGAGAGATGAGATTGGAAAGAATGGTAAAGGACAACAGGTTAGTGCCTTGAAGTTAATATGGAAGGCACTGGAGAGCCATTGAAATCTTGCATAGGATCAGGTAAGGAAAGACCACAAAATAAATATGTAAAGATATGTGGTCAGTCACTAAATCATTTGGTTCCCCTAACTCAGGCAATCTTTGATTTTAGGCTTGTGACTTTTATTGAAATTGTCCAATAAGACTCACTTTCCATGATTTGCCAAAATGTAGTTGAAGAAGCCCATTTTGTAGTTTCCCAAAGATGTGGATCCATGTGATGAACTTTCCCTGCAATGAGTGCCAGAGTTTGTCTCTTGACATTTACGTACTTTCTAACTTAGATATTGTGAACGATACCTATTGATTTGATAGGTTGTTGCTTGTTTGTTTGTTTGCGTTCCATGAAGCTCAGAGCCAAATACTAAGTTAGTAAGTGCCTTAATTCTCTGTCTTGTACATTTATATATTTTCTAATTCCAAGTGGTCTACAGTTTTTCTTTTATGTCTCTGTTAGGGGTAATGCTCTGAATTCCAGGGGCAGGTGAGGAAAGAAATGCAGGATTGTGTATGGGCTAGATCAGGAAATGGCGGCTAGATCAGGAAATGGCACACGTAGCTTCTGCTCATGTTCCACTGACTAGAATTCAATCACACACAGCGCCTCCACCTATTAATAAGGGAAGCTGAGAACTGTTGACACATTATGTGCTGGAAGAAAAGGAAACTTATTTGATGAATAGTCAACCTCTGTTATTATGGACTGAATGTCTGTGTTGACATGAAATTCATGTGTTGAAGCCTTAACTACCAATGTGAAGGTACTAGGCATGCGGCCTTTGGGAGTTAATTAGGTTTAGATGAAATCACGAGGGTTGGTTCCTTATGATGGTATTAGTGTTCTTATATGAAGAGACCAAAGCATCCTCTCTCTCCCCTCACTGTGTGAGGATTCAGAAAAAAAAAAAAAAAAAAAAAAAAGATAGTGGCCTGCACACCAGGGAGAGAGGTTTCACCAGGAACTGGAGCCAAATCAGCCAGCACCTTGATCTTAGACTTCCTAGCTGGTCCAGAGCTGTGAGAAACAAATTTAATTTTCTGTTGTTTAAGCCACCCAATTAATGGTATTTTGTTATAACATCCTGAGCCAACTAAGGCATTTGCCTATCTCTCCTCTGGTTACCAGGTACCCATTTTGTTCTTACCACACATGGAAAACACTCTCCCCAAGAAAGACCATCCAAAGTCTCACCCAGTCATTCCCTCAAACTCTAAGTGCAGGATCTCTGGCTGATGATACGCATTTGTCTCCCTTATGTCTGCAGGTGACTCCTATGGATCTGAAAAGATGATTGTCATGTCCCATCCCAACTTCCAACATGCCATGTACAGCAGGGACTGGATACCTCACAAAAAACACTCATTCAAAAAAGGGCAAGGTGGGAACCACATGTGGCTGGTTCAAAGCAAGAAGGGGGTTTTGTCAGAGACGTGGGGTGAGGCCTGTCACTGCCTATTAGTGGGGAAGTTTCTTGAATTGACCTGACTCGGATTTGGTTGAAGAATTTCCTTATTTCCTTGTTCGTTGTCCTGTATAACTCCTACTGCACCCTCTGTAAGAGTCTACCAAGTCCTTTTCCTCCACAGCCTTCTAAAGTAGGCTTTGGAAATTATGGAAAGAGCCTAAATGTCCATCAACTGATGAATGGATAAAGAACTTGTGGTTTATATACACAATGGAATACTACTTGGCAATGAGAAAGAATGAAATATGGCCTTTTGTGGCAATGTGGATGGAACTGGAGAGTGTTATGCTAAGTGAAATAAGTCACACAGAGAAAGACAGATACCGCATGTTTTCACTCCTATGTGGATCCTGAGAAAGTTAACAGAAGACCGTGGGGGAGGGGAAGGGAAAAAAAAGTTAGGGAGGGAGCCAAACCATAAGAGACTCTTAAAAACTGAGAACAAACTGAGGGTTGATGGGGGTGGGAGGGAGGGGAAAGTGGGTCATGGGTATTGAGGAGGGCACCTGTTGGGATGAGCACTGGGTGTTGTATGGAAACGAATTTGACAATAAATTTCATATTAAAAAAAGTAAAGTAGGCTTTGGGAGGATGCCCCCTCTTGGGGATTGTAGAGCTTTTCTGGCCTGGTACCCGATCACACAAATCTGGCCAGTCACACTTCTTTGGGGGAAAAAAATCCCCCAAACTCAATCAATTCTCGTCTTGTTTCTTTCCTCCCAGGCAGTCCCAATTACCAGGAGCCGCGTTCCAAATCCTTTCCAGCCAAAATTCCCTGATCTGGCTTATTTCTTTGCATACTTGTCATAATTGGATGCCATCTGCAAAAATATGCTTTGGTGGGAAGGTGCCTCTCCTGAATCTAAGCTTTATCCTAGGGCAGGGTCTTGCTGGGGCATATTTCTTTAAAATTTTTTTTTGTTCTAAACTATGACTATCTGGGGTCTTGAAATGGTAAGCTTTTTCAGTCTTTAGAGGTTCCAAGTACAATCTCTCTTTCTACCCCCTCCCTCTCACCTTATTAAAAACCAAAAGATATCTGGGTCTTTTCTCAACTACTTATCTAGAGCTACAGGCTCATTATCCATTGTACCTGATCTGCCATCCAGGTTATGGCATGTAACCGTTTTAATGTTTTGCCATAGAGTATTATGGGCCTCACAGATTCCTCTCTGCCTGCCACCGGATTGCTAAGCCAATGCGGTGTATTTTAGATTTTTGTTATGCCAATATTCCTCTCCAAGTTACCAAGTTCTGTGTTGAGTAATGCTAGCTGCTGTAACAAATAATTTTCCAAGTTCCAGTGGCTCATCACATTAGGAATTTCTTTCTCATGTAAAGTTCAAATGGGTATTCCCAATCATCAGGTGGTTCTTCCACAAGCAGAGATCAGGGACTTAGGCTCATTCCACTTTGGGGCTTCAGAGTCCTCCGTATGTAGATGGAAGATGAAGAAAGGGTATGGATGGTCAGGCTAGGGAGGTATTTATGGGCCAGTCCTGAAACTGGTGCACATACTTCTGCTCATGTTTTATTGGCTAGAACTCAGTCATTCCTACTTGCACAGGAGGAAATGTGGTCTAGTTTATATCTAGTAAGAAGAGGAAATGAGTTTGATGAAGAGTGAGCCAGACTTTGCCAAGAATCTTTATGTAACTACCTTGTGCGTATACTTTAATATTATGACTTACTTTGGATCGTTTTGGAAACAGGCATGTTATAAATTAATTTTAAAAGACACACAATCTGCCTCTCTTCTTCCAGAATTTTTTTTTCCTATAAAATATAAGTCAGGGAAAAATTATTTAATGGTTTGTTCTCAGTTTGGGAAGCCTATCAGTTTGGGCCCACGTCAATGGTGATGGTCAGACCATCAAAAGCCTTCTGAGCACCTAATTCCAGTTTGGAGGTTTTTCCGGGGTCACATTTCTCCTTCCTTTTTAAGTGGCCTCATTTTTCTGCATCCTCTTAGTCACCGACCAACCTCTCATCTAGCTTGGTTTGGATTCAAGGGTGAGGCTTCGATCTATGTACTTTCATTTTGATTAATCACTCTTCCTTGCAATTTCTTCTTAAACTCACAGCTTGCACCCAGTTAGCCCTGTGTCTTTGGTCCTGCTTATCTGGAGTAAAAGCGTGTGAAGGCTCTGGGGTTCCAAGATGACCTATCCTGGGCACAACCTTTGGCAGGCTGTGAACTAAGGAAGTCTGGTGGATGGCAAGATCCCTGTTCCCTGATCCCTGTTCTGGGCTCATCCTCCCCTCCTCCCCTCCTCCCCTCCTCCCCTCCTCCCCTCCTCCCCTCCGCCCTGTCCTTTAGTCTGGCTGCCCTTGCAGCACTCAGGGACTACCCAACTGCCTCCTGATGGGCCATCTGTAGTCACATTTGCTTTCTGGCAAACTTCTTTGCATAAGCGGCTTTTAAGCATGATTTGTGTGACTCATCCAGGTTTCTGATTTCAAATCACATCCCGAATATTTACTGTCCTTCTTGTGTTCACTATTTTCTGCAAAACTGGAACCTTTTTATTTCTCTCTGTCAATAGACTCTTCCTAGCCTTTTCCATAATAAAAAGCTCGGGTTTCAGCATTAATCATTGTGATTAATGTGATTCCACTAATAACCTTTTTCTACTTGGGAAGGCTCCAATTATGACTATATTTGTGTTTGGCCTTGGGCCAATTTCTAACCCAATGATCCAGGTTTTCATTGGTTTCATGATTCCACAGCATGGACATTAACCTCTCCTGATCCACTTTCTCCTACATATTTCAGGCAGAGCCAGTCCTCCAGACCTTCTGCTGACCCACCCTTGGATATAATGAGGTTGACTGCTTGGGGAGGGAAGGTCTGCCTCTCTCACATTCTCAGTATGTTCAAACACAAGCCTAGTCAGTGATTCTTGATGTTTTCCCCAAAGGTGACATCAAGCCACATTTAGGCTTCGTAATTCTTTGGCTTACCATTCACCCTTATAATTAATAATGGAACCCTGCCAAAACTTAAAAAAAAATAATGTTCTTCAAGGAGAATTTTCAAAGGACTCTTCAGTTTAAACTCTTCAAAAGCTCTAGGTTCCTTTCAGACACAGTAGAGGAAACAGGCTAGCTCTTCAGACATAATAGGGGAAAGAACATGATCTTCAAGGTCAGGATTAGTTGTGTGACCTTGAGAAAATTATTTAACTTCTGTGAGTCTCAATTTTCTCACTTGTGAAATGGGACTATGATTATCTATCTTGCAGGAATAGGATGAGGATTAAATTGAATAATGTATATAAAGAGACTTGTGGTTCCATTTTCAATAATATAATAAACTAAGTAGTCTGAAAAGCTTCCTACTAGAAAATGCCTAGAAATGCTGAGTAGACTATAACAAACTTCCTTTCAAATGCCTAAAAAGTAAGAGGAAATTCCCAGGAGCTGAAAACAGAGGGGATAATGACAAGGACTGATGATGGTCCAGCAATGTTGAGAGGCGAGAGTTTACTGTTTCTGGTAAACAAGGGTTTTAGATTCCGAAGCTCACATAGAGATGGGAGATGAGATCTTGGGCTCTTGTGTGGCAGGGAATTGGAACTGAGACCTCTGAAAACATCTGGGGTACTTGAAAGGCTATGTACTTGGAGAAATGATTAGATATTATATTCCATGGCAGAGATACTGCAATGGAATTTATCTGTCTCCCGGGTTCTGAGTGAGGGTTAATTTCCTCTTGAGAATTCATAACAGTATACATTTATAACAGACTCCTTGCACAACTTTGGGGTTCTAATGTATACTGCATGCAAGGTCTTGGAAACCCCCAAACCGAAAAATGAACATACCACTTGTTCCGTGCAGGTGATACCCTCAGAATGACTATAGTTGCAAATATAAAACTACCTTAGGAAGCTGGGTAGATTTTTAATTCTGCCCACTTGGTGCTTCCATAGATGAAGCTCCGCTAGAATAATCTCAAAAGCCAAATTACAAAATGCACAAGGAAGCCATCTGCCATATCTAAGGGTCATCAGGCAAAACATATAGTAGGGATGGAACCCAGTAACATCCAATCACAGAGCAATTTGATGGAGACCATGAAATGAGTGTACTAAAAAAATCATCAAAGTTATAACAGAAAGAAGTGAGAATGTGGGAAAAGAATGAAGCAGAACCTGTAGAAATGAAAAAATGTGGTCATTGAGATGAAAATGGTGGGCAGGATGAAGAGTGGGCTGGCCACAGTGGCAAGAATATGAGTAAACTCAAATGCTTCCAATCAGCAGGTGTTCAGAAATTTCCAGCAATCCCTTTTTGGGAAACATTGAGGTGTTTACTTTCTTTTCATGGCATACTTGGGAGGTGAGAAGGGGTTACAAATGACCAGGTCTATTTTCAGATCGACAAATGAACTTGTGAGTTGAATGTGTCTTTAGTGTGGTTGACCATGACTGTGGTGCCATTTCCTCTCTGGTGGCTCTTTCTCTTTCATTTCCCTTCACTCTTAGCAACAACAGCACGTCATGGTATTACACTTTCACTCCACCCACCTCCCTCCCCGCCACAATGCCATCCCAGGAAAGGCGTTACAGATCTACATAGAGCATAGGGTGCTGAGAAGTGTTTAGGATTAGGAATCAGAAAGCTTGCGCTTGAGGTGTGCCTCCATCAATGAAGAGGTATCCATGAAATTGGAATCATATTCCCTTTTCTTATTCTACAGAGTGATTGACAAGACAAGATAGATCCTGTTGTGACAGTATATTGTAAATGGCAAAACATAACACAAAGTTATGAAGTTGCTATTGTGCTGCTCACACCAAGAAATAATTAGAAGGCTCAGGGCCTGTTTCTCTCATGACTATTTGCTTTCAACAGGGAAGTCTGTAAACTAAATGAATAGGTCTCCTATGGTGGGAGTTCAGACATTGGTGGGCAACATGGGAATCATTTTGGGGAGCCTTATTAACAATCCTGAAATCCCACCAAATAGACAATTATCTGCCTTGTTCAATCTGTAGCTCATCTATTTCATGTGTGATTTGGAGGTAGGCTCGTGTGGGGTGATAGGTTTTGACAAAATGACTCTGAATATCAAAATTTATTTCTGAAAGACAGAGTTGGGCTTAGGGAGGAAAAGTGTGTCTGTTCCTCCCTAGCATAACTGAGCTCTCATAGTTGAGCATTTTAATGTTTGCTTTCTGTTTGTATTACCTACTCAGTGAACAGTCATGTTCTTATTCTTTGCCAGTTTTCTTTTTTTCTGCTGGATTGTTGGTCTTTTTCTTATTGGTTTTGCCGGTGCTTTTTATATATGAAGGGAATTATGTCTTTATTTGTAATACAGTTTACACATTTCTCTCCAGTTTTCATTTATCTTTTGACTTGGCTAATGTTTCAAAGATTTAGAAACATTTTTACTGAGTTACAACTGGAAGTTATGACTTCCAGGCTTTGTGCCATTTTTATTTTCTCACATGGATTCTCATGAAACTTTTGTGGTTTCACTTTGGTGTGAGATGTGAAATAGTAGTCCAAAAAAGAGTGAAGAAATTCTTTGTATCTAGATGAAGTTTCTGTTATTTCTCTTTCTCTAATGAGTCCTTAGAGGTCTGAGCAATCTCTTTCCTTCCAGAAACTTCAGAGATCTCTCAGATACTTTGGTAGATCTGGTTCTAACATGTGCAGTTTGCATGGGAAAAGGGCCCTTTTTTATTCTTCTATTTGCTGTACTCCTTTGAGGATTATTTCCAGCAGAGACCAGCTTTCTCTCTTATTAAATATCTAAAAAAATTTAGTGGGTGATATAAAGCCACAGATGCATTGCAAAGCCCAATTTATCAGCTAACCAGAGGCAGCTATGGAAAGTCTCTGTTCACCGATAAATCGGATGCAGTGAGAGGCCGGGTAGGCAGAGCTGAAAGAGGTGGAGGGCGAAACTTCTCTGGATTGAACAGGGTTCACCCACAACAGTGTAAGTAAAACAGGTTCCTGATGCAGAATGTAATAGGCCCCTCTTGCATGTAACAAATAGAACTCTCACCTTTTCTCCAGCTCACTGGAAAGGGGGTTTAGCTATGTGAGGATGAGGTTCCTGGATGGAGACAGCGGGAGGACAGAAAGCACCGTGGATGCTGTAGGGTTTGTATCTGAGCAAGACTTCACATGTCACCCTAAACTTTTCTCAATCCTCTCTTCTCATTTCCTTCCTGTTTGCTACTTCTCTTCTAGGAGCTTCCCCAGCAGTCCGTGTGCAGTGGTGGTGGCAGAGGTTGGTTCTGTCTTCCTCACTTCCAGTGGAGATCATTTTACCTCTGGCACAGGTGTGCTGGTCACACAGAGCCTGGGGGCCTTGCTGAAATGGATCAGGTATGTCACCTTAGAACCACCACTGCTTTCCAATCTTCTCTGTATAAGGGATACAAGGGGATATTTTCATTTCTCCAAAGCACTATGATTCCTGCAGCGATGCTCCTAGGTCCTTGGAAGACTATCTCCCAGGAATAAAGGGTGGGGATCGGGGTTCAGGAGACCAATACCAGAGAACCTGGGTATATACCAGCTAAGGATGTAGCATGGAAGCATAGAATTTCAGGGTCTTTCCAATGATTGCTTTAAGTTATCTCATTTTACTAAGAAATAAAAGTGAATCACTTTGTTGTCCAAGGTCACAGAGTTAGTGGCCAGGCCAGCATGTGATCCCAAGTTTTTTGACTTGAATTCATTTAAAATAGTGACAGATGGTGTATGACTTGAAATCCTCAATTGAAAGCTGAATGATCATTGCTCTAAAAAGCACCATGCCTTCTAGATGTGTTAGATGGGGAGGGAATACGGTAGTTGCTTACCCAATAACTCTTCTCCCTTCTTCATTAACCTAACCCCAGCTGAAAGGTAGCGGCATGTCCACTAAAAGAGCACATTTCCCAGGGATGAGCATGTGAGTTGTAGACATGTAATGTCTACCTTCTGAGTTGATGAAACCACTGTTGGTTGATCTTTCTGTTATTTGCATATTCCTATGATATCATCCAAGAAGAAAGAAATTTCTCCCTCCCTCCCTCTATCTTATCTATCTATCTATCTATCTATCTATCTATCATCGATCTATCTCCTAATTCCCAGAAAATAAAGGCCCAGAAAATAGTCTTTTAACATTATTAAACAGCACTGAATATGTTAGCGAACAGATTTTTAGGAGGTGAAATTATTTACATTACCAGGAGATTTTCACATTACAAAAGGATCACAAGATCCATTTCAATTGCATGTTTTTAAGTGTTTGTTTATAGATCATTTCATACTTAACAGAGGAGAGACTAAAAGCTGAGTTGTTCCATGCTACTGCTAAGAATCAATCAGAAACAAAGATAAAACCAATCTGAAAGTATAATGTTCAAAAAAAGACATTCTTATTACTAATCAACACTCTTCCTCCTCTTCCTTCTCCTCCTTCCTCCTTCCTCCTTTCTCCTTCCTCCTTCCTCCTTTCTCCTCCTCCTTCCTCCTTTCTTCTTCCTCCTTCCTCCTTCCTCCTTCCTCCTTCCCCCTTCCCCCTTCTTCCTTCCTCCTTCCTCCTTCCTCCTTCCCCCACCCCACATTCTTTTTCTCTTTTTTTTAACCAGGCAGGAAACTCAAACATGATGCATCCTGGTTCAGTGCCAGACGCCTGGCTTTCTAGTAGAGTAAAATCAAATACATTTCTCACCAAGTGTCATTCTTTACATGAAACCTACTCTTCAAGTATTTAATAGTTTCTATTAAAAGCCCCTCTACCCTCCTGGATACCCAGACTTGAAAATCTCCACCTTTTCTCTCCCCACCCTTTGGTGGGTCAGATGGGTCCTAGAGAAAAAGATCCCCAAATGAATTTATCCAGTTGTTCTCTGTAACCTCAATCACACATGCTCTTTGGTCTGACCACTCATTAGCCGCTTGCATGGGAAATATCAATTTGTGTGATGGTGACATTTGAGGCTTACATGATTGCTTTGATATACTAGTTTTGGAGACCAAACATTCCAATTATAGCCAACAGAACACTTTTAATTAGGACTCAGAGGTAAAAGGACTTTCTGTTGCCATAGTTTCAGAGGCGCATATGTGGTCAAGCTGCCTAAAGCTGGATTTATTTTCAGATGTAAGATATTACTGACAGTGAGCTCTGGTGACTAAGGGACATCTGCTATTCTGGTAGGGGTGGGATGTGATCTTGAGGCTCAGCTAAAACCAAACTCTCAGGCAGAACATATTCTGTAATGGTCGCACCTTTCAATGACTTTGATTTCGTATCCTTGAATGGTAAGTATATGTCCGAAGGGGAAATATTAACCTATACCTCTACGAGTACTTTGCCAATAGGCTATTTGTTTTGAGCTTCAGAAAAAGAAAGAAAGAAAGAAAGAAAGAAAGAAAGAAAGAAAGAAAGAAAGAAAGAAAGAAAAGAAAGAGAGAGAGAGAAAAGCTTGCCTGGAAGGTGAGTAGGGGAGACTTCAGAATTCAGCAATGCTGCTTCACTCTGAGAGATGCCAACTAGACGCAAGGGTGGGCTGCAGGCAGTTCGAGTCCTATCTGATTCCTGCAAGAACTCATTAAGTGCCTTGTGCCCATGTGGTACCTACTTACAGATGGCACTTGGCCCAGATGTCCCCACGAGGCAAAACACTGGACACTCCCCAGCAACTCCTGGCGGCCACTCCAACATGGCACAAAAGATTATGAACACAGAGATAAAACTTCCGCTGTGGTATTTTACAGCTTCAGCTTCTTCCCTCAGTCTGCTGGATCTCTGGAATTCTGCAGTAAATCGAAATTGTTCTTTCTCCCCTTCATCAGGGTTAAAAGACTGTTTAAAAACTGGGCCATAAAACTGTCTCATGTTCTAAAATAGGGAAATCATACAGGTCATATTTTCTAAGGACAACATTATTGATAAAAAAAGAGTTGAACTAAAAACTCAACCACTCAAAAATTAAAAAAAAAACATAACAAATGCAAAGCATTCACTTAAATAATGCTTAGGTCAGGGGGAATATAAGAGGTACAATTAGAGTATTATTAGACAATAACGACATTAAGGGCACTAGATATTAGAACTTACAGAATGACTAGCATTGTACTCAGAGAAAATGCATAGCCTGAAATACTTTGCTTTTCAATAAGGAATGACTGTATGCAGGATTTAATTCAATAATTGGCAAACAAAATAGACTTATGTAAAGCAAACCAAAATTATGGCAGACTTAAAAAAATTGGTAAGACATTAGACAAGTTGCTAGCAACTCAAATCAAGAATTAGGAGAAAACATAATCACAGAAAGTGAAGAATTAGAAAGAGGATTTAGTAACTGATATTAAAGTGGGATATTCAATTCCATTACACAGAGACAAATTTGAGATTCTAAGGAATGCACGATTTTCTGAGACAATATTATTTACAATAATCGACTCAAGAAGAAGTAGGGACTCTGAATAGCCCAGTAATCTGGAAGAAGTTTTATTGATTTTTTTAACAGATTTATTGAGATATTATTGACATACAGCATATATGTTTAAGGGACACAATATGATGATATATATCAAAATTATATGATAAAAATAAGGTTAGTTAACAGCTCCAGCTTCTCACATATTTACATTTTTTTTTTTTACCTGTATAAAAGAGACTCCAGGGAGCAATCTGGCCCTTTCTGACATGTTGAGGACATAGTGAGAAGACAACTCTCTATGAACCAGAGTGGATTCTCACCAGACACTGGATCTACCTACACTTTGATCTAGGACTTTCCAACTTCCAGAACTGTGAGAAATAAGTTTCTACTGTTTAAGCCACCTAGTCTATGGCATTTTTATTTTTATTTATTTCTTTTTTTTGGAGAGAGAAAGAGCATGAGTGAGAGAGAAGAAAGAGGGGGAGAGAGAGAGAGAATCCCAAGCAGGCTTCATGTTCAGTGCAGAGCCTGATACAGGGCTTGATCCCATGACCTGAGTCAAAAAGAAGAGTCACATGCTCAACTGACTGAGCCACGCGGGCACCCCTATGGTACTTTTATTATAGCAGCAGCCCGAATGGACTCAGACATGGACATTAATGGGGAAATTGGTGGAATCCAAATACAGTCTGGAATTTGGTTAATAGTAACCTAACAATGTCAGTTGCTTAGTTTTGACAAATGTACCCTGGTGATGTTAAGAGATTGACAATGGGGAAAACTGTGGGATGAATACACTGGAAATCTCTGCACTATCTTTGCAACTTTTCTAGATATCTAAAACAACTATAAAATTAAAAGTTTATTTAAAAATAGAGATGTCACCTTACTTTCACAGATATTGTGACCATTAAAGGTAATACCATAGGTAAGCACGTAGCAGATGCTCAATAAGGAATAGTTGTGTTGAGATAGCTTCGCCTTGGGCTGGAGAGATATTTTTTCTCCCCTTTGGTGCCTCTCAGTAAACATCAGTGTAGGGAATAATTGCAATAGCTTTCATCCAAGAGGAGAGCAGTAGAAAATTTCTCACACAGTTCTGGCAACTTTTTAGTAGTTTTGGACCAAGATTTATTGACAACAACCACCAGCTTACTAACAGCTCTTTGCATCCCTTATCCTGCCACTGCCTCTTTTATTCTTTCTTTTCTTTTTTTTTTTTTAGATCCCATATCTAAGTGAGATCATAGAGTATTTGTCTTTCTCGGTCTGACTTATTCACTTAGCATAATGCCCTCAAGGCCCATCCATGTTGTTGCAGGTGGAAGGATTTCCTTCTTCTTCTTCTTCTTCTTTTGTTTTGATAGCTGAATAATATCCTGTTGTATACAGACCACACTTATTTTCCCATTTGTCCATCAGTGGACACTTAGGTTGCTTCCACGTCTTAGCTATTCTAAATAATGCGGCAGTGAACACAGGAGTGTGTATATCTTTTTGAGTTGGGAGTTTTAATTTCCTTTGGATAAATACCGACAAGTGAAATTGCTGGATCATGTGGTAGTTTTGTTTTAAATTTTTTGAGGAACCTCTGTATTGTTTTCCACAGTGGCTGCACCAATTTACATTCCCAGCAACAGTGCAAAAGGGTTCCCTTTTCTTCGCATCCTAGCTAACATTTGCTGTTTCTTGTCTTTTTGATAATAGCCATTTTGACAGGTGTAAAGGTGATAGTTCATTGTGGTTTTGATTTGCATTCCCCTGATTATTAGTAATGTTGAGCACCTTTTAATGTACCTGTTGGCCATCTGTATGTCTTGTTTGGAAAACTCTCTATTCAGATTCTCTGCTTATTTTTTAATAAAAATTTTTTTTTTGCTCTCGTTGTAAGAGTTCTTTTTAAAATTTTTTTTAATGTTTAC
This sequence comes from Acinonyx jubatus, assembly GCF_027475565.1. NCBI lineage: Eukaryota > Metazoa > Chordata > Mammalia > Carnivora > Felidae > Acinonyx > Acinonyx jubatus. Next base: position 33,576,657 of record NC_069397.1, on the reverse strand, counting down.
TTATTTTTGAGAGAGAGACAGAGAGTGAGTGGAGGAGGAGCAGAGAGAGAGAGGGAGACACAGAATCCGAAGCAGGCTCCAGGCTCTGAGTGGTCAGCACGGAGCCCGAGGAGGGTCTCGAACTCACAAACCATGAGATCATGATCTGAGCTGAAGTCGGACGCTTACCGGCTGAGCCACCCACGCGCCCCTGTAAGAGTTCTTTATACATTTTGGATGTTAAGCTCTTATCTGATATGTGATTTGTAAATATTTCCTCCCATTTGATATGTTGCTTTTTCGTTTTGTTGATAATTTCCTTTGCTATGCAGAAGCTTTGTAGTTTGATGTAGTCCCACTTTTTGATTTTCCTTTTGTTGACTTTGCTTTTGTGAAGTCCAGAAAATCATTGCCAAGACCAATGTCAAGAAGTTTATCACCTATGTTTTCTTCTGGGAATGTTATGGTTTCAGGTCTTACATTCAAATCTTTAACCCTTTTAGAATTAATTTTGTATGTGGTAGGAGACGGTGGTCCAGTTTCATTGTTTTGCATGTGGCTGTCCAGTTTTCCTAGTATCATTTATTGAAGGGACTGTTTATTCTCCATTGTCTATTCTTGGATTCTTTGTTATAGATTAATTGACCATATTTGCGTGGGTTTATTTCTGGGCTCTCAATCCTGTTCTATTGATCTGTGTGTCTAATTTTATGCCGATACCATACTGTTTCGATTACTGCAGCTCTGCAGTGTAGCTTGAACTCAGGAAACGTGATGCCTCCAGTTTTGTTCTTTCTCAAGATTACTTTGACTATTTGGGATATTCTATGGTTCCATACACATTTTTTTTTTAATTTTTTAACGTTTTACTTATTTTTGAGACAGGGAGAGACAGAGTATGAACAGGGGATGGTCAGAGAGAGGGAGACACAGAATCCGAAACAGGCTCCAGGCTCTGTGCTGTCAGCACAGAGCCTGACGCGGGGCTCGAACCCACGGACTGCGAGATCATGACCTGAGCCGAAGTCGGCCGCTTAACTGACTGAGCCACTCAGGCGCCCCATGGTTCCATACACATTTTAAGATTATTTGTACTATTTCTAGGAAAAATGCCATTGGAATTTTGATAGAGACTGCCTTGAATCCATAGATTGCTTTAGGTAGTATGGACATCTGAACAATATCAATTCTTCTATTCCAGAAAACAGAATATATTTCTTTTTATTTGTGTCTTCTCCACATTGCTTTGTAGTTTTCAGCACACAGGTCTTTCACCTCCTTGGTTAAATTTACTCTTGTGTATTTTATTCTTTTTGGTGCAATTGTAAGTGGGATTGTTTTTTAATTTCTCTTTAAGTCCCCTTCACTAATTGTTTTCTGTGTGATCTTTAGCAAATTTGCTCATACGTTCAGAACCTGAATTTCATTTTTAAAAATGTGATAATTGTACCCACCTTACAGTGCTATTGTGAGAACTCATTAACGATATATGTGCATGCAACAACTTCTGTGCCTGCTACATAGTAGTCATTGAGCAAGGACAATCATGCCTCATAGACGCACCTAGTCAGATCCACAAAATATTGGTATTGTTTGCATGTGAGAGTATGACATCCCCAAAGGGGGAGGCTTAAGTCTGTGCTGCCTTCCAGAGGAGTGGGAATAAAACATTTCCACAAATGGTTCTGTACAGTGGTTGTTCTATGGGAAGAGTCTTGTGTGCAGAGTAGTGGATGTGTTTGTGAAAATGAATAAAGGAAACCTTGTTTAAAAGAGAGTAAAATGGCTGCAAACAGCAGCCTCCTTGGTAGTGTATGCGCCTGTTGATTGTACGGGCTGCCCTCAGGGACCTTGGAGACAGCTTTTTCTGGTGGACATTGAAGTTTGGCCTCATGCCTTCTCCAATCTAGGCTCCAGACAGGTGTGTGTGGTGCCTTTGGAAAGACCTGGGGCACAGTGGCCAGGGTCCACATTGACCAAGTCATCATGTCCATCTGAACCAAGTTGCAGAACAAGGAGCATGTGATTGAGGTCCTACATATGGCCAAGTTCAAGTTTCCTGGTTGCCAGAAGATCCAAATTTCCAAGAAGGGGGGCTTTAATAAGTTTTTGTTTGTTTGTTTGTTTTGATTTTTTAAATGTTATTTACTTATTTATAAGTAATCTCTACACCCAACGTGGGGCTCAAACTCACGACTCTGTGACCCCAAGATCAAGAGTCACGTGCTGTTCCAACTTTACTTTTTTTTAAAATTTAATTTAATTTTTTAAATTTACATCCAAGTTAGTTAGCATATAGTGCAACAATGATTTCAGGAGTAGATTCCTTAATGCCTCCTACCCATTTAGCCCATCCCCCCTCCCCCAACCCCTCCAGTAACCTTCTGTTTGTTCTCCATATTTATGAGTCTCTTCTGTTTTGTCCCCCTCCCTGTTTTTATATTATTTTTCTTCCCTTCCCTTATGTTCACTCATATGAGTGAGGTCATATGATATTTGTCTTTCTCTGACTGACTAATTTTGCTTAGCATAATACCTTCTAGTTCCATCCACATAGTTGCAAATGGCAAGATTTCATTCTTTTTGATTGCCGAGTAATTCTCCATTGGATATATATATATATATATAACACATATCTTCTTTATCCATTAATCCATCAATGGACATTTGGGCTCTTTCCATATTTTGGCTATTGTTGATAGTGCTGCTATAAACATGGGGGTGCATGTGCCCCTTGGAAACAGCATACCTGTATCCCTTGGATAAATACCTAGTAATGCAATTGCTGGGTCGTAGGTAGTTCTATTTTTAATTTTTTGAGTAGCCTCCATACTGTTTTCCAGAGTGGCTGCATCAGCCTGCATTCCCACCAGCAGTGCAAAGGAGATCCTCTTTCTCCGCATCCTCGCCAACATCTGTTATTGCCTACGTTGTTAATATTAGCCATTCTGACAGGTGTGAGGGGGTATCTCATTGTGGTTTTGATTTGTATTTCCCTGATCATGAGTGATGTTGAACATTTTTTCATGTGTCGGCTGACCATCTGGATGTCTTCTTTGGAGAAGTGTCTATTCATGTCTTCTGCCCATTTCTTTACTGCATTATTTGTTTTTGAGGTGTTGGGTTTGATAAGTTCTTTCTTGATTTTGGATACTAACCCTTTATCTGATATGTCATTTGCAAATATCTTCTCCCATTCTGTTGGTTGCCTTTTAGTTTTGCTGATTGTTTCCTTTGCTGTGCAGAAGTTTTTTTATCCTGATGAGGTCCCAATAGTTCATTTTTGCTTTGGTTTCCCTTGCCTCTGGAGATGTGTTGAGTAAGAAGTTGCTGTTGCCAAGGTCAAAGAGGTTTCTGCCTGCTGTCTCCTTGAGGATTTTGATGTTTTCCTGTCTTACATTTAGGTCTTTTATCCATTTAGAGTTTATTTTTGTGTATGGTGTAAGAAAGTGGTCCAGGTTCATTCTTCTGCATGTTGCTGTCCACTTTTTCCAGCACCACTTGCTGAAGAGACTGTCTTTATTCCATTGGATATTCTTTCCTGCTTTGTCAAAGATTAGTTGGCCATACGTTTGTGGGTCCATTTCTGGGTTCTCTATTCTGTTCCATTGATCTGAGTGTCTGTTCTTGTGCCAGGGGCTTTACTAAGTGTAATGTGGACGAATTTGAAGATACGGTGGTTGAAAAGCGACTCATCCCAGATGACTGTGGGGTCAAATACATCCCTAATCATGGCCCCTTGGACAAATGGCGGACTCTGCATTCATGAGAACCTCGTCACTGCCTCTCCCTATTCATGCCCACCAAGAAATCCTGCTTCCTGTCAAACAAACAAACAAACAAACAAACAAAAAAACCCACAAAGAACAAAAAAAACCAAAAACAAAACCCTCCCAAACAAACAAACAAACAAACAAACAAAACCAGAATCGAGAAGTCCTGAAGGGGGAGCTCTCATGCACATCCCATTCATGGCAGCCTGTGTGAGCAGCAGAAGGAAGATAAGATTATTTTGACAAGAGAGGACATTTTTCACATAGGAATTTCAAATCCTGCTTTTAGAAAAAGAAGGAAGACCCTTCCTGCCCCAGCAACAATGCACTGACCACCACTGGCAGCCAATCAGAAAACCTCCTCTACCTCAAACGTTTGTCCTTCTCCAATGAACTTTTATTCAGAACAATCAATTTCCTCCTAAAACCTAATAAAAAGCTGGCCTTCCATTGGTCTCTTCAGACTTGCCTGTTGGTTCTCCATAGTTTGCTTGTCCCAAATTGCAATTCCTGTGTTATTCCTGAATAAACTCATTTTGCTAGTAAAAGAACTGGCTAATATAAGGTTGACATGTTTTACCGGCAATGATATAGCTAATAAAATGCATCCCAATTCACAGCACGGTGGGGACCTCCCACATCAAGATGTTTTTCATTTTTCTCTTAGTTAAATTCCATGACATTAGAGAGAGTGTCTTTTTTTTTTTTTTTTTTTTTTTTTTAGTGTTTATTTTTGAGAGAGACAGAGCATGAGTAGGAGAGGGGAAGAGAGAGAGGGAGTCAGAGAATCCGAAGCAGGCTCCAGGCTCTGAGCTGTCAGCACAGAGCCTGATGTGGGGCTTGAACTCACAAATTTGGAGATCATGATCTGAGCCAAAGTCAGATGCTTAACCGACTGAGCCACCCAGGCGCCCCATGTGTCTTATTTTTTGATTGCCATTGATCCCTATTATTCTAGCACAGTTCCTGGAACATAGAAAGTGCTCAATCAATAAAATTTGTAGAGTTGCATAATGGAATGAAGAGGATGGGGCTGTGAGAAGGGAGAAGTTGACTTGGAGACCTTCTTAGGAGCAAGACTATACTGTCCAGCTCATATGGATAGGGAAGGAAAATCTCTCTTTTCTTGACCTTTCTCCCATCATTTGGAAGCTCAGGATTGTTGTTGTTGGTGTCATTGGTGGTGGTCAGAGGAGGAAGTGGACTGCTGAGAAGTGTTTTCTCACTTTCATCTCCAGAGTGGAGCCAGATGTCACTGGTGACATCTAAGGGCACAGAAGGTTGTGTAGGGACCTTCTCACTCTAGACATGGTTGCAAGAGGCCCTCGCAATCCACAGATCCCCAAGCAGTGCACCAGCAGGCTTCAGGTCATCACATGATTTGAGCAATTTCAGTCCCAGTAGAGTAGCTTTAGGATTTCCAGAGGATTGAGTGAACTATTTCTCGAAGAAATGAGTATTTTTATTTTTTGTCTTTCCTTTTCTGCCCTTAGTTAACTAAGCACTTTACTTGTTTCCAAGCAGTTATGGCAAAAGGACTCATATAAGGCTGCAACTCAGCTATCTGAGAGCCATCTGGGTTTCCAAGTGCCTTAAAAAAAATGTTGTGTTACTGGAAATTGATGGACCAACTATTGTGTTCTTTCATTCGCTGGACATGTGCACCCGGGTGGAACAGACAGTGTTTTTCTTTGAGATAATTGTCCACCTATTCCTTTGTTTTTCATTTATTCTAAGTTGCCAGCGGTTAGAGTGGAACAAGCTTTTCAAGAGACATAATCTGTCAATAGTGTCTTTGAAGGGAAAGAAAACAATATTTTATCATGGGTTTATAATGTCAAGGCATTTCACATGTAACGCAGTCAGCTGACTCTTCCAGATCTTTTAAGATCTAGATACAAATTGATTCAAAATGCTATTCCATGAAGTATGGAACATCCAAAGCCCTCCCCCAAACTTATGAAAATTTCCTGAAGGCTTAAGTTCTCATAGTCTGCCCTGGCTCTGAGCTCATTTTTCTGCTGAAAGTAAGTGTTGGTTGGATCATTCTTGTTGACTGTTAAGCACCATACCAACCTGGATGTGGGACAGTTCCCTCCACAGTCTCCTCCCCACCCTCCAGTTACAAAGGGCCTTTCTGGGGAAAGAAAGGCAGAAGACTTTACTGAAGGTTGAGGAGAGAAGGAGTTATATCACATCAGTGTCAGTCATTTCAAATTTACTATTAAAATTCCTTATTTTTTATCTCTGTTGGCCACTACTATGAGGTTGCTGGCTAAGCCAGGCCACTCTTCACCTAGATTCCTGCCAGCTCAAGATTCTTATCTCCAGGTAAGACTCCATTTATTTAAATGGTTTTAAACGTGCTGTTCTCCCCCATTTAATTACACACATGTTATCCCATTTAGCACATGACAACTGCATGAAATATGTACCATTAGTCTATTCTTGTAGATGATATCTTGGAACTCAGGTAAATAATTTAACTGAGGTCACATGGCTCATTGTTGAGAAATTGGATTTCGGAATGAGGTTTATCTCACTCCAAAGTCCATGCTTTTCTGTTTTTCTCTCTGTATTTATAAATGTGATTGCTTTTATTTATTTATTTATTTATTTATTTTTTAAAAACACATTAGATTTTATTTTGCTTTCTTTTTTTTCTTTTTATTTATTTATTTATTTATTTTATTTTTTTTACTGTTTATTTATTTTTGAGACAGAGAGAGACAGAGCATGAACGGGGGAGGGTCAGAGAGAGGGAGACACAGAATCTGAAACAGGCTCCAGGCTCTGAGCTGTCAGCACAGAGCCTGTCGCGGGGCTCGAACTCACAGACCACGAGATCATGACCTGAGCTGAAGTCGGCCGCCCAACCGACCGAGCCACCCAGGTGCCCTAAATGTGATTGCTTTTAAAGGCAACTACAAGAATTCTAAGACCCTACAGCATTTTATCATAAGGAACCCCTATCTTTAAAGTCACTGTTTGAGCAACACTACTTTTTTTTGTGTGTGTGAGCTCATTTACCCTTTCATGCATTCATTCAACACAGTTCCTGAGTGCCTCTACCGAGTGATAAGTTTTGTGTTGGATGTTAGATGGACCAAACAGTCCAGAAATGGGACCGTGGAGAAAGGGCTCATGAGTTGGAGAAGATAATGTAAAGTTGGCTTCTTTTGGTCAGCAAAAGATCAACTCATCCTGCACCCTGCCTCTACACAAGACAGTGCATAATCAGAACAAGACCAATGGGAGAGGATCTCAGTTCTTTAGGATTTTTAGTCATGCATTATCAGAAGAGGGTATAGTGGGCCAGTGGAGAGGACAATTCAGGGTATAATATGAAAGCTATGGTTGGAAGGGGACCCACCTTTTTTGGTCAACCTAAGAAAGAGGAACCCTTAACACTAAGTCCCATCCCCATCCTCTCACTGTGCACCATGACTCTACCTGTCGGACACTGCCGACAGGGTTCTCTGAGTAATGTGATGCTTTATGCACCAGTCCATAAGCCCTATAGCACAGTGGAAGTAAAACCTGGATAAACTGTTGGATACCTGGGCCTTGGAAGGCTTAAATAAAGCTGAAAGTAGAGTACTCCAGACAACTATAGGGTAGGAAAGAGGGAGGCTGGTAAGAAGTGAGATTGTTTTGCCCGAGAAAAGTAGTGGTGTAACATGATTGACTGGATTCTAGTCCCTTCTTCATCCATTTCTTCAAGATCTTGGGTCAGCTTCTTTGTCCCTCTAAGCTTCAGTTTTATTTTCAAACCAAGAGTCTCTTGAACCCTTCCAGATCTGACATTTTCTAATTTTCCCACAAGCTTTGGAGACAGGGTTCCTTGCTCACCATTGCCTGGGAACACTTGGAACTCTATTGTTCTCTGGACACATTTGTCTTGCTCTCTGGTTGGCTCTTACTTATGCTCTCTTTTCCTTGCTGTCACTGGGTTGGATGTCTTATCTCTCTGCTGGAATTGCTTTCCATCTATTCCCCCCTTCGGTTCTTCCTTCTTTGTCCTCTGATTGACAAATGATGGAGAAACAGGCCCATGGTGGGAATTGGAGCAGCCTGTGGCTGAAGGGGGCTCTGCTCAAATCACCGCAAAAAATTTTAAACTGTGTGCCTGTGGCAGTATTGATTCTGATTTTATTTTCTCCTTTTGGTGAGGAATCTTAAATGAACTGTGGGTAGCCACGATTACCACAGGCTCACCCCTATTAAGCCCCCAAACACACTCTTTGAAATTTCTGCTCAATCAATACCACCTAGTTTCAATGAGAAGAAAAAGGTTACACATTTTATATATAAAAGTGGGTATTGAAAAATTCCTTTGGTTGGCTCCAGGTCAGCATCCAATTCACAGCACTTTATGAGAGTAATTCTTTCAGAGAGAGATTTTTCAGCCCATGGAAGTGACTCTCATGAGATATGGGGGCCAGCTGGGATGTCAGCATAAAACTCTTCTTTGTATAAAAAGCTGATGGAAGTGGGAAGAATCAGCCAGGCCTGTCTGTGTCTGGCTGGGTTTGGAGAGAGGAAGAAGCTGATAGCTGTGTGGTCCCATGGACACTTAGATGGGAACTGCCAGATGCCTGGAGGAAATCTGCTTTTTGTTCCCTCCTCTGTTTTCTTTAACAACCAGAAGGAAATAAGCCTTTACTAAGTATCTCTTAGCTTAATGGTCATACAGGCTCCATTTCATTTCATTCATCCAGTAACTATTGAGTATCCACTATAAGTCAGGTGAGGGATATCTGGTGGTGTTTCATCTGTGATAGGGAGCTTAATCCTAAGGACAACCCTATACCTTAGGTATTATCATCTCAAAGACTCAGACTGCTCTCTTGTTGCAAACCTTGTAAGAACTTTGCTTCCGGAGTAAGATGTGTTAGTTTGGGTCCTTCAAGAAGCAGATGCCGAGTAAGAGGTTCATTGGGGGAAATGAGAAGGGAGCCAGAGAAGGCTGGGAGAGCCATCTGACTGCTGCCCGTCTGGCCTCTATGAAGGAGAGAGGGAAGGATGGGAGGGAGGGAGGGGAGAAGGAAGACTGTAACACTTCTCAAAGCCAGGTTGATGGGGAATCTTGAGAGTCACTCATGAGAGGAATGCCCATCTCCCAGGAATAAGCCTGTCTTTAGTACCCCTGCCATGCTCAGTCATTGACAAAGAGCAGCCCATGACATGTGTCGCCTTGTATGAAAGCACTGATAAATTCTAGAGTACAGCACTGGGGTTGCTGGCCAACCTCACTCCCAGCAACAGGGGATCTAAGAGGTACTGCCATAGTCCAACCCCCTGCTTTGGAACTCACTATCTGGGTGACTGTGGCCAAGTTAAGTAATCTCTCTAAGCCTCATCTTTCCTCTTCTCTAAAATAAGAGAATCCCATGAATTCACATCTCATGGGATTATATGCATGGAGGACTAAAGAGATGATGCATATAAAAAAGCATTTTGCATAGTGCTGGGCACAGAGTAAACTCTTGAATGTTAAATAATCATTAGGTTTTATTATAGTAAGCTTTTTTTTTTCTTCTCCAAATAAGTGTTCTTTAAAAATAAACACACACAAAAAAAGTCAGAGTGGAAGATTCTACTTGAAAGGGGATGGGAAGCCAGTCTGCTGGGGCATCTGTGAGGAGCCTTGGGATTGAAGAAACATCAGGTAGAATCATATCATATAGATATTTTGTGTGTGTCAATGCATTTTTTATTTTTTATGTTGAGGAATTAAAAAGTGTTTTTATGATTAATATGCAGTTAATATCGACCTTTTAAGGGTGTACAGTCCTATGAGGTTTTATTGGGAGGGGGAAGAGAGAGAGAGAGCAAGTGAGTGAGTGAGAGAGAGAGAGAGAGAGAGAGAGAGAGTGGGGGAGGGAGCAGGGGGAGAGAGAGAGAAGCAGGCTCCACACTCAGCACTGAGCCTGATGCAGGGCTTGATCCCATGACCCTGGGATCATGACCTGAACCTGATCAAGAGTTAGATGCTCAACCAACTGAACCACCCAGGTGCCCCAGTCCTGTGAGTTTTAATATGGGTACAGATTTGTAGAACCACTACTATGATAGTAATATATAGATCAGTTTTATATTTATCAGTATCATCACAACCTCCCCCACTCTGAATCCCTGGCAACCACTGATTTGTTGTCCATCACTACACTTTTGTCTTTCTGAGAATGTCAAATAAATAGAATCAAGCAGCATTTGATCTTTTGGGACTGGCTTGTTTCATCCAACAATAATGCCTTTGCACTTCATCCAAGTCATTGTGTGTATCAGGGGTTGCTTCTTTTTTTTTTTTTTTTTTTGCTGAGTAATATTTCGATGTGTGGGTGCACCATAGTCTGTTTATTCATTGTGTTTGGTTGTTTCCAGTTAGAACAATGCCTGGCATGTGGTTGGGGGTCACAAGCAGGACTAAACCGTAACTCTGGCTGTAGCTGAATGCAAACCGAGGACTGTAGGGCTGTAGCGTGTAGCACTTAACTTTCTCTCTCAGATGCTTCTAGCTTATATTCTTAAGCCACTCATCAACAGTGTGTGCTTTTATCCATCCCAGCTGACATTTTTTTCAAGCATTTTAGTGACTCTGACCTCATTTTTATTTAGCAACTTCATCACTTCAGTCCCATGCTGTTAAAAATGTACCCTCACTAATATCAACAATCATTAGGTTTATTTGAGTAATGAAGACACAAATACTATTTAAAACTGTGACTGGCATCTAAGGAAAGTGGAGCTGTTTAAATTGAAGGCCTTCCATATTTTTAAAAAACGTTTATTTTTGAGAAAGAGACAGAGAGAGAGAGAGAGTGCAAGCAAGGAGGGACAGAGAGAGAGGGAGACACAGAATCTGAAGCAGGATCCAGGCTTCAAGCTGTCAGCACAGAGCCCGACATGGGGTTTGAACCCATGAACTGTGAGATCATGACCTGAGCTGAAGCAAGACACTTAACTGACTGAGCTGCCCAGGAGCCCAAGAAAGTCTTCCCTCTTACTGAACTCCCAAGGGGTTTGGTCTGGCTATTCAAAGTCAGTCTGGAGCAGAGATTGTTGTTAGGAGCTATGGAGAGTCAAAGACTCTACCTAATGGGATGAGAAGAATTTGGGGGTTCCAGTGGCAATTCTAGAGCTTGAGGACCAGAAGGAATAAAGGAAGGCTGAGCAAGAGAGAAGAACCCATGCTGTGCACTAGGCTTGGGACCACATAGGATGAAGTAGCCAGTGAAAAATTCCCAGAGGTGAAATTTCACTACTTCTCCTGTTTACTCTGTGATACAGAACACACTTTACTACAGTCTTGGAGATATAAACAATCAATTAACCACCCCTTCTGCCCTCTTGGCTCTAACTGGTTGAGAACAGATATCAGGAGTCAGATGTAGTAAGCATGCTCTCCTAAGGACAAGGCAGTCTGGAGTCCTATTTGAAATTGTTCATATAGACTCCGTTGCTCCCCCTTCTCTTCTTGGACTTCTTAGTAACATCTAACACACACCCACATGGCTTCTGAGAATAATCTTACCCTGGAAAATAGAAGAGCTGGCTCTCATTTCTATGTCAACAGGAAGTAGGGCGGAAAGAGTAGATGTTGGGCGGACACAAGATTAATACGCTGGTTTAATCTGGTAAAAGCAAGAGTTTGGAACCAGAGAGGTGCAGTTCCCCTCCTTGCTCCCCCCTTATTTTCCACCACCAAGAACCGATGTCATGTTGAGGAGTGCTTTACATTCCCATAGGATGTGGAATGAGGGATATTATGGACTGAATTGTACCCTCCCCCCGAATTCCTATGTTGAGGTCCTAACACCCAGTCCTTTAGAACGTATATTTGGAGACACAGTAATTAGGTTAGATAAATCCACAAGAGTGGTACCCTAATCCAACAGGACTGATGTCCTTATAAGAAGAGGAAGAAATACCAGGGACGATGTACACAGAGAAAAGGCCATGTGCAAGAAGGTGACCATCCACAAGTCAACAAGAGAGGCCTCTGGAGAAAACAACCTGCTGGCACCTTGATCTTGGACTTCCAGGCTACAGAACTGTAAGGAATCAATTTCTACCGTTTAAGCCACTCAGTCTGTGGAATTTTTTTAATGGCAGCCCTAGCAAACTAATACAAGGAATTAGACCATCTTGCCTAGATCTCAAGAGGCAGGGAGCTCTCAGCTGACACCTGAAATAATTTTGGCAAGCAATGATGTATCCATCCCATTTATATAGTGCATGACAAAGGAGAGGCAGCAGAGGTGAAGGGGGCAAAGTACCAAGATACAGAACCAGGAGGCCCGGCTACTCTCTAGGCTTGGACACTCACCAGTGTTTGACCTCGGATAGCAATTACTCTGAACCCCATTTCCCTCCAGCAGTGGCATGAGGCTAGTAAACCTTGCCATGACTGCTTTATGGAGCTTTGTGGCTTCAGGGAGAGTACACAAAAGCTTGTTATTCCTTGGGAAGAGTGACAACTTTTACCCAGGCTCTGGTGGAATCACTTGGAGGTTTGACCAGGAGTAGTGAGAAGCAAATGACTGTCACTGTAAGGATAACCAACTTGAGAAGTACCTCTGTTATTTCTTATGGAATGAAGACATCCCCTGAATGAAGGATAAAAGCAGAATCCTTTTTGCTGCTAAAGTATGTGAGGACAACCCTCTGAGTTGTCACTAGTAAAGAAGACTCCTGTGTTTTGGCTGTTTTCATAAATTATTATGGCTTCTGTTGGTAAAACCTTTTTCAAACAGCAATATGGAAAAACATATCAAGACCCTTAAAAATCTTTGTATTCCATGACATAGGAATTCCATTTCTAATAACTTATTCTTTTTAAAAAAGTTTTTAATGTTTTTTTAAAATTTATTTTTAAGAGAGAGAGTGAGAAAGAGAGAGAATGAGCAGGGAAGGGGCAGAGAGAGAGAGAAGGAGTCACAGAATCCCAAGCAGGCTCTGAGCTGTCAGCACAGCTCAGAACCCAACATGGGGCTTGAACTCACAACCCCAAGATCAAGAGTTGCATGCTTTACTGAGTGAGTCAGTCAGGTGCCCCATTTTAATTTAAATTTAATTTAATTTAATTTAATTTAATTTAATTTAATTTTATATCTTGTTTAAAACATTTTTTATTTTATTTTATATTTTATTAAAAACATTTTTTAATGTTTTATTTATTCTTGAGAGAGGGAGAGAGACAGACTGTGAGTGGAGGATGGGAGAGAGAGAGGGAGATACAGAATCAGAAGCAGGCTCCAGGCTCTGAGCTGTCAGCACAGAGCCCAACACGGGGCTCAAACCCACGAACCATGAGATCATGATCTGAGCTGAAGCTGACATTTAACCGACTGAACCACTCAGGCACACCTATAATAACTTATTCTATGGAAAAAAATGTGAAATTCAGAAAGCTCTATACTTGAGATGTTACTTGCAACTTTATTTACTCTGGTGTAAATTAGGAAATATTTTAGATACCTAACATTGGGTGAATGGCTCAGAAGTTGTGGTATATTCATATGGCAGAAGATTATGTTGTCATTAAAAGTATGTATACAAAAGTATATATAGTGAAAGGAAAGAGGCAGAATATAAATGAAATTGGAAGGAAATACAACAAAATAATAGCAGTGGCTGGTGGTAGAATTATGTATTTTTATGTTCTGCTTTCTGCTTTGTTTTTGTTAAATTACCCAGAATGACCACGTATATCTTTTATAATCAGATAAAAAGAAGCAAAGATCAAAGAGGAAGATAAGAATGATAATGTATGAATAATTTCCCTTCCCTGTGACACGGAGACCATTCTGCCTACCTGTATACCTCACAGGAAGTATTGTGAAATTCAAATGAAATAATGGGCAGCAACATTTATTCTCTTTCCACATATCTTGCTCAGCCCATAAGAGGATAAACAGAACACTGTTGCCTAGCTAGCAGGGAAGAGCTGAAAAGAAATCCTCTACTCATTCATTATTCACCTCTTTCCAAGGGGTGAGCAGTGTTAACCTGACTAATGAAGCAGGTGAAGCCACTGACATTCATTAGCCTAGTTTATCAATTGGGTCAAGTTCACGTTTCCTTCTGCCATCTTGGACTAATTGGGAGATTCTCAGCCCTGGTGGCACATTAAAATCACATGGAGGAGCTTTTAAAAACTATTGACACTAGGCCCCACCTCCAGCGATTCAAACACCACTGGTCTTGGGTGAGGTTTGGGTAGCAATGTTTCCAAAGCTCCTAGGTGATTCTAACATGCAGTCGTGGCCAAGAACCACTGGATTGATGGAATCAGGCTCTTTGACAGTCCAGCCTCTAGAGGGTACACAGACCAGGTAGGACCTGCCTCTTGCTCAGCCTGTAGGTCTTGGCTCTTTTGGTTCCAGCTTCTTAGCCTGTGAATGGTGGAAGAAGGTCATGTCAGGTCTTTTACCAGAGACTGATTGTCTTCCATTTGTGAGGCAGGGAGAAGAAGGCTTCATGTAGGGCTCCATTCACGCTATGTTCTCCAGCCTAGTTTTATCATTAATGAGGTTTATTTGACTGTGAACCCCATTTGACTCCTGGTATCTGTTCTCAATCAGTTAGAGCCAAGAGGGGAGGAAAGGGAGGTACTTGACAGTTTATATCTCCAACACCGTAATAAAGTCTGACTACTGTATCACCGAGAAAACAGGGAAATTAATGAAAAACTTTGCAAGGGAAACAAAAGAAGCATTCACCAGGCTGGAGCATACAAGTCTGCTAGGCCAAGGAGGTAAAAGAGGAAGGATATTTCAGAGAGAAAGCATGAGGGAGATGTGAAAATCCTTTCAGGGTCCTGGATCAGCAGTGAGTCTTGTGATTGGAGCACAGAGTAAACATTTGGGGAATTTCACACAAGAATAGAAATATATTTTTGGAGTCCTGAGTGCCACGCTAATGAATCTAAATTCTGTCAAGAAGAAACTTTATAGCCATTAGAAAATCTTATGCAAGAGTCACGTCTGTATTCACAAAGTCACAGGCAGTGGCCAAGGGGGACATGGATGCCTGGGTTTTATGTGGATTTAAAACCGGGTTGCTGTGTGTTGCCAGGCAGTCCTGGGGTTGGTATTTTTCATGTATAGTGTCTCACTTTTGCCTACCTGAAAATTCACTTTCATCTCTCACCCTCTGTCTTCCCATTCTTTCTGCAGAAGTTTGAGAAGTAGATGAGCCATCACAAGCAGGGTGCCTTGCAAGCCTGACTCCAGGCAAATCTTTCAAGTGGGCCATTCTGGTGGCACCTTCAGGCTCCTCCAGGCTTTTCACACCTGGTGGGCTGCTTCTCTCTCTTCAGATGGACAATGTACTATCACTCTCTATCAGCACCTTCTTTTTGTATGCATCCACCTGTATGTAAATTAAATTAACTGAGTTCATACTGATTTCTCTGACTTTGAAGTAGAATTACATGGATCATTCTAGCCACTTCCTTGCTTATCTGTAACCACTCACTCCAACAGTGAGAAACCCAGCCCCCACCATCTGCTATCTGTTCTCTTAATTGTTTAGTTCCAGTATTCATGTATAATGGCTTCAAGTTAGCTCATAGTTACATGGGAAACAACTTTATCAGCTGTCGTATAGTGCTAATGTACAATTCCTTTTGTCTTTAGTTCTGCAGACAGTATTCATTTCCAAAGTGATTTAGTTCAACATCCTGTTCTCCCATCGCTTTCAGTGAGATTAATTCATACATTTGTACAACAATACAACAGATCCATTCTGGGATCTCCCAACCTCCAAAATGAATTTTTAGAAATTTGATATATTGAGATTTATTCTCTGTTGTAAAGCTCTGTGGGTTTTGACAAATGTATAGTGTCATGTATCCACCATTAGAATCCCATGAAATAGTTTCATTGCCCTAAAAAAAAAAATCCCTTCCTCTTCCTGAACCTGTGATCTGTTTACCAACTTGCTTATATGACGTTCTAGAATGTCATATTAATGGAATTGCATAGTATGTAGTATTTTTAGACTGGTTCTTTCACTTGACCTTGTGCATAAAGATTCATTCATGACTTTGGATGGCTTGATAGCTCATTATTATTATTTTTTTTATCACTGAATAGTACTCCATTGGATAGATGTATCACAGTTTGGGCGGCTCAGTCTGTTAAGTGTCCGACTTCGGCTCAGGTCATGATCTCACGGTTCCTGGGTTCGAGCCCCACGTCAGTCTCTGTGCTGACAGCTCAGAGCCTGGAGCCTGCTTCAGATTCTGTGTCTCCTTCTCTCTCTGTTCCTCCCCTGCTCACGCTCTGTCTCTCTCTCTCTCTCTCAAAAATAAATAAAGATTAAAAAAATAAATAAAAGTAAGGAGAATTGTTATAAAAAAAATAAAAAATAAAAAAAGGACTATTGCAACTGGGGAGAGAGGTCGACCTCAATTCCAATGAAACACAAGGAGGGAGAATTTTTACATGCTGGGGTTCATTAGTGGAAAAGGAGGGGTTTGTTGGGGGAGATTTTTGGAGGGAGGCTGCTCAGTGTGACTAAGACTTCCGAATTTGCTGGTTTATTGATGTTAGACCTACCCTCCCACAGAGACTGGGAGATAGGGGACCTATCTGTCTTGATGATTACATCTCAATGGCATGGCTCCCACATCCTTGAGAAAGACATTCCTCGGTTGTAAAACTGGCAAAAGGCTGAGAGAAGATTTACATCTCAAAGGAGCAGAGAAAGAATTTACAATTGCAAGTTTTCTGAAGTAAATGCTCTAAGAAAAGTGGGGTCAGGTGCTTGGGATCAGGAAGAAATCTGTCTAAAGCCTAGTCGAGCTGAGGGGAATACCAAACTATTCTTGGTCAGTGTTTGTATGGACTTATGTTTTCAAGTTATTTGAGTGGATACCTATGAGTGCAATTGTTGGGTTGTGTGATAAGTCTCTGGATTGTATAAGGCTCTGTCTAGCTTTGTAAGAAACTGCCAAAATACCTTCCACAGCAGGTGTGACATTTTGCATTCTCACTAGCAATGATTAAGAGTTCCCATGGCTTGACATCCAGCCATTGGCATTGCCAGTTTTTTGGATTTTAGCCATTTAAATAGGTGTGAGATAGATATTCTTTTAAACAGGACACCAGTCTCCAATGCCTTGTGGATTACCCTCTACCAGCCTTCCCTCTCCACCCAGCCTCCTTTCTTCCAGGTGTCTGGTCTTCCCAGGCTCACTTCGTGAACTGCTTCTCCAACTCTCGGCTGCTCTTAACATTGAGCCCCCAGACGCATCCCTACCTACTCCAAGCCTAAGGCTAGATTTCTGAATGTATCATTTATATGCAGGCCAATGCACACCTCCTGCTGAAGTGAAGCAAAAGACCGTGAGCTGCTGCCTCTGTCTTCATGGAATGAGGGGACGTGACTAAGAGGTTTCTGAATGGTCAGATGAGTGAGGTTGAGGATGGCTGAGCCAAATGGCATGAGCTTTGGGGCAAAATGAGAAGGATAAAGTCTAGAAAGTGGCAGGGGATCCAGTGAAAGTCCGACTTCAATTTGATGTGAAGTGGGCTATCTGGGATTCTTAGGTGAGGGTCAGATTCTCATGAACGTGCAATCGAGAAGCTTCTGCAAAGAGGCTGAGGATACAGGTGTGTTTGTTAACATTCATGATGGAGTGAGCTTTGCAGGGGGCATAGTTATGAGATTTGTTTGTTTGTATTTCATTTTTAGTAAGCAGCCTCAGGCTCTCCTTTTCTTTGGGTGATGGAGGATGAGATGTCTAGTGGCAGTGACTTGCCTCCAACTACCTAATTTTGGCAAAAGCCAAAACATCTCACCAGGAGATTTGGTCCCAGGAAGGTCTGAGGATCCCACAGAGTATCTAGCCTGGTCTTGGGAAAGTAGTGAAGGCTGCCGCAGGGCTTGTGGAGAGAGACAGAAAGAGCCTAGTTCTGGGCCAACGTTGTTTCATAGTTTGAGATGTGATAGCAAAGGTCCAGGCTGGGGAAAGTCTCCTACAGGATGGAGCTGCATGTCTCCAGAAAGCTTGTGGGCAGCTGTGGCTGTGGTAGAGGATGTACCTCAAGACGGTAAACTACGGGGAGAAGTGTTAACTGACAGCTTCCAGCTATAAGTCCATGAATGTGGAGGCTGCCCGTCCCCCAGGCTGCTTCCAACCAATGATGAGCACAGCAGGCTTACTATTTCAGCCCAGTGCCGGATTCCTCTCATGGGCGGTTTTGCTTGAGGATGCGCCATTGGGATGGTCAAGATTGTCCCAGAAATGCACTGCAGTCTGTGGCTCTTCCCATGCAATTCTTCATTCTCTCTTTCCTTTCACAGATGTTGGCTTTGCATGGTGGACTTGCGTGCACTGCGTTGTTTATGGCTGCATTGACCCTCATCCTGCACAGCCATTCACCTTGCACATTTACTCCTGGGTCGGTGGCTGCTTCTCAGGGAACCTGAACAGACAAGGTAGGGGAGGGCCAGGAGGACTTTGTTCTAGGCAGAGCCTGCCTCAGAGGGTTCAGAGGGGCTTATTTCTGATCATCCATTTGACTTTGTCATCCCCTAACCCTTCACATTTGACACTTGGCATTGTTCCTACAGCAACGATCATGACTTCTGTGCCCTGCATAATTTGCCCTGGGCAGCCTTTCCTTGTGCGACCTCGTTGTGGAAAAGTCCTCCTACTTTGGCATCTTATTTGTGGGAGGCATTCTTTCCAACTCACAGGAACCCAAGAGCAGTAATCAAATGCTTTTATTGAATGTGTGTAAGTCTTGCAGATCAAGGATTAAAGTGTTCACACCATATCAGCTAGAAGGCAAGCTGGTCCTACCAGAGACCTCCAGCAGTCCTACTGCCTAGGCCTTAGGAGGTGGCGCACCTTGGAAGGTGATGGGAAACTCTCAGGGGGATGCTGGGACATGTTGTGGTTCTCGAACCCAGTCATCATATTGGCACACAAGTAGGTCCCCAGAATGCTCAGGGGGTCCAGGAGAGACAAAACCCTACGATAGGGGCAGAGACAGCTTCTCAAAGGACCTCATGGGATGGTTATCCCTCTGTTCTCGTCCCCTCCACCCAGGGCCTGTGGTCCGACACCCTCCCAGCAAAAGCAATCGCCGGGGTGACATCTGAGGAAGAATAGGGCCATTGATGGGAAATGGGCCACTAATTCAGAAACCACGGTTATTAGGGACAGAGGCAAATGGGCTGGTTCAGGAGCAGTTTCACCAGTTGTGACCCTCATGAAAGCACCAAGTTCTGGTGTACTGGAGGCTGTCTGCAAGCTGTGGGGATGGGCTTGCGGGCTGGAGGACTTGGGGAGGGGCAGTTGCTGGGAGGGGCAGAGGAGACAACGTATGCTAAGGCAGCCTGTAAACTGGAAGGGCCGTACAGAGTTAGCATCAAAAGTCCCGGGCCAGGCAGTCACCGGGGGGACACCTCTCATGAGCCATGGCACCTCTCTGCTTTGTTCCCCAGTCTGAAATTCTAGCTGCGACCCCTTCCTTCCTTGGAGTGAGGTTGAGAGGAGTCAGTGAGGTAGCAGGCAGAACAGAACATGGTTTTTCCCCTGCTCTTTTCCACAGACAGAAGCTCTGTGCAGACCAGGCATCCGTTACAGAAACGGTTAAAGGCTCTTGAAACAAATCAGACTCCACAGTGTGGGGCCTTTCTTCCTGCCAAGTGCGCAGGTGCGGTGTTGGCCACGTCTGGCCTCTGTGGTCTCCCAGAGGGAATCCCAGGGTCTGCAGAGAGGCCAGGGCAGCGTGAGCAGATGAGGCCACGCCGGGCTTTGGGGAAGAGTGAAGGAAAAGATGCTCTATCTGGTGTTTGTTCCTTTCTACCACTTTCTGCCCCTTCATTCCTCTCTGCCAAGTTACTTTTCTTTTCCCCAAAATTATGTATTCTAAGAGTTGTTATTGAGAAATAATCATAGTTGATATTTACTCAGTGCTTACTCTGTGCCAGAACTGCGCTAAGCACTTTACATGTATAAGGAACATTGGAAGGGAAAATTATTATTATGCCCATTTTACAGATGGGAAAAGTGTAACTTAGAAAACCCAGATAATTTGCTGATGACATAAGCTAGCATTGTAGAGGACGGAAATGACACTTTGCTTCAAAGGCCCTTCTTTTATCAAAATACCGTAATGCCTTTTCCATGCATAGAAATCTAGGCTGTTATAAAGAGAGAAAGAGGGGCACCCGGGTGGCTCAGTTGGTTAGGCGTCCCAACTTCAGCTCGGGTCATGATCTCATGGTTTGTGAGTTTGAGCTCCACGTCAGGCTCTGTGCTGATGGCTCGGAGCCTGGAGCCTGCTTTGGATTCTGTGTATCCCTTTCTCTCCCCACCCTGCTCGTGCTCTCTCTCTCTCTCTCAAAAATAAAAAAAAACGTTAAAAATTTTTTTAATGAAAAAAAAAGAGAAAGAAAAGCATTCACAATTCCATCTATCAAAGGAAACTGTTAACATTTTGGCACATTGCCTTCCAGACATTTTCTATGCTGTTTTACAGTTTTTGAAGTTTTATTTCATAATACTTTATGGACATGTTTTCATATCAATATATGTCATCTCAAATGAGGATTTAAAAAAAAAATAACTGCATAGTGTTCCACGATATGAGTGCACCCTATTTTTTTTTTTTTTTTTTTAGCCAATCCTCACTTCCTGGGTGCTGCCAATATTTTGCTCTTATTAACAATGCTGTGGGGTGCCTGGGTGGCTCAGTGGGTTAAGCGGCCGACTTGTCCGTGAGTTCGAGCCCCACGTCGGGCTCTGTGCTGACAGAGCCTGGAGGCTGTTTCAGATTCTGTGTCTCCCTCTCTCTGACCCTCCCCCGTTCATGCTCTGTCTCTGTCTCAAAAGTAAATAAATGTTAAAAAAAAATTAAAAAAAAAACAATGTTGTGATGTACATTCTTGTTCATGTATCTTTGAACATCTGGGCAGCATTTTCCCAGAGCATATTTTGCTAGAAGTGGAATTGGGAGCAAAGTAGCAGTGCACTTCTTTTTTTTTAAGTTTATTTATTTATCTTGAGAGAGAGAGAACCTGCTGTGAGCACGTGGTGGGTGGGGGGAGGGGCAGAGAGTGAGAATCCCACTTGGACTCTGCACTATCAGCTTGGAACTTGATGCGGGGCTGGGACTCAACAACTGTGAGGTCATGACCTGAGCTGAAATCAAGAGTCGGACGCTCAACCGACTAGGCCACCCAGGCACCCATAGCGTGGACAGATGGACCTGTGGACAGATGACCTTCTGGAGGGGACTTGTGGGTCACATTCCCACCAGCAGAGGGATTCTTTCTGAGAAAAGTGTGAGGAACACCTTTTAGAATGATCTCTCTTCTCTTCCACTTTCGTTGGACTCACTTGTCCTCACTTTGGTATTTTACTTTTCAACTTTGCAATTTTATCTTTGCCCCTCCTGGTTTTGAGTCCACCTGAATGTTTTCCTAATGCTGTTTTTGTTTAAAAATGACTTCATTGGGGCGCCTGGGTGGCTCAGTCGGTTGAGTGTCCCACTTCAGCTCAGGTCATGATCTCATGGCTTGTGGGTTCAAGCCCTGCGTGGGGCTCTGTGCTGACAGCTCAGAGCCTGGAGCCTGCCTCAAATTCTTTGTCTACCTCTATCTCTGCCCCTCCCCTGATCGTGCTCTGTCTGTCTCTCTCTCTCTCAAAAATAAACATTAAAAAATATTTAAAACTGACTTCATTGACGCATGTTTTACTCATCACATAATTCATTCTTTTAAAGTACACAATTCCATCATTTTTTTGTTAAATTTACTAAGTTGTGCCGCCATCACCATAAATCAGCTTTAGAATATTCTCATCACTTCAATAGGATCCCTTATGCATTTTTACTGTTAATTCTCCTTTCCCCTCCTTCTCCGTCCTTGCCCCCAGGCAACCACTAATCTACTTTCTGTCTTTATAATGTTGCCTTTTCTGGACATTTCATATAAATGGAATCATACAATATGTAGTCTCTTGTCTCTGGCTTTTTTTATTGAGCATAATGTTTTAAAGGTCCTTCCATGCTGTAGCATATATCAGCGGCCCATTTGTTTTTATCACTGGATAGTTTGTCATTGTACGTTTACACCGCATTTTGTGTATCCATTTACCAGTTGCTGGACATTTGAGTTGTTTCCAATTTTTTATTGTTATGAACAGTGCAGCAAAGAACATTCATGTGCAGATCTGCGCGCACATATGTTTTCATTTCTCTCGGGTAGATACTTAAGAGGGGAATTGCTAGATCGTATGGCAAATTTGTGTTTAACTTTTTAAGAAATTACAAACTATTTTCCAAAGTGGTTGTGCCATTTTATATTCCCACCAGCAATGAATTAGGGGCTTCCTGTTTCCCACATCCTTACCAACGTTTGTTATTGCCTGTCTTTTCCATGATGGCCATCAGTAAGTATGAAGTGGTATCTTGCTGTGCCTTTAATTTGCGCTTCCTTAATGACTAATGCTGTTGAGCATTTTTATGCCCTTTAAATCATTTAAAATGAAAGATATCCATCGCGGAAAATTTAAAAAAAATACAGAAAAATCAAAGAAAAAATACCCCTTTGTATTTCCACAATCTAGATAGAACCATTAACCATTTGATGTTTCTTCGGTCCCAGTACCTGCTGTGCATCTTTTTCATAAGTTGGTGTCTTACTGTATATTCAGTTTTGAAAATTACTTTTTCTCTCCACATTTCTTCACATCGTTAGGTATTCCTCTACAACCTCTCCCTCCTCAATATAATCATTCTTACAAATGAAATCTTTTGTGGAATCTCAATCTACAGGATGGGAAGCAGAGCTTCTCTGGGTAGAAGTTGGGTGCAGTGGCTCCTGCCAGATCACTTGGCCCCCTTGTGTGCTTTTGAAGGCCACGTTTTCAAAGGGCTCTTAGAGATTATTAAAAAAATTTTTTTTAAACATTTATTTATTTTTGAGGGAGAAAGACAGAGTGTGAGTAGAGGTGGGGCAGAGAGAGACAGGGAGACACAGAATCCAAAGCAGGCTCCAGGCTCTGGGCCGTCAGCGCAGAGCCCGACGTAGGGCTCGAACTCACAAACCATGAGATCATGACCTGAGCCGAAGTTGGACACTTAATTGAGCCACCCCTGGCACCCCTGTTAGAGGTTATTTTTAATGGCTGCAACGAGTTCTCTACTGTTGAACCTTGAGATTACGAAGTGGTTAACAAGGTGGGAGCCAGCCTGCTGGGGTTTGAATCTCAGCTCTGCCACTTACTAGCTATGTATTCAACTGTGCCCCTGGCCTCAGTTTCCTTTTTTGTAAAATGGGAATAATAATAGTATCCACTGCCATAGGAGAGCTCTAGGGACACATATGCATAGGTTACAATGATTTTGCCTATCTCAGTTTTGAATTACTTAATTTCATATATTTGCATAACAAAATTTAAGAATGATGACTTAAAAACCTGTCATTAAGTGAACATTCTAACAATCATTGCTTCTTTTGTAGGCCACACGAATTGGTCAATGGGGTAGTGCAGACAAAAAATCAGTGTATACTCTAATTTGAATTTTCTGTACACAGATAGGATAGGAGGTCTTGGATAATTTATCTTCAGACCATCATAATTTCTGCAAAGGCATTTTTTTTTTTTTTTGGTGACTTGTCAAAGAAGAGGGACTACAAGTGAGAAGGCATGATATTTAAATTCAGGAATGGCATTCAAAATGTAACTGTGTACATAATATGATATTTTGAGGATAATGTGCCTGGAACACTATGATGCCCCACAGCAGTGATTATTCAAAATTTTCTTTTCAAGAGAAGGGTTTCCTATTAAAGAAGAGTTCTAATGCCAACATGTATGGTTTGTTTCGGAAGGAAATATAGTTTACATTTTTTACTCATTGTGTTTTACTATACATATTAATATTTAAACCGTATATATCCTTTAAATTGCTTCCCCTTTATTTTCTGTGAGACCTTGACTTTTCAACCAAGGGTCTGTTGATGAAATGAATAAATAATGTTATCCTTTATTCATATCTGCTTGTATGTCCCATGGTAACCATTTATCACTTATGTCATATGAATCCTGTATGTTCACTGGATTCCTGGATATTTTGCAGTTTTTGGCTAATATTATAAATGGAATATTTCCCCCATATTCCATTACATTTCCAACTGGTTGCTGTTGCTTTTGTTGATATGCAAATACAGCTGAACTGTATTCAGCTGAACTGCCTCGGGGCAGGTTTTAGCAGTGCCACATTGAACAGAACACAAGGGTGATATTCAAAAACACTGAAAAACAATTAAAATCTTCCCTGAAGGCTCACAGAATGGTGCAAGGGGAGCATTACATCGCATGGCGCACAGAAACACATGCTAAATTCTTCTCCATCTATCTCCCATCATGTCAGCTGTACCCCTCTCTCTTTCTCCATTTTCTTCTTCCAGATCTATTCTGTTCTTTCTTGGGTAGCTCCAGGCCCTTTTTATGTCACCCAAACTAGTTATTTCTAGGTTTATTCCGACTCTATTATTCTGATCAGCACCACCCAAGCCAAGATCCTTGGTGGCTGGAGTGACAAAGAAGCCTGTGTTAGTTATCTATTGCTGTGTGACAAATTACTCTAAACATATGCCTTAAAACATTTATTATCTCACAGTGTCTGTGGGTCAGGAATCTGGGAGCAGCTTAGCTTAGTGAATGTGGTCCAGGCTGTCTCATGAGGTTGCAGTCTCGTTGACTGGGACTACGGTCATGGTCATCTCAAGACTCAACTAGGGGGAGGAGCCGGATCCAAGCTTTCTGGTGTGGCTGCTGGTGGGCCATATTTCTTTGCCATGTGGGCATCTCCACAGGCGGAGAGAGAGAGAGAGTAGAGAGAGAGGCAGGGAGGGAAAGAGAGAGAGAGAGATCGATCCCAAGTAAGAAGACAAAGAAAGTGGAATTAAGCTCCACCATTTTATTTTATTTTTTAAGTTTATTTATTTTGAGAGAGAGAGAGTGCAAGCATGAGAGGGGGGATGGGCAGAGAGAGGGAGAGAGACTCCCATGCAGGCCCCACACTCAGCATGGAGCCAGACGCGGGTCTCCATCTCATGACCCTGGGATCATGACCTGAGCTGAAATCAGGAGTTGAACATTTAACCAGCTGTGCCACCTAGACACCCCTTAAGCCCCACCTCTTGAGAGAAGAGGTATCAAAGCATTGTGGAATATCTTGAAAACTATCATGAATCTTTTCTTATAATGGGTTGGGAAAGAATGAAAACTATTATAGGCTATCTTTCCATACTTCTCATGCCTAGGAAAGCTATTGATTTTGCTGTTTGCATTTTTAATTAGCCCACTTGCTAAACTCTTATTAAGTCAAAAGCTTTTAGTTAATTCTTTTGGGGTTCCCAGGTAGATAATCATGTTTTTCTTTTCCTTTACTATTTATATGGGTTTTTTTTCTTCTCATTTTCCCTACCACTGACTAGAATTATCTGAATAATAACCATAAATAATAAAGATAAATAATGGTGGTGGTAGTGGGCATCCTAGTTTCATTCCTCACCATAATGGGAATGTCTTTAATGTTTCAGTGATAAGAACAATGTAGGCTGCTCTTGGTTTATTATGTTAAGGAAGCACCTTTCTTGTGCTAGTTTAAGAAGAATTTTTAACTCTTTCTGGTTTTCAGAGCTTGGCTTTACTGCAAGGCTTCAGGCATTGAACACACTTGGATTTCCTAAAGCTTCAAGTGAAGAGTTCCCAGCTCCCAGAGTCCTGGCACCGGGCTAGGCCAGGGCCCATTTCCACAGGGTAAGGCAGGGAGATTCAGACATTTTGCTTCGAACTTAGTGCTCCCAGGTTCCTTTCTTCCTCTGTTCTGCCACTCTCTTTAAAAGAACTCTTTGTCGGGGCACCTGGGTGGCTTCAGTCGGTTAAGCGCCCGACTCTTGATGTCTGCTTAGGTCATGATCTCATGGTTTGTGTGTTCAAGCCCTGCGTCGGGCTCCTCGCTGTCAGGGTGGAGATTCTGCTTGGGATTCTCTCTCTCCCTCTCTCTGCTTGGTATTGAGGAAGAAAAGTGAAGAACTCTCTGGACAGAAGACTGATCCTATCTTAGTTGACACAGTTAAGATCGGAGTCACCTATGGCGGTGCTCACCCCCTCTGTCTGTCCCCTGGAAGGAGTTGGGTGATTCTAGCTAATGCTGGAGATCCCCTCATATCATTGGGTAATTTATGGATCCCATGGCTAGCAGCATGGTATTCAGGGGAGCCATGCAGATGGCTTTTCCTACAAATCATTTTCCAGGAGACTGAATGATGGGAATCCTGGCTTCTACAATTTGAAGCCTCCATGGTAGAAACTTTCTGTATCCTGTCTACATGAACCATGTTAGCAAGTTTAACCGTTGCTATATGCTGATACCCTCTTTGCTGACTCAGGGGGGAAACATTTGCTATAACAGTTGGATAAAATGACCCTCATGACTGGCCCAATTCAAAGCTGATCTTCAGCCTTTCTGCCCAAAATGCTGGCCAGCAGCATCAGCATCATCCAGGGTCTTGTTGGGAATACAGACTTTCAGGAGCCACCCAGACCCACAGAAATAAGAATCTACATTTTCACGAGATTCTGAGGCACAAGAAGGTTTGAGAAGCTCTAGCCTAAAGCACCTTGGCTGTACATCTAGAGAGCTTTTTAAAAAAATGACAGTGTTCACGTCATACCCCAGACCAGTGGATTTCAACCATGTTGATTTTACCTGTCCCAGCTCCCACACTTGCCAAAGTCTGGGGACAGTTTGGTTGTTATAACTGGTTGCAGGTGCTATTGGTATCCAGTGGGTAGAGGCTAGGCATGCTGATAAACTTCTTCCTGTGCACAGGACAGTCCCTCAAAACAAAATATTATCTAGTCTAAAGTGACAATAATACCAAAGTTGAGAAACTCTGCCCTGGGATTTCTGAGGGTAGGGAATAGGGACCACAAGTGTTTTTCAATTTTCCTGATGTTAAGAACCCCCCTGGGATACTTGTTAATTATATAGCTCCTCAGGCCCTTCCATGAATGATTCTCAGCCATTGGGTCTGGGATGGGGTGGGGATTCACAGTTTTAACAAGTTTCCCAGGGGATGCTTATCAGCACGGAAGTTTGGAAACATTAGTCCAGGGCCAGAGAGGGCACAGATGCCAAGTTACAATTAATTTAGAAAACACATCCATAGATACTAAAATTGAATGTGGGATGGAGATACAACTTGGAACCCAGTCATACATTCTCAGGAACTGGGGTGTAAGGGAAAACCACACTGCTTCTTGTCGAGCAGTTGGACTGCATCCTGTATTCCAGCTCCATCTGAGGTGTGTGTGTGTGTGTGTGTGTGTGTGTGTGAGAGAGAGAGAGAGAGAGAGAGAGAGGGAGGGAGAGAGATTCACCTAGAAATGGATTCAGAGGCATGGAAGACATGACCGAGACAAAAATAGTTCGGTGTCTAAGTATTCATAGCCTTGACCTCTCCAAGGCTTTCTGGGAGGATCCTGTAATCATCCACCTGGCTCCTGGCCTCCTTGAGCTGGTTAGGGTAAAGGATGGGGAGGCTCAGCAGGAGGCTGAAGAGCTGTTACATTGATTTACAAAGAGAGGGTGGTAGTGAGAGACAGGAGTGATAAACAAAGTAAAGACTTAACATTACTTTTCAGTGTGTATGTTTTTTGGGTTACAGATTGGAAGTTTTTCTGAATGTAAAGTTGAAAATGGCCACAAGGTGGCCCTCTTATACTCAAACCCACTCCCATGCAGGTGGATGATGGACTGCACCTACAGATCCAGGAGGGCCCAGTCACTCACAACATGGCCTTGTTTGAGGGATAGTGGTTGGGCTGGTTGGGGATGGGGGCCTTATGAAGGGGAGGGGTATCACAGTGAATGGCTGAGACACCCATATGGACTATATACACTTACTTCCCTTGGACTTGAGCAGTTCCTACTTTGATACCCATGACTTTTCCATTTCTGAGAACCCTTTATACATTTGAAGGTTAAGGCTGCCAGTGAGGTTTCATACAGACAGAGGTAACTGTCCATGCTAGGATCCTGATACCTTGATGTTGTTGCCATCCTAGGGAGTTTTCACTGGTGTTTAGGGTGATTCCCTGGTGTTTAGGGTGAAGTAGAACCTCTAGGGCTTCTATAAGCCCTTAATTAATCTGGATCAGAGAGGGAGATTAATCAAAGATGGCTTTGAAGATGATGTGACCTTCTAATACCCAGGGATGCCATCTGGAACATGTCCATGGCCTTTCAAAAGGTGATCAACAGGAAGCATTGTGACCTCTGGGCACTGGGATCCTACTGCTGATCTTGAGGACATCCTCAAACATGTTTTGGACCTGGACTTGACTGAACCACTGGTCAGGGAAATCATGAACGGATCATGACAACAGAAATCCTGAGAATCTAATTTTCTGAGGTGTCGATGATGCGTTCCTGACAGATCTGTCGAGGCAGGACATCCGTTTGGCACTCCTCAAGGAGTCAGTTTTCTCGAACTGGAAGTCCTCAATCCCTACTTCTGCTCACTTGTACTCTCTGAAGTTCATCTCCCAATTTTCCATAGTCTCTGACCCTATAATGGACTCTATAAAAGGAAGGAGGGGCGCCTGGGTGGCTCCGTCGGTTAAGCATCCGACTTCAGCCCAGGTCATGATCTCGCGGTCTGTGAGTTCGAGCCCGGCGTCGGGCTCTGTGCTGACAGCTCAGAGCCTTGAGCCTGCTTCTGAGTCTGTGTCTCCCTCTCTTTCTGCCCCTCCCCTACTCATGCTCTGTCTCTGTCTCAGAAATAAATAAACATTAAAAAAGTTTTTAAAAAAGGAAGGGATATTGCAGGAGTTTAAAGCCCTATTTACTTCCATTTGACGCTGAGTCTCACCAAATAACCCACTGACTGCTAAGACTGATGTCTCATTCCATGGTGTGGTAGACACAGAGATTCACCACCCAGGTCCCCCCTCAAGGATTTCCTTCTAACCATCAGCAACTTCAGGATCTGTCATTGCCGAAAAGCCACTGTACCTGATATATCTGGTGACTGAGAGAGGTTGGAATATAAGGGGATATCAAGGCCTGGACATGTTGTCCTGATGTGGACATGCCAACAGGAAGTACTGGATTTGCACCTGCATTGTGGTTTGACTGTTTTCTCTGTCTGATCCTGCACACCTCCCCTCTTTTGCCAGTGTTGATCCATAATAAACCACTTTCACCTCAAATTGCATCTCAGCATCTGCTTCTGGAGAAGCCAGCCTGGGACACACAGTGTGGACTGTATTGGTATAAGAGAGTGTGTGCCCCTGTGCTTACTTTTTGAGAAAGCTGATCCTAGCTGATGCCCATTTCCAAGTGCAGAGGTGGTAGTCCTGCCCATCAAGGCTGTTTTGTAAGGGAAGGCATTTTTTTATCATGATGATGTTCAATGGGAATGTTGTCTGATTCTTGCAGCTGGGCCAGCCAAGGCAAACCCAGAGACCCTCTTTGCTATTAGCAGGTGAGGTGGGCTTTCTGAAACATTTTCCTAGTGTAAAGATGTTCCAGAATTCAGCTAGGGGTCATCCCTGACCCTTCTTTTTCTTTCTTTCTTTCTTTCTTTCTTTCTTTCTTTCTTTCTTTCTTTCTTTCTTTCTTTCTTTCTTTCTTCATCCATCTTTTTTTCTGCCCTTTGTAATTTTCCTGGCCTGTATCCTGGCCTGTATCCTGTTTCTTCTTCCTTCTGTGAGGTGTGTGTATCGTTTCCATTTGCAATTTCAACATGGGATAAGGACTGTTCAAGTAAATCTGGGCTTAGTGAGACAAATTAAAATCCAATTAAAGAAATAAAATAGAGAACGGTGAAGTACCCATGAGAGGTTGTTGGGGGGAGGGGTGGGAGTTTGTTGGAGTTCACAGAAGAGCTGAAGATTACCCGCAGTGGCTGGACTCCACACTGCAGGCTTTTGAAGGCAAAGCTGGGGATGGGGTGATTGAAGGCAAGAGTTGGTGACCCATGCTGTGGAGAAGACAAGAGGAACAGGCAGTGAGGGAAATTCATTTGATTAAAAAGCAACTTAGCCTCTCCAAGAAAGCTGATTTGGGGAAGAAAGAAAGAAAGAAAGAAAGAAAAGAAGAAAGAAAGAAAAGAGAGAGAGAGGGAGGGAGGAAGGAAGGAAGGGAAAAAGAAAAGAGAGAGAGAAAGAGAAAGGAAGAAAGAAAGAGAGAGAGGGAGGGAGGAAGGAAGGAAGGAAGGAAGGAAGGAAGGAAGGAAGGAAGGAAACTATAAAGCTGCCATGAAACTCACCATGAGTCTGGGGAGAGGGGAATGAGAGAGGAACCGTGCAAGCAAATGTACTTGGTTGTATGTTTCCCCAGGAGCTCTCAGAGGCATGGAATTGGGTTTGACCACACTGCTTGAGATCCTGCCCTGTTCTAGGTGCTGTGCTAGGTGCTAGGGATATAGATGCTAACAAAGAAACACAGATCCCGTCCTCAAGAGCTTGCAGGCTGATGGGAGAGATGCCCTCACTCTCTGTTCTCAGAGGGGTGAGGGGTGAGTCTGGACTGGGTCAGGCCACACTCTCTCTGCCGAGCAGATGGACCCCTGAGTATCTGTTGGCAGGAGATGATGCAGGTCTGAGAGGAGGAGGCTTTGTGTGCAGGCTGCTGGGGAAGACACAATGACACAGAGAAGCAGGATTTGATTAAGGTGACGTGAAGGAGCTCGGGTGGCAAAAACTCAGGGATTGAGATAGGTAAGAATCTGATGCAACATTTTAAAACATAAAAATCAATGCCAAAAAGTCACGATGAACAAAATATCAGCATTTTCAATGAAGATAGGATCAGCATTCCTGATCTGTGTTTTGCCTCAGGCTTTAAGGTGGCCTTGGCAAGGCAGTTATTGACTTTGTCTTTGTTTAAAATTTTGGTGTTTTGTACCTCTTGCCATTTTTTGCATCAAATTTGATTTTTTAAAAAAATACAGCATCAAAATATTATTTGTCTTGAGTCCTGAGGTTTTTGGCACCCCCTTAAAATTTGTGCCCAAGGCCAGTCCCAGCCCCTTGTGGTAGATAGATGGTGTTTGACCCCAAGACAGCTCCATTCTGAGCCTTCTGGAGTAAGAAGAGGTATCAGTTTCAGATGAAAGGGCTGTTTTTACTAAGATGTCACGGGATTTGGAAAACAGAGAGGCTTTAGGCCCAGTGACAAAGTGTGACAGAGCTTTTGGCCAGGGGCATTCCCCCCTCTTTTGTAGGAGCCAGGGGGACTCGGCCTGCTAGGAACTGAGGGATATACAACATGTGGCCCCTGGAGGGGTTGGCAGTATTGGGAGCCTAGCCTCCCTGGAGTGAACCCACGATGTGTGGTTAATCTTTGCTGTTGAAGTTCTTAACATGTGGTTGCCACTCCGTGTCCATGCAGTAAAAGTATGAACATAATTCACAACACGTACCATGGTATGATTAGACTTCCTGGGTCCCCAAGAGGAGATTTTCAAAAGATCTGGCTATCTGCAAAAAATGTTATCTCTCCCAGTCCCCGAACTATAAGGAATACTCTTCCAATTTTCAAATTTTAGATCTATACTATAAAATTCACCATTACCATTTTTATTGTAATTTTAAAAATGTTTTTATTTATTTTTGAGAGAGAGAGAGAGAGAGAGAGAGCATGAGCAGAGGAGGGGCAGAGAGAGAGGGAGACACAGGATCCAAAGCAGTCTCCAGGCTCTGAGCTGTCAGCAAAGACAGAACCTGATATGAGCCACCCAGGCACCCCGGCCTGGGTGCTGGCTGGCTTTAGACCCTTTGAGGACCCACTGTGTCGTGGGTATTTCATTTGTTGCTGCAGATACAAAATCGACCAAGACATGCCGCTCCTCTCCAAGAACTTGGTTTAATGCAGGTTCAATTC
The DNA here is from genome assembly GCF_027475565.1 of Acinonyx jubatus. Classification (NCBI taxonomy): domain Eukaryota; kingdom Metazoa; phylum Chordata; class Mammalia; order Carnivora; family Felidae; genus Acinonyx; species Acinonyx jubatus. The sequence goes on along the minus strand of NC_069397.1, from coordinate 33,544,967 downwards.
ATCAACAAATGACTCTGCTTGGATGTTGTTTTGCTAAGAGAAGCAATTGCTTCCGTTTATTCTTTTGGTTCTTGAATGAGCAGGTAACTCCCATAAGAGAAGGTTTAGCTAAAGTATGTATTATAAGAAGTGTGGAGTCCTGATCAATATCCTCTTTTGACTTCTGAGATACAGAACTGGTGCCTCTAGTACTGTGGATAGAATGTTCTAATGAGCCACTTTTGGCTCTCCCTGCCCGGCGGAGGGGGGGGGGTTCTCAAGTTGGGGAGACGAGGGGGCTGCCTAGGATGGAACTTGGCCCATGCACCATGCCCCCGTTCTCGCTTGTAAACACACGCACCTGTACCCTGAAGGGAGACGAGCTTCAGAAAGTCCTTGAAACCAGGAGTCTGTTGGCTGATTTCACGGGAATGCTTCATGGCTGAGGGAAAACCATCCAGCCTATTAAAAGTCATATACCCTCTTTAATGTGGATGATAAAACTTTAATTAAAGTGGTGATTAGAAACAGAGTAATAATGACCACTAATAAAGTAGTTTATAGGGATCGATAGCTTTACAAAGAGCAGTCCACCCGGGTGCTAGTGGGCGGCTGCTGGACGCCCCAGAGCATGAGCTCTGGGCAGGGTAAAAGGATTAGGGGAAGGGTTTACTGGAATAGAGAGATAACATAAAAGGCAATTTATAATGTGTGACTCCAAGCAATGAGCTAGGCAAAATGGAAAGCTGTGATGTGGATGGAATTCGTTGTACCTTTGCATTATGAATGAGCTTTACAAGATAGCAGGCTATAGCAAGGATTTGGTTACTTGTGTACAAATGAGCGTTATCTGCATTGTTTTTCTGTTTTGTTGTGGTCCACGTATCTTAGAGTGAAGGGAGGCAGAAAACCATGTCTGAGAAAGCCTTTAGCAATCAATGCCGTGCTAATAACGCTAACAGTAATAAAGGCCAGAGTAATAATAATAACAATAACAATAATAATAACAATACAGTGATAATGAGCATCTCAGTGCCAAGCACTTTCATATTTCATTCTTAATTCCGGTGTCTCTTCTGCCAAGTAAGGAATATCATCCGCCCTTTACCAAATGATGCAGAAGTCATATGCTGAGAAACTGGGTTGGAAAGGGAATCCAGGGAAGATTTTCTGGAGGGTGAATTTTTTTTAAGTTTATTTATTTATTTAAAGAGAGAGAGGGGTGGGAGGAGGGGGAGAGAGAGAGAGAGAGTCCCAGGCAGGCTCTGCACTGTCAGTGTGGGGCGCGATGCAGGGCTCAAACTCACAAACCGTGAGATCATGACATGAGCCCGAGTCAGATACTTAACTGATTGAGCCACCCAGGTGCCCCAGGAGGGTGAATTTTTAATTTAGGATCTGAAAGTCAGGAGTGGGAACATGGGGAGGGCATTCTATGCTAGGAAGAATTTCAGGAAGTTCCCGCTTACCATCTCCTGTGCCTCCCCACCTAATTCCTCCTACTATAAATGCAATGTGGGACATTGGAGTGTCTGATATCTGAAATCAGGCAGATCTGAGGTCAGATACCAGCTCTGACGCTCCCTGGCTGCTAGACCCTGGGAAAGGCAATAGACTCTTTAAGCCTCTGTATTGCCATCTATAAAATGGGGCAAATATTTGTCCCATGGGGTTCTTGTAAGGATCAAAGTAGAACTTCATAAGAGATACTGATAAGGCATTTAGCAGATAAAAGGTGCTTGAGGGTTATTGGTTTCCCAAACTAGTTTCCACTTCAGCTGGAGCAGAGGGCCTATGTCACAAAGTACCATGAATGCATCAGGGGCCACTGTGGTATGGTGACTGAGGTCTTTATGGCTTGAGGTAGCCATGCTTTACTGTCTCGCTGCCCTTTGTCACTTTGCCATTGTTTTATTTCTCATTAAAACTCACTATTCTTAGAGATTTTCCTGTTTACATACCTGTGTCTTTATTGTCTGTACCCTCGCATTTGCAAATAAGCTTTCAGAACAGCCTTGTCAGTTTTGCCGGGGAAGTGTCCTTGACCTTGTTCAAGGCTAATACATCTACCTGAACCCTGGATCCTGTCCTCTCTTGCCTCCTCAGGGACTCTGTTCCAGGATGATCTCTTTTTTTTTCTAGGTAATCGATTTCTCCCTCCCTGTGGGGTTATATCCACCAGTACATAAACATACCATAATGTCACTCATCTTTAAAACGAAAGTCCGTACCCTCCATTGACCCCACATCTCCCTCCAGCTATCATCCCGTTTCTCTGCTTCTACTTGTAAGTAAGCAGTGCTGTCTTTCTTCACTGTCTCCAGTTTGTCACTGCCCGCTTTCTTCTCATTTCCCCTTGGTTGGGTGGTCACCCCCACCTCCTTTCCATGGACTCTCCCTTTAACAAGGTCATTAGCAACCACATCTGGGGAAAACCAGTGGTTGCTTCTTAGAGACAACTTTATTGGGCCTCTCAGCAGCATCTGATGGGGCTAACCACTCTCTCCAGGCCTCTATGGGACCCCTTTCCCCACTTCACACTCAGTGCCCTGGGTTCTGACCTCAGTGGGCTTCCACCCTCTTTCTTGTGATTCCCTCCATCCATGCTCCACGTGCTGAGGCATTATCGCTGGGCTCTCCCATGAGCACAGTCTTGTCTAAGTGCCTCCTCCTTGACATCTCCTCTTGGATAGCCAATTGTCATGTCAGAGGAAATGTGGCCAAATGCAGCTCTTGGACTTTCCTCCAACTCCACCCCCACCCCCATCCAGGTCTCTCCATCTCCAGAAAGAGTTCTGCATCCATTTCATTGCTTAGGTCCCAAACCTGAGCTTTTCTATTCCTTCTCTTTTCATGCACTCACAAATGAAATCCATTCATACCTTCCATGGACTCTGTGCCCGTGTTTTTCCATCTCCACTGGTCTTATGCAGTAGAAGTCATTATTATTTCTTGCTGGACTCTTGCAGCAACTTCTTAATGGGTCTCTGGCTGTTTTTGCCTCTGTCCCCTCTACACCTCGAACCACCTTCCATATAACAGCCAGAATAATCTTCCCAAGGTGGGCATTGGCATGAACTTTCCTGCTTAAAACCCTTGAATGGTGTCTATTTGGGAATCTCTCTCCCTCTCTCTCTCTCTCTCTCTCACACACACACATACACACACACGCGCACACACACACACATTCTGTTCTATGACCTTCAAGGCCCTATAGGATCTGGCTCCTGCTTACTTCTCTAGTCTTATCTGTCTTTTGTCCTTATTCATCCACAGTGACTTTCTTTCTGGCCCTTGAACATGCCGAGTTCTTTCCTGCCTTTGTCTATACATACCTGCTGTGCCTCATCTAGAATACCCTTCCCTTGGACCTTTTCACAGATCCCTTTCCCATCCTTCAGCTTTTAACCCAAATGTTCCATCAACCCTAATTGACCCTTTGTTCTCCTAATTTGCTTTTTACCTTATTACTCCATTTTGTTTTCTTGATTGCACTTAGCACCTGAAAGTATTTCATTTACTCATTTTCACTTGTTTGATGTTTGCTTCCTTCTGTTAAAATATGCCTTTTGGGGAGGCTGTATCCCCTAGTTTTGAAATAATTAACACCCTGCACGTAGTAGGAGCTCAGTAAATGTTTGTAGAATGAATGCACAAAGGCTCTTGGAAGAACCTATTTACCCTGTGATGCAATATAAGATTCCTATTCACCTCTAACTATTCCCCTTGACTCTCCATGTTTTCCCTGCCCCCTCCGTATTCACTGAATACAAATTTCATAAGGATTTGGACCACAACACAGAAAGGCTTGGGAGGAAACACTCCATAATCCAGTGATTTTAAGAGTCCCTAAGTTCTAATTAGCATGGTGCATGGCAGTGATGCTAAATGAACTGTAATAGTCTTATCAGGTCAAAACCCAGCTTTGTAGGGCAGCCCAAAATAGAGGCTGTGATCCTTTTGTCTGTAGCAGGGCAGTCCATGGAGTCTTTAAAGATGTATCAAGGTTTAATAGGCAAATAATGTACTTGGTAGAATTGTGCGGTGAGAGAGATGCTTGCAAACCCTCTGGGGCGTGGCTTCCGGATATTGAAGTTTCTTTCAGGTGCACTTGGGGCCTGGCTGGATGGTTTCAATTAGAATTCAATTAGCATCAATCAAGGTGAACTCCAGGGGCAGCCAATTCATTTCAAGTGCCCCAGCCCCACTCCCTCCCCTCTCTCAGGGCAGCTTTTTTTTTTTTTTTTTTCCTCAGGGCAGCTTTGAAAGAAGGCCCAGTGTAAGCATGGGCAAGAAGAGGAAGTATCTCTCTGTTCAGATCAGTGTGAAGCTATGAGACCTTGACCATCATAATTCATTGCCCTTGGGGGACCCACGGGCCTGTCCCTCTCTGACCACACTAACTCTCTTCTAGCCCTTTGCTTGGTTGGGCCTGCTCGGGTTACACAGTCTGTAGCATGTAAAACTGCTCCCTGCACCTTCTCCCCATTCACAGCCAGACTTGTGAACCATTTATGGAAGGCATCCCATAACAACTTGCTGCCGGTCTCCCTGGCTTCTGACTTGAATATTGCCTCATTCCTAGATTTGACTCAGAAATCGCCTCTCACAGCTTTTGGGGTCCAGTGTTCCTGGACTTTATGTCGTCCTTAATAAATAACTATATGTATGTGTGTGTGTCTAACTCTACCGGTGCCGTGTGATTTTGAGAGAGAAGACTAATCCGTCTGCTCCTGTGGGGACTTTGGCTCCATGGAGCATGTTGCCAGGCATCCTGTCTATCTGGGGACTTTAGAGACCTCAGGGATATTAGAGAAGGGCACTTCGAAACTGATGGTTGAATCTTGGGAAGCCAAAACTGATGGTTGAATCTTTGTTGGTCTCACCAACAAAGAGAGGGGGTCAACCCATGGTACCCATCACTGCGGGAAGTTTCTGGCATAGGTTAGAAGTTCCCCTTGAAGGTGAGTCTCCTCTTGTCTTGTCTTGAGACACAGATTACTAACAAGGAGAGAGGCTTTGGGCACGGCAGACAGTGATGCTCAACTATCTTGCAACCCAGCTTCAGATGGAAACTTGTCTTGGGTTTCTTAGTGAAGAACAGACACAATGAGGCCCGTTTCTTGGAAATAGAGTGAAATTGTCTTAATGTTGGCAGAGAGAGGGCTTTCTGTCCCCCATCTCCATGGTAATACAGAAGTGATGGGTCAACAAATGAGGCATTCAAAGGATTTCCTGAAGTATTAGCAGCAGTTGATTATAATACCTTTCAGCACAACAGAGAGGGGCACCTTTAGCATAAGGCGGAAGATTTTAGTGGCCAGGAGGGGATGCTATCTTCCTAGAACCTGCTGGATGAAAGGATCCCATAGATTGTACAAGGTGAGGGTTTAAGGCTCTACTGGATTGCTCTCCCCCTCACCTTCACTATAGCTTTTGGAGATTTCTTAAGCAAGTTTGGCATCATAATGATATACATTTCTGCCTTTGCTGTGGTTGGAGGACTCTGGGTCCTCTATCATGCCTGCACAGTTGCTTGTGAACAGAAAGACATCAAGCAATAAATGTATGTTAAATGCATGTTAAAGGCTTTATGCCCAAGCTTTTCCCAATGCTCTCAGCATGTGTGAAAATGCCAGCTACATAGCTTGAAACGATGAGTCAGCTCCTGAAAGAGAGGTAGAAAGCAAGGGTTAGCAATTGAAGAGGAAACGTCAAGCCAGGCAGGGCGGGCCTGAAGGATCCGTGTTCTCAGTGGTGTAACTGTCCAGATTGAAGCCCTTGGCTGCCAGCCTGGCCCTGCCATCAGGTGACGAGGAACAGCACTCTTGATCTTTCAGTCCTGCAGCAGAGCCCTCTGCCTGAAGAACTGGCAAACCTAATGTGCTCCATGAGCTGAAGCCGTGGAGGGCGCCTGTGGGGACTGGAGTTTCTCTCTGGCTTCCTCAGGGACATGTGTTTTCTCTCAGAAGCCAATCAGACCTCCAGTCCCAGAGTGGAAAAGGGTTGACCTTACCCCAGCCCAGGGCCCAGGGTGGTCTTTAGTGAGCACCAATAGTTTCATTTATTTTTCTTCACCTCTCATTGGATAAAAGTCCTGTGTGCGTGAGGAGAACCAGCCCGAGATCAGAGGGATTTGGATTTGAATCCTAACCCTGCCGTCTAATAGCGGGATGACTTGGGCACATAGCACTCGCAACTTCCATTTTCGCACCTGTAGAATGGGGAGAAAAGTAGAGAAGGGAAAGTGCATTGGTCATAGTGGGGGGGTGGGGGTGGGGAGGAAGTGCTGCTCCCTTTCCCCTCTTATGTGTTTTCCTTACTGTTATCAGAGCTGGCTCTTGATCCAATAAATGGTGAAGTCACCAGCTTGGCAGGCCTCTGCCTTCTTGCTAACAGGTTCTGTAGTCCATGTTGTTTTCTGCCTATTCAGGCACCTTCTCTGGCTTTTGGCTTCTTCTGTGGAGCTTTCCTGCCCACTGCCCCTCGTCAAAGCTGACCCATCCTATCTTGCATTGTCTCAGATCCTTGGCCAAGAATGGAAATTATGTATCTTATTACATTTCCTGCAAGGGAGTGAAAGCTTCAATCTTTAGGCTAATAGGTAAGAGCCATCCACTTAAGACTTTGTTGGCAGGTAGGTGGCTCTGAGCCCACTGACAATCAGGCAGGATATGCCGAGGAGCTGGAGCCTGTGGCATTCAGAGGCACGGCCTTCCCCTAAGCTTAGCATCATTGCTCATTCTTCTCAGCTGTTTCTGCATTGGTTTCCTGATCAGGTCTATTGTTATACTCTGGGGTTGGAGTCTGGTTCTGAATTCCAGTTGTGGAACAGGGGCTTTGATCCCCTTCCAGGTCTTGCCAACCCTTCCCCTGGAAGTCGGGTCCTCATCCCAGTAATTTCTCACCATTAGATGGGTTCTGTTCCTACGAGGCTCATTGCTGGGCTCTGCGTATTGCTGTTGTCTCGTTCCTCCTGCTGCTTCATCCACACTCTGGGTTTGGCTCCCTTGCATTGCAGCTACAACCCAGCCAAGCCTGAGGCCACGGGGTTCCGCTGGATCATGGCTTTGGACTGATGGCTTCCCCTTCAGCAGCCAGCCCTACTGCTGAGCCACTTTCAGTTCAAGACCCTTTTCATCTTGGCCCCTCCCTTTGCCCATACATCCATAGGGCCAAGTGCCCAGAACGCCTCATGCTTGTGCCTCATGGCTAAGCTCATAAACAATTCCTACCAATAGCATTGATTTATGATTTATAGCTACTCTCTTCTGCATACACTTTCAAAAGCACTTCAGGCAGCTTTCAGTAAACAGTAGTTAAAATTGGTCTATACAAGACTGAACCACAAAGTGGAAGATGGGGTTGGAGCAGTGCTAGAAGCCTAGATTAAAGATATTTTTATCTTTGAGAACAACATTTTCAATTGAATTTTCTAGCAGCCAAAGCCAAAAAGAAAATACAATGAGTTGTATGGTTCCCTCTTCTGCTTAATGGTGGTTCTCTAAGATCTTGCTGAATATCACCTAATTTTATATCTTTAAGGTTTAATACAGTGCACTGTTTCAGTTACAATTTCCTGGACATTCTTAAGGAATTATTCGAATGGCAAAGTCTTAAGCATCATGATAGATCAATTTAATTCAACCAACATTGATTTATTCTTTTAATTAAACAAGCTTCCTGAGTGCCTCATCTGTCAGCATGAAACATTATGGCATATGCTCTGGGAAAGAGGATATAGAACCTTTCCTTGAGAGGCTCACAGTGTAGAAAGGGAGATGATAGACACATCTATATGTCACAAAACAAGGTAGGAAGTGGTAAGAACTCTAAGAGTGACAAGAACGTGATACTGGAAAAGTCCAGAAAGGGGACAAGGGGCCCCAAGTTTCATGGAGAAATGTGCTTGAGGTCATTAGGGTCCGTGCAGTGGTGAGAGGGACAAGTAAAAGGAAGGGACATTTCAAGTTGAAGGAATAGTGTGATGTGGGACACTGCTATAAAAATCATAGGTTGTGGGGCGCCTGGGTGGCTCAGCTGGTTGAGCGTCCGGCTTCGGCTCAGGTCGTGGTCTCCTGGTTTGTGGTTTTGAGCCCTGCATTGGGCTTGCTGCTGTCAGTGCAAAGCCTGCTTCAGATCCTCTGTCCTCCTCTCTCTGCCCTTCCCCTGCTCACACTGTCTCTCAAAGATGACTAAACATTAAAAAAGAAAATCAGACATCGTGTTCAGAGAAAAGTCAGTGTCAGGAATGCATGGCTGGTTGACGGGATGCTAGAACATCTGCTTGAAATCTGTAAAGGGAGATCAAGGACCACGAAGGCAGCTTGATAGGATGTAATGTGGAGGGTCTGCAATGCCATGCTTGGAAGTCAGTGAGCTGGTTGGGTAAGATAGGTAGTCTAGGACCCACGTTTCCTGAACTTGGGGTTTTATTCTGCAGGCGAGAGGAGCCAGCGGAGGGTTTTAAGCCAGAAAGGAATGCATCCAGAGTTGGGCTTTAAGCAAATTATTTTGTCAGTTGAACACTGGACAAACTGAAGCCAAGGAGACAGGGGTGGGGTGGGGGGTGGGCAGGGAGAGCAGGGTTGAGGCTGCTGCTCTAGTTCAGGTGGGAGGTGAAGAGAGAATGAGCTGGAGCCAAGCAGTGAGGACCGAGGGGAGTAAGCGGATTCAAGAGACATCACGGCTCAGCGTCTTTCCCTGAATTCTGATCATGTATTTATGCACCGTCCCTGCCTTCACTGTGCAGGACATAGTGTAATGAAGAGGCTGAGGAGGTGTGACAGTCAGAGGTTCAAATCCCACCTCTACCACTCACCAGTGGTATGATTTTGAGCAAAACAGCTCCTTTTTTCCCCTTGAGTCTCATTTCCAACGTGAGGGTAAGAGCACTGGCCTCACAGGGCTGTCTTCATGATTAAATGAGAGAGTGAGCGTGAAGCACTTTTTCCTATGATGCCTGGCCCAGAAGGTCCTAAATAAGGGGTTGTCCCGAAATTTCTCTCTGCCACCCAGATGTTCTCCTGGATTGTGGTCTGCTCTGGCACTTTCCCAGATGCCTATAACTTGCCTGCATCCCTCACCTTGGACCTGGCCTTTCTGTGTGACGCAGCCTGCCTCTTCCTGGTCTCCCTGGATCCGCTCTGAAGCCTGACTCTGATCTTTGACACCTGGACTCATCTTTGCTCGAGATCTGTGCTGTCTTATATATAGCCACTAGCTGCACGTGGCTCGTGAGCACTGGAAATGTGACATAAGCATAAGATACACACTGAATCTCAAAAATTTAGTTTGAAAAACCAAATGTAAAAGATCCTTTTTTTCCCCAGATGTGAAATATCTGATAAATTATGTGCTGATATTGATTACCTATTGAAATGATACTTTGAATGTACTGAATTAAATAAAATATATGAAATTAACTTTACCTGTTTCCTTTTTTTGAAATGGTGCCAATAAAGCTAAGTTTACTGGGGACTCAAGATGTGCTACGCGCTGTTCCAAGCACATCACATGGCTTGAGTGATTAAATCTTCCCCCAAGTCCCATAAGTTACTGTTATTAGCCTGATTTTACAGTTAAGAAAACTGGGGTTTAAAGCGTTTAAGATAAATCCTTAAACACCTGTTTTATTTACTTATTTTATGGTTTAAAATCTGGCTGCTAGAAAAAACAATTTTTTTAAATGTTTATTTATTTTTTGAGAGAGAGACAGAGCATGAACAGGGGAGGGTCAGAGAGAGGGAGACACAGAATCTGAAGCAGGTTCCAGGTTCTGAGCTGTCAGCACAGAGCCTGATGCGGGGCTCGAACTCATGAACTGTGAGATCATGACCTGAGCTGAAGTCGGATACTCAACCGATTGAGCCACGCAGGCACCTCTGGCTGCTAGAAAATTTTAAATTATGTGTTTGTCTCCTGCTTGTGGATTATATTTATATTTAAATTATATTTCTATTGGAGGGTGCTAAACTGCTCGTGGGTCAAATCTGGTTCTCTGCCTGCTTTGATGTGGTCCATAAGACAACAGTGGGTTTTACATTTTATTTATTTATTTATTTATTTATTTATTTATTGAATGCTTATTTACTTATTTTGAGAGAGAGAGAGTGTGTAAGTGGGGGAAGGGGCAGAGAGAGAGGAGAGTGAGAATCCCATAAACCATGAGATCATGACCTGAGCTGAAATCAAGAGTCAGATGTTCAACTCACTGAGCCACTCAGGTGCCCCAGGTTTTACATTTTTAAGTGGCTGAAAAAAAAAATGAAAAGAAGACTAATATTCAAGTTTCAGTGTTCCTAAATAAAGTTTTATTGGGACACAGACATGCATATTCATTTATACTGTGTATGGATGCTTTTGTTTTACAACCACAGATTTCGATGGTGGCTATAATGACCATACAGCCCGCAAAGCCCAAAATATATACCATCTGGCCCTTTACAGAAGAAGTTTGCCAATCCCTGCTCTAGATCATTCTTCCAATTTTGGGACCTTCCTCTGTCCTGACCACTGGCCCCTGGATCCTGTCCTGAATTAGTATCACTTCTCTATACCTTATCCTGGATTCTAGACTTCCCCAAGTGCCTGCCACATTGCTTTTTGGCTCTGAACCCCAATCTATTTCTAGAGGTAATCCCAGCCTGGACCAAATGTCACTCCCTCTCAGTCACTTGTAGCTGCCACATGAGGCTCACACTAAGGTGACTTGTATGTGATTATTAAGTGAGCCGTTCTGCTTTGGGCTTGTGTCCTTAATGGTGCCATCTTGGTGTTTTGCCTCGTGTGGGTGGTGATTTGCCATAAAACAAGCACATGCACTGAAAACATCAGCTTCCAAGGCTCACAAATCGCTGCAGAAGACAGACAGACGGCAATGCTGCCATCGTGATGGGAGCAGCCATCTGCTGTCACCAGTGTGGAGGATATCGCTCAGGAAGCAGAATGTGGAGAGTGGAATGAAAACATCTGTTTCCAGGCTTGAATGTGGTGCCTCTGAAGAGAGCACAAGACAGTAACAGTGGACAAGAGGAGAGGTTCTGGGTCCCAGGAAAACTTCACAAAGGATACCTTCTTCAATCTTTGTAGATTACTAACAACATAAACTCCCTCCCTCCCTCTCTCCCTCCCTCCCTCCCTCTCCCTTCCTTCCTTCTTTCCTTCCTTTTTTTCCTTCCTTCTTTCCTTCCTTCCTTCCTTCCTCCCTCCCTCCCTCCCTCCTTTTCTTCCTCCCTTCCTCCCTCTCTCCCTTCCTCCCTTCCTTATGTAAATTTCAGTTAGTTAACAAACAGTGCAATATTAGTTTCAGGAGTAGAATTCAGTGATTCATCACTTACATACAACACCCAGTGCTCATCACAACAAATGCCCTCCTTAATGCCCATCCCCCATCTAGCCCATCCCCCACCCACCTCCCTCTGTCAACTCTCAGTTTGTTCTCTATCCTTAAGAGTCTCTGTGGTTTGTTTCCCTCTCTCCTCTTCTCACCCCGCTCACCCCTGGCTTCCCATTTTCCATATGTTCATCTGTTTTGTTTCTTAAATTCCACATATGCATAAACTCTCTTTCTTTAAGAGAACTTTATTATTATTGTTGTTGTTGTTATTATTATTACTATTACTATAATAGAAATACATGGTCATTGTTTTAAAAAAAGTGGGGTGCCCGGGTGGCTCAGTCGGTTAAGCATCTGACTCTTGATTTTGGCTTAGGTCACGATCTCAAGGCTCATGAGTTCAAGCCCCGCATCAGGCTCTGCACTGATGGCACAGAATCAGCTTGGGATTTTCTCTCTCTGCCTCTCTCTCTGCCCTTTCTCAGCTTGTGCTGTCTCTCTCACTCTCTTTATCTTTCTTAAAATAAATCAATAAACTTTTGCAAAAAATAAAAAGAAACAAACACCCTATAAGACTTGGATGTCATTTGAACAGGGAGCGTGTGAGGACCTGAGTTGTATTTTCAAATAGATTATGCTGACTTTTAAATTATTGCCCTTTTTCAATAATCCAAAGATCCCTTACTAGTCCTAGATCCCTTACTAGCTTTTTTCCCTGGCTCTATTTCTGTAGGATGAATTCTTTCTCAGGAAATTTTTACAGATCCAGTTCACTTAACTTCTCTGGGTTCCTCCAAATCCCAGGGATAGGCACAAATTAGTTTCAAGATTCTGACAAGCTTGGCTGTGAGGCCATTGAGGTCAGGAATTTCACTGTTCTAACTTGGTATAGTGATGCTGTGCCAAACAGAATGCCAGTCCGTATAGAAGCACTCATATGTATGTGGGACTCTTTCCCCCTCTAGATCTGGTGACCCAACCAGTAACCTGCAATTGTCCACATCCAGCTTCATTGTATCTTCCAACTATACATTCTTTCTCCCTTTATCCATTCTTTCCACTCTAATCTGTGCATAGCCTCCATCACCCTACTCATTCTTTCAGGGCACCCCAATCAAGTGCTCCTCTGGTCCTCAGGACCTGTCTTTTTAACTCTTACCTCCCCTTTGTCACACTTGCTCAGGGCCAAGGTCTTGATGAAGGAGTTGGAAAAATGACCAGGAGCTAAATTGCTAGTAAGCCAAATAAATGAAGATGCAACCACAGAGCTCCCGAGACGTGGAGAGAATGGCTGTGGTTCCCGCCTCCGTGAAGCCTTACGTTTCTAGTTGCCTGTTGTTTGTACATTTTGAATAAACTCCTCTTTGCAGGGGCCACTTGAAATGGGTTTGTTCCTTGACACTCAATGTGCCTTTAGCAAAGCAATCCACATTCTCCCAAATAACAATAATTTCGGAGGCTCTTCTGTGCTTTTAGGTTTGACTGGAGTCCATTTTCTTTGGTAGTGAGAGCTGATGGTCTTGTTTAGTAGTATTATCCGGGTCAAAGGGAAGTCATCTTGTGTTTTTTGATGCATCCTCTCTATAGCTCAAGGCAAGCATGAAGCTTCTGTTTTCTTCCTTGGAGAGAATGGGATTATCTCAGCATTTTTATCTACATGGCTTTCTGACCATCTCAATTATTCATTCATTCAATCCTTTATTCATTCAATGAATATCTATTGATACTGTCTATGAGTCAAAGAATATGCTGGGATGAAGGATACCCTGTTGAAAAGTTTCCAGTTCACGTGGGCATTCTGGTGGATGATGACAAATATTAAACCACAAGAAAAATATCAGGTAGAAATGAGGCAATGCAGAGAATGAAAACAGGGTGGTGGTGTTAGTAGGTGGCTGTTTTTTTAAAAAAAAAATTTTTTTTAAATGTTTTTATTTATTTTGAGACAGAGAGAGACAGAGCATGAACAAGGGAGGGGCAGAGAGAGAGGGAGACACAGAATCCGAAGCAGGTTCCAGGCTCTGAGCTGTCAGCACAGAGCCGGAGGCGGAACTCGAACTCACGAGCTGTGAGATCTTGACCTGAGCCGAAGTTGGATGCTTAACCGACTGAGCCACCCAGGTGCCCCAGTAGGTGGCTGTTTTTAATTGGGTAGCCAGGGAAGGCCCTTCTAAGAAGCCAGTGTCTGAAGGTCAAGGAGGGTTCGGCTATGTGGAGGGCAGGGGAGTTCAAACCTTAAGATGAGATCAACAATGGTATGTTCAAAGGACAGAAAGCAGGGCACTGGTGCTGGGGTGTGGTGAATAGGGGAAGAGTGGAAAGTGAGAACAGAAATGTGGGTAGGGTCACATCATGTAGGGTTTTGTAAGTCAGGGGACGATTATTCTAAGTACTATGGATACCCTTGAAGGCCCCTTCTTTGTAAAAAACAGTTTTACTCAGGTATAATTTACATACTATAAAATTCACCTTCAGTGTATAATTAAATGCTTTGTAGTAAATTTGCAGAGGTATGCGGCCATCAGCACTATTCTGTTTTAGAAGGTTTTCATTATCCCAAAGAGATCCCTCCTGCTCCTTTGCAGCTTCCTGTCCCCAGCACTTGGCAACTACTCATCTACTTTCTGTCTCTATAGATTTGCTTTTACTGGATCTTTCATGTAAAGGGAATCATATAATATGTAGTGTTTGTGTTTGGTTTCCTTTCATGAGCTTTTGAGATTCATCCATGCTGTAACCTGTATCAGTACGTCATTACTTACCCCTCCATCTTTTTTTTGACCGAGTAGCTCATTTTATGAATAGCCCAAGTTTTTTTTTTTTTTTTTTAATACATTCACCAGTTGATGGATATTAGGCCTGTTTCTAGTTTTTGGGTATTATAAATAATAACAAGTAAAAAAAACACCTTGGAATATATATATTATATATATATAATGTTTATTTATTTTTGAGAGAGAGAGAGGCAGGGGAGGGGCAGAGAGAGAGGGAGACACAGAATCCGAAGCAGGCTCCAGGCTCTGAGCTGTCAGCACAGAGCCTGATGTGGGGCTCGAACTTACCACAAGATCATGACTTGAGCCAAAGTCAGACGCTTAATCGACCGAGCCACCCAGGCACCCCTGTCTTTTTATTTTTTTTTAAGCTTGTTTGTTTGTTTATTCATTTACTTATTTTTTACAGAGCCAGATGCAGGGCTTGAACCTACCGACCATGAGATCATGACCTGAGCCAACGTCCGGCGCTTAACCAACTGAGCTACCCAGGCACCTCTGTTTATTTATTTTTGAGAGAGAGAGAGCACAAGCAAAGGAGAGGCAGAGAGAAAGGGAGACATGAATCCCAAGCAGGTTCCAGGCTCTGAGCTGTCAGTGCAGAGCCCAAAGGTGGGCTTGAACCAATGAACCAAGGTTTTATTAGGGACTGAATAACGTGATGTGATTTACATGTGGGAAGATCAGCATGGCTATTGTGTTGAGGACAGAGCAAAGAGAGGCACCAATGGAAAGAGGTAGGGCAGTTAAGAAACTATTGCAGTTGATGGGACACCTGGGTGGTTCAGTCAGTTAAGCATCTGACTTTCGCTCAGGCCATGATCTTATGCTTTGTGAGTTTGAGCCCCACAGAGCCCACTTCAGGTCCTCTGTCTTCTTCTCTCTCTGCCCTTCCTCCCCTACTCTTTCTCTCAAAAATAAATAAATAAAACATTTAAAAAAAAAGAGAGAGAAATGATTACAGTGGCCTGGACAGGCAAGCATGATAGATTTGTCACAGAGGAATAACGTCGTAGATGCAGAGAAAAGTGTATGGACTTGTGGTACACGAAGAATAGCGATTTCGTTTCAGTGCGTTCTTTTTCCTACTCATTGTTTCTTAAGTTACCAAAACTAAAAAACAAGGGAAATTTGTGATTAAGTTGATGATGTAAAGTCATTTTTTATCCCAGTTTCTTTTCCCCCCACGTTTGGAAAAACGACAAAAATTAAACAAAAATTGGAAATTTCCACCTTTGGTGAAATGGAGCCATGGCTGCAGCCCCGAATTATGAATATCAAGCACGCATGCCTTAAACAGAGCAATCTGGACCAAAATGAGAGGAGATGCTACAATCTAATGCTTTCCCTCAGAGCTCAAGTAGGAAACAAATTGACAGACACTTTTTTAACATTTATTTTGAGAAAGGGAGGTGGGGGAAGAGGGGCAGAGAGAGAGAGAGAGAGAGAGAGAGAATCTTAAGCAGGCTCCACACTCACCACAAGACCTTGATGCAGGGCTTGATTGCACAACCCTGGGATCACGACCTGAGCTGAAATCAAGAGCTGGAAGCTCAACAACAGGCACCCCGACAGACTCTTCTCTAATCATCTGACTGGAGCCCTGAGGTTTAGAATTCTCCACAGCTACACCAATGCCAGGGAAGTGTCTACTGAGATCTACAAGGAAAGCATGGGGACCCTCAAATTTCATACTCAGCCAAGATTTCTTTCACATATAAAGGCCATAGAGGGAAGGCAGCATACAAACATTTTAAGCCTGCATGAACTCAGTTTGTATAATCTCTCTTTATTTCTTTTTTTAAAAAGTTTGTTTTAACTAAAAATAACATGCATAACACAGCCTCATCTTGTTTATCTATGTGCCTATTGATCTATTCTGTCTGTCTGTCCATCTATCCTTTCATCCATATATATGCATGGTCATTACTAGAAATGATAGTCACCAAATAGTCACAGTGATGAGATGTGGCATCATTTTTAAGCTTCCTTGTTTATAATTCTCTGTACTCTTAATTTAAAAAAACAACTCGGGGCACCTGGGTGGCTTAGTTGGTTAAGCGGCCTACTTAGGCTCGGGTTGTGGTCTCACAGTTCGTGATTTCGAGCCCCATGTCGGGCTCTGTGCTGACAGCTCAGAGCCCTGAACCTGCTTCTGATTCTGTGTATTCCTCTCTCTCTACACCTTCTCTGCTCATTCTCTGTCTCTCTCTCTGTCTCTCAAAAAATGAAAAAAAAGTTAAAAAAATAAAAAAAAACAACTAAATTGCTTGTGTATTTTTATGAAAGAAAATGTAAAATGTAAAATTGGGATGAGCTCAGTAGGTTATAACCACAAGGGCGCTACATATCAAATGCAGTGGAACTAGAAGCTAGAAGGATCTAGGACCTTGTTGATTTCCTTCACTTAGCTGCACCAGCCCTGGACCATCCTCTTCTGGACTTCCTATTATGTGAAAACAATCAGCTCTCTTAAGTTAAACCACGAACACCAGGTTTCTCTGAAATGCAGCACGTTAAGCATTGTCCCACCCTGCAGCCCACATCCTGAGCAGCATGGCTAATGCACTACAGATTGATCACAGGGTACCCTAGGCTAGTGGTGAGAACCAGCTCAGACAAATAGGAGGTCACTTAGATTCAGTTCCCTTAAACCATATTAGTTCATACTGAGCTCTTGGGCCATGTGAACGTGTGACATCCCTCTCCTAAAGACAATAAAAATTCTTAGTCGACCCAGCATTGTCACTTGCTTTCTTCTCTGTTCCTTATCTACCTGACCCTAACCTTATGGCTTTGTCTCTCTTTTTCCACCCTGTCCTCACAGCTTGGGCCAGGGCTTCTCAATGGGGGATGATTTTGTTTTCCCCTTCCACCCGCAGGGACATCTGGCAATGCCTGGAGATATTTTTGGTTGTTGCAACTTGGAGGGAAGTGCTACTGGCATCTAATGGGCAGAGCACAGAGTTGCTGATAAACACCCTGCGGGGCACAGAACATTCCCCACAATGGTAATTACCAACCCAATATGTCACCAGCGTTGGCTTGAGAAGCCCTGCCTTAGACCTAGCAACTACATCATTTTGGCTTAAGTCCTAAGCCAAATCTGTCTCTTAGCTTACACTCAACTCTGTCCCCAGTAACTCCTGGCTCTGAGGGATTCTACTAAATATAGCCCAGATCTGAGAATACTACACTATTGGGTCATTGTCCCCACTAACTTGATCCTCGAAAAAGGGACTCAGATAGGGATGAGGTATGCCAGAGTGATTTATCTTGTTTTCCAGGCAAGCCCAGGGAGAAAGAAGCTGAGACAGAAATCATTAGGGTGAAGTGTAAGGGAGCCCTGTTTAAGTAGTAGAGGTGAAATAGGATCTTGACTGTGTCAGGTGGAAGGAACTAGGAGGCTCAGTTACAGGAAAGGATTGGAAGTGGGTAAATGGCTGTAAAAACCAAACCATAAAAGGTAATTGATACACAGTAGCATGCAAAGGAATCAGTTAGGGTGGCTTGATAGGAGATAAATGGAAGGGCAACATTGCTCAAGCTATCACGTTGCACAGAAAGTGGAAGACGATGCAGGGAGGAGAGCCCGGGAGATCTAGAGACAGAGGTGGACATGGGCCGGTGGAGGTCAGAGCGCTTGGAAATGGAGACAAAACTTGTCCTGCAAAGCCTCTAGCACTCTTCCAGGGTAGCAGAGAATAATCACTGGCTGTCCAGGGCCTTATTCGCCCATGGTCTGGAGGCAAAGGCTCCTGTAGGGTAGCACCTGTCTACACCTGCCAAGACCAGCAGTTCTCAACAAGGTCAAAAGGAATCTCTTCTCATCTACTCAGATCTGCTCTATCACCTTCTCAAGTAAAGCAGGCTGAACAATCAAATTTTTTTGTTATTAATCGGGCATTTTTGTTTATAAAGAACTAACATGAGGCTGCAGAATAGTGACAGAAGTCCTGGACTTTGAGTCCAAAGTCATAGTTCTATTGTTTCTAGTGAGTCACATCGATTTGCCGAGCTTCACATTTTGAATTTGCTAAATGGGTGTCATACACCCGTCCTGTCTTGTCGGTGATGATTCAGTGATCAAGTGAGGTGACATGTGGAAGAGAACTTTGCAAATGTAGACACATGTATATGTAAGATGCTGTTTGTAGTCTTACCACATACACCAGCCATGAACTGCCAGTTCGAAAGCATTAGAATAGGATGAAGTACACATAAAGTTCAAACTGTGCAGAAGAGATTTTATTTCCTCACGATACAGAACATTTTTTGGTATCATGGAGAGAAGGCAATGGTGGAGAGAAAGTAAACGTGGGAATTCAAAGCCACTGTGCAGGGTTTGGGCTCTAACGTGAAAAATCAGGAGTTGACCTCCTATTTAGTGAGACACTGAAGATGTTTTAGATCATGCAGAAGTACAGGTCACAGAGGTAAGCTCTTTGTCTAATAAAATGAGAGGGTTTGTGTGTCAGAAGGACCCCAAGAGGGAAGGGGGTGCAGACACTAAGATGCAGGGAATCTTTGGGGACAAGAAGGAACTGAACAACCTGGTGATAAGAAGCTCCTCACTGTGTCAGGTCCTCAAACATGTTTGTTACTTCCTCAAATGACTTTAGAGGCTTGTTGTCACGTTGGGGCAGATGGCAGGTGTCACCACAGAAAAGGGGCCGAGTTCCAGATCTGCATCAGTGAGGGCAGAAGAAAAAGAGCTGCTGTAGATAATAGGAATGAAACTAGATTTTCATCTGGAGCCAGAACGCTGTATCATGATGGAGAGTGACTGCTGGGGACTGTCTTGGTCCATATTCCAGAAAATCCCTCAATTCCAGACAGATCAGGATGATCGGGCACCCTTTTTTTTTTTTTAAATCTATCTATCTATCTATCTATCTATCTTGAGTGGGGGCGGGGCAGAGAAAGAGGGAGAGAGAGAGAATCCGAAACAGGCTCCACTGTGTCAGCGCAGAGCACGACATGAGGGTTGAACTCATGAACCATGAAATCATGACCTGAGCTGAAATCAAGAGTTGGACTCTTAACTGACTGAGCCACCCAGCTGCCTCTGGGCATGTGGTAAGTGATACTGGAATGAGGAAATTCAGGATATTCAGGTTACTTGGGGGACAGACATTGGACTCTTTTGCCAGGCAAGGATAGAGGAATGAGCCGATTAAAGTCTCCAAGGACAGGGTGACATCCTGTTTTATACGTGTGCCTGAATGGTTGGGTTAATAAAGACATTTGGTTGACAATGGAGGCAGAAGAGAGCATGGTGCTTGCTGTCTTCTCTAATGTTTATTAAATTCCACTAATGCCTGAATTTCCTGGGCTGTTGTTGCCTTGGTTCATCTTAAAAGAAGAACATCTCCAAGGCTCTTGCTTGTGAAATTCAGGGTAAATCAAGTAACAAGACTCCATAGGAACTCAGGAAAACAAGCCCCAAACCAAAATATACCCTTCATTTTATTTGGAAGTAGACTTACAGAAAAGCTGCAAGAAAATAAACTCATACAAAGACCACCTTTTATCCTTTTATCTGGATTGCCTATTGTTAACATCTTACCTCATTTGTTTTATAACCTGGGCATTCTCATTTTCTTTCTCTCTCTCTCTCTATTTCTCACACACACGCACGCATGCACACGCATAATTTTTTCTGAGTCATTTAATACTAGGTTGCGTACATCATGCCTTTTTACCCTTAAATGCCTTATCTCCTTAGAATAGAAATAGTCTCTTATATGTCACCTTTAGTAATTTAACATCAGTACAAGCCTTTCCTCCAATATTCCATTTTTGTCAATTGACTCAGTAATGTCCTGTAGAGCATCGCTTTTTTCCTCCAGCACAGGAACAAACGTAGGATCAAGTATTTCATTTATTTGTCATATCTGTCTCCTTGAATCTGGAAGAGTTTGCAGCGTTTTTTTTTTTTTTTTTTTTTTTTTTCACTTGTGGCATTTTTGAAGGTATACTCCTGTGTCTGTGGCTAATAGAGAGTTTCTCATTTGAGGGTCCATCTGATGTTTCTTCATGGCTAGAATTGTGCATCCTGGATGGACGCTGTGTCTCTCTCAAGGTATCACATCTGGAGGCCCCCAGTGTCCGTCTGCCCCTCATTGATGATGTTAATTTTGACTACCCAGTCAAGAGGTTGTCTGATCTCTATGCCGTAGCATTCTATTATTTCCCGCATATATGCTTAGTCCATCCTACACAGAGATAGATGTTAGCATCTCGCATGATTTTCACACCTGCAATTCCTTAGTGGCCATGGGCAGGTAGAAGGTGTTGTGCCATGCTTTGGTTTCTGTTTGCACCAAAGGAGGAGGTTTTTATATTTTTATTTTCATGTTACATTTAATTTCTGAAGATTGCTTCTTACTTGAGCAAAGAGGTGAGAAATAAAACCGAAGCAAACCCGAAAGCCCATAAAGCAATTCCATCTTAGTTGCTGTGTTCTTTCCACCACAGGAGGTGACTGAATTTCACAGAGCCAACTATCCTGAAACCAGAATTTTGTTTACTGCCTCTCGAAGAGAATTTGACCAAAGATCCTTGGAAGAATGAGAGGGAACCGGGGTAACATCCCAGTGGCTGAACAACAGAGAAAATATTGCGTTTCTCCTCGTTATAAGCTGACACCACTTGTATTATGCTGACATGTGATAGGCAGAACAGCTTTAGAAAAAGTGAATGCAGAGGGCCAGTCTTTTAGTGGAAATGTTTGAGTCCAAACAAGGATAGTATTGATCCAATATTCTTCCAAGGGTTAATTTGGACCTAGAAAATGCTTATAGATGTTCAATATCATAGAATAAGACATAAAACTGCTACAGGTGCACCTTTCTTTAGTTTGTGCCCTTCATGGTATCTACCTTTTCTATTGTCAGGCTTTTCTTTTATCTAAAATCTTCACCTTGTAGTGTCCTGTGTCTACCCTGGCTTTGTTCCCTGGTGTCTTTTTTCCCCTTTCTGTGCAGGTTTCATGGGAATTATCTCTAGGAGTAAGCCCCCCTGTTTGGCATACATCGAGCTCATTTGATACTTGTGTATTTCCCCTTGTAGACAGCACAGCCCAACCCCATGGATGGACACCAGATGGGGAGAGGCAAGAAGTGCATTAGATTTTAACCCCTGAGCAGTGGACCATGTATAATTCTTCTCTCCCAAGGTGAAGATGGACAGGAAGTAGGCGTACTACTTGGCTCCTGAATGGAATTACATAACAAGGAACCAACTTTGTGCCCCCAAACAGTGCAGAGATCCAGTAAGACCTTAAGTGGGTAGTTAATGAAAGGTCACCAAATGTGGGCCCAAGATTTAGAATCAAATGGGAGGTCAGAAAATGACAGGAGATGAAAATGTGGAGGAATAGGTTGGAATTAGTATGCAAGGTGCTGCTTGGACTAATTCTGGAGTGGGGAATCTTAGTCTTGCGGAGCTTCTTTCTTCATGGCCCCTTGATGCCAAGCCACGGAAACAAAGACAGGGTCAACGTAAAGGATGACCAGGAGAAAGAGGATTTTAAGAGGTGTTAAGAAGTACTTCTCTGGATTATACATTGGATCTTTATTTATTTCTATTTTTTATTAATTCTTTAAGTGTTTGGTAAAATTCACCAGTGAAACCATCTGGCCCTGGGATTTTCTGTTTAGAGATTTTTTGGTTACTGATTTCAATTTTCTTCTTCTTCTTTCTTCTTCTTCTTCTTCTTCTTCTTCTTCTTCTTCTGTTTATTTAGTTTTGAGAGAGAGAGAGTCCACAAGTCGGGGAGAGGCAGAGAGAAAGGGGGACAGAGGATATGAAGTGGGCTCTGCATTGACAGCAGTGAGCCCGATGCAGGGCTTGAAATCACAAACCATGAGATCATGACCTGAGACAAAGTCAGATGTTCAACCGACTGAGCCACCCAGGGACCCCTGATTTCAATCTTCTTAGTAGTAAATGATTTATGCAGATTTGCTATTTCTTCTTGACTCAGTCTTTGTAGATACTATGTTTCTAAGACTTATCCCATTTTCTTCTAAGTTGTGCAGTTTGTTGGTGCATAGTTGTTTATAGTAGTTTTTTTTTTTTTTTAATTTTTGAGAGAGAGAGTGAGACAGAGTGTGAGCGGAGGAGGGCCAGAGAGAGGGAGACACAGCATCGGAAGCAGGCTCCAGGCTCTGAGCTGTCAGCACAGAGCCCAACACGGGGCTCGAACTCACGGACCTTGAGATCATGACCCAAGCTGAAGTCAGACGCCCAACCGACTGAGCCACCCAGGCGCCCCATATAGTAGCTTCTTATAATCCTTTGTATTTCTGTAGTATCACTTGAAATGTCACCTCTTTCATTTAAAAGTTTTTGATTTGGGTCCTCTTTTTTTCTTGGTTACTGTAGTTAAATATGTGTCCCTTTTGCTTATCTTTTCTAAGAATTAACTCTCACTTTTATCGATATTTTCTATTGTTTCCTATTCTCTATTTCATTTATTACTGCTAATCTTTATTATTTCCTTTCTTATGCTAAATTTTAGCTCAGTATATTCTTTTTTTATAGTCCCTGTGACATAGAGTTAGGTTCTTTGAGATTTTTCTTGTTTTATTAATGTAGATGATTCTCACTATGAATTTACCCCTTATAACTGCTTTTGCTGCATCCCATAATTTTGGTATGTCATGTTCCCATTTTCATTTGTCTCAAGACTTTCATATTTTTGTCTTTATTTTTTTCCTTTGATCTATTCATTGTTAAGGTGAGTGTTGTTCAATTTCCATGTATTTATGCATTTTCTAGTTCTTTTTAAGTCTGTTAGAGAGAGAGAGAGAGAGAAAGCAGGAGAGGGGCAGAGAGAGAGAGACAGGGAGAGAGAGGGAGAGAGAGAGGGGACCCCAATCAGGCTCTGTGCTGTCAGGGAAGAGTCCAACATGGAGCTCAAAGTCATAAACCATGAGATCATGATCTGAGCTGAAATCAAGAGTAGGACGCTTAATTGACTGAGCCACCCAGGAGTCCTTATGCCTTTTCTAGTTTTACTCCTATTGTTGATTTACAGTTATCATATAGAAAGTTCTGTAGATGTGTGTTAGGTCCAAGGTCTTTAATTTTTTTTTCCCCACGAGATGTATGTAGAGATTAAAATTGTTTTTGGTTGATGATCCATGTTTTCTCTAGGACAACATCATACCATGGTGAGAATTTCCTTCTTTTGGCTTTAACAGTCCTTTTTACAGAATTTAAGTTGGTGTTGGGGAACCACAGAGCTCTCTATGTATCACACCCTCTCTCACCCTCTAATACCCCCCATATATGAGCTCCTTGCATGATCCCTTCAAACGACACCATTTACAAGAAGAAGGATATAACAAGACCTGATTAGCCATCTCCCTGTAAGCCAGTGTTTTGCATATTATAGGGTCATGAAATCAATTTAATGGCTTGTGATCGCATATTGTGTTTTTAATGCAAAAGAATAGACCAGAAAATAAACAGAGTATGTGGCAGACAGTGAGGGCAGACATTTGTTAAAGCCTTTGTCTCACTATGTGTATATGAGTGTAGTGCTATTGATATTATACTCTTGTATTTCTTATATTAGTATTTCTTATATGAGATGTTTCTTATTGTGAGTTTCAGTAAGAAACAATTGAAAGTCACTGCTCTAAGTGACCACAAAGCCAATCGCACCCTACGTTTACCTGTGTTTACTCTCCATAATTGGTAAGAATTTCAAGCTTCTCAGCTGACCCTTTGTCATCTGGACTCTCATACCCATACCCATGTGGATCTGTACATCTCCCAATATGACCCCATACATCACCCATCCTGACTTCTCAGACCTTTCCACTCTGCCCTTGGGAACTCATGGTTTGGTCATTAGCAAAATTTCCAGTATTCTCTAACCCTCTTGGGACATGTCCTTCTTCTTCTTGCTGTATCTGAAAACTGACCCTTCCCTGAGGCCACTGATTCCCCTATAGCTTCTCATGTGGTGGTTGTTTTTTCCCTTCACTTCCCACCCCCCATTGGAGGTGGGCCTAGGTGTCCTTTCTGTTCCTTTTCACCACTTCCAGATCACTCTTCCTTCCTCATTCCTAAATAAGCCAGCCCTTCAGACTGTACCACCCAGTACCCTTTCTTGTTGCAGTCATCTTCAGTTCTTATGGTTAAACTCATTCACTGAAAATCAAAGAACCTGGTTTTGTGACTTTTTTTTCCATTGCTAGTCCTGCCATCATTCTTGGTATTTTCAAACTCCACATGGATGATTCATCCATCTTCCTGGTCCCCCTGTTCCTTGACCTTCTCACCTCTATTGATTTTTTTCTTCACCACACTCAGCCACAATCCCCATGGTCATATGTTAGACCCGCATTGTCCAACACTGTAGCTGCTAGCCACAGGCTATTATTTAATTTGAATTCAATGAAATAACATTTAAAAATTAGCCCCTCAGTAGAACTAGCCACATTTCAAGTGTCCAATAGCCATTTGTGGCAAGTGGCTACCATATTGGACTATGCAGATACAGAACATTTCCATCATTGCAAAAAGTCTATGGAATAGCACTACACTAAAAACTTGGCATGATAATAACCAGTTTCAAGAATTATGCTTCCAGACCACCATCTTAAGTAGCTCACTCCCTCAAGTACCCGACTCTGATAATTCTTTGACTCTGCCAGGACCTTCAATCCACTGACCTCAGCACTTTTCACTGTCCATTAATTTCCTTGACATATCCTCAGTTTCTACCTTACCCAACTTAAGTTTCATGGTCCATCATTTCAACCCCTGGGATAAATCCTCAACTTTCTTGCTCCCATTTCCCTCTGTCCTACTCAACCAGAAAAACACCACCCCAAGTGAAATCTCTCTTCAAACACCATATCTACACCCAAGGAGTGGAATGCAGTCTAACAGATATTGGAACTGTACCGATTCTTACTTAAATTTCGGGGCCATGAGTCTCACATGGGCTCTCAGTGAACCCTACTATATGTCACAAGTCAATTCACAAATTTTAAGGTAATTAGAGGTCTGAATCTCAGCCTTGGTGGGAGGGCCCGTTTTCTTAGCACTAGGGGCAGTAGCTACTCTTTACATTTTATATTTCTATCTTCTTTAGAGTTCTCTTTGAACTCTTCTAGCAATTAACCACTTTTTACTAGTTAATAATGATTAATATTAATTTTTCTCAATCCTAATTATGGTGTTATTTCTGTCTCCTGACTGTATCTTGACTGATACAGTGGTGTTGACACCAGGTAAGGTAAATAGACCAATAGAAGAGAATAGAGGGTGCCCATGTGGACCCAGGACATTTGTGGACACTTAGTTTATGAGAAATTTGACCCTGCAGAGCAGTGGTGAGAAAGTGGTCTTTTCTATAAATGGAGCTGCTCTCTGACCACACCTCCTACTATGCATCTGGCCTTTTTGTTGCTTGTTGGACACAGAGCTTCTGTGTTGCTATCCCTTTCCTTAGAATGTTCTTCCCTGGATATCTGCATGCTTCACCCTAGGCTCAAATCTCAGTCCTTCAGAAGGACTTTTCCTCTGAAAATTGGGAAATCCAAAATATCATTTCTAGCTACTCTTTAGTTCCTCACTTCATTCTATATTTCTTAACAGTTCTTGGCTAACTTTAAATATTTGTTTGTTTATTGGTGGTCTTGCTCTTAAAAGGTAAGATCCATCAGGAAATAACATTTTTTTCTTTCCTTCCTCTTTTTTTTTTTACTGCTGTATGCCTAGAATTTTGAAGAGTTTGCAATAAATATTTGTCGAATGAACAAACAAATGAATGAATGAATCATACTGACACTGGGCCATGTGGGCCCTGGGGTTTATTTGAGTTACATGCACATATTCTCTAAACTGATGTTTTAGTCTCACTTGGGAAAACTCTGCTGCTTCCTGGCATCAGGCTCCTTCTCTAAGACTACCTGTCTTAAAGATTGACTGCCATTCTACTGAAGATTTTAAAACTGATGTTGAGAATGCAAATCAGATGATTTCACTTCCATGCTTAAACCCTCAAATGACTTCTTCTTGCATGTGGAGTAAAATTCAAACTCCCTTTCCTGGCCTACTGGTCTGGACACTATCTGTTCTCTTTGTACTTTTCTGGCCTCCTCTTTTACATTCGTTTCAGCTCTTTCTCCTACAGCCATACTTGGTTTCCTTCCGTTCTTTGAACAACATCCTGGCCCATTCCTTAGGACTTTTAAACTTGGATTTACCTCTGTTTAGAACACTGTCTTCAGATTTTCATTTGGGAATCTATTGTTGTTCAGTGCAGATTTCACCTTGCCAGAGAGGTCTTTTTTTTTTTTCTTTTCTTTATTTTTTCCCAAATTTTTATTTAAATTCTAGTTAATCAACATTACAGTATATTGGTTTCAGGGGTTGAATTCAGTGGTTCATTACTTATATACAACACCCAGTGCTCATCCTAACAAGTGCCCTTCTTAATACCCAACACTCATCTAGCCCATCCCCGGCCCACATCTCTTCATCAATTTGTTTTCTGTCTTTGAGAGTCTCTTATGGTTTGTTTCCCTCTCAGAAAGGTCTTTCTTTATTTTCTCCTCACCAGCCTGTTTTATTTTCCATGCAGCACTGTCACATCCTAAAAATTGCCATTTGTGTGTTTAATTGTTTACTCTATCTCCCTTCTTCGTCAGAATCTTGCTTTATTTTATTTACTAGTATATTCCTGGTGTCTAGACAAACAGGACTGATACTTAATAGGTGCTCAATAAATATTTGCCAAATAAATGAATGTTTCATCAGTAATGTCATCTAATGGGTGAAATGCTAGCCTGAGGCAGGGACATTGATCCTCTTAGAAATAATGTGAGCACTTTGGGGAACTTTCTGTTTGTACTAACTTATAGTAAATGGACTTTCACATTCACCCACGCTTTTCTACAAAAGCCTTTCCTTATTAAGAAAGAGGACACTTTAATTTCTAGCTTTTGCTTATAAGTAAGGCACATACTCTTTCTTTGAAGGCTGTTTTACTATGATCTGTCCTTATTAAAACATTGCCTCTCTTTTATGATTGAAGGTAGGTTGATATCTGCAGCTCATCTCCCAGGTTTTTTTACTTGGCTTCTGGTTTATCAGCTTCAGGCAGTGTTTGTTGCTGTTTAAGAAGAAAAATATTAATCTTATTTATTTATTTTATGTATTATTTACGCCCCACCTGCTCTCAAGCCAATTTGAGGCAGCTAACTTCTCTTAATTACTTTCTACCCTGCCCTTTGAAGCTTTCAGACCTGGTGAGGTTTCCCAGTGGTGCCACTGGGTCTTTGATTCCTTTTTGAAGAATACGACGTTGGGTGGTTGGATTGGATGATCTCTAGGCTCTTTTATAGTTGTGACAGTTTGAACCACTCTTCACAAAGTAGAGGCAGTTAATGACCACTCATCTGGGGACCACTCCATACACACACACCCACTTCTTCCTGGGTAAATGTCTTCAACACTTTTAGCTGCACTTCTGAAGAAGACTAAGTTTAAAACATGCTATGTATAGATTTCCTTTTTTTTCATTAAAATGTGAGCTTTTAAGTTGTTACATATAAAACATCTAATACCACTTGCTGAGTACCTACTATGTACCAGGCACTGTTAGTTACTTTATATAAGCTACTTCAATTAATGTCTATAAAATTTCTATTTGGTAGATATTAATACCCCTATTTTCCAGAAGAGAAAAACTGAGGATCAGAATAATAACTTACACAAGATGAAATAACTAATAAGGGGCAGTACTGGATTGGAACTCTGGTCTCTCTGGTCCCTCAATCAGATAGATACTCTGAGGCTGGCCTCTCTAGAAGTATATATTCCTATGAGGAATCATAAAGGGAGAGAGATTCAACCCAGATGTTGGGTTAGGGATGACTATAGGAAGCTGAAACAGCTGTGGAGAGAAAAACTGCCTTCTCTGCCCTGAGTCACACCTATTTGGGTGAAGATGTATATCAGACACAACCATTATGGCAACAGTAGGCAACCAAATGGACAGTTGGAGGAGGTCACATCTGACCAGGGTCTGAAAGGCTTCATAAGACTTAGCTCAGTCAGTAGGGTGGAAGTTGAGGTGAAGAATTGGCTTTCCAGGCAGAAGAAACAGCATGGATGAATGCCTGAAGACATGATGCACTTGAAAACTGTGTAGTTGGGTGAGACCAGAGCATAGGATCTGTCTGCAGGTTGGAGAAAGGCCTGGAAATGAGGCTGGGAAGGTCAAGAGAGGCCAGAGTATGAAGAGCCTTTGTGTTTTGCTAAGTAGTTTGGAATGAGTCCTGTAGGTGATGAAGGATCACTGAAGAATTAAAGGGGAGTGACATGATATGGCTTTATTTCAGAAAGCTTTCTCTCCCTGCATATTGTCTCTAACTCTTCTGACATGACTAGTATCACTGGCCAGATATGTGGGGAGTGCCCTTTGGGAGAACACCTTATCTCTTTGGTGGGCCAGGATTCTCACTGTGCTTAGCCAGAGCCTGTGTATGAAAGGTGATACATCAAGGACAGATAATGTCAGAGCCTGAATGGGTTCTGTGGGTGGAGGGCCCCACCACTCAGTCTTGAAAGGTACTTTTCTACTGCACTTGAGATTAGAGGGAAAGCTGCCTTTGCCTCAAATGTCAAGGCATTCTGTGGGTGAATTTTCTGCTGGATGTAAATCGATGCCAATTTTGATTCATGCAATAAACTCTGGAAAACAAAATTAAATTATTGGCTCTCTTTCCCCTTGAAGCTGAAGTGAACTGAATACTTTGCCTCGTGTTCAGAAACCTGGAGGGGAAGACCAACAGCTTTAGGGGTGAAAGAGAAGTGAGTGGAGGGATGGGGAGAAGACCTGGAGGTGAAGGCTTTGTCTGTAGCTCCATGCTGGAGAGGATTCTAACACCAAACACTTTGGGGGTAGTGTTTTTCCAATGTGAGTGTAACTCACACTTGCAAACTGCCTGTCGTTGGGACAATGTTATACAAACACGTGGCTTAAGGTACTTTGTATGGTGGTCTTCGGTGATTAGATGCTAGAAGGAATATATTAAAAAATGCTTCAAATGAAACCTTTCAAGTTGGGAATGTTTAAAAATTATTTTAGGGGTGCCTGAGTGGCTCAGTTGGTTAAGTGTCTGACTTCAGCTCAGGTCATGATCTCATGGTTTGTGAGTTTGAGCCCCACGTCAGGCTCTGTGCTGACAGCTCAGAGTCTGGAGCCTGCTTTGGATTCTGTGTCTCCCTCTCTCTCTGCCCCTCCCCTGCTCATGCTCTCTCTCACTTTCCCAAAAATAAATAGAACATTAAAAAAATTATTTTAGATTTATTTTTTTAAGTTTATTCATTTTGAGAGAGAGCACGCACGCAAACAGGGGAGATGCAGGGAGGGGGGAGAGAGAGAGAAAGCATGTGCGCACACATGATCAGGGGAGGGGCAGGAAGAGAGAATCCCAAACAGGCTCCGTGTGGTCAGCATGGAGCCCTATGTGGGGAGGTGAAATCAAGAGGGTGACTCGGCTGGTTTAGCGTCAGACTCTTGATTTTGGCTCAGGTCATGATCTCATGGTTCGTGGGTTTGAACCCCATGTTGGGCTCTCCGCTGTCAGTACAGAGAAGGCTCCGGATTTTCTCTCTCCCTCTCTGCCCCTCCTGCTCTCTCATGTGCTCTCTCTCAAAAATACATAAACCTTAAAAAGAAAAGAATCCTAGCTCGAAAACTTGTGTGTTCTTAGCCAAGTCACATCCTTTCTCTAAGCTTTAGTTTCTCATCTTTGAAATGGGGTTAACACTACTTATCTCATGGGGTTGTTCTAAGGATAGAATCAGAGCGATTGTGAAGTGCTCAATATTATATTTGGCATGTAATAAGCACCCAATAAAAGGCAGTTGTGATCATTGTTGGGGTTCTTGAGACAGGTTTCCCTGCTTCATCCTGATCTGCTATCCACACCTCTCCTGACTCTGGCCATCTCCTTACTGCTGATCCTAGTCCTTCTCTCCATCCTCACCTCTAATAAATACTTCCAGCCCTGTAGCCAACTTGCTCGAGCAGAGTGCTCAACTCTTGAGCCTTGGTGTCTGATACTTTAATTTTAGTTCAGCCTTCTACTCTGATATTAGCACTTGCAGATGTCCTGGTAATGACCCTCCCTGCCTCCATTATTTCCCACCTACCTCCTGCTCTGGCAGGCCCTGAGACCTCCTTCCATGTAGAGTGCCTGTGGTGGGCAGAATAATGTCCTCCTGTTCTGTTCTGATTTCCACAACCTGTGAATATGTTATGGTGTACGGTGAGGGGGAGTTACATTTGCAAATGGAATTAGGGATGCCAATCAGCTGCTCCTGGATGGGGAGATGATCCTGGCTTCTCTAGGTGAGCCAATGTAATCACAAGTGTCCATATATGGGAAAGAGGCAGGCAGGAGAGTCAGATCAGAGGGAGGTGTGTGAGAGAGATTCAAATGGCCATTGTTGGTGATGAAGGTGGAAGGGACTGTGATCCAAGGAATATGGGCAGTCTCTAGAAGCCAGAAAGACAAAAGAACAGATCTTCCCCTAGAGCCTCCAGAAGAAAACACAGCGCTGTCTCGATTTTAGCAGAACAAGACCATCTTCAGACTTCTGACCTCTAGAACTGTGAGGTTAATAAATCTGCATTGTGTCAAGCCACTAATCTGGTGGTAGTTTTTCACAGAAGCAATAGGAAATGAATGCTCTGTCTTTTCAGGTGAGCTGTGTGCTTTCCGGTGGATTGGTCCAGTCATTTTTTTTCTCTCTCTTTTTCTACAGGATGCATGCTTTATTATTTTTTATATGTAATATATTTATTTATGTATGTATTTATTTATTTTTTAATATAAATTCAAGCTAGTTAGCATATGTTAGTTAGCAATGATTTCAGGAGTAGAATCCAGTGATTCACCCCCTACATATTACACCCAGTACTCATCCCAACAAGTGTCTTCCTTAATGCCCCTTGCCCATTTAGCCCATCCCCTCCACTGACAACCCCTCTAGAAACCCTCATTTTGTTCTCTGTATTTAAGAGTCTCTTATGTTTTGTCCCCCTCTCTGTTTTTATATTATTTTTGCTTCCCTTCCCTTATGCTCATCTGTTTTGTATCTTAAATTTGACATATTAATGAAGTCATATGATATTTGTCTTTCTCTGACTAATTTCACTCAACATAATACATTCTAGTTCCATCCATGTTGTTGCAAATGGCGATTTTATTCTTTTTGATTGCTGAGTAATACTCCATTGTGTGTGTGTGTGTGTGTGTGTGTGTGTGTGTACCACATATTCTTTATCTATTCATCTTTGAATCCATATCATTCTTTGTCCATTCATGGACATTTGGCTATTGTTGATAGTGCTGCTATAAACATTGGGGTGCATGTGCCCCTTTGAAACAACACACCTGTATCCTTGGGATAAATACCTAGTAGTGCAATTGTGGGGTTGTAAGGTAGTTCTATTTTTAACTTTTTGAGGAACCTTGATACTGTTTTCCAGAGTGGTTGCACCAGTTTGCATTCTTACCAACAATGCAAAAGGGTTCTTCTTCCTCCACATCCTTGCCAGCATCTGTCATTGCCTGAGATGTTAATTTTAGCCATTCTGACTAGTGTGGAATGGTATCTCATTGTGGTTTTGATTTGTATTTCCCTGATGATGAGTGATGTTGAGCATTTTTTCATGTGTCTGTTTGCCATCTGGATGTCTTCTTTGGAGAAGTGTCTATTCATGTCTTTTGCCCATTTCTTCACTGAATTATTTGTTTTTTGGGTGTTGAGTTTGATAAGTTCTTTACAGATTTTGGATACTAGCCAAAATCTGATCTGTCATTATCTGATATGTCATTTGCAAGTATCTTCTTCCATTTCATTGGTTGCCTTTTAGTTTTGCTGATTGTTTCCTTTGCTGTGCAGAAGCTTTTTTATCTTGATAAGGTCTCAATAGTTCATTTTTGTTTTTGTTTCCCTTGCCTCTGGAGATGTGTTGAGTAAGAAGTTACTGCGGCTGAGGTCAAAGAGGTTTTTGCCTGCTTTCTCCTCGAGGATTTTGATTGTTTTTTGTCTTACATTCAGGTCTTTCATCCATTTGAGTTTATTTTTGTGTATGGTCTAAGAAAGTGGTTCAGGTTCATTCTTATGCATGTTGCTGTCCAGTTTTCCCAACATCATTTGCTGAAGGGACTGTCTTTATTCCGTTGGGTATTCTTTCCTGCTTTGTCAAAGATTAGTTGGTCATACATTTGTGGGTCCATTTCTGGGTTCTCTATTCTGTTCCATTGATCTAAGTGTCTATTTTTGTGCCAGTACTATAGATTACAACTTTGTAGTACATCTTGAAGTCTGGAATTATGATGCCTCCAACTTTGGTTTTCTTCTTCAGGATTGCTTTGGCTCTTTCAGGGTCTATTCTGGTTCCATACAAATTTTAGGATTGTTTGTTCTAGCTCTGTGAAGAATGCTGGTGTTATTTTTATAGGTATTGCATTGAATATGTAGATTGCTTTGGGTAGTATTGACATTTTAATAATATTTGTTCTTCCATGGATTGGTCCAATCTTAAAGACAGGAAGATGAGGTAATATGGATTTCCAAGAAGACATGGTACACAGGCAATTTATTGCAAATATCAGTCCAATGATCACCCCAGTTATCCACTACCATTTTGATGTGGAGAGAAAAAAACCTTTTATTCTTATGATTTGTCACTAAATACCACATTTCAGTATTTAGTATTAAGTACCATACCATAATCTTCCATATATTCTCTTCTGCCTTTCAATTTTAACGTCAAATATTACATTTTTGTGTGACAATTTTTTTCAAATGATCAAAAAATTCTCATGGTATAGAAGCATACAATATATTTTAAAAGTGTTATTTATTTAAGTAATCTCTACACCCAATGTGGGGCTCAAACTTATGATCAAAAGTCACATGCCCTTCCAACTGAGCCAGCCGGGCACTCTGGAAACATAGAACATTAATAGGGGTTTTACAACTTTTTATCTCTTTAAAGAATGGGTGTCTTTTATCAGATGAAATGTTAGGTGACCGGATAATTATAAAACAGATTATGGCAAATTGTTCAAGTAGAGATGGATTCCCAATGGGGAGAGGATGGCATCCCTAATATCCAGCCTCATCCTCTGTGGCTCCTGAAGCTTCTCACTGGAGCCTCAGAGAAAACATAGTTCTAGATTTGAGCTTTCCATTTGACAGATAGGAAAACTACGGCCCAGAGGGGGAGCATAGTCAGCTCAAGGACACATAGATGGCCAGTTACCACCAGAAGGACACTCACACCTGGGCTTCTGGACTTGGCTTTCAGATGGAGGTTTTTTCCACTTTGCTACATTAGCCTAAATCCAAATTTTTGTTTTGTTTGATTCCCCCTGCCCACCCCCCCTCACTGATAAGGTGAGAGATACAGGTGTTCTCTGCTGGGTGGGTGGAAGAATGTTTTCAACCAGAAAGTTCAGGTTCAAATGTGTATCTCATGTCTCAAACATGTGCCACCTGCTAAAATAATTCCTTCATTCGGCTCCAATCATTCTTAGGTGAGGATACTGGGACTCAGAAGGATTAAGTGATACACCTTCTCTCCATTTTCAGCTCAGCTTTCAATCAGCAAATGTCTCTTCCTATTCGAAGACATGAAAGCCCTTTTATTGTCTCAGTGTGGGGACACCTGAAAGAGAGTCAGAGAAAATATGGAGATTTCTCACGGATAGAAACGCGGCCAACCACATTTTGTGCTTGTTGGCTTACGTCAGAAGAAAGGCATGCCTTTCCTAGAAATCGATTAAAAATGACTAAATCCTTCATGACTTCTCTTGGATCAGGTGGGGTTAGTGATGAGGGCGTACAGTAAGAAGCCAACTTGCAAAAGATGGGGAAGATCTCCAAAACCCGAAGGAAGGAGGATCTACCCCAGGGCAGCACTGAGAGTTATCACCAGCCCTTCCTGAGAAGGAAGCACGAGCTGGTAACAAGTTCACAGCTTCTTCCTGTTCACTCACTACATGCCTACTGAGGAAGTTCTGCCTTCAGAGGGATGCTCCGGTCATTCTTCACAAATCCACCCCGGCTGCTGCTGTGTGTCAGTACTTATCTGGTACACCCCTGTTGCGACTGGCATACCTGTCATTGGCTATTTTGAATAGTCACCCTGATAGAAATACCAGGATCAGTCAGGATTCTGGTCCCTATGGCGAGCCAAGCGAGGTAAGCAAGATCACTTGTAGAATCTTTCACTAAGTAATTGGGAATCGGGTGCTGTAGCAAGCGTTGAAGCCAGAATGCAAAACCCTTCCTGTGTGGCTCCTGCGGCCCCACACTCTTCTGCACACTGTGCCGTGTTTCAAGTGATGAAAAGCATTTTTCAATTTGATGGGTTTCATCTGCATTTTATTAGTCTATTTCTGGAAAAAATACCATTTGTACATCATCTTGCTTGCAGACTTGTCTTTATTATTCCTCTCCCCGCCTCACGTGGTGGGCCGAGGATTTGATTTTCTCTCGGCTTTTGTCACATTTCTCATCCTCTCTCAGAGCAATTTACCCTCCGTGACAGTCCATCCGTTTCCCCTGCCCCCACTTACGAATACTTTGCCTTTTCCAGTTTTCCTTATTTCCTTTCAGTATCACCCACGTAGCATGCCCTGACCTTTTCTGACTCTTCGGATGTGCCGTTGTTCCTTCCGCACGTGGTGTGATTGGTTGGAATCCCACAGATGCCCTGACGGTATTTCTCTCATAACTTGCCCTCTCACTCTCTCTTAACTGTCTCAGTGACCTTTAGTTGTATTTTAGCGGTTTGTGTTTTTCTCTTATTAAAAAAAAAAGAAAGAAAACTACAAACATTAAATGCACAGTCATTGTTTGAGTGTTAGCATTTGAGAAGGGATCTGGCTGTGTGTGTATCTCCCTTCTTGCACCTGCTGGAGCTGGAGGGAGCCACCACGTGGACCTGTGACCTTCAGGAACCACCTCTGAAGCTCGTGGGGGTTTTTAGATGGGCAGATGGTCATTGTTGATGAGTGTCACCAAGGGGGGGAAGTATGCTTATTCTTGTATATCAGGGATCAGCAAACTTTTTCTGTAAAGAACTGGGTAGTAAAATGTTCCGCTTCTCAAGTCATTTGGTTTTTGTGGCAACTACCCAACTCTGCTGTTGTGCAAAAGTGACCAAAGATGACACCTAAAGGAATAGGCAGGGCTGGGTTCCAGTTATTAACAGAAACAGGCAGTGGGCCAGGTTTGGCTCAGGAACCTTAGTTTGTTGACATTTGTTTTAGAGTAATTTTACCTTCTAGCTTCTTACCTTTCCTTGTATATTTGTGCATTTGTTGTTTGCTGGGATATGTCTTTTCAGACATAGGTTAGCAGTCTATCCTGGGATACTCTCAGAGGTCACCTTGTGAGGGAGAGAGGCAGGGGGAGACCGAGTCTGGTGCAAGGAGATATCATGTGCTGTGTTTGGGCACTGACAGAGAGGGACCCTCATCCATGCTGGAGGAAGCTGGCCTCCTTTTTGTATTGGAGGTAACCTGAGTTGGGAGATGGAAAACTTAGTTTTGACTCAGGATATTTTCCTCAGGAGCTGGATATTTTAGATAAGTCACTTCATGTCTTTGGATTTCAATGTTCTTATCTGCAAAATGGGACTATTATTGTTGCCATGATCCTTATTGTTATTAAATTTATTAAGATTTTATTTTATATCTCTGATAATCAGTTGCTGACTGGCACAAGAATTTTTAACTTAAGGGAGTTTTTGTCTTCTCATATCTTGAGGATAATGTAGTATATAAATTATAATGAAGTCTTCATGTAAGAGAAAATCCAAAAGTAGGGATTATGACACAGGTGTTTATTTTTCTCTCAACCAGTTGTCTAGGGCTAATATGGTAGCTTCAGGATGTGAATTGGGACTTGGATCCTGCTATCTTTCTGTCTCACTACTCTCAGTATATGGATTTCATCCTCAAGTTTGCTTCATGGTGTCATTAAGGCCACTGTAGTTCCAGCCATCACACTCACATCCCAAGCATCAGATCAGAGGAAGGGGCAAAAGCAAAAAGGAAGTCTTTTAGGTAACTTCCCTGGAAACTCCACAAAATTAATTCTGTTTATGTGCCACCAGCCACTCTCATCCTCCAGGAAATGCAGTCTTTTAGCTTGGCACTTTGCTTCTCTGTAATATGCAGGACAAAAGGGAAGAATGGATATTAGGAAGGCAGTTTCTGCCACATGTAGATTTAGATAATGGCCCACGGTGAGTAGATAGATGCCCCAAACCAAATCTGTGACACAGCATTTCTATCTCATCTTTGACATTTTTTCCAACAAGAAAATAGGTGAGTTTATATAATGGGCAGTGCAATCATATTATGATACATTTCATTAGGGAGGAATTTTATAAGTCAACATGTTCCCCTTAGTGTTGCTTATTATAGACACCAGAATCTTAACTGATCCTGGTATGCATATCAGGCCTGCTATTAAAAAACTAACAATGGGTCTGTCATAGCCCTGACCATTTAAAACAGATGCCAGCCAGCAAGACACGTAGGTCTATACCCGTTGCTCTAAAGTAACACATGGGAAAGATTTGTGAAAGATGATTGAAACCTCATTCTGGAATAAAAATTATTTACCGTGTACACTTGATAGAAATGAACCCGAAAGATACATAAATGATGCTACCAATCTAGAGCCCCTCCTTAGGAGAGGGTTAGTAGTAACTCTCAGTGCTGGCCTAGGATGGTTCTTCTTCCCTTAGGCTTTAGGGATCATCCGTGTTTCCCAAATTGACTTCTTGCAAGAGGCTCTAATAATTAATCCCACCTGCTCAGAGAAATCTTTAAGGAGTTGGTTATTTTTCACTCACTTTCAAGGAAAGCAACGCTTTTCTGTAATATAATCCAACAAGTGCAAAATGTGGACTGTCTGTGTCCCTATCAATGGGAAATCTTCATATTTTTCTAACTGACTCTTTTTCTCCAGAGTGCTCAGGTCGGTGACAATGGTCGCTAAACTGTGCCAAAGGAAGAGGGTCTTCATCGCCTGGAATGGGAGGGGACACGTGCTGCTGGAGTTCTGAACTAAAAGTAGACTCCCCCATTGTGCTGCACGCATATGATGAGAATAAATAAACACATAAAATAAATCGAGTGCGGCACTTCCTGTGCACCTCCACTAGACAGTCCAACTCTCCACCTGCTCCCAGCAGGGGCGGCTGTGGAACAGCTGTCTAAGTGCACACAGAATTGGGTGGGGGGCTTCCCTGAGTTGGACAGGACAGCCCCCCCAATAATGTATCTACAGTAGCAGACCACCAAAGTAAATCCTGCACTTTCCTGCTCAATTCTGGATTTATTTATTTATTTTTCCTGATTGGAGAGTCAGGAAAGCAGAGTTTGGGGCTGGGGAAGAAGGGAGAGAGAGAGAAAGAGAGAAAATCAGTGCTGGGCCAAGCATGGCTAAGAGGGGAAAGAAAGAGTTTTTGTTTTTGTTTTTGTTTTTTTAAAGTCAACCGGGGCTACATTTGGATTCCATTCATGCTTTTTGAGAAATGCAGGTTTTTGGGCTTTTTTTTTATTACATTTAGTTGTTGCATTGTCCTTTTGGGTCATGATACTCTCCACACATAAACTATGAAGAGCCCATACAATAAAGGTTATATCTTAATAAAAAAGTAAACCTATTTCTTATTAAAAAAGCAATACGTATCTTTTATAGAAATTGATGGAATTGGGGGGCGGGGTGACTGCCAGATCTTTAAGAAGTTGCTATTTGCAATTGTGGTTTCCTTGTTTTGGTGGACAAGCAAGTGGATTTGAAGCAGATCTTTTTTCAAGGAAGAGTTACTCAGGTGGCTTTGAAGAGTATACAAATGGAAGTCTTCGTGGCTACTTTTCATCCTTGGGAAAGGGTATGAGACTACTGACCTTTTGTCACCTAAGGGGCAGCTCCCTGTGGATACCCTTTGATATGCTTGGTTGGTGCTTTAGAAAAGGTGGATCCATTTGCAAAGGGGTGAAGGAGCCTTTGGGAAGAAAGGGGTCAAAGCTCTAGAGATTTCCTTTTTAAAAAAATTGAAATATATTTGACATATAGCCATGTGTAAGTTTCAGGTGTACAACATGTTGATTTGATACATTTATTATTTTTTTTAAATCTTTATTTTTGAGAGAGAGAGAGAGAGAGAGAGAGAATCTCAAGCAGGCTCTGCACACTCAGTGCAGAGCCTGATGCAGGGATTGAACTCAGCACCCATAGATCATGACCTGAGCCCAAATTGAGAGTCACTTAACGGACTGAGTCACTGAGCCCCGCTGATTTGACACATTTATATACTGCAATGTGATTGCCATTATGGGCTTAGCTAACGCCCCTCTCATGTCACATAACTATCATTTCCTTTTTTGTTGTAGGAATAATTAAAATCTAGAGTCTTAGCATGTTTGATGTTTGTAATACAGTATTATTGTCTATAATCATTATAGACAATATTTTACATTTAATCTACAGGATTTATTTATCTACTAGTTGCAAGTTTGTATCTTTAAACAATATCTCTCCTATTTACCCACCCCCAAGTCCCTGGCAAGCACCATTCTACTCTCTGTTTTTATGAATTCAGTTTTTTCTTAGTGATATCATACAGGATTTGTGTTTCCCTAAATTGCCTCACTTAACATAATCTCCTTAAGGCCCATCCATATTCTCTCAAATGGTAGGAGACATTTTTTCTCATGGCTAATATTCCATCCCACATTTTCTTTATCCACCCATCTGTTGACAGACACTTGGGTTGTTTCTGTATCTTCGCTATTGTGATCAATGCTGCAGTGAACGTGGGAATGCAGATTATCTCTTTGAGATCCTGCTTTCAATTCCTTTGGATAAATGCCCAGAAGTGGGATTGCTGGATCACATGGTAGACAAATTTTTAATTTTTTTAGGTGCCTCCATATTGTTTTCCATAGAGGCTGCACCAATTTGCATTCCCACCAACAGTGCATAAGGGTTCCCTTTTCTCCACATCCTCACCAGCACTTATTAGAAGGTAACAATAGCCATTCTAACAGGTGAGATGTGAAACTAGATGCTTCCTTTTGAGGTTCAAAGTTAGTGGACGCTTTCAGATGTGTTGCAGTGGTCCCCAGGGAGATGCAGTGATTGGAAAGAAAAGCCAGGTTTCCAAGAGGCGCTCAAGAGAGATGGGAGTCTGGATAGTGATGGAGACCAGAACAAAGAATCTGTTTATGAATGTGAACTACAGACCTGGATCCCTGGGCACTCACATGTGGAGTACCTTAGCTGAGATACTATGGAGAGAGGGAATGGTCCTTCCTCAAAGGATACCCTTGGCTTGAGCAAAGGTGTGAGTCAGGGAGAGGTTCAATGGGGAAGCATCAAGATGAGCAAGCCCCAATTTTAGCAGCAACAGAAGACCAGTGCTTGTCAGAGATTTCTCTCTCTCCTCACGTAGTGCCAGGGAACAGAACTATGTAAGTCTGACAATTCCTGGACCATTCAGGAAGAGGGTCAAGCCCAGGATTGAGAAAATGGGCATTCTGCTAATGTGGGAATGTGTGAGTGATTAACTGACTTCTAAAAAAACTCAAATAGAACTTACGTGTACCCTAACCTGGCAGGGTGGTTCATACCCAGCTACATCAGAAAATAAATTTGAGAAGAAAATTCACAAGACCTAGGATAATTATTATAATACCTCAGCATATATCATCTTCTAGATTTTTCTGTCATAATTATACACATATGATGGGGCCTATTGTTTTTTAAATACCTGGTTTTCACTTAATGATATTTTATAAATAATTCTCTTATCAATGAATATCCTAGCATCAGTTGTAAAAGCTGCAAACATCCTTCTTTTAGGTAAGGTATGTTTTATATACTGAAGGTGTACTCATGCTTTTTTTTCTCTATAAAGATAATTACATTACATTACATTACATTACATTATATTGCATTACATTATATTACCCTGCTTAACTGTGGACCTGAGTTCAGGAAGAAGTACGGGCAATGGGTCAGAGTAGTGGCTTTGGATTCAGGATGACCTTTGCATTATTTCTGGATCTGCCACTTACGTGCTATATGATGTTAGAGAATTCACTTAACTTCTCTTACCTTGAGTTCACCAGCAGTAAAATATTTATAATAGCCTCAACTTCACAGGGTTGTTTTGAGGATTTGATTATACGAGGCATGTAAACTTCTAAGCACACGGCCTGACACAGAATAGTTATACAGCCATGAGCAGGTGTAATTCATTCATGCATGAGTGCATTTGCTGAATAGCTATAGAGTTTCAGCCACAATGACAAATGCTCAGGCTAAGAAATTAGAATATGGACCCATCCTTGCCCTCAGGAAGCTCACCAATAAATAAGAATATAGTTATAGAACAAGGAGATAAGAGCTGTGGTATTGACTAATGCTCACTGGACCAGGGGGTGCTTAGGTTTTCTGAATGGCTGTGTCACATAAAGGACACAGTTGTCATGTACTCTGAGGCATGTTGTTACTTCCTGCTTTCCCCAGGAAACAGAAGAAATCAGTGTCGGCCTCACAAGTGTGTCCGTTGTTCACTTGCTCTGTGAAGGACCACCCCTCCTTCATCCCCTAGTTCCTTAACTGCTGGAGACATTGTTCACGGCCAAAAAGAGACTCAATGTTCTGATGCCTGGGTCAGCCATGTTAGCCAAAGGGCTATGAACAGACCTGATAGACAGTTCTCATAGGATGAAAATTACTAGAACAGAGCCCCACGAAGGGCCTCTTGGAGTTCTTAAGCCACGGAAGAGGTCTGTAACTCAACTGAGAAATGGAGGCCCCATAGAGAATTCTTGTTTTTCTTGAGGCAGATGATTTCTGGCACACAGGGAGATAGCCTGTAGGACATTTGGAGGAGAATTAGAACAATCAGTTACATGCACAGAGCATTATTATTTGTATCAAGAAGACTCCATTCGATAGATCCCATTTCTATTTGAAAGGAGAGAGCGGCTATTGTTTTTCTTTGACAACTAAAGATGAATTGATCCACCTGGTGCAGGAGGGATGTTGGGGATAAGATAAACAGTAGAGCTGGAACACAATACTGGTATAGCGACACCTAAAGAAGGACCTCCTGGCCCTCATCTCAAGAGTCAGGATTGAGCAAGGAGTCTTGTACTTTGCTGTATTTCACACTTATCAGATAGACAGCAGGACTGGGATTGTTCTCTCGCACTAGGAGGAGCTCTGGAATATTTACCCAGAGATCACGGCCTGAGGGATGATGTTTCTTTGGACAGGGCCATGTTCACCATATACCATGTGTGTTTCACAGCTGATGTGGCAAATAGGTTTATGCTCTTGGGCCGGTTTGGGTGTATTCAGATTAGCCACCTGGATCATTGCATTGACACAGATTCAAGGGCCATGTTCAGGCTCAGTGGGTTAAGGAAGGTCATGCTTATTTGGTGAGTCTATCACAGATACAGAAAGTGGCAATAGTGGTACCTATTGAGGGGTAAGTAACATGGGTATAGAAGTATTTGTAGAGATTCTTTACATTTTTTAAAAAATTTATTTTGAGAGATAGAGATAGAGAGAGAGAGAGCAGGGGAGGGGCAGAGAGAGGGGAAGAGAGAGAGAATCCCAAGTAGGTTCTGTGCTGTCAGCAGGGAGCCTAGTGTGGGGCTCGAACTCATGAGAACTCACAGTGAGATGCTGACCTGAGCTGAAACCAAGTGTCGGATGCTTAACTGACAGAGCCACCCAGGTGCCCTGAGATTCTTTATGTATTACAAGAAATAATTCTGTATCCATTACAGATGCTTTGTACAGTCAAGCTTTCTGCTTAGGAAGTAAAAGGGGTGATGAAGAAACATATCTAATAGACACAGGATTATTCTTTCTAACATATAACTGACTCTTACAAATCAGTAAGAAAGACAACCCAATAGAAAAACAGACAAAGTGAGCAAACAGGTAACCCACAAAAAACAAAATAAAGACTGCCAAAACATATTTGAAAAATTGCATACCCTCTCCTAATTAACCAGGGAAATACAAAATCAAGTGATATCTTTTTGAAAACCTCTCAGATCAGCAAATATTAGAAAGTGATCAAGTCTAGGATTGGATGGATTGTGAGGACATAGGAACAGTCATATAGTATAGGTGGAAGTACAAATTGTCTGTCTTAATGGCAGGCATTTTGGTAGTACCTGTTAGAATTAGAAAAAAAATTTTTTTTAATGTTTGTTTATTTTTGAGAGAGAGAAAGAGACACAGAGTGGGAGCAGGGGAGGGGCAGAGAGAGAGGGAGACACAGAATCGGATGCAGGCTCCAGGCTCTGAGCTGTCAGCACAGAGGCCAA
Organism: Acinonyx jubatus; assembly: GCF_027475565.1. Lineage (NCBI taxonomy): Eukaryota > Metazoa > Chordata > Mammalia > Carnivora > Felidae > Acinonyx > Acinonyx jubatus. Next base: position 33,502,434 of record NC_069397.1, on the reverse strand, counting down.
TGCCGGGCTCGAACTCATGAACCCATGAGATCATGACCTGAGGTGAAGTCAGCCGCTTAACTGACTGAGCCACCCAGGCGCCCTGTTACCTATAGAATTTTAATGAACATACCCTTTAACCCAGAAATGCCAATTCAAAATTTTTGTTCTTGAGATATATCTCTACATGTGCACAAATATGTATGAGGATACTCCTTGCAGAATTGTTGGCAATTGTGAAAAGCAATTAACAACCCCAACGTCCATCACATGGAAATTGATTAAATAATTTAATATATTCATAATATGAAAATCATGTAATTCTTTTATTTTAATTTTTTTTACATTTATTTTTCAGAGACAGAAAGAAATAGAGCGTGAGCAGGGGAGGGGCAGAGAGAGAGGGAGACACAGAATCAGAAGCAGGCTCCAGGCTCCGAGCCGTCAGCACAGAGCCCATCACGGGGCTCGAACTCATGAGCTGTGAGATCACGACCTGAGCTGAAGTCTGACGCTCAACCGACTGAGCCACCCAGGCGCCCCCCAATGTAATTCTCTAGAGTAACGTACAGGCTGGGGAAGATCTCTAACATATAAAGTGAAAAAATTATTTTTCATGTAATACATGTAGTATCATCTCATTAATTATTTTTTGACATCGAAAAATATATTCATATATGTAATATGTAAGTATATATATATTTTAATGTTTAAATATTTGTTTTTGAGAGAGAGACAGAGAGAGAGATAGAGAAAACATAAGTGGGGGAGGGGCAGAGACAGGGGAGACACAGAATCTGAAGTGGGGGAGGGGCAGAGACAGGGGAGACACAGAATCTGAAGCAGGGCTCCAGGCCCCGAGCTGTCAGCACAGAGCCTGATGCAGGGCTCAAACCCACGAACCATGAGATCATGACCTGAGCCGAATTCACACGCTTAACCAACTGAGCCACCCAGGCGCCCCATAAGTGTATTTTTTTAAATGTTTATTTATTTATTTTGAGAGACAGCGAGAGAGCATGTTCACGTGAATGGGGGAAAGGCAGAGAAAGAGGAGAGAGAATCCCAAGCAGGCTCTGTGCTGTCAGTATATAGCCCCACATGGGACTGCATCCAAGGAACCTGTGAGATCATGACCTGGGCGAAGTCAAGAGCCACCTGCTCAACTGAGCCACCCAGCCGCCCCTATGAGTGTTTTTTTTTTTTTTTTTTTTTTTTTTCCTAAAGATAGATCCTAAATTGTTATGTAGTTACCTTCGGGAAGAGGACTGAAATTGGGGATCAGAGGTGGAGGGTGAAAACGAACTTTATTTCATTCCATATGTTTTTTATTAAGATTTTAATCATGAGAGTGTATTCCTTAATTATTTTCTCAGAAGCCAGAGTTTCTTTTTTTTCTTTTCTTTTCTTTCTTTCTTTTTTTTTTTTTTTTTTAAGGAAGCCAGAGTTTTGAGAGCACATGCTTCATTCCAGAAACTACAAAGGGGTTGTTGAAGCAATAGGCTGGCACCAGACTGTGAGAGCCCTGTATGTCAGGCTCCAGTTTAAATTAATTCTGTAGGCTATGGAGAGTTATTGAAGGGTTTAAGAAGAGAAGAAAGGGGATCAGATGAGTATTTCTGATGGCTGTCCCTGGCAGCAGTTGGGGAATGGGGACAGGACTGGTGCTCAGTATGTGTTTCTTGGATGGACAGCTGAGTGAATGACTGACTTCTTATGGAAAAGCCTGAGTGTGAAATCAGAAGTGCCAAATCTATGACTTTTTTCTTCTTTTCCAAGTCAATTCAGAGAATGTTGTGAGTGGCTTTTAGGTAGCTTGAAAAATGAGGAAACTGGATTGAATACCATTCAGGAGGCAAATGTTATATATGCTCCACACGGTGATTTGCAACAGCCAGCTCTTGGTATCTTGGTGAGGTTTATCACAGCCAGTATTTTGGTAGTAACAAAGCAGTAATGCTTGCAAATTCTTTACTTAGTAAATAAAGAGTAGCCTCAAGACTATGTCTATAAAAGTGCCAACCCACTCATGGCATTGATGTGCTGTCTTCAGTGGAGGCAAAGAGATGGGTAAAGGCAGGGTGATTAGAAATCTGGCTGACAGGGGTGCCTGGGTGGCGCAGTCGGTTAAGCGTCCGACTTCAGCCAGGTCACGATCTCGCGGTCCGTGAGTTCGAGCCCCGCGTCAGGCTCTGGGCTGATGGCTCGGAGCCTGGAGCCTGTTTCCGATTCTGTGTCTCCCTCTCTCTCTGCCCCTCCCCCGTTCATGCTCTGTCTCTCTCTGTCCCAAAAATAAATAAAAAACGTTGAAAAAAAAGTAAAAAAAAAAAAAAAAAGAAATCTGGCTGAGGCCAGAACACCCAGAGGAATGTGTCTTACCTGTGGTATGTGTGTTGGAATAGGAGAAAATTTAAAGAACCCCTGTCATTTTTTTTCTTTTTTGAGAAGGAGAGAGGGGGTGAAGGGTAGAGAGAGAGGGAGAGAGAGTCCCAAGCAGGCTCCGTGCTGTCAGCACAGAGACCAACTTGGGGTTCCATCTCAAGACCCTGGGATCATGAGTCAGATGACTGAGCCACCCAGGCACCCCCAAGGAACCTCTGTCTTAAGGAAAGGAAAATGGCCCCCCCTGAAACTTAAAGTACCACAGAATTGAATTGTTTTGACAGCTTCCCTTCCATTTATGCTATTCCCAGGGGATGGAATTCTTGGAACTAAACATGACCCTGATGCTGGGGTTAGTACCAAGCTGTCCAGGGGTGTGCTGGTAAGCTAGAACTCTGGGAACAACAGCGCGAAATAAGCTGTGATATTGTGATTTATGACAAATGCGCATTTGGTCTTTGTTCTGTCCTGGCACAGAGCTCCTAATAACTTTGGACTTTCCTAAGTGATAGAGTGATAAATGTAAAACGAGCATCTTTTGTATTCAAGCCCCTTTCAACCACACCTCAGTTTACGTTAATAGGGTGACTTTTGGAAAGCACTTAAGGATGGCCTGCTGGTTGCCAGGGCAACCGATGGGCAATTAGAGGGTCAGAACTTTCAGACCTTGCCCCCCACCCCCAAACCTCTCAGGAGAGGAGAGGGGTCAAAGGTTGAGTCAGTCACCAGTGGGCAATGCGTCAATCGATGATGCTTGTGAAATGATGCCTCTAGAAAGACCGTAGCTGAAGGGGGTTCCAAGAGCTCCTGTGGTGGGGTGCTGGGAGTGTGGTGTGTCCTGAGTGGGCAGAGGAGCTCCGTGCCCCTTCCCACACGCTTTGCCCCATGTATCTCTTCCATCTGGCTGTTCCTGTGTCACACCCTTTTGTAATAAACGGGTAATTTAGTAACTAAGATGTTGTCTTGAGTTCTGTGAGCTGCCCTAGCAAATTATCGAACCTCAGGAGGGGTAGGGGAGCCTCTGATTTATAGCCAGTGGCCAGACGCACAGGGAACAACCTGGGCTCGCCATTAGAGTCTGAAGTGGGGGCAGCGAAGTGAGGGACTGAGCCCTCAACCTGTGGGATTTGATGTTAACTCCAGGTAGATAGTGTCAGAATGGAGTGACCTGGAGGACACCCAGCGGCTGAGAATTGCTTGATGGAAAAGCCCCAGACATTCAGGGACCAGCAGTGAAGTATTCTGTGAGTAGAGTGTTGTCGTGGAGTGCAGGGAAACAAAGTGCCAGGAGGAAACACCGAGTTTCACAAACGAACCCTGGCTTGCAGGATTTGCCCCTTTATATGGTAGCAACGCTTTCACCAGGGTCAGGTTTCAAATCATCGTCAGTTTAAGCAACTGGCTTGTAGAATTCCTGAACATTTATTTATTTATTTTTTAAAAAACTGTTTGCTTATTTTTGAGAGAGAGAAAGACAGAGCATGAGCAAGGGAGAAGCAAAGAGAGGCAGACACAGAATCTGAAGCAGGCTCCAGGCTCTGAGCCGTCCCCCACCGAGGGCTCGAACTCATGAACCACGAGACCGTGACCTGAGCCGAAGTCGGACGTTTAACCGACTGAGCCCTCCAGGCACCCCTAGAATTCCTGAACGTTTAAAAATAGATCTCTGTGAGCTGGTAGGGCTTCTGTTCGACCTGGAACTTCATACAGGTGCAAACGAACATCCTGGATTCTGGTCTGACTTAGGAAATGGCTGGCCTCCGGTTAAGAGGTATTACTAAGCTACTTCTCTCCTGTACCTCTCCTCTGCTTGGATTCGGGAACTCTTTCCCGATAGCCCAATAACGGATGTGGAAATAATCCCATTTTACGAATGAGAAAACTCAAATTCAAGAAGAAGTAACCTGCTCAAGATTCTTTTTTTTTTTTTTTTTTGTATATATAAGTTTTGTTTGCTTAGGTCATCTCTACACCCAGTGTGGGGCTCCAACTCATGACTTCAAGATCAAGACTCACATGCTCCTCGGACTGAGCCAGGCAGGCATCCCACCAAGATTCTATGTAAGGTAGTGCGTGTGCCTCTTCTGTCTAGAAGGATGAGCCTCCTCCAGGGTGCAAGTGCATCAACACCTGGACAGACCCTTGAGATCAAACGGGGAAACTCGTGGGAGGTCAGTTTGTATGGTTCTCCATAGTTACAATAGCGGTAGGTGTCGCCGCGAAGATTTAATTCTCAGAGCAACACGTTCGCTGTTTATTAAAACGCTAGGTGCAGGTGATTTGTTAAGCGCAAAGTGTTGAACAAATGCTCGTTAGTAACTGTTAACAATCACAAATAATCTCATAATCCTCAGGCCTATGTCACAGATAAGATTATCCCCAGGTTGGAAAAGAGGCTGACCTGGGACCTCGTAGCTTGGGAGGGGCTGGTCTGCCAGCTGTGAGTTCTAAATCCAGCACGTTCCCTCACATTGCTTCTTTGTGTGTGTCCTTTCTCCCCTCCCGTATCACAGCCCCTCTGAGGGGAAGATTCTTCTTTGCTTTGTATTTCACACTGTCAAAATGAGTTTTGATTTCCAGGAGGTTGTCTTTGTCCTGGCCTAGGTAACAGGCTTAGCTAATGCAGTCAGCCAACTGATTCTCATACAAATGTTCAAGCTCTCTAGAGGGAGAAACCCAGACAAACCTTTTATACCACATAAGACACTTGGAAATTGCAAGCAAGTAAGAGAATGTTGTTTACTGAGTTCTCCCTGTCTGCATTACTGAAGGAGCACCCTACGTTTCTTGTAACAAGTGGAGCTCAAAGCATCATCTTTTCTATGGATAGCGGTGTACCTGTCGCATCCCTGACTTGGGATGTCTGGTCCTGTGCTTCTGAGTCACCTGTCCACCCTGACACTGTTTACGGGCCCCATCCCGAGTCACTTGTCTGACCTGCTCACACTTTACTTTCCTACCTACCTCCAGTTGATTCTCCAGCTTCTAAATCTGGGGCTCCTTTTCTGGCTCAGGGTCCGTCTTTAACAACCCCGCTGGAGAACAGAAGGCAGGCCAGAGTGTAGCAAGAGACGGGGAGGGTGGCAGGAGGTGAGCCTAGAGAGATTCACGGGGACAGTGTGTGGTATGTATGGACTTGCATTAAAAAAACTTTTCTAGTATGTACATCTGTTTTTGTAACCATATTTTCGGTTCCTTGGGGGATGGAACCAATTTCTTTTCCTCAGAGTGAACAGCACAGTGAAGAAAGTAAATAGTTATTGAGTGAAAACAGTGAGATAACAGGTGAGAGCTAGCATGGCCCCAGCCAAATCACTTCACCTATCTTGGCCATCACTTTGATAATCTTAAAAAACAAAGGTTGAACTAAAAGCTCTCCAGAGCGGCAGAGCCTAAGGCAGGGGTCAGGAAAATTTTCCTGGGAACGTCCAGAGAATATAAATATTTTAGGCTTTGCAGGCCATATGGTCTCTGTGGCAACTGCTCAACTTGGCCTTCCAGCCATCATCCAGTAGCAGGCACAGGATGAGTGAACATGGCTGTGTTCCAATAAAACTTTATTTACAAAAATAGGCTACAGGCTGACCCTGTCGGTGGAAGGGCTTGAGTCGGTGGAAGGGCTTAGACCCACATGAGTTGGACCCCAGCTTGGACCCCAGCTGTGCAGCCTTGGGCAAGTTAATGAATTTTTCGTCTCCTGAGGTTGTTCTTCGGTAGAAATCAGGATGGTGTTCCTTGAGGGCTGGTTGCTGTGGGAATGAGGTGACCGTGCATCAAGTATTCATCCAGGGTCTGGTGGAGGTGGGATTGCAGCTTCTATCATCACTTTTACTCTTCCAGCTCTGATATTCAAGGCATCTAGGAGTTTCTGGATTCTGCTGCTATTTTTAGTTCAGGCTTTTCTGAGGCATACGCTGACAGCTCGTAGGTGACATTTCCTCTGAGAAACAATAAACAATTTGAGTGGATTCCTTATCCAAACGGATGCCATGAGGATCCATAAAGAGAAGCTTTGGGGACAGTGTTCCAAGTGTTTTGGGAGCTTTACTTTCTAAAATGCCCAGCCGGGCCAGCCTCTGCCACGCTGTTCCAGGCAGTCTGCATGCCAGGCGGCCTATGCGTCTCTTCCCTCCCGGGGCCCTTGCCTGCCCTCAGCATGTCACTTGCCCTTTGTTGCGTCACCCTGGCCCGTTCTCCTGTCTCAAGTGTTCATTCTCAAGGCCTCCATCAGAGGACCTCGGTCTGGCCTTTTGGGTGATGGGATGCACAGACCTTGCATGGATCAGGAGTTCAGGGAGCCTCACGTATTTTAAGGCAAGGATGGGAAACGCAGGCAAGTCTTTCCGGACCTGGGGAGCAGTGAGGAACCAGCTGATGGTGGTATCACTGAGTTGGGAGGCCTGCTGTGTCAGGGTTGGGTGTATCACTGTGAAGTCGAGTTGCCTGGATGTGAATCCTGTCTGCGTTACTGAAAGAGCACCCTACGTAACAAGTAGGAGCTCACAGCGTCGTCCGTGGACAGCAGCATACCTGTCGCTGGGCAACAGTGCATGTTGGTTGCCCAACACGTAAAATGGAGGCTGTAATTGTACCCAGGGCACGAGACTGCAGTGAGGGCTAACTATGGCTATCTTCTACATCTAAGGAACTGCTTGATTACCCGCGAGTGCCAAGTGGCTGCTTCCCTCTTGTTCCAGCTTGCACATGACCCCAAATGCTCACCCCAGCCCCAGACTTTACGTGACCATTCTGTCGAATGAGTGAATATATGTGGCTTGATTTCTGAATTGATTCTCTTAGCAGTCACTGAGTTATTATTTCATTCATTCATTCATTCATTCTGCACCAATTGGACATCTGCTATGTACCAGGCATTATGCCTGGTGCTCCGATGACAAATAAGACACGGTGCTTGTCTCAAAGGCGTTGCTAATCTAGTTGTTTATCTAGACAAGCAAGCAATTCCTGGACAGTACAAATGTGTTTGTGATATAGATACACATAGAGAAGGGCAGGTGGCTCAGCTGGTAAAGTCAGGGGGGCTTCTGGGAGGAAGTGGTACTTAGAGTTAGTTTTCAGTAAGTAGGTGAGAGGTGGATAAGTTGCGGAAGCATGTTCCAAGCAGAGGGGAAAGCATATACCATGGCTTGAAATGCTGTTATTTGCTTAAGGTTTTCTAGGCAATTTGTGTGACGGGAGCATAGGTGGAGGGGAGAGTCTGGCGTCCTGGGATGGGGAGGAAGGTGGGGTAGGATAATGAAAGGCCTCATGCACCAGACTAAGTGGCTTGAATTTCCTCTTTATTCTGAGGGCAACTGGGGACATGGAACGGTCCAAGCAAGGAGTGGCGAGTCACACGTGTCAGATAAGGGGGTACTACTGCCCTGGGACTCCAGGGAAGCCTCCTGGAGGATTCCTCAATAAACCTACTGTTACCAGGGCCATCGGAAGCCCAGAGTGTAGAGCATTGTTGTTTTCCTTTCTTTTCACATTTTTTTATTTTTTGGACACACCATAAGAAAATGTCATTTACACTCTGAAGAGTGTTTGGCCCAGGGCAAAATTGGACGTCGGGCCCCAGCTGCCGTATGGTGACAGGTTGCTGTATGAAATGAGGTACTTGGTGTGAATAGGCAATTAGCGGTCCCAACTGTTTGATGGGAAACCCAGAACTTCAGAACTGTGCTCCTTCAGGACGCGCTTTTCCATTTCCCAGGTTCATAATTGCCCCCTTGCTCTGTGCTCAGTTGCACTGTGCTCCCTTGGCGTGGGGTTCCGTCCTCTGCGCTCTCCCACCTGTGTGAGCAGCAGGTTGTGGGAACCTACGTGTCCTCACCTGTCCGGAAGCAAGCACCAGTCTGTCCCCCACAACACGCTGCAGAGTCCGCTTACACGTGGTAGCTGCTTGATTAAGGTGGTTGTTCCAAATCTGATGAAAACAATTCCTCTTTCTTTTAACAGGTGAGGAATTGAAGAGGGAGGGAGGGAGGAAGCTGACAGTGATCAAAGGCTCCTCTGTGGCTGGCATTGCACTCCATCTACATTGTTCACTGAGTCCTCATGATGGGACTAGGATCCCTCTGTTTTTACAGGTAAGGAAAATGAGGCTCAGAGAGGCCAATGAATCTGCCCCTGTTTGTGACACAAAGTAGTGGCCCAAATGGGGTCTAGAACTCAGGGTTCTTTCTAGATCATGTCATTGCTTCCTGGGCCTGAGGCTGCAGTGAGGGGTCCAAGTGGCATTGGGTCTTTCAGCCTTGGAGTCCACAGCCAATTCCTTCAGCATCTGGGGCTTTGACGGGAACATACCTGGGCAAGATAGAACCTTCACGTACAATGTCAGTGCCTTAGTCAAGGGAGCATGGTGGACACACTTGTCATGGGCAAGTGGAACATGGGGCTGGGGATGGAAGAGTTGCCCTCTGAGACCAGTAACTCCAGGAGGGCGTTGGTCACTGGAGCTGTGGCCTTCAACCAAAAGTGCAGACCCTGTCTGCCTCCCACCCAGGAGAGAGCTGTGGGAATACATCTTTCCACACCACTTCCTCCCTACCTCCAGTCTCCTGTTTGTGACAGGACCTACTGCAGGACCCAAATGGAAGTGAGAGGGTCGGGGAGCCTGCTAATGGGTCCCCATGGTCAGCCTCCTGCAGCACAGGCAGGGTGAAGACGCGTAGAGAACAGATCTGAAAAAGAGACTCTGTGGCACCTGGGGAGGTGAGAGACTTCTGTCGTGGGACTTGTCTAGAGAGGGTGTGGGACCCAGTGTCTGAAGTCCCGTCCTTCCACTTCCACTCCTGGGTTCCCATTAGGAGGGAAACCTTTGTTGTTATTGGACAGTATCTTTCTTTACACACTATCTTTCACATTCCTGAATTTGTTTTGCCATTCTTTCTCCCAAGGGCATAAAGATAGAAAGAAGTGGGTTGCTGAGATAGGAAACAGAGTTGGAGTAGTTTTAAATAAATGCTTTCTGTGTAGGGTGTCCATGGTAAGTGTACATGTCTCTGCAGAGACAACGGCTTTCACTGGTGTCCCCCCCGTAAGGTGAGTCAACTCTCCCTCTCTGAGGGCTTACACAAGCAGAGGGCTAGGCAAGTTGGTACTGAGTGAAATTCTCTCCTCCTGCCTGGGAGGCTCAGCCTTCTCCCTGTTGGACCAAGAGTAGGCAGAGCTTCTCAAGAGCAGGGTGGGCCCTAGCTGGGCTCTTGTCACAGCTGCTGTGTTTCTTGTTTTATTTTTTGTTTTTTGTTTTCAATTTTTTAAAAATTTATTTATTGAGAGAGAGAGAGAGAGAGAGAGAGAGAGAGAATGACAAGAAGGCTCTACACCGAGGCGAGGGCTCGAACTCACAAACTGTGAGATCATGACTTGGGCCAAAATGGAGAGTTGGATGCTTAACTGACTGAGCTACCCAGGTGCCCCACAGCTGCTGTATTTCTCAAGGCAGTAGGTAGAGTGGGCTAGCCCTCCTCCCTGCAACCCTGCATTGACTGTGTCAGGGGGAATGCCACATCACATGCTTATCAAACCATTTCCATGTTCCTCTGGTCACACAAGGGTACTACATTTCCCAGTTTCCCTTGCAGCTAGGGTGGGGCCATGTGACTAGGTTGTGGCCAATAGGATGTGGGGAGAAATGATCTATGATCCTTGCAGGACTAGCCTGAATGGAAGGAAACTGGATCCCTGAGTCACTCACTGCTTGGAGGAGAGCTACCAAGAAGACCTAATGTTGGCATTGAACTATGATGCACGAGAGACATAAATCTTTATTATGTGGAGCCCCTGAGGTTTTGGGGGTTGATTGTTGCAGTGATTAGCTTTAATTAATCTCACCAACGTACCCTCCTCCTACTCCCTGGCTAGACTCCCTCTCATCTACATCCCTATTGATGATGTCCCAAATGTGTGTTAATGTTGTCCAAGACCGACCTCTGTGCTCTGGTGCAGAAATATGTAACTCAAAGATAGAGTTTGGTATAAAGAAGAAAGATAGTTTATTGCATTGCGAGGAAAAGGAGACTGCAGCCGGCTAAGGCCTTCGGAAACATCGTAATCCCCCTGGAAGAAGGGGCTTGGGGGGGGATTTATAGGGAAATTCAGGATCTAGCTGGTTTTGACAGAAATTGTAGATAGGCTGCCAGCCTCGTGCCTCATGTCTTTAGGGTGGTATCACGTTCCTGAAATTAAAGGCCAAGAAGGGAGGAGGGGAGGTCTGCAGAAGAGAGGGAAAAGGTTACTTCATTTAAAATCCAGCCTCAAGGAAGCATTAGTGCAGCCATTTTGATTTTTGTTCAACCTTATGCTTTTAAGCAGTTTCATTAATGTGCCCTGAAATGGAGATATTCAGGGGAGAAATATCTACTATGTGTGTGGAGAGATATCACCTCTACTTTGGGGTTCCAGTTATAGGAAAAGATGAAAGTGACATTTTTATAGCCGTTTTTTTTTCATATGCTAGGCATTTTCACACGTGTTAGTTCACTTAATCCTTTCAAAATCACGAGAGTTAGACATTATTTAGTATTCATTATTCCTGTTTTGCATGAGAAGACACTGTGGCTCAAAGAAATTAAATAACTCCTATCATCGCACAGCTGGGAAGCCATCAAGTTACTAATAATCTGGAGGGAGAGAGGTGACCCTCGGGTGAAAAACAGAACACTTTCAAAACGGCGTATGAAGAAGACCAAGGCAATGTGAGGAAAGGCATTATCTCTTAATGCAGAGGGGACCCAGAGCAAAAGAGCTCCGAATTCTCAGAGAGCTTTGTCAGGCATCAGTAGAACACGTGTGTTCTCAGTGAAAACAATTTAAGAGAATAGAAGGTGATACCCTGCTGCTGTGGATGAGACACCGGAAGTTCACAGAGAGGAAATGCCACATCGAGGACATCTGGCTGGGAAGATGGGGCACTGGGATGGGAACCCGTGCCCACGTCCTTTGTCTTCTATGGAAAGTGTAAGTTCCCTTAGAAAGTGGTCAGCCCTTAATCAGAACTTCTAGAATCGTTCCAGCTTAATTTTATAAATAACCCACCACATGGCCACATTTCAACATTAGGGGAACCAAGCTTAGTGGTGGTGGGGGGGGGGGTCTGCATCTGTGATAGGTGGAGGGGGCTGACACATAAAAAGTTCCCAATTCTGACAAATCTCTCCACTCAAATGAAGTCATACCTTCACTTTGCTTCTAATATTTTTCATCACCGATTTAAGAACTATCAATATCAACCATTGACCTTAATTATTTTTTTCCTCCAGAATTATTAATTTTATAGCATGTGCCCAAGGAAAGTCCAACTAGCTACATGTCTTTCTTTGGTATCAACAGGGGCTGAAGTGTGGGGTATTTGTGAGTGGGGGGGTTGGAGATTTCTGGTGCTCAGGGTCACCAGACTTCTCATTTTCATCAAATTCTACTATTCTACTACTTCCCTTTTTGTCACCAATTCTTTTCTGGGAAGCCAGGGTTGTTTGCCACTCCGGTGAGGGTTGAGCTGTCTGAGTTCCTGGAATGGGGCTGTTTCCAGTGTTTTCTCCTTGTCAGTGCCCAGTTTCCTCTTGAAAAAATTTATTATCAATTCTTCATCCTCTGCGTCGGCTTGGGCATTTGACAGATCCTTAGTTATTTCCACGCTTTGGTACACTGCAGGAAGGAGTCTGGGTTCTCTCTGTTGCTGGGATTCTCACTGTAATTGGTTTAGGTCTTTAATCACGCAAACTTTTCTTCTGAATAATTCCATGGCAAGAGTGTGGAAGATGGCCGCAATGGTTTGACAGTTGTTTTAATTCACTAGAAACAAAACAATTGCCCTAAGCTCCAATGATTTCTCCTGTCCATCTCTGGTTGGGAAAGAAAATTGGAAATGGCATGGCCGAGCTGCCCACTGCTAGTTCAAACTCAGGCTGGGGGCTCTGGGACACACTGCTGTAGGGAAAATGAGCTCACTTCTCTTTGCCCGAAGGATGGTAACACACTGAGGGGAAGCATTGCTGGTGGTCTGCAGATCTCCCCAGTCCCAGAGTATCCCTGGTGGGCAGGGATTCTGAAGCTCCAGGGACAGACAGAGAAGTGAGTATACTAGGGTGGGCTGTGGCACAGTCTGAGAGACCTGGGTTTGAATCTTGGCTCTGCCACTTACTAAAAGTAGGCTATTGAACAAGTTACTCACACATTCTGAGCCCTCACTTGGCTCACTGTGCTTGGGGCCATCATGTGTGTATATTACAGAAGACTGTTGGAGGATTGGCTAAAATAATGTCTGCAAAGTGCTTAGCACAATCCCTCATGTAGAGTAGGTATTCAGTGACTGTCAGACGGTGTTATCCACCATATTTTCTCACCAACCAAGTGATGCCACAAAGTTGGGCCTAAATAAGGCCTGTGGTGCACAAGTTAGACATTGATTAGAATTTCTACACCTCTCGGGGCACCTGGGTGGCTCAGTTGGTAGAGTGTATGACTTTGGCTCAGGTCATCATTTCGCAGCTCATGAGTTCGAGCCCCACATCGAGCTCTGTGCTGACAGCTCAGAGCCTGGAGCCTGCTTCAGATTCTGCGTCTCCCTCTCTCTCTGCCCCTCCCCTGCTTGTTCTCTGTATCTCTCTGTCTCTCAAAAACAAATAAATGTTAAACAGTTTAAATTCTACACCTCTCTATAATTCTCTTCCCACTCAAGCAGGTGCCTCCATCCCTAGCCTTGTTCATCCTGAGCTTTGGTTTCCTCCCCCTCCTCCTCTTCCTTCTCCTCCTTCCCCTCTTCCTTTCCTCCTCCTCTTTGCCCTTCTCCTCCCCACCTCCTTCTTGTTCTTGTTCTTCTTTTCCTCCTCTTTCTCCTCCTTCTCCTCCCTTCTTCTCACTTTGAAGTGAAATTGATGTAACATAAAGTGAACCATTTCAAAGTGAATCATTCAGTGGCATTGAGTACATTCACAATATTGTACAACCACACCTCTATGTAATTCCAAAACCTTTTGATCACCCCAAAAGAAAACTCTGTACCTGTTAAGCAGTTGCTCCCTATTTCCTCTGCCGCCTTCCCCAAGCCCCTGGTAACCACCAATCTGTGTTTTGTCTACATGGATTTCCTTAATCAGAATATTTCATATAAATAAAATATGTAGACTAGTGTTTGGCTTCTTTCACTGAGCATAATGTTTTCAAGTTTCATCCACATTGTAGAATATGTCATTACTTCATTTCTTTTTAAGAATGAATACTGTTCCATTATTCCATTGCATGGATATACCACATTTTGTTTATTCACTCATCCATTGCTGGACATTTGGGCTGCATACACCTTCTGCGGACTGTGAATAGCACTGCTAGGAACATGCGTGTACATGTACTTGTTTGAGTCTCTGTTTTCAGTTCTTTTGGGTATATGCTGGTTACCTATTTTAATTCAGCTCTGCCACGCATTTCTTTTTTGTTTTTAATTATTTTTTAAATGTTTATTTATCTTGGAGAGACAGAGAGAGACAGAGCACGAGCAGGGGAGGGGCAGAGCGAGAGGGAGACACAGAATCCGAAGCGGGCTCCAGGCTCTGAGCTGTCAGCACAGAGCCTGATGAGGGGCTTGAACTCACAAACCATGAGATCATGACCTGAGCCGAAGCTGGACGCTTAACGTTTTCTTCAAGGAGCCATGACAGAGAGGTGAGGTATGAAGGCTCTGGTGCCAGGCTCTCTCCTCGGCTACTTACTAGTTGAGTGAGGGGCTTGAGTTCTCTGCACCTCTGGTTCCCTTCTGTAAAATAGAGTCATAAACATTTCTTCCCTTACAGGACGATTGTGATGATGAAATGGACTGATACCTGTGGAGCCCATAGTCTGTGCTTAGTGAACATTAGTCATCACTGCTAGCCTCTCCTTCTACTACTTCTTTCCTGGTGTCTCCCCCTTAAACCCCAGTTTTTTAGGGGCTCTCATATATTTCCTGGAATACCAATGGCTGACGTTTCTTTTTGGACAAGGTGGCTGAGCTACTAGGCTCTCCCTTAACACTGGGGGTCTTGGGACACTGGAGGACCAGGGTCTCTGAAACAGGAAGAAGCTTTAGAAGAGGTGGCCTTTCAGTGTATTCCTGCTAGACCAATAGGAGTCTGAAGCTGCTTTCTTCCTCTCTCCCCCCAAACCCCCAGGTCCTATGGCTCCAGTGTATTCCTAGATTCCATATGACTATCTTCTCTCTAGGGGAGGTGTCCTTACTCAGAGCTGCCAGTTGACTCATAACTTTTTCATCTTCTTGTCATATCCCTGCTCAAGACTTATAATGGCTCCCTATTGCCCATTATACTAAGACTATTTCTCTACAACCTGATGAAGTAGGTAGCTCTGTCCCCATTTTATTTCTGTGTATTTGCTTGCAAAACAAGTGTCCACCCCCCCTTTTTTTTTTGGATGAGAAATCTTCGACTCGGAGGCATAATTGTCAGGGTCACCAGCAAGTAAATTGAAGAGCTCAGATTTGAGCACGCTAGCCAGGCCCACCTGGTTTGTACACAGCCACCCACACTGGCCTTCTGATATCAAACCCAGCTGAATTTTCCTTGGTCCATTTTCATCCAATCTGTACTAAGCCAGTGAAGTCTCATCTTGCAGAGAGCACCTGCCAGGCTTGTTCTAGCCTCAGATCTCTGTGCCAGCTGTTCTGCTTATCTGGAACACCATACCTCCCACCTATGCCAACCCTGCCACCTGGCAGGCCTAATTCAAACCTCTCTTCCTTCACTAAAGTTGCCCACTGAGCTTTTCAATCAAGATGTTCTTCATTTTGGAATCTCCCATCCCTCTTAAAGTTGTTGCCTTTCGGGGCTTCAGCTCTCACAAGCATTGCCTTTGTGTGAATTACAAGAAAGCATTCTTTCTAAGCTACTGAATTGCAAAGATGATGTCCCCAATCACCTTCCCAGGTGTTCACTTTTGTGCAGTGTACAGACTGTACAACCACACTTGGCCAACTTGCCTACCAGACAGTTTCAAAAATGATTGTCTTCTGAGTGTAAAATATTCCTAAGTCACATAGATTATAAGAGTTCCACATTCATTCATTGTCTCTGACAACTAGTTTTTAAACTTCTTGAGGGCGGGAACCATAATTTATCCTTCTGTGTCCCACCGCCTCCCCATTTAAGACCTCAGTGTCCAGCTGATGCAGGGACTCAGAGCAAGTGCTGTGTTAACCCTTGGCTCTGAAAGGACCCAGCAAAACCCTTGCAGGTTAGATTTGACTGACACCCACAGGTGAGCTCAGGGACTCTGTCCCACTCCAGCCACATGGGTCATTGCATAGGTTTGGAACACACCTAGCCTATTCCTTCAAGTTCCTTCCTTTCTGGAATGCCGGCTCCTTCTCTATTTGGCCAGACAGACTTGGAGCTTTGTCAGCCCAGATGTCACTTCCTCTGGGAGC
This sequence comes from Acinonyx jubatus, assembly GCF_027475565.1. Lineage (NCBI taxonomy): Eukaryota > Metazoa > Chordata > Mammalia > Carnivora > Felidae > Acinonyx > Acinonyx jubatus. The sequence continues at coordinate 33,486,653 of NC_069397.1, read as the reverse complement.
CTTGTCTTTCAGAAGCCTCTGTTGAAATCAATTTCTCCCTCCACCAATTCCCTCAGTGTTTTCCCTTCTAACCCACCATTCCTGACTCTCAGAAGTGTTTCTTCAGATGTAGCTCAAGTTTTCATTTCTCAAGTCAGTCGAAGAAAGACAAATATCATATGAATTCACTTATATGTGGAATTTAAGAAACAAAACAGATGAACATAGAGGAAGGGAAGAAAAAATAAGATAAAAACAGAGAAAGAGGCAAATGATAAGATACTCTTTTTTTAGGGGTGCCTGGGTGGCTCATTTGGCTAGGCTTCTGACTCTTGGTTTCTGCTCAGATCCTGATCTCATGGTTTGTGGGTTTGAGCCCTGCATTAGGCTCCATGCTGATGGTGCAGAGCCTGCTTGTCATTCTCTCTCTCCCTCTCTCTCTGCCCCTCCCTGGCTCTCTCTCTCAAAATAAATAAACCTTAAAAAAGACTTTTTAAGACTTTTTTTTGAGATTTATTTCTTTATTTTCAGAAAGAGAGAGAGAGAACATGAACAGGGGAGGGGCAGAGAGAGAGGGAGAAAGAGAGCATCCTAAGCAGGGTCCAACTGTAAGTGCAGAGCCTGGTGTGGGGCTTGAAGCCATGAACTGTGAGATCATGATCTGAGCCGAAGTCAAGAGCCAGACACTTAACCGACTGAACCATCCAGGCACCCCAACCATAAGAGACTATTAAATACAGAGAAAAAAACCTGAGGGTTGCTGGAGACAAGGTGGGTGGGGGATGAGCTATATGGGTGATGGGCATTAAAGAGGACACCTGTTGGGATGAGCCCTGGGTGTTGTATGTAAGTGATGAATAACTGGGCTCTACTCCTGAAACCAATGCTATACTGTATGTTACCTAACTCGAATTTAAATAAATAAATAATAAAGTTTTCATTTCTGAAATCTGTTTGCATCAGGACGGTGTATCCCAAAATACACAGGAGCCTCATCTCCCCTTGTATACTAGGTTTTTTTGAGGACCGGACTTGTGCTGGCTGGGCACATAGTAGGCCCTCACTCAATGGCTGTTGAATTCGTTTCCAGCAGGGTGCCCTGGCTGCACACATTTGCCAGCAGTGCATCTTTATTCACAGAACAGAAACATTTGCATCCTTTCTATTAGCATTGCCTGACACATGGTTGACACATTTCCCAAGTTTTTTTCACCTCTTCTCTGGTTTTGTTTTCACAACTTGTATACTACGAGAAAAGAAATGATTATATCCATTTCACTCGTGAGGCACCTTAAGTCCAGGAGGCAGACTCATTGTCTCACTATCTGGTGACAGGGGCACACTGCCACTCGCTTGGGTGTCGCGAGCCCAATGGACGACTGGGGAATGGTGACAGTTTGGGTCTAGTTTCATCCTAACTCTTGCCTGAAGTGAACCATTCATTATCCTTCGAATTCCCACTGAGTGTGAGCCTTGAGGTCAGGGGGCTTACTAGGCGGGAGGACTGAGTAGCCTTGTCAACTCCGAAATCCTATGAGCACAACTCATTGGATGGAATGATGTGTCAGAACCCTGCATCCTAGGCACCCAAAGGGATCATGCTTTTCTCACACCTACTCTCCATTTATTCATTCTTTTTGAGCATCTCTACCAGGGGCAGGCAGGCAGCCTATATGTATTTGGAACTGTTTGGCAAATACCTTGTTATAGAGTGGTGGTTCTGTCTTGGCTGACGGTAGAGTCACCCTGGGGCACTTTTAGAACCACCAATGCTTGGCGTCTTTCTAAGCTCCCTCCAGGTGACTCTTAAGGTCAGCCAATGTTGAGAATGGTTCTCAATGCCACTGATGGCCTGCGCTCATAGAGACTCTGGTTTAATTGGTCTGGGGATGGGAACCATTGGCAGAACTCTGTGCCTTGGGTCCACTGTGAAGAACAAAGCTAGGGGCGCCTGGGTGGCTCGGTCGGTTAAGCGTCCGACTTCGGCTCAGGTCATGATCTCGCAGTTCACGGGTTCGAGCCCCACAGTTCACAGTTTCGAACCCCACATCAGGCTCTGTGCTGACCACTCAGAGCCTGGATCCTGCTTTGGATTCTGTGCCTCCTTCTCTCTCTGCCCCTCCCTTGCTCATGCTATCTCTCTCTCTCTCTCAAAAATAAACATTAAGAATAAGACTAAATGACCATGGTCTTAGTGGGAAGAACCTTTCCATTCTAGCCCCAGCTGACAGCACATTCACCTGACGCTTCTCTAGAATCAGCCTTTGCTGGCTCTGATGCTCAACAACTGTATCATCTAAGGTAACTTTCCCTAACTTCTTTATGTATAAAACAAAGCCAAGAACTACTTGGAAGAACCTCGATGAGCACCCAATAGAATAAAAAAATACATGTAAAATATATTTAAAGAACCCAGCACCATGCCTGGTGTATACCTGGCAGAGAAGGAGCCAAGCAGCCCCAAAGGAAAGGATCAAATCATTATCCTGCTTCTCATAGGAAAATTCTACATATCAACCACGTTTCTTGAGTACCTCCTATTTACAAAGAATAATGATATGATTTCTTTACCTTTTTCTCTCTGTGCATAGGAGGGAGAGATACAAAGATTAATGAAGGGATAATGTTGGTGAACTTTGGAATGGCATGGGAAGATAGGAAAATACAGAACTACATGAAGTTCTCTATACACAACACACATCTATTTCTGTATCTGTATTTTCTAATACAGACCTGAATGAAGTACATGTGAATCAGAGATAAAATCAGGCTGTGTGAGCTCAGGAAATTTTCCCTGGGGAGATCAGGGATGCCCGGGGTAGCATTTGACCTGGGTTTCTTGAAAGGTGTGCATTTCCACAGGTGAGGAAGGACCAGAAAGCATTCTAAGCTGAGGGATAACCCGGACAGAGGTTGGGAGGCTGAGCTACGAATTTGCAGGCATCTGCTGAGAATCCATCAAGGGAAGGATTTGCCTGCTTTGCTCCAGAAGTTGAATGTTCAACCTGAAAACAAGTGGGGAATGTTGGAAGTGGGCATCTTGGAGATGTGCTCTGGTTGGAGATTTCGTTTTGGTTCACTGATCCTGATGAGTTGGGAATGTGTTGGAAATGTCTCAGTCAGGCTATGACTCTCAATCTCTTCCTCCCCACCCTGCCCATGGCAGACACCCTATGAAGAGCAGCTGAGCCAATTTCCTGGGTTCTGCTTTCTAATCTGTATTCCAGGTATGACAAACAGGACGTGTCCTCTTGCATTGCTCCCGGAATCTGTTTATTAAATTACTTTGGAGTGCTGCCCCATCGGATTATCTGCTTAGCTTTGTGTTTTGGTCTCTCCCCTGGAAAGTGTCTTAGATTATCCTCCCTCCCTCCCTCCCCCCGCAGTGTGGACTCAAATTCCCCTGATCTGAGAGCAGAGTGTGGATATTTTTGGGGGTGTATCTTGGCCTAGGGACTTTCACAATTGGGAGATTGGAGACTGAAGGATCTGCTGAGTGGATGTTACTATGGTCTGGGCTGAGAAGATGAGGGCAGGGACTGGGGCTTGTCACAGGGCTGCAGGGCTGTGGGGAGAGAGCACTGCATGGAAGAGACACCAAGACGTTGGAACTGACAAGGCTATAATTTGCCTGTGCCTTAATTATGCACCCAGCTTATCTTTCTGAACATCTGGTCTCCTGACTCACTGCCTGTTTTCATTCATTCATGATGGTCTGAAGTCTTGGAAACATTACCTATGATCTGAGTCATCAGGAGTGATCACCTAGAGTGGGTTTTGGAAGGCTGGTGTCAAGCCAGTATTTCAATACTGATGCTTCTCTTATTTAAAACAGGGATATTTGTTATTCAAATGCTAGACCTGGTTAACTGAAAATTTGGGGAAGGAAAACAGCCTGGAGACATTCTGAGACCATCCAAAAAAGCTACTGTGCACAAAGATTGGGATGTGATTCCGAAAAGAGAAGACTGATGAGATAATACTGGTCTCTGGGGTCCCACGGACACACCTTACAGGCAAGCCTTTCTCTGAGCAGGTCCTTCAGACAGGCACGTGGTTCCCAACTTTGCAGCACGTTGGAATCATCTGGGGATTTTTACAAACACCAACAGTTGGCTTCCACTCTGACATTCTGACTTCAGTCGTACCCAGTGCAGCCTGGGCAAACAGGTTTTTAAAACATCCCAGGAGAGTCTAGTGTGTAACAAAGATTGGAGGCTCCAGAGTAGGAGGGAGTGGAAGTGAGCAATTTCCAGGAGCTCCTCACTTGAGTGAGCCCCAGAATCACCTGGAGGACTTGTGTAAACACACGCAGTTGGGCTCCTACCCCTAGAGTGCAGTCTGAGAATTTGCATTTCCACCCGGTTTCCCTGTGATGCTGAAAGGGCCACACTTGGAGAACCACTGGCTTAAAAGAGCGGGGTCTGGCTTTGCTGTTTGTGAGCTGTGTGACCCTGTGTCACCCAATCTTAAGAAGTGCAGTTTCTGCTTTTATAACACACAGCAGCGATGGTGATTATCTGGCGGGTCTCTGTGTAGGTGAAGCGAAATGCCATTTGTAAGTTGTTTAGCACAGGGCTTGGCCCACAGGACACGTGCAGCCCACGGTAGACCTTATTGGGGTGTTTTCTTATGTTCAACCGTGCCAGCCGGTGGATGATGTCCAAGTGAGTTTCTGCTCCTGCGGGTCCTACTTTCAGGCTTTCTGGAAGAGGAAAATAGTCATTCTCCTGAGCTATGAGTGCTCTGGGGTCCAGCAGGGTAAGGACCCACCCTGGGGGCGCTGGCATATGTTAATTGAGGATTCTCAGTCAAACCTTTCGGCCTAAGCTGGGTGCCTATGGGCTGCGATGGAGGACTGCTCTCCTGACCAAACTCCATGTTACATTCCAGACACATTTAGTGCAGCGAGTTGTGGCTGTCCCGGCGTCACCATGGAAACCAAACTGCTACCGAGGGAGGTGGGCACCAGGCTCTAAATCCTGTTGGACACCACAGAAGGTGTCCTTGAGAGGGGCACTGGGGATCTCCACACCAGGTCTTCTCTTTTTCTCATGCAATTTGCCCAGCATTCTCTTCTCCATATATTTACCTCCCCTCCCCATTTTGCCAAGGAGGGAACTCGGGCATGGCATGCATATCCCTGCATGTAAGCCTGCAGCTCTGCCCGCAACCCAGCACTGCTGGCCACCTCCTTTCTGAGCACCCACGCACTTCACGTGGATAAATCTTTTTTTGTTTCTTCATGGCTTTACAGGTCAACTCTCACGGGCTTTTTGATATTTTTAAAATTTTTCTATTTTTTTTCCCTTGGAGTGGTACAAATCTAGCTAATCTTTATTGTTTCCACATGGTTTGAGGGCAAAGTGCCTCTATTTCCATTTTGTAGTTTGGGCGACCCGGTGAGTGGGGAGAAGGCACATTTGGGACGGGGCCAAGGAGCTGGGAGACCGGTGAGTTCACTCCATTTCCGGTTCTGTGTGGCCAGAGTGAAATTCTGCCTGTGCCCAGGGACCCTACGGTGTCAGGCCTGGGTTTTCTTCTGCTCTCCCTGGACTGAGAGCTGAATGAGAGCAGAGTTAGGGAATGACAGTGGAGAGGCCATGGGAGATTGCCATGCCCACGTTCTTTCTAGATAAGGACAGTGTCCCAGGAAGGGGAGTTGATTTGTATCACAGAGGATGCTAGTAATGGAACAGAGTCTAGAAGCCCTGGCCCATTTTCTTCCTCACTGGTGCTCCTTCTGTGCCCTGACACACGTCAGGCATTTACCTATATGCGGTCTGCGGGGTACCTATTACTCTTGTTTGATATTAATTGATGGCTTTTTTGTGACTGGTGCTGACCCCTCCTTGTAGAGGGAGGTATGGTATGGTCCAGAGAAACCCTGACAGGGGAGCCACACACGCGGCCTCTAGGCACCATGTATAGAACCGTCACTGGTATTGGGCTAGCTGTTTAAAGGAGCTGTGTTGCATTTAAGCCTCCCACCTCGCAGAGGCGGTTACTAGCATCCCCAACATACAGATCAGAGAAGTAAAGCAACTTGCCTAGGATCACACGGCAGGCAGACGAGTGACAAAGTGAAGGTCTGAAGCCAAGTCTGGTTGATTTACCAATATTCCCCAACCACTATATGAAACGTTGCCTGACCTTGCTGGCTAGGGAAGGTTCCGACTCAGAGAGAAAGCAGCAAGCTGCCACCTGCCTACCTTAAACCTTTGCAGATTTGGTGTTCTGGAAAAATACAATTGCTTGGAAACAGGCTCACATGTCATCACGCCTAAGGCCACCATCTAACTAACATTGGTGTAAAAAGTGAAAAAAATTCAATTAAGCGTATTATTTCAAGTATGAGCCATCTGGCTGTTCTTATTTTTATTTGTTTGTTTATTTTTGTCGTTAATATGGCTAATGCGTCACTTGGCTGAAGCTTCCCATGTGTTTGCGAAGTTTCCCATTCGCACAGCCCCTTTATGCCTGTGCCTTCCCTCCTTCAGGAGACCGTGACAGAAAGGAGAGACGTGAGTTATTTTTAATTTCGCCACTGAACGAACATCCAGATCTTCCCTTCCAGCAGCTAAGCTTATATGTTTTCTCAACAGGGTATTAATTACCCGGCTCTGGGAATGGCCAGCCAGGCTGCTCTGAGGCTCTGCTGCCCTGCCAGCCACAGCGCAATTGCTCACAGACACAGCAGGATGCAGAGGCTTCAGCAGGGAGCATCCTCCTGCTCAATAAAGGCAGACATGGGTACCGGGTAACTTGTTAAACACATTTATTGATTTCTTGACAGTAACCAAACACAGTGAGTGACCATTATAAACAAGGAAAGAAAGGCATTCGTTTGTATTTTGTGAGATCCGGCTGCACCTGGAGAGAAAAGACACCCCCTTCCCAGGAATTTACAAGGCAAAGTGCATTCCTTCAAGGGAACATCACAGGGGGGATGGCAGTTTTGAAACGCAAGAAATCTGTCGCCTGCTATCTCAGGCTGAAGCTCACCTTGTATGAATGATCGAGCCATGGAGTGGAATTAAAGTTATACTTGCTTAGCAAATGCATTCCTGATTGCCACAAACTCAGTAAAGACTGGCTGCAAACGAACGGAACAGGTAGATGAAGGAATAAGTGAAATCAAAGAATGCAGTTGCATGGAACTGAGGCTTCGCCTGTAAGGAAGGAGAACAGACCAAAGCCAGAAAAATGAAATGAACTCGTTAAACACATTTATTGAGCTGTTAACAATAACCAAACACAATGTATGACCTTTGGAAAACAAGAAACAGTGAATGGATCGATTCTGATCTTGGCAAATCCTACTACAGATATGTGACAAAGAGGGGAAATAATTCCATTTCTTTCTGGTCTGCAGTGATATATATACAATGTGTATCTCTTCAATGTCTGTCCTTTTCTTTTTAAATTTTTGAGTAAACAGAAGAATCATAATCTAGAAATAAGTGTCCTTGGCCAACTTTGTCCTGGTTCACCTGTCACCAGCACCCTCAGAGGATCCTAGGACACCACCCGAGATCACTTGATACCAAGAACAAAGTCCACTTGATGCTGTCGGAGCTGTGTTTCCTCCTCTCTCTCTTTTGGAAGAATTTTGTATGTACAAAGGCTGAAAAGTCTCATTGGGTAGATTTATTAGTTCAGGAAAACAGTATCAAAATTGTAATCAGGTTAACTGGTTATTTTCTTCTAAGACCTCTTATGAATGAGCCTGTTTTTTTTTTCTGAAACTTGACTTCCCATCTTGGAGGCCATGTAAGTGTGTCTGTGTGTGGATACGTTTGTGTGTGTCCATGTGTGTGTGTGAGTGCTTGTGTGTGTGTGTTGGTGGGTGTGTATAAGAGATGTGTTCCTCTGGCATGGTGTTGCAGACACTTTTCATGAAGAAAGGGCCAATCCAAAGAGTGGATGAGGCTTGAGGGAGGGAAGGAGAGAGAAGAAAGAAGGGGTATCTAGGTTACATCAATTCACAGTTGTAGCATTTCTTCTTGAGATTCTTCTTGGCCTCGTTCCTTACTTGAGGAGCCATTCATTTACTGAAAAGGAAGAAAAAAACACAGACACACACAGTACAAAACAAGGCATAGTTGAATTAATGTGAATGAAGTTGGGGGGGGGGTTACTCCAAAGGGGAAGGGACAGTTCTGGGAATTGCATGTATGTATCCCAACTACCTCTTCCACTTCCTCATAAACCTCTAGGCCTGAGCTCTCCAATACGTTTGTTACCACTCACACGTGGCTAACATTAATTAAAATTAATTAAAATGAAATAAAACTAAAAATTTAGTGTGTATCATCGTACTAGCCACGCTTCAAATGTTTGACAGCCATGTGTGGCTAGTCGCGACCATACTGAACAATGTAGATATAGAACATTTCCATAGTCACAGAAAGCTCTAGTGGATGGCAGTGCTCGAGACCAGGGGTGGGCAAATGACAGCCCATGGGCCAAAGACAGCCTGTGATCTGTTTTTGTAAATAAAGTTTTATTGGAACATGGCCACACCCATTAATTTACATAATGTCTATGGCTGCTTTCACACTACAACATAAGAGTGTAGCAGAGACCATATGACTCAAAAGCCCAAAGTATTTAACAGCTGGCCCTTTACAGAAAAAGTTTGTGATCCCTGCTCCAGACTGTAAGCTCTGCATGGGTCTTATCTGTCTTCCTCACCACTGTATTCCCATCACCTAGCTAAGTATGTGCCTGGCACCTAGTAGGTGCACAACAAATAGGTGTTGAATAAAGGGAAGGTTCAATGAATGAGTTGAGTATTTTTCTGGTAGTTCTGGCTAGAAGGGAACAGAAAATTGTAGTGTGGACACTCTGCATATATCTGACAGAGAAAAAAGAGGGAAATGTGGGGGAAGCAGGAGAGCTCAAGTGGGGGACCTCGGGGCAGCAGTGGTAGCTGCTTCTAAAAGCTGCCTGATAACATCCGTAGCTCCCATATTTGGGCAGCACGTTATTGCTACAAAGGGCTTCCCCACCCAGGCTCTCATTTGCTCCTCACAAGTCATGAAGTAGATGGTATAGGGACTATCATGAAAAAAGCCAGGTCCTGGGGGAAATGACTGTTGGGTTTACATGGCTTGGTAGTGACAGAACCAGGCCTGGAGCTCAGGTGTGTGGATTCCCTGCTGAAGGCATCTGCATGACTTTCTTCTGTCTCCATCTTCCTTTCCATGTTGAGGGTTTACCACAATGGCTGGCAGTTACTGAGCATGCATAAGGGAAGAGAGGGAGCTGGATACGCAGAACAGGGTTATAGGAGGCAGGAGTCATCTTAAATGTTCTCTTTAGTTGGGATAATAGTCACTTCTAGAAACACAGCACTGGAAAACGATGTGCTCACACATAGTTCCTCATTGGATCCCATTGGCCTGGCATCCAGAACATTTGCTTGCCTTTTGGGAGAAAGGTGAGTGGAGACCACCGTGCACATAGCTAAAAACTTGAAGGCTTCTAGCTGTCCTGTTCTAACAAATAACACTGGAAAATCAGCCTCGCTGGGCCCTTGGTAAAATGGCAATAAAAATGTTGTCTTATGGCTAAGCGAAATCAGTCAGAGAAAGACAAACACCATATGATGTCACTCATATGTGCAATTTAAGAAACAAAACAAACAAGCAAAGGGAAAAAGAGAGGGGGGCGCAAACCAGGAAACAGACTCTTAACTATAGAGAGCAAACTGATGGTTACCAGAGTGGCGGGGGGGGGGGGGGGGGGGAGGGGTAAGTGAGGGGTAAGTGGGGGGGATGGGTGAAATAGGTGACAGGGATTAAGGAGTGCACTTGTTGTGATGAGCACAGGGTGACGTACGGAAGTGTTGAATCACTACACCATATACCAGAAAGTAATATTACACTATAGGTTAACTAACTGGAATTTAAGCAAAAACTGAAAGAAATAGAAAAAGGAGAAAAACCTCCCTGGTTCCCATAAGTTTAAAGTGATATGGTGCTGTAGATTCTAGAAGCTTGAGATAAGGTCTGCAATTTTGGGAAATGTCCTTAGTGTAATGACTTGTAACTATTTATATAAAAAATGTATATAACCCTACACCAAATGTTCCTTCATGGGAGCACTCTCTTCTTTGTGAAGATTGTATATACCTGGCAGCTGTCCTAACTTGGGCTCCGATAAAACTTTCTTCCTTCCTTCCTTCTTTCCTTTTTTTTTTTTTTTTTAATGCTGTCTTGCTTGAACCAGAAGGGATTTGAAGGTTTGAGCATTCCCCCCACCCCCGGCGCCCCTGCCTCACCTCTCTATCTCTATCTTTCCTTTCTCTTTCTTTCTTTTTCTTTCCCTATCTATCTCTATCCCTATCCCTAACTCTATTGCTATCTCTAATATCTCTCTCTCTCTCTCTACCTCTCTGTCTCTCTCTCTGTCTCTCTCTCTCTAATCTCTATCTCTAATGATATATAGGTTTTACCAACAGGAAAACACGATACAAATGGAAGGTGGTGGTCTCATCATCATTTGTAATCATGGTTCTTATATTGGGAGCTAACACCAGGCCTTTAAGAGCCAGCCTAAACAAGATGGCTGAGCTCTGGCTGGGGTCGACTGCCCTCGGAGCCACTGCACCCACCTCTATACTGAAGCTTCTGGGCTCGGTTGTTTGGACAGTCCTTCCCCTGTAAACTGAAGTTGATGTTGGTGCGGATGCAGCGGTTATTGAGCGGCTGCACAGGCCTGAAGTTGTCACTCATGCTCAGAAAGATCTGAGATGGCTGATTCTGGCTGAGCAGGCGTAAGGAATGCATCTGTGGAGAGAGACACAGCTGAGTCCGACCCATTCTCCTAAATGCACTAGGGAAAAAGGAGGACCGCGTAGACCGTGGCCATGCCTGGTGGTACTGGCTGCCTGGGAGAGGGCGTGTGAGCCCTGCAGAGACCCTTGTTTCATGGATTCAGTTGTGCTGCAGGCCCACTGATGCCTCCGTGCATGGAGTGAGCCTTGCTTCTATCTGACTAGGTCATACATGGCTCTGAACAAGTCCTTTTGCTCTCTCTTATCCTCAAATACACTCTCTGTCAAAGGAGGAAATCTATCTAGTTGTTCTCCAGTGTCCTTTTTTTTTCTCTGACACCTCATGGTTTGATAACTTTCACTAATTCAGGGAATCATTCCCCCACATGGGTATTAGCCAAACGGTAGTGATTGGTCCCAGGGTCGGAGCTACATTACGCTGGATCAATCTTGTTCATTTTCTGTGATTATCAGGACCAGGTGGCTGGACTGGAGCATTTTCTACCATGTTCCACCCCAGGACTGTGAAGCAAAGGAAGAGTCTCCAACAGAAAAGAAGAATAAAGCATATGTGCAACAAGGAGCAGAGAAGAACTGGGAGGATGGACTTCTCGTGAATTCCTGACCTCAATTTCTGATCTCAACTTCCATGAGATGCCCCCATATCTCTTGAATACATCCTTTTCCCTAAGTTTAAGTCATCTGGAGGGGGTGCCTTGTCACCTAAAGAATCCCGATCATTACAGATAGCATCAGAGCCTTCAAATGCTTCAGACTGTGGGCTTGTGAGAACATGTTCTGTCAAGGAGACTGGATAAGGAGATTGGACTCCACTTCCTTTGCTCATCTATCTTCCTTTTGAGTTTTTATAGACGCTCACCATCAGAGAAGTCCAAACTTGAACAGATGTAATTTACCCCCCCTCGTTACAAAAAGGAGGAGTATTCCCTTCACATAAGTGGGGGTGACAGCTTTAGGAGCACACAGTTGAGCCATTAGCAAAGCTGGCACCACGTGGCCACTGGTTCTCATGCAGTTCAGAGGAATGCTAGTCCGGTGAGGTGCTCTAAAAAATCCCACATTCAAATAGGTTCGTGAAATGCTAAACATCCCGTGCCTTCTCTTGGAGACAGACACATATATTATCAATTTAAAGGCCCTGAGAAGTTTTCCAGTAAGAAAATCTATTTAACTTTTTTTTTTAAATCCAGCTTTTTCAAACATATTTCGACATACCCATTTTGCTCACTTACTGTCTGAACATCACAGCTGTCACACTTTGGGAACCCTGCTCTCTTTTCTCATTCAGACAGGTGGGATGGTTCTATCTATAATTAGTTCATGCTAAGCCTTTTCAGAGGCTGGTTCTTCAAACACAGGTGTGGTGATTTCAATTGTGTGCCCCCAGAATTCATAAATTGAAGTCCTAACCCCAGCACCTCAGAATGTGACTTTATTTGGAAATGGGCTCATTACAGATGTAATTAGCTAAGGTCATAACGTGGGCCCTGATTCATTATGACTGGTGGCCTTATAGAAAAGGGGATTTGGACAGAGACACAGAGGAAGAACGCCATGTAAAGATGAAGGCAGAGCGGGCAATGCTTCTACAAGCCAAGGAGCACCAGAGATTGCCAGCAACCCACCTGAAGGACAGGTGCGGAACAGTTTCTTCCTTACATCCCTTGGAATGGATCAACCCTGCTGACACCTTGATCTTGGATTTACAGCTTCCAGAGCTGTGAGGCAGTACATTTCTGTTGTGTAAGCCACCAAGTCTATGATGCTTCATTGAAGCAGTCCTAGCAAACTGATAGAACAGGCGCTCCACAAACCCAGTCGGTCTTTATACTGTCTTCCCCATGAGCTAAAAGACCCCGGAAAAGCTCACCTGCATCCTGGTTATGTACACAGGTTTGTTCATTATTATCCAACTTGCTGTCTCATAGCAGGGTGGGATAGTCATCGACCCATCGTAAGTAATGAAACTAGAGGTCTCTGGATATAGTTCCTCTATATTAAGTCCCTGTAGTAAATATGCATCATCTAGAGAAGAAAATAAGAAAGATTTAAGAGTTAGGTTTCTTGAGAAAGTGTGATATTGCTGATAATTGTTTTTTTTTTCTTTTTCTTTTCAGACTCCAGAAGACCATATCTGCTAGGACAGGCTATAGTAATGAACAGCCTCCTGCCCCCACCCCCCCAATCTCAGTTATTTTTAAATTTTTTAATGTTTTATTTATTTTCAAGACAGAGAGAGACAGAGCATGAGCAGGGGAGGGGCAGAGAGAGAGGGAGACACAGAATCTGAAGCAGGCTCCAGGCTCTGAGCTATCAGCATAGAGCCTGATGCAGGGCTCAAACCTACGAATGGTGAGATCATGACCCGAGCCAAAGTTGGACACTCAACTGACTGAGCCACCCAGGGGCCCCATGAATCTCAGTTATTTTAAACAACAAAGGTTTATTTCTTGCTTGTGTACATGTTCACCCTAGGTTGACTGGGAGCTGCCTCCATGTCACTGCTGTTCACACTCAGGGACTCGGGCCCATAGAGCAGCTGCCATTTAAGACCGTTGTGAGTAGCAATGATAGAAAGCAAGCATGATGAAGCATATGTTGTCTCTTAAAACTTCCATCCTAGAAGGGACACATGTCACTTCTGCTCACACTTTGGCAGCCCAAGAAGTAACATGGTCAAGGTTGACATCGGGGATTCAAAGAAGCACATTTCTCCAGCAGGATGGGGGCAATGAATACTGGCGAACAGAAATGTGGTCACTACAAGGACACAGGAAAGAACCAAGTCCGTGGTGATGGCCCCTGAGACCTAGACCCATAGCATTATAGTCATAATGAAATATACAATTAAAGGCTTCAGGACCTATTGAAACATCTCCTGGTCACCATTCTTATTTGTTTACATTGCTCAATTAAAAGGACGTTAAGAAAACACTTTTAGAAAGAAAAGCAAATCAGGCCAGATCCTACCATGAGATTCAACAGTTAAGTTCAACAATGGATTTCATTTTTGTGGATCTCCTCTCTATCGGGCCCATGTACATAGCCTTTTCTCTTTTTACACGTATTTGAGGTAGTCACACTCATATGTATTTTAGTATTAAATATGCTTTTTCAGTTATAAAAGTGACATAAGTATATATCAGACTACATGGAAAAAAGAGAGAAAACAAGAGGATAAAAGGCACCTCGATCAACTAAAAACAATTGCCGTTTTGGTTTGTTTCATTCTGATTTTTAAATTCAACACACTGGTTGTACTTTGTAAACACTGAATGTACTGAAGTTTTCAAATATCCACAAATTCCAATGAGCCTCTCTCACTCGTATCCTCTATGATCCCTCCCCTTCTTTCCATGCACTCTTACTCTCTTCTCCTGGCTTCCAAAATGCCATGCTTGGTATTCCTATTTTTTTTTTTTTTTGGTCATTCCTTCTCAGGTTCTGTTGCTGGCTCCTGATTTTCCACCTACTTCTCTCTGTGTTGACATTTATTGGGGGACATGTCCAAGGCTTTTTCCCCCCCCTCACTCTACAGTGAGAAGACCATTTACATTCATGGCTTCCACTGCCCTCTCTATCCTGGTGATTCCAGATCTAAGTGTCCAGGGGTCTTGCATTCCCAGTTTATCATAAGTGTCCACCACTGTGGCCAGTCCAGGAGGCCCAGAGAATGCACGACAGGAACCCAGTGCCTGGCAGGTGGAGGGATGAGCCTGGTTCCTCCAGTCCTCCTAGATCCTCTCATCCACGTTTCTAATGCCCAGTGGAAAAGGACCAACTCTTCAATAGTCGACATCATCTCTCAGGTTTAGTACTGTGCACATATAATGCTAAAAAAAGGACTTTCATATACAGCTGGAAACTCACAGTGACCTGTAAAACTGGTCAGGTGGATAATAACTCCTCATTGACAAGAAGCTTAAGATCAGAGAGGCACAGTAACATGCCTAAGGTCACAGAGCTTGCTGGTGACTTCAGAGTGCGAACTGGAAGCCAGCTCTCCTGACTTCCAGACCAAAGTCATTCATTCACTCAATAAATGTTCACTAAGCACCTCTTTGTGCCAGGCATAGGGTTAAGGTCTGGGGATAGAGCAGTCAACAAGATAGATGCAGTGTCCACCCTCATTTTATTGAGGAGACGGACAACAAATGGCAAAATAAACACATGTGGGCTCTTCTGTCAGGTGGTGGTGAGCGCACCTTGGTCAGGCCTGTTCCTACCTTCTGATCCTGAGAGCATCAAGGATGCTAACCCATTTTCCTGGGCAGAGGCCCCCTACCTTCTGCATCTCCAGAAATGGCTCACTCAAGTTTCTCTGATAAGAAAGAGTCATCTCTGCCAAGGGAACTTGAACTTCAGTGCTCCTTCCCTCGTCAACTGAATTAAGAACAAATCAACTGATTCAGTGGTTTGAAATGATGTAAATAAAACCACCGTTTCCCTCCTCCTTCCCCAACTGCTCTGACTACCCTGACGGGGGGAATTGAACATCTCTAGAGCTTTGTCCACAAAATGACCATAAGACAGACAGAGAGGTCAAGCTGGATTTGGAGACCGACCCTAGAAGAAAGGACTTTCTTTCAATTTCCATTTAAATGTATCTACCTTCCTATCCAAACATGAAGGAATCAGGACAAGCCCAGGAGAGGTGCAATGATTGGAGTATGGCTGGACTGGGTCTGTACCCTGCCCTGTATGGTCAGATGCTTCTCTAATAAAGCCATAGTGTCCAGAGCACATGTCAATGTGATGGTCCTTGAGAGTCAGATCAGACATCAACACGGTAAGCTTCTGTTGAATATCCATTATTTGGCTCTCACTGTTTCTTAAGCCCCTAATGTATGTCAAGCACTAAGCTAAGAGTAGGTGAGCAGGATGTAATTAAGTGAATGTAGCAAGGAGCCACAGAGACAGTGACATATATCTGTACTGTGTCCACTGAGAGGTTGTCAGTTCTGCCTAGGGGTGGGACTCAGGAGAGTATTAATGGAGGAGCTGACCCGAACTACATTTTGAATGACAGGAGGTAATCAGTGTAGCTGCCAGTGGGGTGAGTGTCAACGGCACTGTAGGGAAAGAACTGAGGATGGAGAGAGAGAGACTCCCCTTGGAAGAGGGCTAGAGTGCTGGTCAGGTGCAGAGGGAGGGAGGGGTGTTGTGCAAGATGAAGTTGGCCGCTGGCACAGGCCACACCCGGGAGGTCCTTCTCTGCACTATTGGGAGTTTGGGCTTCATCGTGTAGGCAATGTGGAGGCACTGAAGGGTTTACAGCAGGGGAGTAGCAAGATCAGATCTGCACTTAATGATGCTTGCTCTGATGGCGGTTTGGCCCGAAGATTAACATACTGAATGAGAGAAGGAAGCATTCGGCACATCTTTATTAAAGGTCAATGCGATTTGTTTAACCAAGCTTGCATGCAGAGCATATTGGGTACTCTAGCGTGCTGCTATTATTGTATTTTATTTTATTTGGGGCGGTGGAGAGGAGGGAAGGAAGGAGGCAGCAGAATGAGTAGCATTGCAGGCATGGCTGGAAATAAAAAGAACATTTATGTTTCTCTGAAACTGTCACCAGCCTCTGTGTTGCGTCCATGTTGGAGGAAAGTGTCGGTGTGTGTGGGTGGTGGTGGGGGGGGGGCAGGCTGGGAGCAAGACGCCCTGTTAGTGAATTTAACCCACACAGTAGGGTAACAGTGTGCTTCCAAAACACTGGCATGCCCATATCCCAACTCCACCTGCTGGGGTCCTGCCAGGAGGTTCCTCTTCGCCCACATCCCTGAGAGATGCAACACTCTGTGAGAGAACTCAGTCAGCTTGTGGGTGCTTCCACTCTCCCCTGCTCCCCCTTTGCTGCTTTCTTTCCACGAATCTTGCTAATATTCATCCTTCACCTTTTGACCTTTTTGAAATTAAGATTTTATTGTCAAGTAAGCCCAAACCCAATGTGGGGCTTGAACTCAAAACCCCAAGATCAGAGTCACACGCTCTACTGTCTGAGCCCTCCAGGTGCTCCACCTTTTGCCCTTTTTATTTCCTCACACCACAGAAGTTGGGAAGACTGAGTGTGAAGAGTGTGAGGACTGGACTCAGACCTGTCTTGGGGAGTGCTGACATCACTGCTCACCTTCTGTGTGGCCGTGGATGTGCAGGTAACCACTCCAGCCTCAGTTTTCACATCTGTAGTAAGCAGATGGTTGGGGTAACCAATGGACAGAATGTGTGTGTCCTCCCCAAATTTGTATCTTGAAGTCCTAGCCTCTAATGTGACAGTATTAGGAGGCAGGGCTTTGGGGAGATAATTAGATCATGAGGATGGGGCCCTCACGAATGGGATTAGCGCCCTTATTAAAGGGACTCCAGGGAACGCTCTCACCCCTTCGTCCATGTGAAGACGCAACAAAATTTCTGCAACCCAAGACAGGGTCCTCGCCAGAATCCAACCATGCTGGCTGGCATCTTGATCTTGGAATTCCAGCCTCTGGAGCTGTCAGAAGTAAATCTGTTTGTAAGCCACCTGTCTGTGGTAGTTTATGACAGCAGCCCAGACTAACTGAGACCGAGTACTTGCCTCAGAGTTGTTTGAAGAATAAGATCACACTTTTTGAGTACAGATGGTCTCTAACTTTGGATGGGTCAATTTACGATTCTTCAGCTTTAAAATGGTGTTTAAGTAATACTCATCCAGTAGAAACCATACTTCGAATTGTCCATTTGGATCTTTTCCCAGGCCAGCGATATACAGTATGATCCTCTCCCATGATGCTGGGCAGCGAGCTGAAGCTCCCAGTCAGCCTCTTGATCACGAGGTTATGTAAACAACCATTCTGTACCCAGAATGGTAACCTCCAACCATTCTGTACCCAGATACAAACGTTTATATTCCGTTCTCCACTTTCAGTGCAGTATTCAATAAATTACATGGGATAATCAACACTTCATTATAAAATAGGCTTTGTGTCAGATGATTTTGCCCAACTGTGGGCTAATGTGAGTATTCTGGACATGTTTAAGGTCAGCGAGGCTAAGTGATGATGGTGGGTAGGTGGGGTGTATTTGCGGCATTTAAAAAAATTTTTTTAATGTTTGTTTATTTTTGACAGAGATAGAGAGAGACAGAGCATGAATGGGGGAGGGGCAGAGAGAGAGAGAGAGAGAGGGAGACACAGAATCTGAAGCAGGCTCCCGGCTCTGAGCCATCAGCACAGAGCGCGATTCGGGGCTGGAGCTCACAAACTGTGAGATCATGACCTGAGCTGAAGTCAGCCACTTAACTGACTGAGCCACCCAGGCGCCCCAATGTTTATTTATTTTTGAGAGAGAGAGAGAGAGAGAGAGAGAGAGAGAAAGAGAGAGAGAATGAGTGGGGGAGGGGCAGAGAGAGAGAGAGAGAGGGAGACACAGAATCTGAAGCAGACTCCAGGCTGCGAGCTGTCAGCACAGAGCCTGATGCGGGGCTTGAACTCATGGACTGAGTGATCATGATCTGAGCTGAAGTCGGGCACTCAACCGACTGAGACACCCAGGTGCCCCTAGCGGCATTTTTGACTTGGGATACTTTCAACTTATGATGGGTTTACTGAACGCAGTCCCACGGTAAGTTGAGGAAGATTTGTACTTGGCACATGCTGTACTGGGTAGCATTAATGGCACTCCCGCTTCCTCACCCAGGATGACTACTTCCCCGGGATAACCACGCTTGACCTCCCTGAGGTCTCCTGACTCTCCCCAGCTGGGTTAGTGGTTCATTTTCCACCATATTTGCTGACTCTGCTTGCCAAGAATAACTTACTATTTAAACGTCCCCACTACCCTGTGAGCCTTTGGAGAAGGGCTTCTGTCTTTTACCTCTGAATCCCCAGGCCTCAGCATGAGGTCCACCACATAGTGGGTGCTCAACAAACACTGATGGGATGAATCAGCAAAAACGTTTTCTGCCCAGCAGCTCCACCTGGTAATGGTGCTGGGCAGAAACTAAAGGAAGAAGAGGAAATATCATTTGTCAGATGATGGAGAAAAATCTCTGAGGCTCCAGTTCGTACCATTAGCTTAAATACATACTGCTCACTATTACTCCCATATATATCACACCCCAAGATATCAGGGTGAGAGACCGGTGCCAGTCTTCAGCTGGCATTACCGTGTTTCTACACCAAACACGTCTATACCCTGTATTTACATTGCTGAAACTGGCATGCATTTAACATGTAATGTTTGTCCTCATGAATTCTCACTCTGCCTCAGGCTGCCTTTAAGTCAGGGTTCCTTCTTTCAGGGAATAGAGTTTGAGAACCCCAGGCCACATTTTTACAGCTTCTTTTTTCCCCGAGGAGGCTTGCTTGGTGTATTTGGTGGGATAAACATAAACAAGTTTACCCAAACAAATTTACCCTCAGTAGCTCAAACCTTTGTAATGTTTAATGTGTCGGCTATATCTTTATAGTACCGGAAGACCCCTTGGATACTCAATAGGTATAGAATAGTTACATGCGGTTCATAGCCCGATTTTATTCTTTCAAATGACTGGAGAAGTCAACAGCTGTGCTTTTTAATTTTATGACATGCCCTTGCTGAATCTGTGATTCATCTTCTACTGAGTTCTTGGTCATGGATACAATTCTCAAGCTGACTTCTTCTTACTTATTTTTATAAGTAAAACGTACGATGATGACACACCCAGGACTGCATAGTGGGGGAATCGTTCCCTTCATCTGAGCTCCAACAGCAGCCTCTATTAAATGTGTCGTGTTTACTTATGTGGATCACTGAGAGATTTAACATCCCCAGTCCCTGCTTATGAAGTTCCCATTCGAAGAGAATGATGCCAATGAGAAAAAGGCATGGTGGTTCCAGGGATCGATCCTGGGCTTGCTTCTGATCAATAAGGAACTATTTGGCAATTTTCTCACATGGAATGACATTTCCTCTCATAATCTGCGGCAAATCCAAGTGAAATGAAAAAAGGCAATTACTAAAGAATAAAGTCATATGATTTTTTGTTTTATACAAACAATCAGTGAAAAACAGGGCCTCTAAGAATTGGATTCATGGAGGTAAGCCCCTCCTTTTCTGTGCCTTGTTTCCCGGAGTTACTGCTTAGATTGCAACATGGCAAGCAGTGTGCTGCATTTCTCATTCTGTGACAACATCTCCAAAGCCATTCTTTTGAAATGAAAGTACAAGTTCAATTAAGCATAGAGAGAGGCACCAGGAGCAATATGCTTAAACTCCCTGGTGATATTTCATCACATTTACCACTGCGTCCCTCTGAGGAGCGGGTGCCTGGAACACTTCCCAAGGAGCTGAGAGGTATAAGGCAGTCACGAGTTGGTCTCTCCTTTCCTATGCATTCATCTTTTAGCCGGGGTCAGGGTAGGGGACCAAAGCAAAGTTGTAAGCAGGAAAGACTGAAAACAGTGTTTTAAGGGGCTCGTACTGTGCGTCAAATCACCATGTTTAAAATCTCTCCTCTAAATGCCTTTGGTTGTGTGTCTTTATTTCCTTGGAGGAAATATATTAGGACAACAGCCAGAACTGTTAAAGTTTGGAATCTGTGATCTTTTGGATTCATAATGGGCTGAAGTTCAGTACTGTATTTACAATCTATGAAATGAATTGACTATGTGAGAGAGAATGAAGCTATCCAAATGATACTCTGTCCTAGGACATCGCAAGAAAGCCTTCATTTATACGTAATGTTCTAATAACTACTCCCTGTTCTCAATTTAAGAAGGCTCTTTGCACTCCATTAGTTTACTGGTTTCACCCTTGGAAAAAATATCATAAAATCGCTTTTAAAAAAATAACGCCAGCTTGATGAAGTCAGGTGGATACTAAAATGATAAGAATGTTACCTTTTATGTAATTTGGGATGCTAATTAATTAACACAAGAAAAATGGAGGGATATTGGCATTCTTACACAATACTACATTAAAAAATTAAAATACTTCGCGTAAATTACTGATATCTCCTCCAGAAAATCCATTCAGAAAATCCATTTTTCAATGTCATGATTCCGGTCTTGACCCTCAATCTATTGAAGGGGAATTTCACTTTAATAAAATGGATTTTCTTTAGAAGACCTTCTAAATTCAGCCTGAAATTAATTCAGGCTGGTCTTTTCCATTGTTGGCCTGGGTTCGTGAGAGTGTTTTCTAAGATTTGCTCAGACATATGAAATCTAAGCTTCCAAGGAAAGTAGAACGTCACTAGGCCATTACTACCCACTGCATGGCTTCATATACAGGAGCTGTCCTTTGCTTAAAGTAAGCCGTATTGTGTGCCCAGCACTGTATTCACTGTGAATATAGTTTTTATTTGGCGTCATAGTGATCTTTCTCCCACTCGTCCTTTGGACAATTTAGGAACACACAAAATAATATAGCTAGCTTACACCAGTCATTGTCTAGGCAACAGACTACCTTGCTTAATCCTCACCCAACCCTCTCAATATCAGTCGGACTATCCTCCTTTTACTGACGAGGAAATCGTAATTTCGGAGATGTTACGAAAACTGCCTGAAGTCGCACAGCCAAGGAAGTGGTAGAGACAGGAGCCCAGGTCTGCTCAGTTCTCTCTCTCTTCACGAGAGCACGTTCCTTTCTCTAAGTATGGTGGTTTCACCACCATGGTATCTGGCTTCCAAAATTTCTAGTCCTTTTGGTAAGATTCTCCTTCTGGTTGTCTTTTGCCTATTCCCTGGCATTGATTTTCTTAACTGGCTCAATAAAATGACTTTGCACAATTCCTTTTTTCTGAGTCCTCTAATCTGTGACCAACTCAAGCAAATAGTTGCCATTTTGTGGTCATTGCACCCTGTGCTTCCATGCTTGCTCCCACTCACCTGCACCTCTTTAGCTAGTTGATGAGACAGACACACAAGAGCCTCTTCCAGGGTGGGATTTAAAAGATATCTTTAGAAATGATTTGCAATCCTAAGTCATGGGGATTTGAGCTGCTCTTTCAAAAATGAGGACATGTCCCGCCTCTCTTCTCTATTTATTCTCACTCATGATTTCACCCAGGTTTAAATGCCATCTGGATCCCAATGACTTCCACATTTATATCTTCAGTTCTCTCTCCTGAAATCCAGACTCATATCTAACTGCCCACTCCACACCTCTTCTTGGATGCCCAATAGACATCTCAAGCTTAACACATTAGAAAATTCTGATTCCTTTCCCCACCCACGAATATGCTTCATCTCAGTCTTCCCCATCTCCACTGATGAGAGTGTCCTCCCTTCAGTTGCTCAGGCTAAAAGCCTTACAGTCATCTTGGTTCCTCACTTTCCCTCATATCACAAATTTGATCTATCAAGAAATCTTGTGGTTCTTCCTTCAAAATATACCCAAGCATTTCTCACCACCCCATCCACATTGGCCTGGGATTACTATTGACATTGTCAAGTCACTTGGATTGTTGCAAATTATCTCCCAATGTTGACCTTTGCTCCTCTACTGTCTCCTTCCAATGAAGCGACCAGAGTGATCCTTATCAGCAGATGGTGTCACTGCTCAAAGTCTTAGACTGATTTCTCCTAACAATGGCCTCCAAGAGAAAGAATGATGGGGAAGATTGACCCCCATCTGGAAGAAATGTCTATGCCTTCTCTGGTTACTCTGTTTGCCAATGATGGCAGTGCTGCTGTGTCCTTCTGGATGACGCTGATTTCCATTGGTGGTCCCATGCCAAGGCATAGGCAAGAGTTGCAGAGAGCTTAGGATAGAATGAACCTGAACTTTCTTTCTTTTTTTAAATATGAAATTCATTGTCAGATTGATTTCCATACAACACCCAGTGCTCATCCCAACAGGTGCCCTCCTCAATGCCCATCACCTGAACGTTCAATGTGCCCACAAGTTCTGTGGCTAGTTTATGTCCCTCCCAAGTGGAAACAAATGCAAAATGCGAGGAGATGACTCTTGACATTGAACCAAAGTTAGAATTAAGAAAAAAACATGCTGATGAGTTTCATGCAATGTGAAAGGATCAGCCTTACAACTAGTTCTAAGACCTCAGAGGTAAGGTTTTTCTCTATCCCTAGAGAGGAAGCATGATGGGAAGATGAGGGCATAGAAAAGTTCTTAGGAGGACCTATGTTTGAATCCTTGCTCCTTCACTATGGAGGACCAGATTACTGTTCAGGGAATGTTCACTCCCTTCCCATCCCCACCTCCATGGGAGGATTCTGAGGTTGGGCTTGGCCATGTCTCTTTCTTTGGCCAGTTAAAACTGGATAGAAGTGACAGTGTGTGAGTTTCAAGCCTACACCATAAGTAACATCACACATTTCTGACCTCCACCATCAGAAGTACTTGCCATGGGTATCTTCCTGATCCCAGAGAAGTGACAGCCAAGCCACCCAAGCTGCAGCAGGAAATATCAATGCTGCTTGTTGAATGTTTGTTTGTTATGCAGAAGTTGCTGACATACACAATCACTTACTAGATGTATGTCCTTGTCAAATCGTTTCACTTCCTGGGCTTTGGTTTCCTCATATGTACACTGGGATAGCAAATCATACCCACTTTGAAGGTGGGTACTTTGGGAACACTAGGTAAGGTGTTGCATGAAAGCTATTAGCACAAGCCCGAAATGTTGAAGGTACTCAGTGTCGCTTCCCTACTCCTGATACTCAGCACATTGTGGAGTGCGTACCATGTCTAAGTGAGTGGGGCAAGTTGAAGTTATGCTGGGGTGTCATTTTGAGTAGCAGCAGAAGAATGGGCTGGTTGGGAGAGTGGGTGTGGGTCGGGGTCATGTGTCCCTGGGGAGTGTGGTTGGGTGGCAGTGGGGGAAGGGGTTGATTTCTTTCAATCTTACTTAGAAGTACAGAAGCAGGGTAGCCTGATAGATGTCCCTGATCAGGTGGTGGTGTCTCCACTGGAACTCAGCGGCTGATGCTAGCACGTCTCCAGAGCCTCTGGGGAGGCTTCCAGGCTTGTGTTTCCCACCCACTGCCTGCTTCCTAGTAAATGATTCCTGCTTCAGAACATCCCCCACTTGCTACCAGGCCAACTTTCCACAGGCTGGCTGCGTCAGAGAGTTTAGCGGATGGAAGAGTGCTGGCGCTCTCCTGCTGAGCAAATCAATCCCTTTTGGCCACAGTGTCCTGCACATAGCAGCGTCGAGGTCATTCCCACTGGTAGGGCCATCATTATCCCTGTGGCGCCTGATAAAGGTGCTACTGGGAATGCCTCCATTATTGCCCAGAGTGTAAGAGCACAAATACCTGTGATTATGGGGCCAAAAGCAGTTACCTCTCCCCATGTGGGGTCTCTTTATCTTGCTTTCATTCCCTTTCTCTTCCCTTCGCCGTGACTGATAGATTATGAGGGACAGAAGGAGAAGGGGATGCTCCCACTCTCTTCCATTTGCATTTCTAGGGGTGAGGGCGTTTATGCAAATCAGTCTTCTGCAGAAACTCCTCAGCCTGGCATCAAGACCCTTCGATATCTGGACCCAAATGACCTCTCCTGTGACTCTCTCTGCCCCTGTCACTAACACTGCAGGGGCCACTCATTCCTCTATTAATTCAAGCCTAACCCATGTTTACTGTGGGCGCTGCAATGGACAGCTGATGAAGGCAGAGTTCCTTCCTCTGAACCCTTCACAGTCCTTGTAATGCTCTTCTTGCTTTGGATGTGGCCCTCTGTGCTTGGAATGTCCTCCCTCCTTCCCTCTTTTTCCTTTCTGCCATCCCCCCCCTTCCTTCCTTGCCTCCCTCTTCCTCTTTTTCCTCCCTTGCTTCCTTCCTTCCTCCCTCTTTTCTTCTCTCCCCCCCCCGCCCCCCTTTCTCACACCTCTCTTTCTCCAGCAAAGTTATTCATTGATTCAATCCTTATTTTAAAGGCACCTGCTTTGTGCACCCTTGCCATGTATTCTGGGCAGTTTTTCCATGATCCCAAAGAGTTCTTTCCAGTTTTTTTTTTGCATTATGTTTGTTACGTAAATCTCTATAATGCACTACCGTATGTCTGTCTCCCGACCTAGAGTGAGGACCCTGTGGACAGAAAACACGTCCTGTTGATCTATCTTGTGGCACCTAGGATCCACTCAGTAAATATTTGTGGAGTGAGTGAACAACTGAATGAAGGTCTTGGGTTTTCACATTGTGATCCACTTCAGCTATTGTCAAAGTCGTCCTTCTCAATCCCCACGGAGCTGATGGGGCGGCAGTCAGCAGGGATGCCTCATTCAAAACAGATGAAGCTGAAGTTTCCCTTACCCACAAAAGGGCCATCTGTCATTGGTCCCGACAAGATCTGTCCCCCTGGCTCTCCAGCCCCTTGTTTGCACAAGGATTGGTACCAGTTCCTGAGGAAGGCCACCTTTCTGTAGCTCAGACCCCCGTGGAGGGTTTCATTTTCGACAGCAGCCACATCACTTAATATTAATCAGACCTGTGCTGGGGGTGGGTTGGGGGAGGAAAGTCCCACTAATGAGTGACTCTGCAGCTGGCAATCTGTTAGATTGTGTGTTGGGGCTTAATGTGTGATTTCATGGCTTTTCACGGTCTCTAAACTGCAAATTCAAGATTATTTGAAAACATTTTATTTAATTTTCATGCTTTTTTAATCAAAAAAAGTTAAAAGACTAATAATATTTTATGGGAAGTTATAAAATGTGCTCTTTGCACACAAAATGGAAACGCCTTCCTTAGATGAGTAACTTGAGTGTATACTGAGAGAGGACTCCATAGGGGCTCTGGTGAGGAAGGGCGGGTAGGTTTTGGAGACAACTCATTCTTCCAGGTGATGTCCATCTAGGGGGACTGTGATTCTCCAAGTTCATTCGTCATCCCCACTGCCCCACACCCCAACCTTTTCATATGGAAGTGACTTGGCAGTGAGCACTTGTGGGGAGGGCTGGTGTCTGGCCATTTTTATACTTCGGGAGACTTGCCTGGTGTCTGTCATGGGCAGGTGTGTGGAAAATGTTTTCTGAATGCGTGAATAAATGAATGAGGGAAGGGTTCTCCATACTCTCCTTCCAGCAGTCCATGGAGACCCGAAAGCATTCACTCTGTCTTTCCCCCATCACCACTGGAAGCAGAAACAGCAGACAGAGCTGAGCTCCTGGCTTGGCGAAAGGGTGCTCTGCAAGGATGTGGGTATAAGAATGTTTGCATTTTGCTTTTTACTTCGGTGAAGTCATGATCTACCTATTGCTTAATTCAAAATCCCAGACCCAGAAGGACCCTAGAAACCTGAAGTTGAACTTCTTCACTTTATAGATGAAGAAACAGAGTTAACATGAAGAGGCTCCTTGCTTAAGGACAAAGTCAGGACCTGAATCCCACTTTTCTGCTCCTTCCTAATTAATTTAAAAAATAGTTTTTCCTGTCCTACTTCTTTCATCTCTCGGTGTGAGGTATAACTTTTCCTAGACCCTGCAACTTCCGGGTTTGCTCTGGGAGACACAATAGTTCCCTTTTCCTTCTTCCCCTTTCAACTTTGCAATGTTCTTTCTTTCTGCTTAAGGATCCTGGGGAGAAAACATTCTAGAAACCTGAAGGCATGGAAATGGACAGAGTCCTCTAGAGCAGGAGATCACACATAGCAATGAAGAAAGATGCCACCCTGCCTTGGCCTGAAAAGGGACTCAGTGACAGAGAGAGGGAGATGTGGTCCAGCTCTGGAAATGTTGAGGTTGGATCCAAACTACCTGGTGAATGCTTTTTCAATCACATAACTGGCAGAGCCCCAAATGTGGCCAGCTGACATGGTGGAGTTTGTGAGCTAGTGGAGTCCCCCAGCTCATTACCAATCCATGGGATAACGATGACCATCATCATAATAATCATTATCGCCTTAGACAGGCGTGGATGACAAAGACACCCCGGGGACGTCCTTTTGAAATGAGCTGCTTCTTAGCCAACCCTGACTCTCCAGAGTGACTTTCTAGAGAATTAAAGGATCATGAAGCTGAAAGAGGCCCTCTGAGATCATCAGTTCTGGCTTTCTGCCTTCAGACAGGACTAACCTTTATAGAATAGTTGCTGTATAGGAAATTGAACCAAACTTACTTTTATATGTTATTCTTGTGATAGTATCTCTGTTGAGCATTCGATTAAGAAATGGGTTTGATGAATCAGAAACCTAGGAGAGAAAAGAAAATATTAATGACTGGGCAGTACTATCCCAGGATGAACACTGCCTCCATGCATTCACCTATTCATTCATATTTACTGAGTGCCTACCATGTGCCAAACACCGTGGTGGCTGGAAATTCAGACATTAAATACACAGACTATGCTTTCAAGAAATCCCAGTCTAGAGAAAGAAGACAGGTGAGTAAATGAATGGTTATAATAGAATGTAAAGAGTGCTATGATAGAATCATAGGTGTGATGATATTAGAGGAAGTTCACTTACCTGGGGCATCTGGGGAGCTAAGGAATGAGATGAGTCTTGAAGGATGGGTGGAAGTTACAAGGTGCTTTGCTGGTAGAGTGTGCAAAAGGAGGGAAGGGTAAGGAAAAAAATTACATACAGAGAATATGTGCATACGGACATGAGGGAGTGAGAACTAGTTATACTTATGCAAGTACTTCTGGGGGAAAGATGAAAGGTGAGGCTAGAGAGGTAGGTAGGCAGGGGTTAGCTCATATCAGGCTTTGAATGTCATGTGAGGACATTTTAAGCTTTATTCTGTAGGGATGAGGAACCATCAAAGAGTTTTAAGTAGAGGGTAGGGAATGACATTTCAGGAAAGGGACAGTTAATCTAAGTAGACAGAGAGAAAGAGTACCCAGAAGAGAGGTATTAGGAGATGAAAAAAAACCTCTCTAAGACTATAGAACCTTATATCACTGCTTATTATCACAAGAATAAAATATACCATAAGCCATGCCATTCAGTCAACCAATCATCCATCCACACGTCCATCCAACCACCCACCCATCCATCCATCCATGCATCTATCCATGCGCCCATACATCCAATCAATATTTACCGAGTGCTTATTACAAGCCAAACATTGTACTAGATGTTCAGGGATCAGTTCTCATTCTGTACCCATGCCCTAAGGTCTCCAAATTCCTTCTTTGGGAGAACAAGGCAGGCTTCGAGGGTCTTAAACCAGAGGACCACCACTTGGAGACTGTGATGTGCCCTCAAATAGCTGTGCACACTGTTTTATTTACCACCTCCCTTCTACTCAGTCTTTTCCAAAGTATGAGGATCCATCTAGTCATTTCTCTCCTACTTCTCTCAGTTCTGCAATTTATGCCTCAGCTGCTAATTGGATGCTGTGACACATCAGCATTTTAGATTTGATTTATTCTGAGGGCGGGAAAAATTGTAGCAGATGATGATTATTATTATTAGATAAGCAACAGGTAATTTTTAGTTTGGAGAAAGCACAGACTGTTTATTTTCCCTCCATCTGTCTCTCCTTTCCCACACAGTTTCCTGGGTGTGTTGTGGTGAGACAAACGCACACTGGTGGGGGGCTTGGTGAGTGACAATGCTCAGTGGAGTTTTTCAAAGCCACCCCCAAATGGAGAGAAGTCCCAAAGCAAACACTGCTGCTCCTCAGAAGCTTTTGTGGCAAATTTAGCTTCTCCTTTGACATCCTGTTTGGCCATTTAAAACATAGCTTGAAGCCACCTGTTTGTGCCAATTCATATGAAAAGAGAGACAAAAAGATACTGCCATGGCAGGTAAGGAATCTGCTGTCCCCCTTAAGTGGGTGCCTTGGGCTCCTGGTACCCGGTGAGTCTGGACAGCGCTAACGTTGGGACTGGACCCTTTTGAAAAGCTGATTAAAAATAACTGAAAAATTTCCAAAGTGCACACAGATGATTTGTGGGCTCTAGTGTGTTCGAGGCGTGGGAGGGAGGATAAAGTATGTACTGGGTATAAGTGAGCTTAAGTGGGAAGTTAATGGTGTGTGATTGAGCAGTAATTACAGCCAAACCTCAGCTCCCTGTGGTCATGGGAAGGATGGGGGATTAGAAGGGGACAGAGATAAATAAAACCCCCAGATAAACAATTCCCTTATTTTAGCCAACAACTCCAACCTTTCAACGACTCAGCTTTCAGCAGGGTGCCATCTCTAGGGATCTGCTTACCTAGAGGTGGGGGCCTCTCATTTTCTATGCCTGCCTACCAGGCAGGGAGCTGGGAAGAAGAGGCAGAAAAACCAGAAGGAGGGAAGGACCACCAGAGCCTGTGTGCCCTTAGTGCTAAGGGCTTAGGTTCATCTCATTTCTAGGCCCGTGCTGAGTACAGGACCCACCTGTGTCCCACACTCAATCAGTGTTTCGGGATGAGTAAATGACAAATCTCAGCTTGGATAACTCACTGTGAAGCATCTGGGAGTTGATTATGTTGGACAAAGATAGAAATGCTGTGGCTTATTTTGTTTGAGGTCTGGCCAGAAAGTGTCAGCTTTGCTCAGGAAAAGACTGGAAGCATCCCTAGGGGCCAAACTGGCCTGAGAAGGTGCAGGGGCTAGTCATCACCTTTTCACTGACTGCAGGGGCAGAGGCGGAAGTTCCTCCAGCAACCTGCAGGGATGCAGCCAAGACCTGTGTCAGTATTCTTGGTGCACAGCGTGCTCCTGCCAGAGCTGGTGAAACACGCCCATAGTTTGCTGTTGAGGAGGCTGACTTCCTGGAGTATCAATCACCCTGTCAGCTGTAATGTGCCTGAGCTTCCAGGATGACATCTGCTGACTCAGGTGCTTTGAGCAAAGTGAGGCAGTCAAGGGCCAAGGCTGAAGCACCCACCAAAGGACGGGCATTGTTGGGCAGCCCAGGCTGGCTGACATGGAACCCTGGCATCGGGAAAGCCAATGAAGGAGGTGAGCTCCCAGGCATGCATGATGCAATATTGTGACACAGCAATGAGCATGGCCCAGGATGAACACACTAGCTGTTATCAATATCATGACTGAGGCTGGTTGAGGGGTATGGGAATTGGCCTTGTGCTTGTGGGTAGCATAGGGATGTGGGGGAGATGTTTATGAATATCATGTTCTGTCTTCTTCATCTCAGTTGCTTTCTCCATGCTCTGTTGCAGAGGCATATAGTGTGAATAAGGTCATAGTATTAAAATCAAGGAAGACCTGGGCTCCATTCCTGGATGGGCTGTTAAGAGCTACATACACTTGGGTGGAAAGCCAAGATTCTCTGAGCCATTTTCCTCATCTGCAAGATAAGGACACTAATGCCTACCCCACAGACTCATTATTTGGGTTAAGTAATAAAATCTCTGTAAAATACACATCTCCATTGCCTGGAATTCAGGAATCTGTGTTCATTATAACAGGGTCTGTGACAGCACCACGAGGTGTAGGGCAGGGACTGGCAGGATCCGTGCTAGGATCAATTTTCTTTGGGGCATCACATCAGGTACTCGGAAGGCACGGCAGCCTAAAAATATGCTTCCTTGGCCAACAGCCCCTTCCTATATTTGCCGATGACAAGCTACAGGAGTTTGGTGGCCAACATGTCACAAATGCCTCTGCCCAATGTACAGTTCTGCCCAGGCCACCAAAAAGGCCTGACGGGAACCAGGTGAGGGAGAGGAACTCAGGAGGTGGCATGGGCTCTGGAGAAGGATGACCAGATGGCAGAAAGTGCCTATTGCAAAGGGTGATGCTTTTGGGGAGGGAATAGTGGGTATAGTGCCTGGGGTACCCCCATGCCTATTGTCCTAAGCAGTGATGATGTCACCACGAGAACTCTGTTAAAAACCCCCCAGTAGCAAATGCTGGATTTCTATTGATCATATCCACCAGATTCCAAGTTTCAACTGGGGCACCTCCTCTCACGATCTGGCCAAAACTTCCCAAGGGGCTGACACGGCAACTTCCAACTTTTGGAACTGTCACACATGCCTTTTGTTTTTTTTTTCTCTCTCTCTCTCTTTCTTTTTCCAATTGGAAAGACATTTCTTCTTTGTCCATTTTCTTTTAAATGTGCATACCTGCTTCACTCCATATCTGTCAAAATGCTCAAGGGGAGTATTTTTTTTTTTAACAACTTAGAATTTTCACAGCTGGAGATCTGTCGTTGTCGTTGACTGTTAGGGAGGTGTAGAGTCTCCTAAGAATGTCATAAAGTCAGCCATGGTGATCTTTGCTTAATTTCTCCTGGGGATACTTACGAGGGAAAGGGGAGGATGGGAGGTGATGTTCAGAGCACCTTCAGGGAAGCTGGAGGGAGCTGTTCAGGGCAGTGCGGGAGGGGAGGGACATCCCACATTGCCCTTGCATCTCTGTTTCCAAGGGGCAACTGGTGGACAGGAGTGTGATCCTGTGGGCTGTCAGGGAGCCACCCCTCCCCTTCTGTTGCATCCTTTTGAATCTTTTGCATGATGTGGGACCTGAAGCCTGTCCCTGGATCTAGCACCCTTTTTCTTTCTGAGACAAAGGCTGCCTAAATCCTCAGGCCCCTGATGCTATGAAATGGAAGAACCATCATTTTGTTGCGTCTTCATGAAAGAGACCTCTTTTTTCATAGATCTCATGGATATAAAAGTCACCACCCTGCAGCTTTTCCTGGGCATGGACATCACCCCTTTTGTTATTTCTAAGATCCAACAGAGACTAAGCTGGTATTCCGACCTGGGGTGGGAATGGCAAGAAAAGAACGAAAGAACGAAAGACACTTACTTTTATAAATATAGAAACTACCACCAATCCATTAGGGCTCTTTGCAGCTTCTGTGACATTTGTGTATAACTCATGGTTATAGTGGATGAGCTGCACCTGGCAGGAGGGAAAAACAGCAGTAAGAACAACAGTCTCACATGAAAAGGTGTAAGGCACAGCATAGCCACCCTACAGAAGGGTTCACCATAAGGTGTATTGTAGAACAATTGTAAAGGCAATCTTGTAATTGAAAGCAATTCAGGGAGGTGTGTGTGTGTGTGTGTGTGTGTGTGTGTGTGTATAATGCATGCACACACACACACACACACACACACAGAAAAGAACCCATACATATTTGCAAATGTTTTCTGGTAATCATCATGCCTTTAATAAGCTCAGTGCCCATCTGGCTCTGGCTCCAACCCAGGACATTCCCCCTAAAGTGTGTGTAAAGTGAGTTTCCCTTATTAGGAGTAGAACTGCCCTGTAGGGGTGGACGCGCTCTCCCGGCTGCATCCACAGCTGTCACTGGCACTGAGTGACTCTTCCTCATGGCCTTGGGCAAGCAGGGAATGGTTAGGTTCTGAGTTAGCCCAGTGACTCTGAGAGGACAGTGGCCAGCCTATGAAATGCCAACGTCCTGACAGAGAGAGAGTGATGGCTGAAGCTCCTGATGCACCAGTCTGCCAAGGTCATCTGACCGTGCGGGACTCAATTCCCTCCTTGCTCAGTGAAAGTCAGCACTCTGCTTGTTGAGCCTTTGTGCCATAGTTAGTGTGGGTAGCACATGGAGTCTTGGATCTTGGCTCCAGGAAACTAGGGTTTCCCTCTTTTACTTAATTTTTTGAAAATTATTTTCTAAGAAATTTTGAAACATAGCACACATACATGTTCAACTAATGCCCCACCAATTTTTAGCCATATGAATAATTTACTCTACCTCACTGAGACTTGATTGCTTCCTCTGAAAAACAGGTGTGATTTTCTCCTTAGAATTCATCTCAGGCTGTGGTTTTAAAATAGATTTTTTAAAAAATCATGGAGGTATAATATTTGTAACAAACTAAAAAAAGTTTCCCTCCACCTTTGTGTAATCCTAGCCCAAGCAATATGACTATTAACAGCTTAGCATCTATCCTTCCAGATATATATTTTTTATGCTTATAGATCACACACAGATACACATGTAGGGTTTAAGAAACCATATAGGTCTAAGATCTATAAATTCCTAGGATCATCTAGGATCCTAGAAATTTTCTAGGATTGATAAATTCCTAGAAACACACAACCTACCAACACTGAATCAAGAAGAAATAAAACCTGAACAGATTAATACAAATAAAGAGAACTGAAGTAGTAATCAATATCCCACCCCCCAACAAAGAAAAGCCCTGGACCAGATGGCTTTGTGGGTGAATTCCACCAGTCATTCAAAGAAGAATGCATACTGATCCTTTTTAAATTCTTCCAAAAAATTGAAAAGAGAATACTTGCAAACCTGTGAGGCCAGCATCATCCTGATACCAAACAAAGCCAAAAACTTTAAGAAAAGAGAATTATAGGCCAATATCCCTAATGAACACAGAGGCAGAAAACCTCAGTAGAATTCTAGCAAACTGAATTCAATAACACATTGAAAGCATTATACATCAGGACCAAGTAGGATTTATTCCTGGGATGCAAGGATGGTTTAACATATGTAAATCAATCGGTGTGACCTACCACATTAACAGAATGAAAAATAAAAACCACATGACCATCTCAATAGATTTAGAAAAAGCATCTGGCAAAATTCGCCATCCGTTCACGACAAAAACTCTCAACAAAAGCAGGTATAGAAGGAACTTACCTCCACACAATAAAGGCCATATATGAAAAGCCCATAGCTAACATCATAATCAATAGGGAAAAACTGAAAACTTTTTCTTTAAGATCCATTACAAGGCAATGATACCCAATCTTTCCACTTCTAGTCAACATAGTGCTGAATGTCCTAGGCAGAGCAATTAGATAAGAAAAAGAAATAAAAGGCATCCAAATCAGAAAGAAAGGAGGAAAATTATCTCTCCAGATGAAACAATCATATATGTAGAACACACTGAAGATTCACCCACAACAAAAAACTGTTAGCACTAATAAATGAATTCAGTAAAGTTGCAGGATACACATTCAGTACACAAAAATTGGTGGCATTTCTATACACTAACAATGAAGTATCTGAAAAGGGAATTAATAAAGTCAATCTCATTTACAATAGCAACAAAAAGAATAAAATACAGTTGACCTTGAACAACACAGGTTTGAACTGAGCTGGTCCACTTACATGCTGATTTGTTTTGTTTTGTTTTTTTTTTTATAAATACAGTACAATATTGTAAATATTTTTTCTCTTCCTTATGATTTTCTTAATAACATTTTATTTTCCCTAGCTTACACAGATAAGCTTACCTGTTACCTTAACACAGGTATGTACAAAATATGTGTTACCTGACTTTATGTTATCTGTAAGGCTTTTGGTCAATAGTAGGCTATTAGCAATTAAGTTTGTGTGAAGTCAAAAGTTCACAGGGATTTTTGACTTCATGGGGTTGGTACCCTTAACCCTCACATTGTTCAAGGCTCAACTGTACTTAAGAATAAGCTTAACCAAAGAAGTGAAAGGGTTGTACACCAAAAACTATAAAGCAGTGATGAAAGAAAATTAAAGAAGACACAGATAAATGAGAAGTCATCCTGTGCTCATGGGCTGGAAAAATTAATATTAATACTGTTAATGTTCATACTACTATTCAATTAAGTCCCTATCAAAATTCCAATGGCATTCTTTACAGAAATAGAACAAACCTTCCTAAAATTATTATGGAACCACGTAAGACTCTGAAATAGTCAAAGCAATCTTGAATAAGAAGAACAAAGCTTCCTGATTCCACAATATACTTCAAAGCTATAATAATTTTATGTTAGTATAGTACTGACATAAAAACATGTATGGACTGGTGGAACAGAATGAAGGGCCCAGAAATAAATCCATACACTTATGGTTAACAGATCTTCAACAAGTATGCTAAGAATACACAATGGGCAAAGGATAGTCTCTTCAGTAAAAGATGTTGGGAAAATTGGATATCCCATGAAGAAGGATGAAATTGGACCCTATCTTACATCATATATCAAAGTTAACTTAAACTAAAGACTTATAGATAAGACCTGAAATGGTAATATAGTAGAAGAAGACACAGGGAAAAAGCTTCTTGGCAATGAGTTTTTGGTCATTACACCAAAAAGTACAGGCAATAAAAGCAAAAGCAGAGAAGCAGGATTGTCTCCAACTAAAAAGCTTCTGCACAGCAAAGGAAACAATCAAACAGTGAAAAGGCAACCAATAGGATGGAGAAAATATTCTCAAACCATATATCTAATGAGGGGTCAATATCCAAACTATATAGGGAACTCATACAACTCATTAGCAAAAAACCAAATAGCCTGGTTAAAAATAGGCAAAGGACTTGAATTGACATTTCTCAAAATAAGACACACAAATGGCCAATAGGTACCTGGAAAGGTGCTCAACAGCAACAGTCGTCAGGAAAATGCCAATCAAAACCACAATGAAATATCACTACACACTTGTTAGAATAGCTATGGTCCAAAAGACAAGAGATCACAAGTGTTGGTGAGGATACAGAGAAAAGGGAACCCTTGTAGTCAGTTGATAGGAATGTAAACTGGTATATCACCATCATGGAAAACACTATGGAGGTTCTTCAAAAAGTTAAAAATAGAACTACCATTTGATTCAGCAATACCATTCTGGGTATAGATCCAAAGCAAATCTGGATCTCAAACAGACATCTTCAGTCCTATGTTCATCGCAGCATTATTCACAATATCCAAGATATGGAGATAACCTAAGTTTCTATTGATGAATGAATGGATAAAGTAACTGTATAAAGGAAAATAAGATGGAATATTATTTATCCATAAAAATGAAGGAAATCCTGCCATTTGTGACAACACGGATGAACCAGAAGGACATCATGCTAAGTGAAATAAGGCAGACCCAGAAAGACAAATAGTGTCTGATCTCACTTATGTAAAGCATCTAAAATAGTCAAACTCATAGAAACACAGAATAGCTTGGTGGTTGTCAAGGGATGGGGGAGGGAGGGGAAAATGAGAGGTTGGTCAAAGGGTTCAAAGTTTCAGTTATGCAAAATAAATGAGTTCAGGAGCTCTGAGTACAGCCTGGTGATGATAGTTAACAATAGTGCACTGTATACTTGAAATTTGCTAAGAGTACAGTTCTTAAATCTTTATACACGCACGCACAATAGTAACTATGTAGAGGTGATGGATATGTTATTTAGTTTGTCTGTGGTGATCTTTCCAAAATATATTCATATATCAAAACATCAAGCTACACACCTTAAACATATACAATTTTTACATTTCAAAGAAAACTCAAAAAGTTGTTAAAAAAATGAATAAACCCAGTAACAATGGAATCATTTCTAAATATGATTGTGGACTTGATTTGTTAAATTTAAAAATAGTTTGTGGCTGTCTTTATAAGTCAGTGTGTACAGAGCTACCTAAGTCTTTACAATAGCTGTACAATTTTCTGTTGCACGAATGCCCCACAACACATTTAACTAGCCTCTTACTAGCTTTCTGGTGGTTTCAATTTTTTCTTCTCTCTGATAAACAATGTCACAGCAAGCTGAGCATATATCTCTCTGTAGTGGTGTTAACATTTTCCACAGGCTGATTTGAGAATCTAGTAAGATAGTGTATGTAAAATGGTTTTGTGCCTCTGAAAAGTTTAAGTGTATTCATTATTACCAATATCCTGTAACACATTAAAAAAAAGGAAGTGAAGTTTCAGAAGGCTAAGGAAGTCAATGATAAAAAAACAAAAAAAAGGAAAAACGTGCTTTTCTTTGGTTTTTGAAAAAAACGGAGTGCCTGGGTGGTTCAGTTGGTTAAGTGTCTGATTTGTGAGTTTGAATCCTGCATTGGGCTCTGCATTGGCAGTGTGGAGCTGGCTTGGAATTCTCTCTTCCTCTCTCTCTGCCCCTCCCTGGTTCATGCTCTCTCTCTCTCTCTCAAAATAAATAAACTTAAAAAGGTAAACCACCTCTAACACAGTGGTTTGCAACCTTCAGGGTGCATTCAAATCACCTGGGTGCTTTTAATACCCACCTGTGCTTGCTCCCCCAATTCTGATTTAATTGATTTGGGGTGGGGACAGAGCTCCGGGATTTGTTAAATGCTCTCCAGCTAGTGGGCAGCTGAAGTGGAGAACCAGTGCAACATAAGCAATGAGCATCCACATCCCATCAATGCCCAATCGCGTGGACAGAACCTTGGATCTGAGAAAACCCTGAACATCTTGAGTCAGTAGAGCTTTTCATGGAGGGAGCACGGTATTGCTGCTCTTGAAATATCCTACGTGCGTATTGCTTTGTCACTTCTTGTGCGTTTTGCCAATGGTGGCAGATGGTCATACAGCAGCTCTTCTGCAATCAGAGAGTCAACCATAGGCAGGGGCTGGCAAGTGTGGTCTGCCAGTTTATCAGGCAGGTTGTTCAGGCCTATGCTTATCATTTGCCTTCCTCCCTCCCGCTCACCCACACACACAGCCAGGACTTTCTGCAGGTGGAGAAGTGTTGCCATGTGGAAGAACCAGGAGCTGTGGGGGACCTGCCACACCCCCTTCAGTGTTGAGTAAGCTTCTTAATGAGAATCAAAACACATCCTGCCATCTGCTAAGATCTTCCCACCAGGTGACCTACAAAGCCACCTGGGGACGTGCCAGTGCTACAGGGTATGCCTTGAAATTTCAGCGTGTTCTGAGAACCTGGCATTGGAGAGATGGGAAGTGGAAGGCAGTCCAGTGGAGTGGTTCTTCTCTCCAAATTACAAGACTGAAAAATGCAGGAAGAAGTCTCTTGAGCCACGAGGAGGCCCACAGGGTGGCATTCTGTAGGGGCCAGGGACTGTGAGAAAGGGGATGGTAAATATAGGGGTGAGGCTGTGCTCTGCTCTAAGCTTAAGTCGACACATCTGGCATCTTGATCTGATGTCTTGCCTCCTCTTTGTTCCAAGGTAACTTGGCTAGGATTCTGAGATCATGAGCTCTGGTTCTTATTAGGAGTCATTGATGGCCCGCTTCTTATGTTAGGTTGAACCATGTGAAATTGACTTTTTGATCTACCAAAATGGTGATTTTACAGAATTAATATAATCTTAAAGCTATTTTGAATACAGCATATTCCCCCTCCCAAGGCATACAAATCAGATGTTAAAAAGATCCATAGTGCTTTCCTACTCAGTGTGTACTGCAGGGACCAGCAGCTCCATGGCCTCCAGAAGGGAACTTGTTAGAAATGTAGAGTCTTGAGCCCTACTCTAGATCTCCTGCATGAAAATCTGCATTTTAGCAAACCCCCAGTGATTTGAATGCACATGAAACTTGGAGAAACACTGGTTTAGCAGACACTGTTTGTTGGCTGGCAGAGCCCTGTCGTGTCTGGCTGTTCCCTGCTCTTCTGGTTCATTTAGACTGGGTTGAGGGGTATGTGAATTATGTATGTGAGGAGATGGGCTGAGTCCAGATCATAGAAGGCCCAGAAGATGACCTATGGAAGGGTTCTGAGCAGAGGGTAAGATAATCAGCATGGGCTGTAAGAAGGCAGATTAAAGCAGGGAGAGCCTGGAGGGAGGGAGGGCATACTTTCAGGAGGCAGCTATTTCAGGCAGACAGTGTTCTGTAGGAGCCTCAGAATGTGTATGTGTTTGGGATGAGTGGGAACTCCCAAGCCTCAGAACTGTCAGGAGCCCCAGAAGACCCTACGAGGCAGCTTGGCAGTGGCCAGGCTTCCTGTTTCCACTTGTCAGGACACAATTCTGGCATTAAAGCAAAGAGCAGAAGATGCATGGGGCCTGCACCAGATCACGTACCACGAGTAGGGCTTCCCTGTGAAAAAGAGCTACCTTCCAGGTCCCTTAGTGGCAATTATAGTTCCTGCAGCTGTTGCTTTGTTCATCTGCAGCCAGGCACCGGGATGCCAATCAAGCACCCACTAACCACTCACAATGTGCGTGGTGTGGTTGGGGGTGGGGGAAGAGGGTCTACTGTTGGTCCTGCTGTTGATTTGGGCTGGTGGGGGGAGCAGCCACGTACAGGGTGTAGCTTGCTAGTTAGATTGGCAGGTGGATTCTGAAAGGGATGTCTATGGATTACTTCTTGCCAGTTACAGGTAATATCTTAAAACCCAATGCCTACAAATTTAGAATTTTTAATAATTTGCATGAGCACTCAGGTATGGCCTGAGACTCAACTTTGGGGTTTACTCAAGGTAATCAGTGTCTGACATGAAATAAGGGGTAGCAAGTGGATGTTTGACCTCTTAGCAAGTGCAAGGAAACGAAGACAAGAGGGGACAATGTGGAAACTGCTCACAAAAGCAAACTCTTTGGGGGCTATTAGTGACATGCTAATTAAGCACCAAGTTTAGTTATTCATTAAAGAGATGCCCCAAGGGCTTTTGCCAGCCTCATTGGAATTACCATGTGAAGTGTTAACCCTGGATTACAGGAAATTATTTTATAATCTTGACTTCTTACTAATTTAGATGGGTACCCTCGTAGAGGGAAATGTAAGGCTGAGAAATAGCTATCTTAGAGGATGAAATAAGGTATTGTTGGTTTTTTTCATGATGCTCAGATGCAGCTCAGAGCCTGACACCAGGGTCCAGCACATTCTCTGTACTTAAGTCCTTCGTGAACTCATGGGACTCTTCCTTGTGGCACTAGCTTGAACCTTGTGTTCTCATCCCAGAACAAGCTGCTTCACTCAGAGCTTTACAGGGACCTGGAATTCACTTGTTCAAAAAATCTTGGAAGGCCAACTGCATGCCGAGGCCAGCTGGGTAAGACAGATGAAGTCCTTGACCTCCTGGAGATGATTTCAGACAGTATCAAGAGCTTTGAAGGAAACAAACAAGACTTTGGCTTGCAAACTGGATGGCAGTAGTGGAGGAAATGGGGGCAGGGCATGTGGGAGCGGGGAAAAAGGTCAGGAAGTGTATTGTTGGTGAAGGCTTGTCTGCAGAGGCGACATCCAAGAACGACATCCATTCGTTCTGATGACGAAAAGGAGCTGGGCATACAAGACTAGAGGGAGGCTCCTAGCTGGCAGAGAGAACAGCCTATGCAAAGGGGTAGGGACAAATGGCTGAGTATGGCTGGGAAAGGGTGAAGGACCAGCTCATGGAGGGCTTTGCTGATAATGGTAAAGAGCTTTGATTTTATTCCAAGTGCAACTGGAAGTCACTGGTTTTAAGGAAGAAATCACTTGACCCAAAGTGCGTTTTTGAAAGATTTCCCAGGGCAGAGTGGAGACAGAGGAGATCTTGCCTACCCTTCTTTACCTTACAGCTCAGTTCTAGCCTCAGCTTCTCCAGGAGGACATCCTCCATGAATCACTGACCTTGAGCATCAAGTGCAGCTCCTCTCTGCTCCATGGCGCTCTCATCCAGGGTCAGGTTCAAAATATTTTACAGCTGGGATGGCCTAAGTACTGTGTGATCAGAACAGATGTAAGCCATAGACAGCTGGTACAATTGCATGGGCTCTGGATGTTATTGTTGACATTAGTCACCATCGTCATTTGTTGATAATCATCACCAACACTTGCTGAACACTTATTTATGAGAGAGATAACACCAGCAGTAACATCACCTCATTTAACCCTCGCAAAATTCCATGAGTTGTGCCGTTAGGTCCATTTGAGTCATGGGGACACCGGGCCTCCATGAGGTGCATTGCTCAAAGGAGTGGTAAGAGTTGGGATTGCACGTAGTTCCTATGCCTGTAGAATTCACGCTCTACTCACACTCATGCACCATGTTATTTTGCAGCTCTTCTTTTCTCTACCTTTGAGTAAACATCTCATGGGCAGGAATGCCTTTCATCATATCATATCCTCTGTGCCTGCCATGGGACTTGCTTGGAGGAGATGTTGGCAGGTGTTTGCTGAATGAATCCCAATTTGCATACTACAGATTCTTCATCCTGGAAGGGGCCTCAGAGAAAACCCAGGCCAGCCACTTCTTTTAAAAATGAAGAAACTGAGGGGCTCCTGGGTGGCTCAGTCGGTTGGGCATCTGACTTCAGCTCAGGTCATGATCTCTTGGTCCATGAGTTCAAGCCCCGCATCAGGCTCTGTGCTGGCAGCTGAGAGTCTGGAGCCTGCTTCGGATTCTGCGTCTCCCACTCTCTCTGCCCCTCCCCCACTCATGCTCTGTCTCTCTCTCTCACTCTCAAAAATGAAGAAATATTTAAAGAAATTAAAAAAATATAAAAATGAAGAAACTGAAACCAGAGAGGTGCCTGCCCAAGATCATATGGTCAATTATACATTGATTCATTCCAAAGCATTCAGTGAGCAGCTACTAAGTGAGGGAGAAGAGTTGGAGTTGAACAGAGAGGCAGACCAGACCATGGAGAGCCTGGCAGGCCATGCTAAAGGGTCTGGACTCCACTCTAAGGGTGGTGGAGAATTGTGTTTATGACTATACTCTTAAGACCACAGGCAAAGCTTCTGTGCCTCATAATGGAAGTGAGGAGGCTGACTTGTCTCTGGTGACAAGTATCTCAGCTTCCAAGCTGGTAGGCCATCTTTACTAAATGAGCAAAACTGCTGCAAGCAAACTTCCAAGTCGACAGCAAGTTGTCCTTGTCACTGGTTAGGCTGAGAACAGCCTGTGGTGTAAAGGTCTCAAACCGAGCTCACACTTTGCAGCAACGAGGTGACCTGCAGGTGCATGCCAGGCTGCTGCTTGTTCACCCTTCATGCCTCGGCATGGCTGGCCAGCTGTGTTCTCAGACTCTGACATAGACACCTTAGTTCGTCTTTCTCAGTGTGGTGCTCCATTATCAGGAGCGCCTCAGTGAACCCAGGAAAGAGCAGCCTTGTAGCAGAAGACGACACACACAGCATTTGGAGTGATAACACCACCACTCTAATTTCCCCTGCTTAAATACCTCAGTGGTTTCCCAATGCTTCCGAGACAAAGACCCAAATCTGAGCACAAGCCTTGTGTGGTCCCTGGCTTGTGCAACCATGTCTCCTTGTTCTATGTGCTCTGGCCAGAGTGACCTTTTAGTCTCCCTTACACACCATGCTTCCTTCTAGGACACCATTCCCTCACCTCTGTGCCTGCCTTTTATTTACAAACTCCTTTAGATCTGAGCTCAAGGGCCACCTCTTGAGAGAGATCCCCATAATCTGCCCTCATGGCATCCTGTGCCTTTCCTCTTTGAAACATATCACCGTTTTATTTCAATATATGGTGTGACTGATTAATGCTCATCACTTTCACTAGTCTTTAAGCTTCATTCAGGCAAGGATGGTATCTAATGGGTCCTGTGATGTCCCTTGTGTCCAGCACAGTACCTGGCACATATTAGCTGTAGCAAGGTAGCAACAATTGTAAAATGAGTGAATGAAGCCATGCAGGCTGGAGGTAATACAATAAAACGGGATGTCCGAGGGACAGGGAGAGCAAGGCACCTGGCTGAGCCGGTAAAGGGACAGCTTGGAATCCTAAAGGGTATCTCTAATGGGAACTCGCCACTGGGTACCCCTGGGCAAGGCATGCTCTCATTATGAACAGGGATAATAATATTAACTACTTCACAGAACTGTGCTGAGGATTTTATAAGACAAAATACAGAAAGCATTTAGCCCAAGGCCTGGCATCTAGTAAGCGCTCAGTAATTAGCTCTTCAGAATTACTAAACAAGCAATTGATAATAGAGCCCTCAGCTCCTGCAGAAACAGGGGTGAGGTGTGTGGAGCCGCCTCTTCTGGGTCCTGACTTTGAGTCTGTTCACTCAGGAAGCTTGAGCAAGATGTTGCCTGTTCAGAACCTGGATCATTTTCCAATTTATCTTGTTCCGTTCAGACACCCCG
This sequence comes from Acinonyx jubatus, assembly GCF_027475565.1. Lineage (NCBI taxonomy): Eukaryota > Metazoa > Chordata > Mammalia > Carnivora > Felidae > Acinonyx > Acinonyx jubatus. The sequence goes on along the minus strand of NC_069397.1, from coordinate 33,444,278 downwards.
TGTTCTGGAGCACCCCGTGTTCCAGGCACTGGATATGAGATGAGGGATTTTAAAGAGAAACATATTCCCAGTAGCTTATACTATAATTGAGAGGTTGGCAGGCTTTCTGTAGAGTGAGACAGTAAATATATCCAGCTACGTGGGTTATATGGTCTCTGACACAACTCCTCAAGCCTGCTTTTGTATGAAAGCAGCCACAGACAAAATATAAAAGAATGGGTTCCAGCAAAACTCTCTGGGTTCCAGCAAAACTCTATTTTTATAAAAATGGGTGGCAGGTCATAGTCTTCCAATCCTGCTAGCTTAAATTTGAGAGACGAATACAAAACTTCATGGGCATACGTTACCTGGTAAGTGTTCTATAAAGATAGGAAGAAAATACATGCCGAAGGAATATCAATATTAACCTCTCCCTTCTTTTTAGATGATATTGATTACCACTGTCACATTTCTATAGCCCTTTAAACATTTCAAGGACGGATTCAATTCAGGAGAGTCTGATTCCTTCCAGTCAAGACACAAATTCCACCCAGCCTATACCAGACCCCAGGCATCCAGAGATGAATGGTGAATATTCGATTCCCTCAAGGAGCTCACCCATTGTACCCCATTTGTTCCCGAAATAGGCAAAAGATGAAACAAAGGCACAGAGAGGTTAGACAACTCTTCCAAGGTCACACAGCTAAGCGATTCTGGTCCACTTTGCTTTTGAGTGTACAAACATTTTCTTTCCACAAGAAAGGAAAGAGGAAAGGAAAGGTGTTTTGTATTTGAGAGCAGATCACATTTCAACATCGGTTGCTTGGAACAACAATTATAAGCTAGAACTTATTTATAGAGAGTCATTAGCAAGTTTGTCTTTATGTGGAAGAGCACACGGTCTGCGGTGGAGAAGGCAGTTTGATATTTACCAACTGCCACATTCTCACCCTAAGGTTTGGCAATTATCACTGTCTGCCTGGTGACTGATCGTTTCCTCCATTTTAAGACACAGAATGCAATTATGGCTAAAAATAAAAAGAAGTGCCTATAATTTCATTGACTAAAGACCCGCAAATATGGTCCAGCGATCACAGCAACCTATAAAACGTGAGTGAACTATGGTATTTTCTCCCAAAAGATAACACAACTTGGATTAAAAAAAATTTTTTTAATGTTTATTTATTTCTGAGAGAGAGTGTGAGTGGGGGAGGGGTAGACACACACACACACACACACACACACACACACACACACAGAATCCGAAGCAGGCTCCAGGCTCTGAGCTGTCTGCACAGAGCCCAATGCAGGGCTCGAACCCATGAACCGTGAGATCATGACCTAAGCCAAAGTCGGACGCTCAACTGATGAGCCACCCAGGTGCCTCTACACAACTTGGATTATTTGGTGTTTTTCATTGAGATGAATGATGGTTGACACAAGTGTTGAGTGCTATGTTTGGGTGCAGGAGGGTGCTGGAAAGGCATCCCTTTGAATCCAAACAAATGCCTCTTCTGTCCAAATAACCTCAGGCTAGTTGTCTATTCCCTTTGTGCCGTAGTTTCTTCATGTGTAATATGGGAATGCACCTAAGGATCGTCATGAGAATAAAATACAAAATGCACTACACTGTCTTTCAGGAACTAGGCAGGGTATAGTCAAACATGCAAAATAAACAAGGTGACGCATACGAAGTATTACACATATGAAAGGCAGTTATTCAATGTCCCTCGTTTTTCCTTCTGTGATGCAAAGACTGGACATACTTTCCTTCTTACTGGTTTCTGGACTTGAAATCTGTTGTCACAAAACAAATGGGATGCCAACAGTCTTCTAGAGAGTCCTCTCTTCTGAAGAGACATATTTCCCGCACCTTTACCAAGAACCAGTAAGTGAGGCTATTCCCTGATGCTTTTCTCCACCGCCTCCCACCATGAAGCATTCTGAAATAGCCGTTTCTAGAAGCCAAACCTTCTTCCCATGATCCTTTTTTTCAAAGCATCTGTATCCCTTCCAATGCTCATGAAAAGAAGCTGCAGAAAGTCAGAGCAGGATGCTCTCCGGGAATGAGGTCTGGATCCTCCTGGAACTATTAGCCAGTGGCTGCTACCTGCCAGGATGGAAAGTGACGCTTGCAGGTGTGTTCTGAACCTTGGCTGATTTTAATTAATGCTCTCACCACCGGCACCCTACTACTTCCTGCCTGTGCTCCCATGACCTCCTACGCATCCCAGAGAAGGACATGGATGAGGATCATCCACTGGTTCTGGAGTTAAATGTCTTGGGTTCAAGTTCTGGGTTATTTAGTCTCTTTGAGCCTCTATTTCTTCACGTGAGAAAACGTGATTCCAACATAACCTCGCAAAGAGTCAGGATGATTAAATGAGCTAAAGCATGTAAATGAGCTAAAGCACGGTTTAGATACTGTGCCTGGCACAAAGCAAGTACTCATTAAATGGGAGTTTTGGTTATTACTATTAGACATGTCTGGCTGCTGGGGCTCAGATAAAGGGAAAAGAGGCCCAGAAGGATGAAGTGACCTGTTATATTCCATAGATAAAAATGGAGCCAGGTCGTGAACACTTGGAGACTACATTTCTTGAGGTCGAGGTTGGTCTATTATTCATTTTTGCACCTTACTTTATCTTATTGTCATCTGATGCCAAGAACCTTCTGACGTCTTTTCTTTCTGTAGTTTGTATGATGAAAATGGTAGATGTACTCGCCATGTTGTCTCAAACTATCTATGCATTGACTCTCTTAGCCTCAATGTCATACTGTGGAAGAGCTTGTCCCCTGGGTGAAAACCCATGTTCCAGTATCTTCAGGTCATTTTTGTTCAATGTTTATTGAATAAGGAACTCCAGAGCCCACATAAATAGTATTAATGAAGGCTCATTTTGTTCTAATTATTGCAGGAATATCATGTTATATAGTTCCTTTGATTAAGACAAGAATCATTTTTCTGCCTCTATTACCCAGCATGTTCCATGAGAAATTTAAAGGGCAATAGGCCAGTGTCTCTTATAATCATATTTTCAAGAAGACTAAACGAATATTAGCTAGTGAAAAACAATATTATGTTAAAAATTATTTTTATTATTATTTTACTTTACATTTTTATTTTATGTATTTTGTTTTATTATTTTATTATGATCAAGTAGGTTTTGTATCAGGAATCAAGAGTAGGTCAATATTGGAAAAAAAACCTTCCGATGTAATTTGGTCGAATGAAGCAGGGGAAAAAAAGAACCATGAACATTTCAGGAAGGATTTACCTACATTTAAGTCACATCTATACCAACTTAATACCTATCTTAGTGGAATCATTTTTCATCTTGGCCCAAGAACATGGCTTTAACTGTTGACTCTTCTGACTTAACCAATGTGACGTTGGTTCTTCCATCTCTTAGACACCATAGAAACTGGTAAGTTACTCCTGTTTTATTGTTATGTTTAAAATGACTTCAGTTTTGAACTTAAAAAAGAAGAGTCCAGTGCTTCAACCTGATGGCCAGCATGTCTCTGTCTGGGGTCTGACCTCTGAGCTTGAAGAAGGAACAGCCTCCAAATGATCGTGTCTGTTTGAGGTCTGATCTCTGGGCTTGAAGAAGGAACAGCCTCCCAATGATCATGTGATGACTTGAGCATGTCCATGGGAGGCTGAGTCAGGCTCTGAAAGTTTCCTTCTCCATTGCTTTGGAGCCATTACCCACAGTGCAACGTGAATGACGTTCCAGGGGACCATGCTGCAAGGTTTCTGTCCTATTGTAGCTGTTTGTAAGTGTTTATGCACTCACTAGTTTAGATATAATTAAACAGTAGAGATCTGTCAAATATCCACAGGCAATGACCATTATTAGGTGCCCTGCAGCAGGTGCGTGCCAAGGCCTTAACTGAAAAGACTTCTGAGCCCCACTTTGCAGTCGGTCCTGGGATGAGCCAACCTCAGATCAGTGAGAAAAAGAGGAGCAATTAGACTCTTCCTATTAATTAGAGGCAGCTGTGTGGTGCTGGATTGCGTGAGGGCCTCGGAATCTCAAATTCTGGTGCTCAAGATCCAAGTTCTGTGTCTTACTGCTGTGTGACCTCAGGTAATCACCTAATGTTTTTCTGTCTCTGTTTCCTGATCTGTGATGTGAGGCCAACCACTTGTGCCTTCTAGGCTTTTGGGGGAAGGATTTGAGAAGTTAACGAATTATACATCTGGCTGTATTTTCAGCGAGTGGCATAATGCCTGGCGTATTCTATGTGCTTAGGTACTTGAAGGAAGCAATGCATGTTTGGAAAATCCTTTATATATGGTAATGCAATATATGCATAATGAAACATATACACATTTCCTTTTTATTCTGAACACTGGAGGACTCAATCTTTTCAGAAGTCTAACAAATGATTCCTACAGGTATCCTAGTGGGAATAGCTGGGGTGGGCAGGTTGGGGCTACCTGGATGATGTCTTTAGAAGAAAAAGAAGTCCTCTGAAGAATAGTGAGATAACAAAGGTTAAGTTAGGTGAATTATAGAGGCACAGAGCCCTATTGCTCCAGATTCTCAGACCAGAGCAAAGGAACCACCGGGCCAGACTCCAACTCTATAAACAAGTAACTCTACCAAGACTTTGATGACACATTATTCAGTCACATCTGCTTTCTGCAGAGGCTGTAAACAAGCCATCATGGAGGAAGGAAGATGAAATCCTCACAGACCTCTTGCCAACCCCCCATGTTTAGTCAGTGTTAATTCAGAAGAGTCACTTTCGATGAGTGCTTTCCTGCCTGTCGTATTAAGGGAAATCGAAACACGACATCTCTTAGATAAGAGAGGAAAGTTTTCTCTCCTCTTGTAAATCAATCTGTGAAGCAGTTTGGAAACGACGTTCATAAAACTAGGCTTTATTTTGTACACGTTAATTGTGTAAAGTGTAATACTTCACTAGAAACGCACACTTTCAAAGCCATTAAATAGACATAAACACCATCCACAGTGGATTGACTCTAGGGACGAGGAGTAGAAACAGCCCCAAGCTGGCAGTCAAGGGGACTGGGTTTCAAAGGACAGTTCTGCCACTCAGTAGTTGGGTGGGTCCTTGCTCCCGTTTAGACCTCAGGGTCTTTATCTGGAAACACAAAGATTTCAAGGACAGGGTTTTGTGCTTTCTAAAAAAAAAGAAAACAAAAAAAAAGCACGTTGGTGGGAGGTGTGGGCTGTTGCCTCCTGAGTTTTTGTCAAAATCAATTAAGTCCCATAAAATTGAAACCAAATATTTATTTGAAATACTTAAATGAAAGGTTATATGGAATATTTAAATGAAAGTTGCAGTAGGCAGCATGTTTAGGCCTGCAGTTGCAAATGGAATGATGATAGGGGGCCAAGAAGGTTGACAAGACCAGGGGGATGATAGGGACCAAGATCAAAGAATGCCTGTGTGCAAGTCAGGAATAGTTTCTGGGCCTCCTGGCTGCCAGTCTGTGACCTCTGGTTTAATAGTGTTAAGGCCAAATGAAATCAAACCCAAGCAAAACAAAATATCCCAAACCTGAGAACTGAATTCCATGTCTTCTCTCATTTATTCTTTCAATTACCATTTATTTGTGCCCCCTGTGCACCAGGCACTGTACTGGGCATGAGGTGATAAAAAGAAGGAAGCCGTCAGAGGCAGAAGGAAGCATATGTACAAATGCCCCGTGGCACCAGGGAAGCCATGTATAAGAAGAAACAGCTGGAGCCCAGGTTAGGGGGATGAAGGTAAAATGAGCCAGGAGAAAAATATAGGGACCACACCCATGCCCAGTCTTGGAGATCCTGTTAAGAATTTTGCCTTTATTCCAAGAAAAATGGAAAGTCACCAGAAGTTTTAAGACAACAGAAGGGGTATGTGTGAAGGGATGGGGAATGGTGATAACATCAGATTTGCTTTTTGCACAGATCACTCGACCAAAAACTATACAGAGAAGTCTGTAAGCACAGGGGACTCTTCACCAGGGTGCATTTCCTCACTATCATGTCAGACTCTTCCAGGTTCTCTGTAAGCCAGGCTTTCCAGATCCTGGAATCTGATCACTGCAACTCAACAGCATAGCTCACGTCATGGTGCCAGAGAAGTTAAAAGTCATTTGAATATGTGCTTACCTTTTTTACTCATAAATGGCACTGAAAATTATTTAGTGATTTTTTTCCCTTTAAACATATAGAATTAAAAGAATAACATATCAACCCAGATTACAGGGCACAGGACACCCTCAGACAAGCTTCTGAAACATCAGGAAAAGTGTTCAGGAAGATTATAAAAGATGAGTAACGACTACAAAACAACTTTTGGCAAACACAGAAAAGTATTAGCTTGTTCCAAGAAAAAAGAGAAGGTCAGCCAATCACTGAAAAACAAATAGAAAAAAAAAAAAAAAAAAAAAACCACCAAGAAAGAGCTAATACTTAAATGAAAAAGTACAAAAACAATAATTCAGGAACTAATTTGAATGATGCAAGGATGGCCATGTTGGTTCCAGACTCTTGCTGCAACTCACAATGAAACCAAATGCCAGAGGATAATGGGATCTGCTCTGGGGGTTTTCACACACCACACAGGAGGGAGGAAGCCACAGAGATATGGCATGTTGAAGAAGAAGGAAGAAATTACGGGTGCTGAGGGGTTTACTGGCTAGGTTGATACAGTCTTAGAATCCAGCCCTCTCTCTGCTACCCAGGCGGTGTTCTATAGGCAGGGAGCTGTGCACAGTTGGCTCTGGTCAAGTCTTCAATGTGTGTGACTATCCCATGCATTACAAGGCCTTTACAACCTTAGGGCCCCTCCCACTAATTGCTTGTAGTACCTCCCACTCATGGTGACAATCCCAAATGCCTCCTGCACTTTTCTGAACAACCCCTCTGGTGCAAACAACTGGAGTGTGGTGGTGGGTGTGGATTGGTGGTACTGCTCTGACTGAGGGTCATGGCTGGGAAAGTCAGTTTCCTTATCTGTCAAGTGGAGCTTATGATGGGGTTCTCATGCTACACGTATGTGCAGTGTCTCAGAGGTGAAGCAAAAATGAGCTTGGGTTGCAATACCCTTCCTGCTACAGCCCTGTGTGGTCTGACTCTCACTCAGTGCCAATGCTTTGCAGGATGCACCTAGTTCCTTCCTCTCCTCTTGGATCTTGTTTTATAGAAGGGTTCTGTTGCGGAGAGGTGGGTTGGTGCTGACAGTGGAGAAAAGGTGGCAGAGGAAGGGAAGCTGAATTAACCCTCGCTGTACGACAGGGGAGCCCAGATGGTGCTCTTGTCCTAGTCTCCCAAAATACACTCTTGGAGGGGAGCAGAGACAGCATTTTGCTGACAGCAATTGGGAAGAGGCATGTGGGCAGTTTATATTAAGGCTTCAATATCCATTCTAAGGGTTTCTGTGTGCATGTGAGAGCACCTTGGCTTTACTTGCAAACTACTCGGCCTAACATCCCAGGGAGAGACCACATTTCATTCTTTCCCTACTATCCTGTAAGCCAGGCCCAACCATTCAGTGAAGGGTTTGGCCTCAAATCATGGCTCCATCCTGGATGGGAAAAAGTAGTTACCAGCACAACCAGGTCAGTGGGAGGGGAAGGTTTGATTCTCTTGCACAGTTGGTGTCTGGGACATTCCCAAGGGGGAGTGGAGACAGTGCAGTTCACATCCCCAGAGAGGTAGCACCCACTCTGTACCAGGAATGGTGTCAGGGTGGAGATTCCAAGATGGAAACTGAGTCTTGGTCTCAAGCAGTTCCCAGTCCACAGAGAGAGAAAACCAGCTCATACCTGGAGAGCTTTGTAATTTATCATGGATCTTCATATCCATTTCCTTACTGGACTCCCATAATAGCCCTGCTGGAATTAGACCAAGAAGCCTTGAAACTACTTTCAAACAAGAGAGACTGAGGACTAAAAGACACTCAACTGGAAAGTGGTAGATCTTAGACTTGAATCCAGGTCTCTTATTTTCCAAACACAGCCCATTTCCCATCCCTAGAATTTGTCCAAGCTGCTTCTTTCATCTTGTGTAGATTCTCTAATTCTCTCCACCTATCCCTGTCTGGGATGATTATCAATTTAGAAAAGAATTAAAGGAGCTACCATACACAGAGAGTTTTCTACAGGCCAACAGGGTCTAGAATGCCCCATAGACATCATCTCATTCAAATCCTGTAACAGATAGAGTGGCAGGAACTGTTGTTCCCACTTAACAGATGTGGAAACTGAGGTCAGAGAGGCGGGATGACTTCCTTGAGATCTCCCAGATGGTAAAAGGTGGAGTTATAGATCAAGCTGTTCCTGGTCTGGGCGCCACAGGAACAGCTTCTGCTTCCCTGGGATTAGCACGGCTCCTCTGCCTGCTTAGGGCCTCTGGGACACCAACTCATGGGTGCACCTGGGGGAGTCACCTCCTGTCATTGGGCCCTGGTGACGGGTTGGATGATTTCTGAGCTCCATTCCAGCTCTGCCTTTCTCCAGTTCTCTCTGTAGTGTCTACACCACCCCCAGATTTCTATGTTTCACATCCACAATGAGTAGCTGCAACAACTATAACATTAGTGACCGTTATTGAGCCCTTAGTGTGAACCAGAACTGTGCTAGCCAGTCATGTGCATTATCTCTTTTAATCCTCACAAAACCCTTCTGCACGAGGACCTCACCATTACCTCCAGTTTACAGATACGGTGTAGAGATGTTAAGTAACGTGGATGGGTCACATTAATGGATGGAACAAGGGCTGGTGCCCGATGGCAAAGCCAACATGTGGACTCCTGAGCTCTATAGCCTCCAAATGTACGGAAATGCTTTGGGACTCAGATGGTTAAGCAGACCTGAGGAACAGTCTCAAGAAATGAATCCCTGTGGAATGGAGGCCTCATGCACTGGAGGGTTTTGTCTAGTGTCAGCTGCAGAGAAAAAGGCGTAGAGGCTCATTCTCTCTCTCTCTCTCTCTCTCTCTCTCTCTCCTTCCTCAGCTCCAGCTGCCCGGCATCCTGTCCTCTAAGGTTGGAGGGAGCTGGTGACCTGGTGTGTTGGTCACCTGTGAGTCTCAGGTTGTCTCTCCAGGTAGGAGCCACCCCAGATATACCGCTAACCCTTCCCCTGTGAGTTCCAGGCAGGGGCCAGCCTCTTGGCTTTTCCCAATTGTTACAGCTGTCTTGTCCTTCCCCGCTCTGACCTCCCTGCCCTCTACTGCCAAATCCCCATGTTTCTGTCCTTCTCTTGCCTACTTCTCTACAACATACAACTTATCGTTAAAGGGTTTCCTTTCTCTCTGTGCACATGCCTCATAATTTCATAATGTCTGGCCTTTGCTCAAGCTGTTTGTCTCCATCTGGAATGGCCACTCTTTTTAAAGCTGCCATTTCTGCCAATTGAAAGCCCCTCCTAATGCCAATGGAAAGCCATCTCCTCCATGCTGGCTTTCTGGATTTTTCCTCTGGATTTGCTGTATTCATTCTTTTGAATTCTCATAGTACTAAAATGTGTATTTTCCTCTGCTTTAAATAATAACTTTTTGTGTCCTTGTAGGAATTCCCCCTTAGCCTCTGAGTATAGAAAGAGTTGGAAATCTGACCCAAGTCCTGGCACTAAGTCTGTGACTTAAGGCCAGGGACTGTAACCTCTCTGAACTTGAGTTTCTTCATCTTTTAGATGGGGATAATACTACTTATTTTCCAATCATTATATAAGTGAATGCATGTAAAACACTTAGCACATGCCAGACTGGCAATAGGCACTCACGAATTCTAATTTACCTTCTATCTCACTTTCCTTATTGCCTCCTCCTCCAAATATACATATACTCTCACACACACACATACACACACCCCACCCCCACCACTACCACGCCAGGAAGACGGCTCACTGCCAGCAAACATGGGATCACCGCATGTAAGAGCTGTTAGACTCATTAGTGGTCCATTGTTTGGGTCATTGTTTTGCATATGAGTAAGAAACACCTGAGCTGGGGGTCCTTGCTCTCAGCTGCCCTTAGGTAGTATGGCTATACAACTAACATTTATTGGTATCCTACAATATGCCAGGCATGTGCTTGGTGTTTTACAAGCCTTATCTTATTCGATCCTCCTGATAAATCCCCTAGGAGTTCAGGTAATAACATTTTCATCATCCCTATTTTATACAAGGGGGGAAACCCAAGCCTAAAGAAGTCAAGTTGCTTGGTCAATATCTCATTTTGCTAATAAATTGAAGAGTTAGAATCTGAACCCCAGAGCCCAATTCTAGAGGCTGGCTCTTAACCAGAATCTTAAAACAAAAGTGGACCCTGGATACCCTGCATTCTTCCCAGAATCCTCTCCAGTGCATCAGGAGAGGATTCAGAAAAAGCTCATTTCCCAATTCTTCTGCCAAGGCTATTTCCCCAGCTCTGCCCAGTGGAGCTGCATTGAACAGAAATGAGTTCCACCAGCCAGACCCCTTGCCCTCCCAGTCTCCTCCCTCAATAGCTAGAATGAGCTGCCCAAGGGCCGGCTGCTTTCTGGTGGGGGGATTCCTGAGAGCTTTGCAGAGGAGGAAGACTGCCCTTAGGCCTGCCAGAGTCGGAGACTCTTAACTCTGTCTTGGGCTGACACAGAACACACACCTCTCTTGCTGGTCATTCTGAGCTGAGCAGGCTTGTGGCCTTAAGACCTGTTGAATTGTGTGGGTGCCAGAAAGGGCCATTCTTTGCTTTCTGGGACCTTGCATACAGAGCTGGATAGAGCAGGGATAAACAAACACGGCTTCCCAGTCCCTGCTCTGGAAGTTCTCGTGTTCGTTTTCTTTCTTTGGCATTTGGCAAGCAGGACCCCTGAAGACTGGATGGCTGAGATACAAAGCTAACTCAAGGCAATCCCACACAGCTGCCGCAACTGGTTGTGGCGAATCACGGCGTATCAGCAAGGGAGACAACAAGCACTTGCAAGGAATTTTATACTCCAAATCTCAAGCTGTCTCAAGCCACACTCGGGGTCCTGCCACAGAACCTCCTTCTGGATCTGCCCCCTCCCGCACCTGCTCTAACAACGCCGCCATCTACCCAGCACCGTGCTTATGAACTTGGGCACCTAGGAAGACTCTGCTGTCTTCCTTACTCCAGGGAGCCAATTAGTCACTGCGTCCCATGGATTTCCGTGATCTTTCTAATGGTTCTTGCAACTGTCCTCATCCCTATTTCCAGTGCCGCTGCTACAGTCCAGGGTCTCGCCTAATCTTACCTGGAATGTTTCACAACCTCCTAAGTGGCCTTGCTGCTTCCAGTCTAGTCTCTGCACAACGGTCATTGTGATGGCTCTAAGGGCAGACACTTCACTCCCCTGCTTAGGGAACCCTTCTGTGGCACCTCACTCTCCTTAGGGAAACGTCCAAGCCCTTTTGCATGGGCTGAGAGGCACTTCATGACCTCCAGATTTCACTTTCCTGTCCAACCACACATGCCAGTCACCCCAAGTCACTGCAGCTTCCTGGACAGACCCGACTGCTTGCACATCTGTATCTCTGACTAATGCCTTTCCCTCCACCCAACGTGCCCTTCACCCCTGTGTTCATCTGGCAGACTCTTACTCAGCCTTCAAAACCCTGCTCAGGCTTCACCTTCCAGGTACAAAGGCTCTCATATGCCTCTGTGCCACCTTTGTACCTACAACATACCTCTAGTAAGGCCTTTACTGCTCTGCGTTACAATGATCGTTCATAAGAACATCCCCCAGATTTTCTAGAAGGTGACTGCCCAGGATCTAGCACAATCCCCATCACATCATAGGCCCTAAATACATACACTTTGTTGATATGGGTGATTTTCCCCAAATTGATCAAGCTGATTCCTCTCACCAAACACAGCCACCATTGGGAAGAAAAACTGTCCTCTTACTTAGGAAAAAGAATTACTTGACATGTCTTAAAACTGTAAAACCCTTGAACAAGCACTTTATCCTTCTTTTTGCAGTTACTTTTTCTTTGTTACTGTGTGGCTGCAGCCTGGATAAGTTGCCCGAGTTTTATTCATTCTCCAAACTCTGATCGTTATCTTGGGGGGGGGGGCGGGGGGGGTGAAACAACAAACAATATGTTGTAGCTTTTTTTCTTTCCCAGAGACATATATAGAGCAGCCTCTGAAGAAGTATTAATATTGAGGAAGATGCTATTATCTGCATTTTATTAATTAATCCATACATCTACCTGTCATTCTTTCTTTTCTATGGCCTTCCTCACAGCAGTGGTGCACACTTCTGCCGTTGGTAAATTGGCACGATAAATCTGGTGGGACCACCTCCATTTCCAGCAGTTCACTTAACGTTTTATCACGCGGCTGTGGTCTCAGGATTGAAGTCAGTTAAAAAGATTAATACCATTTAATACCACCCAGAAGGAAGACGCCAGAAATCTGTTTAAAGTCTCGTTATTCATGTCTTCATTCCCTTTGTGTGTATATTGTGATAAGCATAGCCATCCTTTTTAGGCTGCTGCTAATAACTACTTAAAATGATTAAGGTAACTAGTTATTTCCTGTAAGAAAATTGCTCTGCTGTCATTAACATGGAATTAGAACGGCTCCCATTTTCATCTTCAGCACACAGTCTTTTGCCCCCCAGTTGCCTTAAATAAACAGAGAACCATCTCAAGGAGACTGTGTGCTCCTTTGTAAGAGATGAGCTCTGACGAGGCAAGGTGGAGGGGAAGTGTAGCTTCGCAGAGGACACGGCTATGGAGGTGGCCGCTGGGAAGGACTACTGGCTGACACCCATGTTGTAAACACATCCCCCTGACCTGCCATGGGGTTTCCAGGAGTATGATTCATAATAACTGGCAAAACTGCCATTATTCCTGTGTGGCCTGAGCAATGTGAATGGGATCTGGGACTCTAAAACCTCCCAGTTCTCTGGTCCAGTGGTTCTAAAGTTTTCTCTCTCTTGGTCACCTGTGGACATTCACCTGTGATACACACTCCCCTGGGAATCCTCTGCCTTTGGAGAAAGACCCACAGAGATCTTGTCGGGACAGAAAGCACCATGGTCATTTGCAGCTGCCCTAAGTAGTAATGGTAAGTGAGTAATGGTTGGTTATTGGGGGTTTTGGCACAAATAAGTTTGACCAGTGCTACTTAAGGTGGAATCTACAAACCTACATTCTACGTGTTTGTTTGAGGACTCATTTTCAGTTCTGGATGTATACCTTTGAGTGGAATTGCAAGGTCATACGGCAATTGTACGTTTAACCTTTTAAGGACTTGCCAAACTGTTTTCCTACATTTTTATTTTTATTTAAAACATTTTTTAATGTTTATTTTTGAGACAGAGAGAGAGGGAGAGCACAAGCAGGGGAGGGGCAGAGAGAGAGAGGGAGACACAGAACCCGAAGCAGGCTCCAGGCTCTGAGCTGTCAGCACAGAGTCTGACGTGGGGCTCAAACTCACAAACTGTGAGATCATGACCTGAGCTGAAGTCGGACGCCTAACTGACTGAGCCACCCAGGTGCCCCTGTTTTCCTACATTTTTAAATAGCACATGCCCGTCCAGGCATTGAGCAAGAATTCATAAGACAGCGCACTTGCACAACAGGAGACCCTCCTCCAGAGGGGCTGGTGGATTCCAAGCAGTCTTTATGTATCTGTCGCATTGTCCTTCTCACTCTCTTGTTAGCTCTTGCTCTCTCTCTCTCTCCCACCTTAACCATCTGCCATGAGTGGCTGCATCCAGCATCAATATCACCTAGGAGCTTGTTGGAAATGCAGAACCTGGGGCCCCATCCAGACCTACTGCGTCAGCATCCCTGGGGGCGAGGACCAGGAATCTGTGTTTAAGAAGCCGTCCAGGTGATTGTGATGATTTCTCAGGTGTGAGAAGCTCTGAGACAGACCTGGGCACAGACTTCCGGCCACCCTCCCAGCAGCAAAGTGAGTGAGGGAGATGCCACATTAGGGACAGCACTGAGTCTGCTCTAATTGATATAAAACCAATCATTTGCAACACTCTCCACTTTGAGTAGACTTTGAGTGGGGTGTACCCCACTTCATTTGTAATAATAATACCAGACCATTCTGGGCAATCCTGCATGGAAAGCCACTGACAATATGCGAGTGTCTGTCAACTGGTCCCTGCAGAAATAATCCTGGATCTTCTTAGTAATCCCAGAGGCTGTGCCCTTCCTCAGCACCAGGCCAACCTGTGAGTGTGATGACTGGTCTGCAGTGGAGTCAAATGTCCCACCGAGGGTTAGCCCTCTGTGGCTTCCTGACAGCCAATGGCAGTGTTGATGTGTGATATCTGGTGCTTGTATTAGGCCTTTCCCATCTCTGCTGGTCAAGAAATGGTTATGTCAGTAGACTGTTGAGACCATCTATTTTGTTGTCAGACAGACCAGGATTCCAACCTGCCACTTGAACTTGAACATGTTTCTTAATTCTTCAGGTAGTCAATACCCTGCCTGCAAAATGGGTTCATAATATCTATTGCATGGACTAGGTGTCCAGTAAATGGTGGTTATTATTGTTATTGATTCTCGCTGATGATACGTGTGGGAGCTCTCCATGGTGCTTCTGTCCGCCCTCCTTCTCTCCTTTTAATAATAAAAAAAGAAGTACATGGAAAGAGGCAGACGGTTAAGGTAAAGTAGAGCAAGAGAGATGCAACCATCAGAGATCACTAAAAGCTTCTTAAAGTACTGCAACCCTCTGGTCTCCTCCTATCTCTGGATGTTTTTTCGTTCAAGTGCACTCTCCTGTGCGCTCTTAAACTCAGGGTTAAGTGGTCAATGTAAACATACAGAAAAACAGTTTGGCCGTTCCTCAAAACGTTAAACATACAATACCATATAGCTCAGCAATTGCACTCCCAGGTATACGTCCAAAAGAACTGAAAGCAGGCATCCAAACAAAAACTTCTGCCTGTATACTTATAGCCACACTATTCACAACAGACCAGAGGTGGAAACAATCCAAATGTCCATCGATGGATGAATGAATAAACAAATTATGGTCAACCCATACCATGGAGTATTGGTCAGTTATGAAAAGGAATAAAACCCCCACACATGCTACAACAGAGGTGAACCTCAAAAACATCGTTCTGAGTGAAAGAAGCCAGACACCAAGGAGTATACATGGTACAATTCCATTTATGTGCAATATCCAGAAAAGGGAAACCTATAGACAGAAAGCACATTGGTAGTAGCCAGGGGCTGGGGGTGGGGGAGAGCCTGGGGCATGACTATTTAACAGGTATGGGGTTTTTTTGGGGGGGGGTGAAGAAAGTGTTTTGGAATTAGATAAAGGTGGTGGTTGCATGACTTTGTTAATGTACTAAAAGCCATAGAATTGTCCACCTTAAAATAGTTAATGTCATGTTACTGAAATTAAAAAATAAATAAATAAACATATATGTCTAGATGTTTAAAGAGCAATAAAAAAATGAAAGGTTGAGCCTGAATGGTTGATTTAGGTATTCTTAAAAGCACAGCCATTGAAAAAGATCTTCTGTTTCTGTTGCTTCTTGCTAGAACTAAAAATCCATCTGTCCACGTGGGGAACTCTGGTGAGGGATGTATGGCTCTCTGGCAAGTGTACATGGTCATAAATTTGACTTTGCTGGTGTCGGGGATTTCAGGTAAGAATCAGGAACTGCGAAAGTTGTTAACAACTCAGCTGTTTCCAAGACAGGTGAGCATCTAAGACAGGGCCCTGGGCAAGGTTTGAGTGCAGTCAGGAGAAACATGTGAAAGAAATGGATGTAGGCAAGCCCTCCTGAGAGACAGATTCAGGGGCATAAAATTGGCACTTCTTCTCCATTAAGCAATTTAGGATGATCTGAAGTCTTCTCCAAGTTCCTGTCTCTCTCTTTATCTTAATTAGCAAAGCAAAGTCTTAGGTACAGTAAGCTCTCTCCTTCCCTAACGGATTAGCCGGAAAATAGGAAACTAAGATTTTGGGAGAGTCTAATAACCAGGGAGTGAGGGAAAGAGGGAAGGGCAGCTTATAGACTAAGAGCTATGTACTGGTTGGTGAACAACACTTTCCCAACGTTAATTCCCATATTAATTCCTTCACTCTCAAAAACAATTGCATTTCTTTTTTGTGTACTCGAAGGAAGCAAAGATATACGTGACATAGTCTCCTCCCTCAAGGAGTTTCCTATCTATCTATTGAGGGTTGAGGGGGAGACAAGAGCACCAGCAATTATTACACAAGCCAGGGTAGCACCTGTCACACTGTACTGCACACACGAATCACTTGGGGATCTTGTTAAAATGCAGGTTTGATTTATTATGTCTGGAGCAGGACCTGAGATTCTGGTCTGAGGATCCCATCTGGCACAGCAAGGAACCCATATGTGATAACAGGGTGATGATATAAAGCGGGGTTTGGCAAACTATGGCCTGTGGGCTACATGTGGCTTACTGGCCCATGAACTAAGGAAGGTTAGACATGTTTAAATGGAAAATAAAAGAAGAATGCTATTTCATGACATCTGAAAATTATATACAATTCAAATTTAGTGTCCACAAATAATGTTTTGTTGGAATGCAGAGGCACCCATTTCTCTACACATTATCTATGACTGACTGCTTTCTCACTACAAAGACAGAATTGAGTAATTGCAGCTGAAACCATATGGCCCACAAAACCTAAAATATTCACTCTCTGGCCTTTTATGGGAAGTCTGTCTACCCCTGGCATAAAATAAGAAGGGATTTCATGTCAGAGGAAGAGACTAATTCCTGCTGGATTAATCATGGGTAGACTTCAAGGAGGAGGGGCATCTGAGTGCCTTGACTGTGGGTGGAATCTGAATGGCAGCCTTTTGGGAAGAAAGAAATCCACTAGGTACAAAGTCGTGGACATGGGAAACATAGGGGATGTGACAGCAGATCTCAGTGTTAAAACCATGAACAAGGCCCTGACAAATCAGGCCACCGTCAGGGTTGTCAATGTGGACTCATCCTGAAAGCTTCCCCCTGAATGTCAAAGAAAAATGGCCTGATACAAAGAAACCTGTTCCCAGCTCCGGGAAGATGGAACCAGCTGGGCAAGTGTCTGGTGAATTACGTGTGTGTGTGCGCGTGAGTAACAATGAAGCCTAGGCAGAACGTTAATTAAGTATGAGTGAGGATTTGGGACCCAGTGGTTCTCAAAGTTGGAGAATGACACGGTCCCCCAGGGAGTGTTTGGAAATGTGTCAAAGTGTTTTGGGTTATCACAATAGCTGGGGAACATCTACTGACATCTATCGTCCAGGGAAGCTAAACAGATTTTTAACGAGATGCAGCGGACAGTAGTTCTTGGCAACATCGAACTAGTTTCTCCTAAATGCTGAAAGCACCTCCATTAAACAAAGTCAGGCTGGGGACTCTTCTGTGGTGCATAATGGCCATGGGCTGAGGAATGAAAAGACGGAATAAAAGGAATAAAGGTCCAGCCCTGTTTGGACACTGACGGACGGAAAGCAGGCAGGAGGGTGTATCGATGTGAACTGATATGCTTGGCCATTAGACTGGAAATCTTCCATTTCTCCACCAGATTCCAGAACAGCCAGAATGCCAGGCTAATGTAAAAATTCCAAGAAAATCTATGTTTTGGGGATACTTAGGGTGCTTCTTTTCATGATCATTTACCCACCCTACTCTTTCGGCCTTAATCTGCATGGTGGCGAGATGGCTGGTTTTGGAATCAGGAGGATCTGGGTATGATTTCTGCTTTGTCTCTTCCTAGACATTGATCCTAGGCAAGTTATTTCCACTCAACCTTACTTTCTTGACCTGTAAAATGTGTATGGTGAAGGATTTTTGTAAAAGTTGATTAACATACTCTTTGGGGCAGGCTTTGCACAATACTGGGGGCCCATAGCGATGCCCAGTAAATATGTTTCCTTCTCTCTTTGCTTCAATGAGCATACACTAATTTCTGCTGCTAACGGTGCTACCATTGGCCACTTGGGGAACCAGTTTTAGCCAAGCATGGCATTGATAAATACAAAGCCAATTTCTCACCCTTGGCACTACAGACATTTTGGGCTGGATAATTCTTTGTTGTAGGGGTTGTCCAGTAGCATCCCTCAGTCATGACAACACAAACTGTGTCCAGACATTGCAAAATGTTCTCAGGGAGGCAAAATTGCCCTTAGTTTAAGAACCACTGGTTTAAGATGGGAGAAAAACAAGTAATGGCTGTTTTGGATGAAGGGAGAAATGTGGGATTGCTTTGTTTTGTTGTCCAAGCAAAAATTCTGACCATAAACCTCCAGACTCTATAGTCTATAAACACTACAACATAGCACATTTCCACTCAATGCCAGGGAATGCACTAGGTCCTGGGAACAGACAGAAACAAGGCATGGTCCCTGCTTTCCAGGCATGAACAACCTGTTCTGCAGAGTCCCATCTGAGGAAGAAGGTTCTTGAAACTCTGGCCACCAAGTAGCCATTCATTTTCTAGGCAGAGCCTGCCATTGGGTCTCTGGAAAACAAGTGAACTGATAAGATGGGAGGCTGGGTGGATTTATGCTGGTGTTTATTTTGAAAGCTGAACCAAGCAAGGCACAGGTTGAACCTGCTGGCAAAAGGAAAATTCCCTTGCCACCGGAGGGAGGCCGGATTTATCTCAGGGGATATGGTTTGGTGACAAGACTGATTATATGGGGTGTATTGTTTATATGAGTGTAATGTACTCAGGGCTCAAGGCAGAAGGTGGGTTTTATAAATCAGCAGATAAGTAAAATAAATGCATTGGGCTAGATACTCCTGCTCTTTGGATAAAGGTGAAAGGAGATGGTGAAATACACTTATTCACAGGAATTCAATAAACTTACTGGATTTTCCCTTAAATGATCAGTTACCACCACTACCCAAAGGCTCCCCTGCACCCCAAGGTCATATTCCCTATGAGAAAGTTCTAGAATGTTGGCATTGGATATAAGATCTTGTCTTCTTGACATCAATGATTGAAAAGTAAAGAAATAGACAGCCAGGGCACTCCCTGATGAGGGTGGGGAGAAGAGAGGAAACCCATTGTTTATGAAGAGCTACTCTGTGCCAGATACTTGATATTTACACATACACCATCTCAGTTAATTCAAATAAAAATCCTGTGGAACGATAATTTCCCATCCTGTCTGCTTATAAGAACCACCAGGCATCCTTACTACAAATCCAGAGATGTGTATCCCACCCTTAAACTTTCTGAATCTGACTCTCTGGGGAAACAGGGAAATCTGTATTTTTAGACAGCACCTTCTAATGATCAGGGTCTCCAATGATCAGGCTAGTTTGGGAAACACTGCGGTAAACTGTAATTTATCATCCCAAAGTTATCGACATGGAAACCGGGCTTTGCCTGACCCCTAATTCTAAAGACTTTTTGTGTCTCCGTGCTGCCTCCTTGGAAATGACAAGTCCAATTAAGACTCAGACAAGACGGGCTTAAAATTTGTCTCTGCTTTGCATATTAGCTCCTTAGAGCTTTGAGAGCCAGTGTAGTGAAGAGGACAAAGCCTGTGACAGGAATTTGAGGACCTGAGTTACAGCTCTGGAGTTTATTAGCTCTGTGACCTTGGGCGAGTTACTAAAGCTCTCCTGGTCAGTTTTTTCATCTGTAAAATGGTGATAAAAAATAATACTTGCTCTGACTACTTCCAGAATCACTGTACGGATCGAATGAGATAATAGATGTGAAAGAGTTTTGCAAATGGTAAAGCCGTCTGTGAGGTCTTACTATGATGGAGTCGATGCCCAATTATCCGCATAACCGGTTCCTATTTTGTGCAAAGCCTTTGTAAAGGTCTGACCTTTCCTTCTCATCTCTGGATCACTCCCCATTGTGTGGTCAATGTGAGGACAAGGAATTCACACTTACAGTGACAGATTAAATTATGCATGAATAGCGCTCCCCGTCAAAGGCGGCTACTCAGTGTAGGCCACCCTCCAAGGGCATGTGTACATATGTTGTGAACTGATATGCCACAGCAAACGCGCCACTGGGTTCACTTAGATAATGGAATCTTAACCAGGCCACCACCGTTTTAGCCGGGATAGCGGAGTGTTGCCTGCGTCATGTGAGGTCACCCTCTAGTGGCTGAGGCTGTCAGTGCACCTAGAGAGACCTAAACATGGCTCCACTCCCACCCCCCCCACCCAGCCCTTTGCAGGGAGAAGACATGCCCCTTAAGATGTTCATGTTCTGATCCCCGGAACCCGTGGCTAGGTTACCTTACATAGAAAAAGAGACTTTGCAGATGTGATTAAGTGAAGGATCTTGAGATGAGCACATTATCCTGGATTATCCGGGTGAGCTCAATTTAACCACACGGGGTCTTGTAAGTGAAAGAGGAAAGGGGGAGAACAGAGGTGATGGGACGTGGGAGGCAGGGACTGGAGCCATCCAGTGTGAGAAAAGACTCAGCCGGCCATTGCTGGCTTTGAAGACAGACTCTTCCCCAGCGCCTCCAAAG
Source organism: Acinonyx jubatus (assembly GCF_027475565.1). Lineage (NCBI taxonomy): Eukaryota > Metazoa > Chordata > Mammalia > Carnivora > Felidae > Acinonyx > Acinonyx jubatus. The sequence goes on along the minus strand of NC_069397.1, from coordinate 33,423,857 downwards.
GGAATGCAGCCTGACCAGCACCTTAATTTTACTCAGTGGAACCAATTTGGACTTCTGACCTCCAGAACTGTGAGACAAGAAATTACTGTTGTTTTGAGCCACGACGTTTGTGGGAATGTGTTAGAGCAGCCCCAGGAAACGAATGTACCTCCTCTCTCAGTGTTGAGCAGAGGGGTGCTTGAAAGCATGCCAGTGAAGCCTGGTCCCAAGCACCGTGGGGCACTAAGTACATGTCATTGTGTCCCCAAAGGCCCCATGGTGGGAGCTGGCATTGCCCAGGTTGAAAAGAACAGCTTATATGGATGGGACATCTGGCAGGGAAAAGAATATGTGGGATGGGACATCTGGGGGGGGGGGGGAAGGAATATGTGAGAGCAGGCTTCCAAAATGCAGAATTTAGGAAACACAATTTAAAGCTCAATGGTCCTCATTAGCATTATCAGCTCACCGCTGGACTGCAAGCTCTTATCCACACCTGCGTGTCCCCTACACGTCAGGGCCCAGGGTAGGTGCGCTCTAAGTGTTTGTGAGGAAAATAAATGGGTTCTGTGATTAATTATTTCTCAGGCCTTCAAGAAGGATTTATGATGCCTTAAGATATTAACATGTGTAAGCTGAAAATAATGAACTAAAATCTCATTAAAAGGACCATAGAAAGAGATGCCTGGGCACCTGGGGTGGGAGGTAGAGGGATGTAGGGGGATTGGGGTCCTGTGTCTGAATGCCACCTTTGGCCTTGAATTTCTGACTGCAAAAGTTAGATGGGCACCATTCACTTACACATCCCTTTGGGTCCCAGGCGGAGGTCAAAGGCGAATCCTTAGGAGGGCGTCAGGAAAGACATGTTTACCAGACATGGTCCCGTGGAGACTCGCACACTGGAAATGCAAATGTATGTTTGATCTTCACAAACGTCCCTTACCATTAGGCAAGAGATGGCTGGAAAACACACCCAGCTTGATTAGAGATAGCCAGAGGCGCGCTGGTGTGAGCGGTTTATTAAATTATTGAGATGTCTGGAGGCTAAGGATGCCGGAGAGGATGACGTGAAGAGTCAGAGTCTGCAAATCACTGGAGATACTCTCGTGTCCACGGCAGGACAGGAGGGGAAGCTGTGGATAGGGGAGGAGCGGAGGGGGCACTAGGGTGTCACTGTGTCTTTCAGGTGCAGAAAACAAACAAACCCAGGAGCGGTCCCTTGTGTCTCTTCCTGCCTCTGCGAAGCCACCAGGTACAGCTCCTCCGTGTTATTGATGCTAATGACCCACCTAACGGTCCTGCAAGAAGGATTTCAAATTCGCAAATGACAGCTTTTGCAGGCACCACAAATCATGGGGCCTTGCAATCAAACGCAAAGGGGCCCAGATCACTGAAGGACTTGGGATAATGGGTGATAAAATGCAGTTTAATGTGGACAAATGTGGAATAATATGTCTTGGAACAAACAATCAGAAGGGGGAACAGCTGGTAAATGAATTGCTTTGTATTACACTGACCAGGGAATAGAAATGGTCCTCAGCAGCAGCCAAAGTTGACAGAGGGATAGGCTGGAGAGAATGTACAAGAAGCCCAGAAAAGTCAGAGGGAGGAGAATGGCCAGCTTAACACCTGCCTTTCAGGTACTGATGCCTGAGTTAAGTGTTGGCGGCTGCCTCTTGGGCTTCTACTCACCCTCCCAATGTTGGGGTTTGGGGGTGCCCCCAGGCTTGGACCTTGGCCTTCTCTTCTCCAGTCCACTGTCTCTCCAGAGAATCTCAATCAGTCCCTTGACTTAAGTATCATCTACACCCTGAAGACACCCAAAATTTACATCTTCAATTGACCTCTCCCCAGAACCCCAGCTCAGCGGATCTCAAAGCTTCCTACATATTAGAATCATCTGAAGAATTGTTGTAAAAAATCCCAATATCCAGACCACACCCTAGACCAAGTAGTCAGAATCTGAACTCTACAAGTGATTTCCACATGTAGCCAAGTTTGAGAACCACCACTCTAGGCTTCTGTACCCAATTGCCTACCGATTTCTCTGACTGGATGTATAAAAGTTAATATGGATAACACACTTGATTATTACCCCCACGTCACACCTAGTCTTCATCATCCACTGATTGCTCAAGTTCCAAATCTAAGCTATATTCTATTTTCCTCTCTTTCTTTCAGTACCTATACCTAATCCACCAGCAAATTCTTCAGCACTAATGTGAAAACATCCAGTGCCATCCTGTCATCGTCTAAACTGCAACATTGCGACCCTTTGCTTACATTTGACTTCTCTCCAATCCATTCTCCCTCTGGTACCCAAGGCGATCTTAAAACTAAAAACAGACCATGTCATACCTTGCTTAAAAGACTCTGATGGCTTCCATCCTGTGTAGAATAAAATCCAAGCTAATTACTCGGACTTCTGAAGCTCTATTCTGTGAAACCAATGGGGTACTGAGTAAATGACTGCGTGTGACTTCCCAGGCTACATAATAAAACATCACAACCTCCTCCTATGTTCTCTTGGATCACTTGCTCTCGGAAAAGGCGGCTACAATGTCACGAAGACACACAAGCAGCCCCTTGGAGAAGAATGTGTGGTGAGGACCTGAGGCCTCCAGCCACCAGCCAGTGCTGACTCCCAAGCCACAAAAGTGCGCCATCTTGGAAATGGATGCCCCACCCCAGTCAAGCCCTCAGATGACTGAAATCCCAGCTGACATCTGTCTGCAACTTCTTGTGAGATTTCTAGCAGAACCACCCAGAACCCTGACCCATGGACACTGGGCTATATAATAAATGTTTACTGTTTCAAAGCCACTAAGTTTTGGGATAATTTGTTATGGAGCAATGGATAACTGATATGTTGATTCATAAAAAATCCAAGAATCTGGAGACCTGTGCATTGCTCTAAACTATTCTGAACCATGGTTTGTACTGCTGACCAGTTTTATCACTGAGCATTTTGAGCTTCAGTTTTCTTGTCTGTAAAACGGGTATAATATTGATGCCTATCTCTTATGTTGCCGTGAAAGATTAAATGACATGATGCCTGTGTTTGGAACCATAATTGGTAATAATATTTTTTATCATTATTGTATTTTATTATTGTTTTGGGCTGTTTCACGCCTTCATCAGTTTGTAGTACTGTTTGCTTTGTGTGATCTGCATCTTTCCCCCATCTACCTGTCTTCTTCCAGAAGCATGTAATCAAAATAACAGCAGCTGTTTATCATCCGCGACATCACACGCTATGCTGGGACTTTACAGAGCAGGGATTTTTTAAGTCTCCATCTACAAATGAGAAACCCAGGGCTTGGGGAGGCTGAATAACCTCATGTGAGGTCCCCAGTGCTAACATGAGCAGCCAGGATAGCAGCCCAGGGCTATTCAATCCCAAAGGCCATTCTCTTTTCTTGACATCAAGAGTATGCTCAGTAATTTCTGAATGAATGAGTGAATACGTGAGGGAACATCATTTGTTACACAAACAGCAAAGGGAAAAGGTAGATGATCTGTGTGTACTCACTTCCACTTTGAGATAAATATAATTACATGAGGAAATGGTGTCACAGGAAGTGGAATTTTGGCTTTGCAGCGGACAGCTTTTTGTTTCGTGTGACCTGGTGATTGCCAATGACAATTTCTAGTATACAGGCTGACGTCCTGTACATTCTAAACTGTCCCCACTCTCCAGATGCCCCATGGTGCAGAGAGTATGCCCTTCCTTTCATATTCGCCTGAGTCATTTTCAGAGTTTGCTGAGAAAAAAAAAATCCCAAGTAGTAGGGGTGCTTATAAATGAAATGTGGCTCTGGAAACTTGATGTAAAAGTGTATGTGTATATGTCTATGTGTTTTGGCTATGGACAGTAGTTTAGTAAAGCACGTGATATTGATTTTAGCATACGTGCACGGGTAGGTTTCCAACAGGGGCCTCTAAAAGGTAATAATGCAATGTATTGGAAAATGCAGCATGCTAGACCTGGACTATCCCGTCACCTATGTGTTGTATACACGTGGGCAAATTACTTAAACTCTCTGAACCTCCATCTTCTCATCTGTAAAATGGGGATGGTAACATCTATTTCAGTTTCACTGTGAGGATTAAGCATATATGAAGCCCTACCTGATCTGGGCCTCCGATTCTTCTCTGAGCTAATATCCTACGATACTATCCCACTGTGCACTCCTTTTCAGCTGCATCAACCTCCTAACCATTCCTTAAAATCATCAGGCATGCGCCTACAACAGGGCCTTTGCACCAGCTCTTCTCTTTGCTTCAAATATTTCCCCTTCAGATACCCAATGGCTCACTCCTGCGAGTCATGGCTACCATGTCCCCTTTTCCATGAGGTCTGTTCTGACTAATTAGTTTTGCACTCCCCTGCAACCACTCCTGAGACCCCTTGGTCTGCTGTTTCTTTTTGCCATAGCATTCGGCATCTCCTTATATGCAAAGCAATGTATTTATTTATCTATTGCTATCTTCTGTTCTGTTGCTAGAATATAAGCCACACAAGGGCCACAATCTTTGTGCTTTACACACTGATGTATCCCCAGCAACCAGAACAGAGCCTGGCATGTAGTAGACATGCCACAAATATCTACTGCATGAATGAACAAACAAAAAAGTATATGAATAAATACGTGAGTGAAATCACTCAGTGCCATGCCTGCCATATTGTAGACATCCAGGAGAGTCAGGTCTTACTGTTGCAAACTGGATAACCCTAGTATTCTTCACTGCGGAGTTACGAACGGTTTTATATGCCTCAATTTTACTACCTACCAGCCCTGCACAACTGCACAACCTCATCCCTCTCCCCTGACACTGCTGTGCCTTCCAGTCATTTCTAAGACCCTGCAGGGGCCCAGGTAACCCATCTGCTTTGGTCTTCCAGCTCCACACTTGCAGTGGGATGAGATACCTGGTCATGTGGAGGTAGCCCCCTCCTGGGTCGTAACCCTCTGTAGGATGCTGCTTCACTGCCTCTCTCCAGGCCCAGTGAGCTCTGGCACTGCTTATGCATTGCCCTCCCCTCCACCCCCGACTCCCCAGCACAGCAGATGCCACTACTGCTGCTCTACCATTGGCTCTGACCACCATCCTTATGTGCTCCCTGGAATTGGACAAAATGTTCCCTCCTCTACTCTCTGCTGCGATGACTCACCCAGACCTGAAGCAAAACAGCTTGCAGTCCCAGCCACTGAAGGTTGCTGCTGGACAAAACAACTCCCCTTCAGTTTTCACAGAGGACCAGCAGCTGGCAAAGAGACACCAACCTGCTTTCCATTATCTTGCCTTCCCTCTTGTCTTTGCCCCAAGCTTCCTTTGAACCAATCTCCTTCTTCTTCCTTCACCCAGAGGCATGCATGGCCCCCAGGCCCCTGATTCAGGCAGATGCCTGACTGCCAGCACGTGTCCTCTGACCCCCACCCCTCGCCCACCCAATCTTTGCTTCGCTTCAGCCAACACATCCCTCCAGAGCATCAGAAACAAAACCAGTCATCGTTAAAATGAAATTATGAAGGAGAAAAAAGCAGCATCGCAGAACAGAATGCTTTCAATTACTGCGTGTTGGTAGACTGCCGTTCCCTCCAAAGGTCCAGTTGTGCATGACAAGGCTACTGTCACAGCCCAACAGATGGTCCACGGTACCGGAGCAGCGCTGATCTTGTTACAGTGAAATCCATTAAATGCAAAACCCTCCCCAGCAGGTGTGCACATCAGCTTCGTACCCATGTGGGGATGCGTCTCTTCATGAAGACATTGCTTTGTTGGTATTTATAGGCTGATGGTTGTAGGGTGAAGAGAGGGGTGACTGATATTAGTATTAATTGCAATCATTGGCATTTATCTAGTGCTTTATGCTTTTTCAAAAATGCTTCCACAGCTGTTCCCTCATTCGATTCTTGTGATATCTCTGTGAGGTGGACATGAGATCGAGGGCGGTGAACCCAGGAAGGCAGGCAAGTTTCCTTCCTTCTCTGTCTCAGAGTAAGTTTGCATCAAGTCCTCTGTGGCTGGAAGCCTGGTCTTTGGGTGGTGCACCTGCAGGCTGTGAGATGCTATAGAGAGAAGCAGAGCGGGAATCCCAGCCCTGCCTCCTCCCCTGCAGGGTGTCCTCGGGAACCTGGTGAAGGTGTCCATGAAGGTGGTGGTACCCTTCGCCGGGTTGTGGCAGGGCTCCCTGAACAGGTCCCCCCACCGCCTCCGTCCTTGCCCTGCTTCCATCTGTTCTCAACGCAGCAGCCAAAGGGAGCATTTCAAATCCTATTTCAGACTGTGTACTGCAGCGTCCCCCTCCCCCAGCCCCCCACCCCACTTCCAGTGAAGGTGGAACACCTGACAAGGGCCTCCCACTCACGGTCCGACCCTGCAACCCTCATGCCCCCGCCCCCACCTCTGCTTGTTCACACTTCTGCCACGCTGGCCTCCTTGGTGCTTCTCAAACACAGCTCATGTCACCTCAGGGCCTCCATGGCATCTGCTCTCTCTGCCTGCCGCATTCCGCCCCATCTCTGCATGGCTCCCCCCTCTCCTTCTCAATAGGTCCTGCCCCGGCTTCTCCAGACCCCCGCTCATCTGCCCACCCTTCTTCTTCCTTCCTTATCCCTCTCGCTCTGCTCTGCGTATTGCTTTTTCTCTGTGACACTTAGCTTCTTTTAACATAATATATGTGTTAACTTCCCCACATGGCTATAGCGAATTACAACAAAACACAGAAACGTATTCCCTCACAGTTCTGGAGGCTAGAAGTCCAAAATCAAGGTGTGGGGAGGGTTAGCTCCTTCTGGTGTGTCCGAGGGACAATCTGTCCCATGCTTCTCTCCTTAGCTCCTGCAGGCTGCCATCAGCCTTTGGCTTGTAGCAGCATGACTCTAGTCTTTGCCTCTGTGCTCATGTGGCCGTCTTCTGTGTGTGTGCGTGTCCACATTTTCCTCTTGTCACAAGGACGCCAGGCATTGGATCAGAGCCCACCTTAATAATCTCATCTTAATTTGTTTTGATGATATCTGCAAAGACTATTTCCAAATAAGGTCACATCCACAGGCACCTGGGGTTCAGATGTGAACATATCTTTTGGGGGGATGTAACTCAATCCCCAACAGGATAAATTTAAATATCATATTATGGTTCTTGGTTATGGTCTGTTTCCCTCTGCTAGGTAAGCTCTGTGAAGACAGGTGCCTTTGTTACATGGACTGGTTAGATCCTAAGATACTCAACCGGCTTCCTTCCCTCAAGATCTTCATCCTTTAAGTATTATTTATATCCCCAAATGAAAGTCTCATAATAGTTAATTCTCAATTATCCACCCATACTTGGGAATTGGCCAAGAAAGGTAATTTCACAGTTGTTTCTAATGTATTGCCAGAAGAACCCTACTCTGACAAATTGGATATTCTATCAAAATGACTGGCTTATATTCAAGTTCCACACACACAGAGGCTACCACAGAAGGCTATGACTTAGGATAGAGTCTTAGCTGTATTGTTTCTACTGCGACCCCTTCCTTCTGCAGACCTTACAGTCACCTGCCCTCCAACCACCTGTCCTGCCCTAGGTCTTGTTCAAAGTTTAGTACCTTGCCCAGATGTCACAAGCTGTTCCTTATAGAACCTGACAACCAATCCAGAGAATCAGATCCCTGTCATCTGAGAGCCAGAAGGTATCCTAGGAATCATTCATTCACTCACTCACTCCATAATATATTTCTTGAGTACCTACCAAGTGTCAGGCATTATGAGTTTCCCTTTCTGTCCCCTTTAAGCCTCACAGCACCCTGTGACGTGGGCAGTAGGGTCCCTGCCCTGCAGGTGAGGGCACGGAGGCAGAGGGAGGGTGAGGACTCACTGGGATTACTCACTGGTAGGTGGCAGATTCAGACCCAAATCCAGGATGCTTATGTTTGAAGCTCCTTGAATGACACTGTCTTGTAACCCAGCTCCTCACCATTCAGTTCAAAGAGGAGAGACACAGATTCTATTCTGCTCGTCTTTTAGATTGTAGATCACTCTCATCCCTGTCCTGGTGACACACTAAATAGCCTATAGAGGGCTACGACAGGTAGTTCTTATTCCTGGGTTAGTAAACAACTCTTTTTTTTATCTCATTTTCCTAAGGTCACTTTGCTGCAGGTAGAACAGGCACTGTGTGACAGCAGACATATCTGCCTCCAGACTCCCTCTCCACCCTTCTCCTCTCTGCCTGGGGAGACTGTCTCTCATAGAGTTTGGCCAGTGGCAGCCACAGGGAGGATATAAGAGGGAGGAGGCCAGGGAGATCAGGGTTCTTCTGCCCTGTGAGGTTGGCTGTGTCCTACAAATCACTGACCCTCTCCAGGCTGCCAAACCCTACAAGAATCTCTCCTTCTAGCTTCTGGTCACTTCTCCTGCCCTTTGTCCCTCTGGACCTCAGGGTAGTAACAAACATGCTGTTTGTCTTCTCCCTGGTGGTTCTCTCACACTCACACTGTTATAATTCACTTCCCTCAAATTATCCAGTTGTGAGGGCACCATGTTCATCCTGTTGGGAATCTGTTGTATACAAATAACTGTGCCCATATGGTAGAGGAGGACCCCAAGGATCAGGAAGACCAAACGTCTTCCCCCAGGTCAGATGTGGAGAAAGCACATGACTGGGGGATGGAATGAAGTCCCTGGTTTACTACTCTGAGGGCCAAGAGGAATGTCCAGTTGGCCTGAGATAAGCCTCTTGGTGGCACACGAAGCCCACAGAGGGCTGCTGACAGGTGGTTCTTGTTACACCCCTGTATACAGTAGATGATCAATAAATGTTGGCTGATGACAAAGTTTTTTGCGCTCATTAGTTACGATGATTACGTTCTGAATAACCACAAGTAGGAAATCAGCCCATTTGGAAGATCATTCTCATGGAAGGAAGACTGGAAAAGTCCCTAGTAGGTGTGAGTCTGAATATTGGCCTGTGGTAGGCAAGGCCCTGAGGCCCTGTGCTCTCACGGTCCTTGTCTGTTAACACTGACAAGCGTTTCTGTGAGAATTAATTCTCCAGCGTTTCTGTGAGAATTAATAGAGAAGATACCTGTCAGGGCTGTGTTTTGGCAACAGCCCCCGTGTCCCTCCAAGCAGCCCTGTGCTTATCGTCACTTGTGACAATATTTCTTCAGCATTTCACTCCGCGTCCTTAATGGGGGTGCATGATGAACGGGAGTAGTGGGGTGGCAAAGAATGAGCTCCTGGGGAAACACTTAGGAAACTGGGCTTTCTGCCATTAAAAGAGATAGATCTTTATGGTGACCTAATTAAAGTTTTTAAAATTCAATTTGGACAGTTAGCAAGCTAGGCTCCTTTCCAGGAGGAGTAAGGAGTCGGTGCAATGACCTAAGTGATCCCAGGCTGCCTGCCATCTCAAACAGCAGAGTGGGTGTATCTGCTTCTTTCAGGGACCCAGGCTGCCTGGGCACAGTCTTTGGTAAGGAAGGTGTTCTGTGGGATCACACTGATGTCATGGTCCAAGAGTGGCTGCCATGACTTTGAGGAGGTGCTTTATGGGGGAGGAAAGTCATAAAGTACGGTTCTCACCAGGGGAAAAGTGATTTCTCTTTTGTAGCATAAGCCCTGACAGTTATTTTTTTTTTTTCCTTTTGTGTAATGCAAGTGCCTCACTAAAGCTTTGATTGCTGAGGCAATCAAATAAACACACGACAAGACAAAAAGCCAGGCCACCTGTCTCCACTGAAGCTCCTTTGTTTTAGAGATCTTGGTTGATTTCAGTAACTGACTATTTGGGCCCCTTGTCATTTCTCTTCCTGTGTGTTAAATTTCCACTCTTAAGATTTAAATTCACCAAGAAAGACTGAGACTGTGAAACCCCAGCCCTCACCTTTAACCCCAATAAAAGCAGAACTCCAGGCTTGTGTGTGCTCTCCCTCTACCTGCAACCTGGCTGTGTGGCCCCAGGTGTACTGTGTAATTTCCAGGGCCTATAAGTAATAAGCCTACAGTTTTTCAAAGTTTCCTAATGGTTATTGCTAAACCATAAGGGCTGACCCAGCCACAACATTGGTTATTGATAGGCTGAGAATGATACAAAATATCTTTCAACTGTTGCTATGTAAGTTTATGGAGTCCAAAAGAAACAGCATCCTTCCAAATCACCCATCCATCTATCCTTCCATATTTCTGACCATCCGTCTGTCCGTGCGTCCATCCATCCATTCATCCATCCATCCATCCACTTACCTCTCTGTTCATCCATCTAACACATACTGACTACTTACTCCCATCAAATACTGGAGATACAACACTAAATATAACACAATTTATATGTGTTATATTTGAAAGACCTCAGTCTTTATGCAAACAGTTAACTAAAACCGTGTTTGCAAGTATAAGACTCTGAGTCACAAGACCTGGGTTTGAGTGATTCAAATGGCCACGTGCTCTTGGTCAAGTTGCTTCTCTCTCTACCAAATTCCTCCTATGTAAAGTAATGCAGCTGGACTACAGGAATGCACTCAAAGACCTCTTCCAGTCCAGACATGCTAAGATTCTATGTCCAGGGAAATTCAGTGTAAAGCAGTTCATCTCGTGAGTGTACATGGCACCTAGTAAGGGGTCTCCTCTGTTCACCTCACCCCTCCAATGTGTCTTCTGTTCTTGTTAAGGAAAATGTATCATGTTTCTCTCTTTTCATTTGTCTCCTGCAGGGTGGATTGCTATCCCTCAGGCTAAAGGTCAACATTCTTCATTTTGTAATCTTGCCCAGCTCTTCACCTCATTTTGTATCAAGTCTTGACTTGCTTTCTTTGCCCCTTAAGCTCATTATAGCCCCCCTTGCCTCCATCTGGACCACTTATTTTTTCCCCATCCTCCACCCAGGGAGATTTACCCGTCCTTCAGATAGTAGCCTGCTCACATTTCTTCAGGGACACTTTCTCTTACCTCTCAGGCAAGGTCTGGCTCCTTTGTCATATATACACATAAAACCATGTATCTTTCCTTTAGAGCACAAACCCCATGCCTGTTATAAACCTTAATAAAGGGGTCTCTTGGTTTAATGTTTGGCTCCCCCATCAGCCTATAGCCTCAAGAGAGCAGGAACTGAGTCTAGTTTGCTCACCTGGCATTCCCTAATACAGTGCCTGGCACATAGGGGGCGCTCAATACCCAGTTTTCTGAACAATAAAGAGACTATGGTTAGTGCCATAGACTGATAAATATAAAGTCCACCACACTTGGAAATGAGACAGGGAAATGGTATCCTCATTGGGGTAGTTCACCTGGGCAAAAATGCCTCAAAAAAAAAGGCACTCATATGTTTTACACTTGCTGCATATAAGAGTAAGGTGGTCACTAAATCCCATCAAATGATTAAGGGTGTCTCTGAAATCTTTTTTTTTTTTTAAGGTTTATTTATTTTGAGAGAGAGAGACAGAGAGAGAGAGAAAGAGAGAGAGAGAGAGGGACAGCATGAGTGGGGGACGGGCATAGAGTGGGAGAGAGAGAATCCCAAGCAGGCTCCGCACTGCCAGCACAGACCCTGATGTGGGGCTTGAACCCGCAAAACTGCGAGATCATGACCTGAAGCTGAAACCAAGAGTCAGACGCTTAACCTGTTGAGCCACCCAGGCACCCCAAGGGTGTCTTTCAAATCTTAAGGGAGAGGAGGACTCTGAACCACAATGGATGTCACACCAGATGGGTGGGGAAGCCTGGGGCCCATCACCAGCCATGAAGCCACTGCAGAATGGCAGGCAGAGGATTTGGGCAACAAGTAGGAAAGGATGTAAATAGAAGAACAGAGTCAGAATTTGATGAGGGGTCTCTGCCACTGGCAAAGGTCGGGGCTGTTTTCAGTCTAGGAAACTGGTTCTGTAGCTTAAAAAACCTTAGAGGAAGAATGGCAATTGATAATTTTTCTTGAACTTGGTTAAAAAATATTGCAAACATGATTCTGAGTAGCACAGTGGTTGAGAGCACGAGTCTGGAAGTCTAGTTTTGGAGTCATGGTTCTAGCACTGGGCAAGTCACTTTGCTCAAAGCCCCTATTTCCTCACATGAACACAATGGTATATTTATTACTGGGTTGTTGGAAACGGGAGTGGAGTTACGTAGGCTCAGTGGTTCACACTGCACCTGGCATGTATTTGGTGCTCTGTAAATGGAAACTGTTACCAATGAGATCAGTTAGTTCCTTTGTCATGATTCTGTGCTCACCTACAAGTCCATCTGGTGTTCCTGATTCTTGAGTGCACCCCTGTGCCAGGAGTGGGCTCCCATGGGAAGTGTTGGCCTTCACGGCCCCAAACCTTGATGCCTCTCCTTCTCCCCACAACATTCCAAGTCCGTCTCCTACCAGAGATGGCCCTCTTTTCAAACTGTATCCAGAATCCACTGCTACCTTCTGGTCTAAGCTGCCAGCAACTCTCACCCCGATGATTACAGTGGCCTCCTAATGGGTCTCCCTGCCTCTGCCCTTAACCCCTACCATTGTTTCTTGGTGCAACAGCCAGAACAAGCCTGTTAATATCTCAACTGGATCCTGCAACTCCTCTGAAAACCTTTCATGGCCGTCACATTTAGAATGAAATCCAAATCCGGACCCTGCCCTCCCAAAGCCTCCTGACCTTCCCAACCCTACTCACTCTCCCAGAACACAGGTCCCAATGACAGTGGCCTCCTTGCCACACAGTGTGCACACTCCTGCCTGAGGGTCAGAAACCTCTCCACCTGCCAACCTTCATGCCAGCCTCCCCATGGAGGGGAGGTCTTTCTTCACATGTTAACATTCTTGGCCAGGCCTTCTCTGACCACCTTATTTAACACCGCCATCTCCACACAGGACCCTTTTTCTTATCAACTATCTCCTACTTCACTTTCTCCGTCACACTTGTCACCATTTGATGTATTATACATTTTGCACATTTGCCGGTTGTCTGTCTTTTCCACTAAGTTCCAATATGAAGGAACTTTTGTTCTTTTTTTGTTCCCTGTGGTAGCCTCAGTGTCTAGATCCTGACAGAGGCAACATGCTGGGTGCTTAATAAATATGTATTGTATGAATATATGAATGAATGAGTGGTCAGCCCCAGTTCTTGAGGTGTGGATGCCTTCTGTGTATACTCAGAAATTGCCTTCGATTATATAGTGGCTGTGTCAGGATCCCTAAGCTTCTTCTTTATAGGAGGGCTCTGATATTGTCAACTTCCTGAATTTTCTGGGCTGCAGAGTCAATCCTGGACCTCAGATGTCCCTCATACCAGCTCAAGCTTCACGCATCGTGACACATTTTCACAACAGCAGACAATGAGTCAGACTCTGATACAGTATAAATATTTAGCCACTTGCCTTCTGAAGGTGAATTAGTTGTCTCAGAAGGAGCTCTTGGTTCTCTGACGCAGAAACACACTTTCTGGTGTGCATAAATAGCCAAGACAAGTAAGAAGAAGCTGTCTGATGCTTACCATCCTGGCCACCAAGCATTATGATAAGTGGGCAGGGAAGAAAATTGGATAAGTATACATACATTTGTTTCTTGTACTCCTATCCTTAAGCAGAACAATGGAATCCCTCCTGGAAGACTGGCTGGCTTAATGTGGGGCTGTACTTCCTGTTTTAGAGAATAGTGGCTTAGCTTGTATAAGAAAATTGGAGGCAACTCTGGGGAAGGGGTAAATGGTGTTGTTGGTGGCACCCAGCACTACTCATCAGGTTTGTTCATGTTGGGGCATGTGGTGGTCAAAGGGTGAGCCTTGGGAGATTCATGATAATGGTACTTTGCTGGGGTAAGCACCTAGGCAAATGTTTAAAGGAGGACATCACCCCAGGAAGGACCTGGGAGTGGAGATGAGCAGAAGATGGCACTAAAATTAATGGAGAATCCCAAGACATAATCATTCCTTGCTGCTTTGGTGATCATAAGTGGTCTTCAGTAGTTATTCTAATCAGATTCTACTGATGACCAGTATATTATCTAAATGCTCCTCTTGGAAGCTTAGACGGGAAGGCAAGAAAACAGGGAGGAGGAAATGCCTCCATTTAGGCTTGATAATGGGAAGGGGTGAGTGCAGATGCAGGACAGTAAAACTTGACTTGCTGGCGATGGCCATGTATAGGACACGTAGGAGAGGACATTAAAATTCTACAGTTTAATAGAATTTTTAATATTGATAAATTACTCACGATGTTGTGGTTATATAAATTTGTTGTTGTTGATCAGAATTTGATGATGGTTGTCTGTAAACATATTCTCCCCAGGTGTACTGAATCAGACTATTATCAAGGAAAGTATGCATCAAAAAATAGTCACTTGGACTCTAAGGACAGAAGCTCACTCACTCATTTACTCATTCATTCATTCATTCATTCACTCATTTATATATCCGTTCATTCATTTACTCACCCCCCCAGCAAATATGTTTTGAGTACCTACTATGTATCAATATATGTCCTGATGATACAGAAGTCAACAAGATGAACATGATTCCTGCTATCTTAGAGCTTGAATTATGGCATGGGAAGACAATAAACTAATAAATAAACAAACAACCCCAGAAAAGATAACTTTTGATAGTGATGAATATTGTAAAGATGATAAAATCAATGCATGGTGAAGAATTCTGTTGGTTAGTGTTTAGGCTACTTTAGAAGGGATAGGCAAGGAATCCTCCTTTGGGAAGGGATGTTGGAGCTGAGACCTGAACAATGAGGAGGCCCCAGTCCCATGAAGATCTAAGGTGATGGTTCACACGGAGCTTTTGAAAAAATACTGATGGTGGACTCTATCTCTACAGTGTAATCGATGTGGACATTAAACCGAAGATTATTCTAATATGTACCCAGGATTGCAAACCATGTATGTAGACTATAAGAAAAACTTACTAGATACACTAGCATATGCAAATGCCCCGAGGTAGGGTAAAGCTTGGCGTGTTCTCAAAGCAGAAAGATGAGTGTGGCTGGAAGGGAATGACTGAAGCAGACAGAAGTTAACAGAGAGGATTGGAGAAGGCAGGGATTATATTGGCCAGGGTGAGCTGGCAAGCTTGGCTTTGGAGCTGGACCCCTGAAGTACAGAGGGAAAAAAGGTTCCTGGCTACATGCAGAGGAGGGTATGGTTCTGAAGGCAGCCAGGGAGGCAGGATGGATGCTAGGGAGTGAAATGTGTCCCAGGGACACATTTCACTTCTTCAGTGTCATTAAATAGCAAACTAATCTTAACTGCAGAATTTCTCTGGTGATCAGTTGCCTGTTTTCCTGGGGTGATCAATCTATGAAAAGTTTCCAAATTGTGTTAAAACTGCCAGTTTTTCGGCAAACAGCACAGAGCATACTTTCCAGGGAGAGAAGTTCAATAATTAAAATGAGTCAGCACTGAAGGACTGGAGGGCGGTTTGATCTAGTTCAGCAGCCGACATTTTCTTAGCAGAAAAATGCGGTATCCATAATACATTATTTTGCGCCGAACAGAAGTCAACTAGAACAGAATTGTCTCAGGAGAGGCCAACGGCAGCTTGCCAGAAAATCATTTTGAAATCAGCAACAGGAAACCGAGTCTTCAAAAGCTGAAGCTGGGGAGTGGTCTTGGGGGCCACTGTCTCAGGTGCTTGCAGGTCAGAGGTGCTCCCCAGAGCTGTCCTGAGTTGCCTCTCTCCCCCTCTTGCTCCCTCTGGTGGGACTCCAACGGGCACAGAAATACCATCCCCAGGCTGTCTGAACACCTGGAGTTCAAAAGCCTGGCGTCCATCCTCACAACCAGCAGAAAGGTGTCCTCAATGTGGGGCAGCTCTTAGCCTAGGGGTCAGGTTTGTGTTTGCTTGGGGTGTTATTGCAGGAGGTGGAAGGCGGGGTGATTTTTTTGTTTTTCTGAGACAAGAAGAGCTGTTAAAAGAGAAAAGCGCTTTCTCTGGATGGCATGTGTCCCTGCAAACATCCCCCCACTGAGCTTCCATGAAGAGTGAAATCTGCCAAACCTGAAAGTGGCTTGGCTTGAAGTCTAAGTCCTGGTGAGAGGTTGCAAGAGTCTCTTCCCTGTGCCTGCTGCACAGTCTCTCTTCCTGGGGCTGGCTCTCCAGCTTCAAAGGAAACAGAAATTGGCTCCATTCTGTCCTCCTGAAGTTCATGCAATTATGGGCCCAACTAAATTTGTGTTAGATTATGCCAAAGACTAAACAACATTTTGCTTTATTTTTTATTTTTTGCTTCACTGACAATAGTCCAAGAGAGGAAGTCTTCAATTAGAGTAGCAGAAAATACTGATTAGAATCAATCAACACCTCTAGAAGTTTAAACACTTAAGTTAATTAAATGGTTCAGTAAACTTGAAGCTAAACTTGCAAACAGAAATCGCAATGTATAAAAAGGAAGCTTAGATTAAAAAAAAAAATAGATAATTGCCCGACAAGCTCAACATCAACCTCACCAAAGGCTCTGTGGAAATGATCAGACAGTGCATTAATTTCCATTGCAGCTCACGCTTATGCTAACTCCAGTATTCAAAAGCAAAAACCCACCATTCCTACCAATGGGTGTGATGTTCCCCAAAGGAACTGGTTTAGACATAGACTATTGGGAAATTGGTAATGACCATGTGGCTTTTAAATGGTCCTGAATAGTATAAGAGACCACTGTTCCCTCACCTTGAATATAAATAAAACTATACAAACGCAACTAGATCTTGCTGATTTTGTTTAAATTTAGAAGAAGGCCCAATCTGAATGTGTGAATGTGGCATGCATATTCTTTTCAAAGACCTGTATTTTGTAAACTCTTCTGCTACGAAATGAAGTCAAACTAGATGTCTTTGGTTGGGTGCCCTTAGATGAAGTCTGAGATGGGAAGTCTAGTTCAAGTGATTTATTGAGGATGTCTTCCCTAGACAAGGTGGGCTGGAGGAGCAGGACAGAGCAGGAACAAATATCTAAGAAAGGATGTTGACTCAGATGGAGACTGTTTCAGTCTGAGCCCTTACGGAAGCATTGGAGTGTGGATTATACAACAAGATCAGTACCACCTAAGGCAAGGTCAGCTCATTATGCCCTTGCCCGGTATACATCAGTCACTGACTATGGGCTTCTGCTGGGGATGGGTGGGATTATTGGGGTGTGGTCTCATGGGAAATAACAGAAGGCAATTTCCCAGGAAGAGGGGCAGCTGTCAGGTTGATATGACAAAGTCACAGCCTCTGGGGGACAGACACAGTGGCTACCAAATGGGATCTGGGTAGAGGGTCTACTCTACTGGACCCAGGAACTTCTACCTCATAGAAATCATTGGGTGATCTTAGGTAAGGGCAGGGCTGAAAGTTACCTTTGATGCACAAGACCATTCTAGAGTGTGAACTATACCAGCTCCAGATACTGTCTTGTTCACCTCCAAGCATATTGAGCCAACACATTAAATGAATAATGAATCAATCACTTAGAGTATCAACTTGAGATGGAGCAGTCTTCATGCCCTTTCCAGACATTTCACAAACACCCACTGGAGATAAAACAATAATATGCTACTTGAGGTTCAGTCTTATGAAGATACATAGGTTGGAGCCCCAGTGTAGCTTGTCATTAGGTATATGGCTTTGGACTGCAGTTGTCAAATCTTTAAAACAGGGACAATACAATGTCACAGGCTCTCATTGGGGATTAAGAGAAATGGCACAGGGAAATGTTTAGTAATTTGGCTTTTTGTCACAAAATGCTGTCCTTTGACAGAGAGGCTGAAGTGAAGGAATAGAGACACTTAAAGCCAAAGTAGTGGAAGACTTTAATAATACAAATCTACTGTGTATAGATAAAGCAACACTGGAACCATGCTGTAAGTCAATAGGCAGCATGAATTGATATTGATCCACAGAACACACTTTCAGGAATGAAGCTACTACATAGAGTGAGGTAGACCTAGAGCAAGGGTCTCCTTGTTTTATTTCCCGATCTAGTTTGCAGCTTAGGCTCTGAACTCTTCTTAACTAGATTGTGAGTTGTAAGTAAAAGAGTTTCCCATGTGTTGGCCATTTGCAAATGCACAACACTTACTACTCCTTCTCAGACTATGTGGTGTTATTTACTTTTGTGGGTTGTCAAAACAAACACTTCCTACCAACAGTAAAGAAAGCAGAGGGAAAGTGAGTGGGCTTTTTGAGATAGACCATGGTAATGCAGGCACCCCATGCCATGGTGTTGCAGCTGTCTGGTGGCCTATCTTGGCCTCCATAGACTCTCCTTTCCTGCCCCTGCTGGGCAACTGTTCATAGGTCCAGAATAGAAGTCATTGTAGAGACTCACCCAAACAATAAATCAGAGATCATATTTTAATTATTTGGGAACATGAAGACTTCAGTTGTCCAACTGAAGGACTTCTCAAGGGAGTTTTTTCCTGCCTATATTAGAGTTCCTGGTGAATTGAGAGCTGCTACTCAACATGACCTTTTCTCACACTCATTGAATGTTCTGAACAATGTTCTCCTCATTGACTAAGGGACTAGACTAATGGCTGGACTTCATGCATGGTCAGAAGAAGGAATGACTGGACATTTCTTGACTTGATCATGACCATAGTAAGGGAATAGCTGTCTAACAAGCAGGTGTAAGAGGACAATTAGAATACTGCATTGACTGAACCTATCAAAGATGTCCATCAAAAATGAATCCATCAACGATGGGGACAATGTGGGGCACCTGAGGACATTGGTGATGGTAAGTCATACGAGAAGAGTATGGTGTGAAAGAATATAAATTTCAGTTCTGTATCTTTTTCTGAATATGGCTCCCTAGCTATCACGTAAGCCTAGAACCAAAGGCGAGATTCTATGACCACTAGACTTACTTAGACTACAGCAAAAGATGGAGCGTGGGTAATGAGGGTTCACTGTTTTCCTGCCCAGCATCTATCTATTCCCCATTCTCTTGATGACACCATCCTTCCCTTCCTTTTGAGAAAGGCCCCTATCTTATTCCATATGGCCACTGGGGAAATGCCAATCCCTGGTACCCTGGCATCCATATCCTCACAATTTAAGCCAGATTCAATCCCCTGGGCATTTGAATTATAAGTGGAGTGAAATATGGATGGAAGATGACTCACTATTTGATGGCAGTACTCAGAGTCAGTCTGCAATCCTTGGTGTTGATCTGATGTTCCTGACCGTCTTGTGGCCCTTGAGTCTATAAGATACCTGGTATCATTTAAAAAATAAATTTAATCCTTTAATTAGTTTCAGTGGCTTTCTGCTACTTATAACCAAGGAAAATCAAGTGCTCCAGTATAGAGGGCCATGGTGTTCCTAAGGAGAGAAATGTCAGTCTCTTTTTCTCCATCTCTCTTGCTCTCTCTGCATATGTGTGTACACGTGATGGTGTCATGTTGAGAGGAGAGGTGTGATACTATGTGTTACGATCCATCTCAGTCTTAAAGAGGCAAAGTCTCATGGTGGAATGAGTACAGTTTTGCAATCAAAGAAAACTGGCTTTGACTGCCAATTCTACCATTTGCAATTCATGTAGCCCTGGGCAACCCTGGGTTATATACCCTTTTACTTCCAGCACCTGCAAAATGGGGACAACAATGCTATCTTCTCACAGGGTGGTGTGAGAATTAAATAAGTTAATGTATGTAAATGATCAAGTATTGTGATTTTCCCTAGAACAAGTAATTCCCTCCCACCCTTGCAGCTCTATTGGGAGGTGGGTTGGGATCTTAATCACTATGGTTATTTTCCAATGCTGGGCCTTCTTAGGCTACTTGATGAGGGACACCCTCACTGGTGGGAGTGAGAGAGTCTGGTTTCAAACATGGGAGATAGAATTGAAAAGGTGATATGTGCCCTCGTTAAATGATGATGGGAGAAGCTCAGTATAGAGAAGTCTACAGGTTGAAGGAATCTGCAGACAGCACATTTCCACCTATATCTGGGAGGGACAGTTTCAGTTAGCGGTTTGAGAGGGGGCAGGGTGGAATGAGGACTCATGGGTCCCTTTCCACACTTGTGATCCTGGCGACATAAGGTGCTTAATATTCAGAGAATGAAAAACAGCCTAGCCGATCAACACAGCACCCTTTCCTCAAATTCTATTTTACGACTTGTGACTTCTCAATAATCATACTTCTTTTAGTTCCCACTCTTACATTATAAATGAATTATAGCAAAAAGAATGAAGTGATGGCAGGGAGTATAAAACAATTTTTTTTCGAGGGGGACAGTTTCCAAGTAATTGTATTGAGGATTTTGTGTTTGTTGTCCTGAATCAATAAATATTACCCACAATAACGTAAAAAGGCTACTAATTTCTTCTCCTGCTCTCCTCCCGAGGACAGTCCCCAGAGCCACCTCACTAGGGGGTTCTTCCTCCAGGTGTGATCCAGCAAATGCGGTTGAGTGACCCGTCACAGCCCCTTAAATCATTTCCAGAGGAATCTGGCTGGGTTGGGGAAAGTTCTGGGTGTGGAAGTGACCAGTTAGGGAAATGGATTAGTATATTTTGGGGAGAAGGACTAAAAGAATGTCTAAACTGTTCACAGTTCCCTTTTTTGCCTCAAAAAGTGATACTTATTCTGAGATTAAAAAAAAAAGAAAGAAGGAAAAAAAAAGCCAGGCTGTCCATCCCTTGGCTCCTTTCCCTCCTGTCCCTCCTTACTGGAGTAAGGAGCAGAACCACCCCCTCAGGTGATGTCAGTACTGTGGGTTAAGTACTACCTCAACACTTAACTAAATGGATAAACTTGGGGACCTCATTTTGCCACTCTCCATGTCTGGTAGGGGCATTACTCAAGCATATGCTGGTCTCCCCCATGGAATTGTAGGTTTCAGTAAATGCTGAACTGAATTCTTTCCCTTATAGACTCTTCAACTTGAGGGCCTGCTGCTGAAAAATGGGTTTGGCATTCAACGGAGAGCCTGAAGTTCACCAGGTTCGTGGTAGGACCAGCATCTGTTCATCAAGCTTATGGTCTTTGGGGCTTTAACTCTGCAGGCAAGGGGATCTCAAGTAGGAGGTGGACATAGAGAAATAATTTATAGTATTATCTGAGTAATCTGTGAAATGGGTTGCTGCTGTCTTTGGAAACCCACCTCTTTGAGGTAGTCTTCTGTATCTCCTTTTACACCACAACATTGTAAACTGTAAGTGGTGGGCACTTCCAAAAATGGTCACACTTCTTCCTTTGACCTCAACTCCTATCCCTCATTCTCCACTGAGGGCTCATTCGAGCATACTACACATTAGCATGTGCGCAAAACTACATTATAAAGAGGGATTTGATGACTTATAAAATCTCATACAGTACTGGAGAAAGTCCAGGATAAATGAGCTTTGAATAAAATAATGCCACCAAACCCTTCACATAAATGATGCATGACATTGCCTGTAAACTGAGGCATGAGGTCATGAAAGTTTAAACTCCCATATGGCTCCCCCTCTGTTTCTTTTCAGCTGTCTTCACAAAACTTATGCAAGGGCTATATCACTCACCATTGAACTTAGATGACACTTGAACTCAGCCTGTTGCTGAAAAGTGGACTGGAAAGTTGAGTCATTGGGGGTTTGAAGGCAAGGTCCTCATTGTATGTGCCCCTGTAGTCCCAGCACCTCACACAGGATTGGGACACAGTAGATCTCAGTAAGTTTTTCCTGCATATATCTAAAAGGGAAGGAGAGCTGGCTCTAAGAGGAGTTAAGACCTCATCAGCAGATGTGTTTCATTCATGATTTAAGGGGTTAAGTATGCACAGATGGGGATAAACCTGGGTTTTTTAGCCTTTTAAGGAGGCAATGAGGTGGGGTTTGAGCCCAGATAGGTTGGAGTTTGGGTCTCATGTCTGAAATATAATAGGCATGTAAATAAACTCTGAGCCCTGGTTTTCCACCACTGAGATGATGATGATGATGATGATAACAGCAATAGCTCTCATATTAATAATAATCACCATTATAACCAATTACACCTTCAAAGCATTATTTCAAAGACTGAGCAAATAATGCACCCCAAGGGACGAGCACATGAGACACCATATGCATGCTTGTTCTTGACTTCTCCAGCCTTTTCACTGATTTGGCCTGATTCCACTAGTCCCACTTTTTGCTCCAATATCGAGGTCTATTCCAACCATGTGGATGTGGTGACATTTTACTCCTAACAAGCATTTTTTTAAAGGACAGATGTGGGTGTCCCTTTAATCCAGGTCTATTGTGTATGGCTTGAAAATTAAATTGAAGAAATGAGGAAGAGGGACGTACTTTACAGTCCCAGTTCGTGTAAGTGACTCCACTAACCTTTAGGCTCTGGGATGGCTTCAGGGCTTCCCATCCCCTGGCTCCCTTACCAAAATTAACAGTATGCCACAGACCTTCATACATTCTCTTATGTGACATTCATAATAGCCCTGGGAGGAAGTTTGGACTAGACAAATTGCCACTATTTTCCAAATGAGAAAATGGGATCCCAGAAAGACTTGTAATAAAAGAATCAAAGCATATTAAAGCTGGAGGGTGTCCTGGAGATCACGTGGCACAGTCCCGTTATTTTCCGATTGGAAAAGGAAGCTTGGATCAGAAAGTGACATGCCTGAGGCCACACTGTCATTGGTAGAGCTGGGATTGAAACCTATTTGTCTTGATTCTTAGTTTGGTGCTTGCCTTTTGGTTACAACTCTTAGGTCTCAAATGCAGACTTTTTTTTCTTTTTTTATAACAAATTTAGTGCTTAACCTCACCCCAACCCCTTAATACCACCATCTATGAAATACAGGCTCTTCCTGAAGTTAGTCCCCCTCCTTTTGAGACAAAGAGTGGCTAGTTGATTGAAAAAAAAATGTAATTCAACTGACAATACTAACTCAGCTTTATCAACGAACCTTTCAAGATGCTGCCCTCGTTCTCACTTTTAGGACTGGGTCAAATGGGGATGCCTCATATCTGGGCATATATTTATTCAAGCTATCCTAGAGCATGTCATGGGTGGCAGAATGTGAACTGTTACAGGGAAACCGGGGTTACTGTAGCTGAAAAATTAGTGCCGAATGTCAAGTCCAAAGCATGAGGCTGGGGATAAAATTGGAGGGCAGGCCATGAGGTTGATGCTGAGAGGTTCAAGAATAGGATGGATTCAGTACAAAGAACAGTGGTTCAAAGCCAAGGATGTGAATGGCCACCACAAGCTATCAGTGCCTGGGATTTGGTGTGGGGACAAGCATGCTGCCTGGAGGTACCATGAAGGACTGAACATGTCCAATGAGCAATTCTGTGCATGTCATTTATGGGAAAGACATATCTTTTAGAGAATTAACTAGTCATAATCTTGAAGAATTACATATATATAAAATTTTATATATAAACATATATATTTTTTAGGTGTCTGAGAAAGTTTTTTGAAACTCAGTTCATCTTCCCTTTGATGTGAGAAAAGCAGATTCAGACTGAAATCTTTTTTTCACCTACTTGTCATTCATATGGGGTGCTTGCTGACCCTTTTATCTTTACTGAAATCAGAATCCTTTATGTCTGATGAGTGTGCTAGTGCAATGCTATTTGGGTTTCAGTGTGAGGCTGTGTTCCCCCTCTGTCCCCTTCCCCCAATCACAGTTCTGAGTACAGATAAAAGTCTGGCACTCATTAGCTGGGTACTGCTGTAGCAAGCCAGCCGTGTTTACCGGGTGCCCATGGGGTGCACGGCCTTGCCCTGGGCACCTGCGTGAGCAGCCGATGGCCCTGACATCCTCTGCCCTGAATCCCGGCTCCCAATGGTGCTGCAGGGCTGCGTGGGCCTGGTACACAACAGAAGCAGACAGACAGGCCTGGAGAATAGTAATCAGGGTACGAGGTGGCCTGGGAGTTTGGACTTTTGAGGGGGCTAGTGAGGAACAAGGTCTCGGTGGTTAGAGTTCAAAAGTGTGAGTGATTTTGTAAACAGGATTCTAAATGAAGGAAGTGTAGTTTACATGGCTGTCCTCACAAAGCAGCAGGGACATCCCCTCCCACGCATGCTATAATTGATACAATAGGAAAGAGCATGGTCACAAGAAAGGACATCCCTAGGTTGAGAGATGTGTTGAGATGATCTGGGCCTGCCTGCTTATTTTCTACTTAAGAAAACTGTTTTCCATTCACATGCACAAACATTGGGAATGTGTTTTTTGTTTTGTTTTTGGTTTTTGTTTTGTTTTGTTTTGTTTCAGTAAACACTGGCCATTTGCAACAAAAGTGTAGGATGAGCTAAGATCTTCATCTTTTGGATGAAGAAAAAGAGGCCCCACTGCTTCTGAAGAAAACACTGTCTCTGTCTTTGCCTAACGAAATTTCACTCACCCTGAACTTGGGCAATCAAACATGGCTTGATTTGTGGGATGGAGAATTGCGGGCAAATTTTTCCTTCTTTTTATTTATTTTGTTTTCTCAGAACATTGTTACGATGGCTGTGTAACGCAGAAAAACAATCACCTGCTCTCTCAAGGAATGAGTTTGCAACTGAAAACACGACACAAGAGAGAATATTTCCCTTCCTGATTTGAGAATGAAAGTAAACTGTGCCTATCCCTGATGATGTGGGGCAAATTCCATCTCCTCCATGGAAGTCCTCTCTTAAATATCTCTGTGTCTCCCCAGGGCCCAGCACATTGGTGGGAGCCCTGTGGTCATTCAGTGAATACTTGCTGAAGATGAAGGGCATAGTAATAGGGAGTAATAATAATAATGACGACCCTTTCCACTATTGTCTACCAGGAGCCAGCACTGGTGGGGGCAGCTTTGTAGTTGTCATCTCTGGTCCTCATGACACGCCAGCAAGGAAGGAGTGACATCCCATTTTACAAATGGTCAGGCTGAGACTCCAAGAGAGTCAGCCTCATGTGGCCTCATGAAGGCCACACAGTTCATAAGTGGCAGTCCAGCTTTGCTGGACTCCAAAGGCCCTGCCCTGGGAGGAGATCTTGGTGGCATCTGTGTGGGGACCAAACATGTATTAATGTGGTTGGCCAGTGTGCCCCTCTCTGTTCCCACTTGGATTCATGAGCATGCCAGAACCCCTTTGAAAACAGCTTCCGAATAACCCACATGAGAAACGCCCAGTAAATCAGCCTGGTTTCTTGGGCTTCCCATTGCTCTAGCTTGAACTTTAATAGAATGCACATCTTCTCCCCTTTCAGTTTCACGAAATGTCAAAGTTTCATTAGCGCGAGCCATGCTTTTCAGGGAGGGAGTGTGCACCAGCATACCAACAAGAGTGAGGAGTGCTTCCCTGGTAACCGCCATGTCCAGGTCAGGAGTGCGGCCCTCCTGGGGGTCTGCACACATCCTGGCAAGTGGGAGCAGGTGCATGGAGGTACCCCACCACCACTTGCTGGCTGATAGGTGAAGGATGATTTTTGTTTTTCCTCTGTTTCCCCAGCATCAAAGAGGGTATGTTTGCTCATTAACAGGATTCTTTTCTCTTTATTCATCCTGCATATCTGTCCCTAGGGTTTGAGTAGAAGGCAGATGCTGGCAGCTGGTCTTTGCCCATATATTCATTCATTCATTCATTCATTCATTCATTCTAGAATGCCTCTGATTTGCTGGAGATAGAGATATGATAAAGACAGGGACCTTGAACAATCTTAGGGACAGAGAGACTCTCTAACTGTAAAAGAATGTGATATGCTGTAGGGACACATTTCCACATTCTGTGGGAGCCCCAAGGAGTGGAATTAGTGATGCTAGTGTGGCTGGGGGCACAGAGAAGTCTTCAGAAATGAGGTGCACATCTGAACAGGATTTTGAAGGAGAAGTGGGACGTGGTAGGCAGACAAGTGGGGCAGGAGGGCCAAATCTCCTGGCCAGAGAAACGGTCTATGTGAAGGCCTGGAGATGTAAACAAACATGTTGTTTTGGGAGGAGTGACTGGAAATCTACTCTTCTGTTTTCTGTTTATGTGAATATGATGTGTCCTTAAGGTCCATCTCAGTCTCATTTATGTAAGAGGCTGAGCTTGACTGCCCCAAGAGATACCCCAGCTTTCTTTTAAAATAATTTTATGAAATTATTTGTCTATACCTAACTGTCAAGTGTCTTATGTTGTTACGTAGCTTTCAATGCGTGTCTGTTTTTTTTTTTTTTTTTTTTCTGACTATACTGGTAGCTCTTACAAAGCATGGAGCATATCCTGTATCTGTTCTTTTCCCCTTCTAGGACAAGGATGGCACAGAGCACCTAGAAATATTTAATATGCACCTTGAATGACCCAGAAAAAGTCTTAGAGATTTTCCAGAGATCTGCCCTCGCTGGATGGAGGAGAGGCCCAGAAAGATAAAGTGAATTGCTTAAATTTATGAAACCATTGGTGGGATCAGAACCCAGGGCTTCTGCTTCTCATGCATCAGCTGCTTCCCTATTTGTTGAGTAGATGGGGGGGTGTGTGGGCAGATGGATGGACACAATGGTGTGTGATGAGCATTAGCTGCAGCCTTGCCTCAGTGCTACCCATGCTCCAGCCATTTTCTAAGCCCTTCACCCTTCTCCCTGATGCCCCCACACTACCTTTGGGGAGGAGCATCTCTAGAAGCTGAGACTCTTCATCCATAGACTACCTTCCACCAGAGACTTCTAATGACCCCTTTCATTAGGGGCATTTAGGGGGTGGAGGGCGGAGGGAAGAGGACACAATCATCTGCTTTTATTTTCAATTCTTCAGAAAGATAGGTCTTCCCCCTGTCTTTGGTAAGTGTTTTCAGAATAATAACCAGCTATGGAGTAAGAGGGGTGTCCCACACATTCTTAATCAACCCAGATTAACAAGTTGTCACCAAGATGATGATTTTTCTTTTCTTTTAAAAAAATTTTAAAGAAGTTTCTCTTGTCTCAGAGCTTTGAGATGGAAAATCTTTATGAACAGAGTTGGCTGCATGTCAGTGATGCCCAGTAGTGGCTTGATCACAAACAGTGGCTCCTAGCGGTCTTGAGCTAAGCTGTTCCTTTCTGCAGCTATGCCCCAGGGAGTTAGTCTTTAAATGGGGGCAGTCTTTTCCCCCACTAAAAAACCAAAATGGGATAATAACAATATTGTCTTATATTTCTAAAGAGCTATTTGCAAAGCACTTTAGTTGCTCCATATATTTTTTAAGCTATCATTACTGAGCTGAGTATCCATCTTTTTTTATTTGAGAGAGAGAGAGAGAGAGAGAGAGAGAGAGAGAGAGAGAATGCATGCGAATGGGGGAGAGGGGCAGAGGGAGAGAGAATCTCAAGCAAGCTCCATGCTCGGCATGGAGCCTGATATATTGTTCGATCCCACGACCCTGGGATCATGACCTGAGCTGAAATTAAGAGTTGGATGCTCAACTGACTGAGCCACCCAGGCATCCCTCCTATTACTATTCTAACCACCAGGGGCACAGCATTGAAAAAGAAGATGAACAATGTCCCTGACAATGTCTGACATTGTAGTGCTTGCTTTCCCCAGCTCCAAACTTTTTATTTTGAAATTATTTTGTATTCATGTAAGAGCTGTAAAAATAGTACAGGGAGTTCACGTATACCTTTCATCCACCTTCCCTTAGTGTTCCATAACCATGGGACTTTGATCAAAACGAAGACGTAAACATTGGCACAACATTCTTAAGTAGTTGGGGACTGTATTCAGATTCCCCCAGTTTTTCCACCACTGACTGTTTTTTCTGTCCCAGGACCAATCTCGGATCCTGCTCCCCTCTGATCTCTGATAGTTATTCAGTCCTTCCTTGTTTTTCACGATCTAAGTATTTCTGAAGGATGCTTATCAGATATTTCATAGAAAATCCCTCCGTTTGGGTTTGTCTGATGTTCTCTCGTGAGTATACCATGATTATGGGGGTTTTGAATGCATTTCAAAAGGTAAAGTGTCCTTCACATCACAATCCAGGAGCACCTAACGTCCTGTGGCATCCCTGGTGATGTGAGCTTTCACCACTTGGTTCGGGTTTCTCCTCCGTAACACTGTTTCCCCCTTTCCATTCTCTTTCTTTGGAAAGGAAGTCAGTAAGTCCTGCCCACACTCAACAGGGGAGGAATTAATGGAGCTTGCCTTTTAAGGAAGGGACACAGAAGATATACAAGTAAATCTATACGTGAGGGAAATGGTCAGCAAGTGATAAATTCTGCACCGGGAACCAAAACAGGGTGATGTGACTGTGAGTGACCGCGTAGTTAGGGACAACAGCAGCTAAGATCTGGGTAACAAGGAGTCAGACATGAAAAGGCCACGGGGAAGAACGTTCTTAGGAAAGGGAATGGTTTCTGATGCAGGAACAACCTTGGTGTCATCAGCCCATGTCACTCTGCTGCAGTGACTCCCTCCTCACCCAGAAGAAAGCCCAAGTCCTCACCTTGGCCCACAAAACCTGCACCACCCGCCTTCCCCGCCCCACCTCTCTGACCTCGCACCCCTTAAACTCCACCTCACTGGCTGCCTCCCTGTTCCCCGAATGCACCAGGCCACAATCCACACTCAGGCCTTGGTGCTGGCTGCTCCCTCTGGGGAAATTCTCTCCTGCCACCTGTGCTCATGGTCAGCCCCCTCACCTTTAAGGTTGTGCTCAAATGTCATTTTTTCACAGTGATACCCACCTCGACCTTCTTATTAAAAGAGCAGCATGTACCCACTGCTGGTAGCTTCGAGCTGCTGAACCTGTTCTCTTTTTGTGCTTCCCCTTTACCTTGCAACACACACAACCACATGCACCCCAGACCCAAGGAGTGAGCAGGTAACCCTGTCACCAGGAACACCAGCACCGGGTTAGAAGGAAGGCCCTTGTATAGAATCATGTCATGGTCACTTTCTTTAGCTAAAGAGGCCTGTGTGACAAGCCAATAGGCCTGCATGACTCTGTAATTTCCACCCCCTTAATACACTTTTCCCTGACAGTTACCACTGCCAAGTTTACCAGCAATGAACCCCCTCTCTCTTTGCTTTAGTCACTGCCTATGGTTCAGGCAATAGTGAATCCTGTAACTCCCTCTTCATTTGCTGGTGACTGAAGAGGCATCTGCTTCATGTCCTCCACCAGCCTATGCGTGAATAAAGCTATTTTGAGGAGAAACTGACATTTTGAGTGGAAGTTTCCAGTATTTCTGAAAGAAGTAAAATCCAGGATTTCTTAAACTTCCTTTAATGGTCATCTCTTCAGTCCATCTCTTGCCCACTCAGCAAATATTCAACTCCTGAAGCCCTCTTTGGAGGCATTCCAGTGGGGTAGACAAGCTGACCTGTTAGAAGCCATGCAGCGATGGCAGAGAAGGGGTGCCCAGAAAGACCGGGAAAGCAGACTAAGAACTACAGCTGGCCTGTGTTGTTCTGTATCATACCATTTCTGCTAAATCTCATAAATCCTCATTTTCTCTAATGATGGGGATACTGAGGTGACATTAATTTTCAGAAAACATGAAGGGTAAGCCAACCCACGTGGTCAGATAAGAGGAAGTAAGTATTCTTTTTAAAAATTTTTAAAAAAGTTTATACAGTTTTGAGAGACAGAGAGAGAGAGAGGGAGAGAGATTTTTGAGAGAAAGAGAGAGAGAGACAGAGAGCGCACAAGTGGGGAAGGGGCAGAGAGAAAGGGAGACACAGAATCCAAAGCAGGCTCCGAGCTCTGAGCTGTCAGCACAGAGCCCGATGCAGGGCTCAAACTCACCAACTGCAAGATCATGACCTGAGCCTAAGTTGGACGCTTAACCGACTGAGCCCCCCAGGTGCCCCAGAAGTAAATCTTGAATAGACATCTCTCTCAAAGGGCCAACAAATCAGGACAGAAGATGGATCAGTGAGGTGCAAGTTGGTGCCATTATTATTCCCGTTTTACAGATGAGTAAACTGAGGCAGAGACTGGTAAATAACTTGCCAAGGCCTAGCACCAGCAGTAGAGCCAAGAGTCAAGTCCAAGCAATCTACATGCACTCATGACCCTAGGCCCACAGCTTTCCTCTCTCTTCCCACCACAAGGAGTGCTGTCTCTTAGCACAGAACTCGGGAAGAAAGACTGTCAATGTCGCCTTACTAGAACAGAAACTCCCCGAGGATATGGACTGTTCATTATTCACATTTGAACTCAACGGCTGGCAAAATTTTTCACACACTGAAAACTCAAAGATGTGTCTACAAGGAATAAATGCAACTCATTATACAGAGTTTTTGGATTTTTCATTATTTTGAATTAGTCATTCTTGTGTTTCCTTGATGAGGAAGTTATTAAACACACCAATCAGACTTTGTCAGACCCTGTGATGCAAGAATTTTTTCTTCCTTGTTGGGTTCCCTTTCTGAACTCATTGGCTATTATTTCCTGGTAGAAATGTTTTTTAAATCTGGCCAGAAAAGCAACAGGGACTTGAGCAAGGTTAAGGGATTAACATGTATTTGCACGGAAGCAAATCATACTACAGCTAGGGAAGTAGCTGGTTTTGCAAATTTAACCCTGATCCCCAGCTCTTAACTCAAGCAAACATTCTTCTATTTTTTTCTGTTGAAAAAGAAATTGAATATATGCCAGTATGAAAAAAATGCATCTTCGATATTAAAGGTCCACTGTAAATGAACTTTTCTTTTAATTAAAATGAGCA
Organism: Acinonyx jubatus; assembly: GCF_027475565.1. Lineage (NCBI taxonomy): Eukaryota > Metazoa > Chordata > Mammalia > Carnivora > Felidae > Acinonyx > Acinonyx jubatus. The sequence goes on along the minus strand of NC_069397.1, from coordinate 33,393,334 downwards.
CCAAAATTAAATAATATAACCTACAATGCTGAACAAGCTATGTTTCTGCCTAAGAAAGCCATGCATTTCTCACCTGTTGGCATTTCCAGAACACTAATAATGAGAAACCTATCCCAATGGGGATATTCTGGACTTTGAAATTCAAAAGGCTTTTGGAGAGTGTCCTGTATCCAGGACTCTTTAAGAAGTTAAGTCAACACAAGAGACAATAATTCTTTGGGTTGTTGCAGTGCCTTGGAAGGGACAGAGATTAGAGACACTTGTCGTAAGCTAATCACCTGTGCCCAGATAAGATGGTCCCTGACCGAGGTTGGGCAACAGTGAGCTAGGATGATTGGTCCCACTGGATGCCTCACTCGACAGGCTTAATACCAAGAAAGTGAAAGTGGTTCCAAGTCAGTGAGTAATTGTGAACAATGTAAACAATTATTTCTTTTCTTGCTCTGAGTTCTGGAAACTGACAGGCAAGAGGTGAGGACACTGTAAAGGTCCACTGATTATGTTAGAAATGTTCCCATTTTGGGCAGGTGGGGGAGAGTCCTTATTTTAACTATTCTGTTCCATTGTTAGACCACATCCCTCCCAAGCCTGCATATTTTACCCAAGACATCTCATCAGCCCACTACTGGAGAAGACAACAGATAGAGAGGGAAGGGGCTGGGAACAAACATTCTTGATGCACATTCCCTTGTTTTACCCGAACCACAACCCTCTGAGGTTGATATTGTTGTCACCACTTTTCTCATCTTGGAGGAGCCAAAATATTTTTGAAGGGCACACAGTAAGTGGCAGAGCTGGCATGTAAATGTGTTTGCTTGATGTCAATCCCTGGGAAACTTATTTGAGCCCACCCTGTGATTTATGTATTGGCAGAAAGGGAGGAGAGGGAGAGCAATGCCAGCAGCCAGGAAGGTGAGTGACATGGTTGTGATGTGCCACTGACGTCCCTGTGCTCAGTCAGATTGTTGTTGACAATCACGAGATGCTAAATTCTTTGAGAACACATTATGGGCTGACTACAGTTATTCTTTCTATTAACAGGTGATATTCCTATTTGTCTGGGATGCTCTCAGCCTATGTGACCCACATTCATACTTCTCTTTCAAGATCTTGCTCATGTCTGAAAGCCTTCTCTAACCCCTAGATTTGCATCCAATGTATCATGTGGATTTCATTGGGCTGAGCAGAAAAAAAAAATGATGTTCCCCATCACAGTTGACATTTTTGCGGGTGTCTACGTGGCTTACAGTGACCGCCTTCTCCATGTAATTGCTTTCCCTCCCATAGGGGCAGGTCCCCCAAGACCTGTTTGTCTACATGACCCCATCCCACATGCATAGCTGGTTGGGTCAGAGAGGACATCAGATGTAGGTTGAACAAATCAAACCTCTTCTTTGGAGAATATGGAATTGGGATGAAGAGCCAGTGAGTCCAGGATGGTCTTGATCCCAGGGGGTGTAAACTTGGGGGCTTAAGGGGGGTCATGTATGTGCTTCACATGCACAGAAAATCGGAAAAAAAGGCTAGCTTCTGGAGAGAATGAGAATAAAGCGACCATACGGAGCTAAGAAGTAGGGTTGGAGTAGTTCCTGGGGTCATGATCTTGTTTCAGTTCTGGATTCCAGTCTCTTCGCTGGCTCAGGTGACCTTGAGTCCTATGACATATCCTAGAGGCCTTCCATAGATTGCCCTTGTAGCTTAACTTAGCTTGAGTGAGTTCCTGTTACATGTATCCCAAGCCCCACACGTAAGATGCCCTCGGGAAGCTGAACTCCAATGAGGACAGTGGCCAGGTTTCTTCACCCGTGCAGCCCTAGGCTGGAAAACTTCTCTGCTCAACTCCCTGTGTCTCTGTTGAATTGCACTAACTGATAATACAGCTTTTGTATCTAACAGATAGAGCTAATACTACCTGGCCCTCCTCCAAACTGTCATATGCTCCAGGAAATTAAAAGAATTGAAACCCAGGGTTGGTTGATTTCACTGAAAGACAGGACTTCGTCTCACTGTTCCATCTCGTTTTCAGTTTGAGAAGGCAGGTGCAGTGAAAGCTGAAAAGCACCCAAAAAAGAGAACAGCAGGAGAAAAGTGACAAGCGAGACAAGCTACGAAGGGGTTTGTTTTGTTCTGTGTGCTTTGGAATCAACTTGTTCTTTAATTAAGGGGGGAAAAATCACCCTCCAGCTAGTACAGACATCCCTAAGAAAATTAAAATAATGTAAATCAAGCTAAATGAATACTCTAGGAGCAACATTAGAGCTTGGTGGGATTGAACGTTTGGATGCCCCCGAGGTTTTAAAAGCAAAGCCTGCAACTGTGTTTTGGAGCAGGAACACTCTCCCTTTTGTTTGAAGGCAAAGAGGACTAAATGCTGATGCCAACAGGGATTTACAGAGGAATTTAAGGTGACAGAATCTTCTGGCTGTTCTGGCTCTCTAAAGACCAGAACTGAAACAAAGCCTAAGTGGATGATGATGATAATTCCTGGGGTTTCTTCCTAGGGGTGTTCAGTGTAGAGAAATCACTTAAATTGTAATTAAAATATACAAAGCAAAATGGTTCAAAGGGAACCTCTAGTTTCTAGTAAAATACTCTACTAACCACAGGAGCATTTCACCTGGGATGTAGCTGGATGACCAAAGCCTTATAGAATGTGCGTGCATGTGTGTGTGTCTGTGTGTGTGTGTGTGTGTGTGTGTGTGTGTGCGCGCGCGCACGCATGCACGCTCTAGTACTGTGATTGTGGTAACAGGGATACAAGTAGGAGGTTCAACGTTTCAGGCATTATAACAAGTAAAGGTGACATACCCAAGTCAAGAGAACAATTTCAGCCTCAATTTTTGGTGTCACATCAAATGTTTTAATTTCCTAAGCTTTTGCCTTGAAGGAGAATATGATGGTGGTCACTTACATAGTGTATACTTAACCTGTAGTGGAACCTGTCCAATGTAACATACGTTATTGCAGATCTATCTTTCAGACTCTCTACATGGCACAGTGACCCCTGTCTCTGTCAATGTTTATATGCAATGATAAAATTATGCAGGAAGATTTTACTTCCATGAGCCCCTTAGTTCTGGAAGGGCCCTGACAGAGCTACTCCAATCCTTTAATTTTCTGGATTGAGGGGCAGGAGATCCAGAGAGGTTAACCAGCTTGCCCAAGGTCTTCTAGGTGCAAGGTGACCATATGATTCATTATACAGAGTGAGGCATTTTTGAGAGAAAAATAGGTGCTATTTCAATGATACCAGGACCAACTGGTCTCAATCCAGACTGCCCTAGGTGCATGAGATCATCCTGTGTAGAGAGCTCAACGTTTGGCCTCAGACCCACAGAGTACGAGAAAATGCTGTACTTGCTGGTGACCTTTGGGGATGGGGAAGGGCGCTCCCAGAGGCCAGGATGGGAATTGCACTTCCTTGCACACGCTCTAGCTGATAGTTTCCCCCACACTTCCAAGCTGGTGTTAGCAGGGGCCTGACTGGCCTAGAAGCACCTGTGTATTACAAGAGATGTAATGCTGAGGACAAACACCTTGGCCAGTGGGTGGCTCATCTGCAGCCCTACTTTAGGGGATATTGATATCGATAAGAAGTCAGCAAGCAAAAAAGGTGAAATGTAGGAATTTCACCCCGTGCATGATGTCACTCGGGATTCTTAGATGGAGAGAGGATAGAAATGCTGACCCTGAAAGACAGAGCTTGAAGAAGCATACTGTAGCCAAAAAAAAAAAAAAAAAAAAAAAAGCTACCATTTTGGAGCACTCACTGTGTGCCAGGCACTGTTCCAAGCACTTGACATACATCGACCTTCCTAATCCTACAAACTACCTTATTGGGTGGACCTATTCTGTATCCTGATCATGATAATGGGTATGAAAATCTGTATGTGCTGAAGTTCAGAGAACTGTATGCCATGCTAGAGAAGCAGTTAATCTCACTGTGTGATCATGCAAAAAATAAAGTAAAAAAGAAAAGTCTACATACTGTAGGAGTCCATTGATTGAAATTTGAAAAAAGCAAAACCAGAGTGATAGCAGACCAGTGGCTGCCAAGGGTCAGGGTTAGGTGGGGGAGGTGATTGCTGAGAGACATGAGGGCACTTTTCGTGGTGATGAAAGTTCTAGATCATGGTGGTAGTGATGGTGACATGACTATATGTTTATGAAAACACATCAAACTGTACAGTTAAAATTGCTGACTTCTATCGTATATAAACTATGCCTCAATAAAGCTGGGGAGGGGAACCCTACGGCATGGGCATCGCTGTTAGTCTCATCAGAGGAAACTGAGACACAAGTAGGTTGAGTAACTTGCCCAAGGTCACAGGTGATAAATGACAAAGCCAGACTCAAACACAGGAATGAATAACTCTGTTGATTTTAACCTCTGCAACTAATTGCTGCTCCTACAGTCGGTCCCAGCTCCTCAGCTGGGGTAGGGGAACACATCAGCCCTAGACAGAAAGGTGCAACAGGCAGATGTGTGTGGTCCTCACTGAGGACCTTACAGAAACAGTAGTTTCTCTGGCTGGCCATTTGGGTCCACCACAATGATCCTTCCTGAAGCAGACACAGTTATTTGCTTGGAAAAAACTGGAGCAGGGGCACAAGTCCTGATGCAGGTATATGGTGATCCCTGAGCCTTCCCCTTTTCCTGGCTGGGAGAGTGATTTAAAACCTCCTGGCTAAGCTCATTTTGCCAAACAGCTCCTGCAGAATCCATTTTTAAGGCTCAATCCAGAAATTTCTAGCTCAGCAAACAGACCCACTGCAAGAAAATGTATTTCCCCAAGCTACCTCTGAGACCAAGGAATATGGTTTCTCATGCTTTGCAGAGGGAAACAGATGTATTTATACACAAACAAATTTATGGATATACAATACCTTGCTTATTATATTTCAAAGAAGCGAGAGACAAAAACATCACTGTCCATCTGTATGCGATGTCCCCGTTGCTGTCCATCTGAGAGGGGAAGGTGGATGAATCTACAGTCCTCAGCGGGTGCACAAAATGATGCTGTGTTATATTTCCCATTGCAATTTGTGCCACTTGGAGAAATAGGTTCCTGTCTCCCTTTACAGCCAAAGTGCAGGTTATTCCTAAGGCTGATGCAAAACTGGGAGGGGCTGAAATATCATTTCAGGCAACAAACAGGGCACTTGTGATTACAGAGAATGAACTTGCCTATGATCAAGCAGCTACTTGGAAGCAGAATCAGCTAGCTGCTATGTCTTGTCTGAGTTCACTCACTGCATAAAGTCAGAGACCTGGGTTCAAATCCTAGCTCTTCCCTGTATGGACCATGTGATTGAAGGCAGGTTCTTTAATGTCTCTTTCTTTTCCTTTTTGTGAAGTGGTGCATATGAATGCTAGCTCACAGGCTTGTTGTGAGCATTGGGTGTGATAAGGCACTGAGCACAATGCCTGGGTCATTTATGTGTTCAGTAAATGAAAGCTGGTGGTAGTAATCATATGGGTACATTGTGATTATCTTTATGTGTCTTATCTTCAAAGATTCTGGAACAGATGACTGGCACAGCACTTTACAGCTTCAATGTCCCTATCATAGGAGTGCTTTTTTACACTGCACAATCACCTTATCATGTATGTAGGCCTGGCATTATTAAACCCATATCGAGAGTTTAAAAAGGTGAAGGAAAGCTAAGCGATTTGCCCAGTTCTGCCCTTACTGAGATCACACAGCTAGTGAGTGACAGAATGGGGTCTTGAAGGCAGATCTTTTAAGCCAAAATGTTGCCCTCTATCCGGTGGCACAAGAGTCTGACTCCCAGGCCAACACCCCTTCCCCATGGTGTGCTGGTCTTTGCTTCCCAGCAGCCCTCTTCTGGGCCAAGCAACCACTGCTCTTGGAAACTGCCTCTAACAAGCTGATCCAATGAATAATCATGAGAGCAATCCTACTGTTGCCCTTTTACTGCTGAGATGGGGACAGATTTATAGAGGCTGACTCTGGCTGGTATTTGGGAATGGATAATTACTTTCACTTACTATATCCTAGGTTGCTTCGGCTAAATATTTACTGCCCAGAATTCTGCCCTTTCCAACCAATTCTGAACAGGAGCTTGCCACAGGCAACTAAGTGGCATAATTCATTTGGGGCGATCATAAATCTAAGGCTTCCACCAGAAATGATGCAAAAAATTAATGGAACATGAAATCAAGTAAATGGAATTGAGTACAGTAATTAGTTCATATTTTAATCCTCAGGTCTGTTTATTATCCGTCAACTGGTGAGCAATTAAGTTGGCGCCATTGAGATGATTAGCTTTGTTTTAGCAAAAGTTTATCGATATGTCAGAGCAAATGAATCTGGGGGTTTTAAACGGTTTTATTTTGAATTGTATAGGAGCACATCCATGGAGCGGCTAGACATCTAATGATTTAATTTTGCAATATTATTATCTAGATCACTTATATTTAATATTACTGAGCTGTTCTAGATGGTTATTAGGGAGAGCGGATGGAATGGGGGATTCAAACTGTAGAAAAGCATGGCTTAATCTTAGGTTCTCATGAATGCCTTTTCCTATTAAAACCAAAAAAAAAGGATCTTTAAAGGAATTTTACTTTCTATTTTAGTCTTCCAGTCTTCTGTTTCCACATTTCTTGCAGTTGGGCACTATTATGGTTCTCACATCGGTGGTATTTTTGTTGGGAGCGATGCAGGGACTTCTAGATCCATTTCCTCATGGATGCTTATGAGTGCTCATGTTTGTAAAATAATTTGCCAATGTCTTTACCTTTTGGAGGTTGGCTGTAAAAACATCTTTGTGATGGGTTCTGCTCACTAAGGCAGGAAATCTGATTACCAAGCTACACCTCTTCTATGGGGCAACTAAACCAGATGGTCTAGAAAAGAGTCTGTTGAATCTTGGGATTCAATATAATTTAAACTTTTATTTGAAAAATTTAAAGCACAAACTAGGGGTCTAAAAACTTGGGTTCTGGTCCTAATTCTGCCACTGACTAACTCTGCCAGTGACTTTGGCCAGGTCTCTTGTCTTCTCTGGTATCTGATTTTTCTTTTGTACAGGAAGTAGGTTGGAGGAGATGACCTCTGCGGGGCCTCAATTTTAACACTTCAGATGGAGGCTTTGAGCAGACTTGTTATTTCCAATAGCAGTTGTATATTTGGAGGTGGGAGATGTGATCTTTGGTGGAACATCTACACATTTTAATGAACTGTTGACAGTGGTCGGAATGGTCGTGAATGGGTCATTCTTACTTCACACATTTCTTTTTCCAACTGATTTTATTCCTGTGGCTTTGGAAATGGATGGAAAAAGTACAGCTAGTTCACAGAAGTGCTGGGCCCAGTACTCATCCCCAACTACAATGTCATTAGTTACTACATAATGGAAGGCCACATTCAACACTTGTAAAGCTGTAGCAGTGATGGTGTCCATGGTGACAGGTTCCATGCTGAAACTTGATCGAGTCCCAGTTAATGCCTGTCTCTAACAATGTCTTTGTAATATAATACCTCCTTCCCTGCTTTAGACAGGACACCAGGGGGGGAGATTAGAGTCAAACAGAGGAGGAGGACGATGGTGTCTGTCACAATGCCATCCTGGCAGGACCAGGTCAGGGTTATGATGCAGGTTAGGATGGGAGTTGATGAGATAATGAGTTGACTTCAGCAAGCTGTCTTTAAATGCAATGTCTTCTCTCTTTGGCTGCCCCATGATGTCCATCTAAAATTGCAATCCAGAGACCTGCTGACTTGATTGGGTTGTCCCTTCCCAGAAGTAATTAGAAGAACATCCAAAGGGAAGACTCCTTATCCTGGATCACAGTCCTCATCTGCTTGCTGGTATCATCATAATATGCCCTACCACCATCTGGGCTTCTGCCTTCTATTTGTTGTGCCTCTCAAAGGCCAGTTTGCTCACTCTGAATGGGACTGGCTCCTGGGATCCAGAACTTTGGCTGCTAGCATTGGCAAAGACATGTTCCCTAGTCTGATCCTGGGAGTAATTACAGTGTGAAATGAGCAATCTAAATGAATTATTCTAGCACACTGGCTATCAATTGTCCCATTCCTCCTCCCAGGTACCCTGAAGAATTCACTTACTCCATATTTGTGAATAATTTAACATAAAATGTCTAGAACTTCTGTTGATATTGACATTAACTTTATAAGGTTTGCCATTATGACAACAGAATTTAATTCACTATATACTGGGCATAATTTAGGCACTCTGAAAGTTGCAATATTTTAAATTATTTTCAATATACTCATTCAATTTTTTTGTTCAATAGTATCTATCAAGTGCCTGTAACATGTATGGGGAGACAGTAACAAGTAGAACTTACTTTGTGCCTGCAGGGAGCTAACAGTCTGGGAAGTTAGGGTCTTCTGCATGGCCTATATATAGGTCTTTGAATTCCCCCACTGGGCTAAGGCCCAGAGTAGGTAAGCAGTCATCATTATGGGGTTTATGAGTAAACCCTGGCTTATGTTAAGCAATGTTATGAATCAGAAGACCTGAGCTAAGCTGAACCTCAATGATTTATTGTCTGGATGGTCTTGGACCTTAGTTTCTCCAGGTAAGAAGAAGATAATACTAAGGGCAACTTCACTGAGCTAGTGTTTGGTGATTAAATGGGAGAATTTATGTTGTGCCATAAATTCTCTGAGTAAAAGCCAAAGTCCATACAAAGTCCAGGCAAAGAGGACATGCTATGCAGCAGCCTCGCTCCACTCTTGCCTCTCTGACTTCTCATGCCCTATCACTTACCCTGTGCTCATGCTGCTCCCCCTTTTCCCAGAACATTGACACCTCTCTCCCACTTCAAAGCCATGGTTCTGGCTGTTACCTCTTCCTGCAATGTCCTTCCCCTAAACATCTCTATGGCAACCTCATAAATGTCATCCTCTCCATACAGCTTACACTGACCACCCTTTTTACCCTTGTAATTCACTACCTCCACTCCTCATGTCTGATACCTCCCCACCCTATTTCTTTTCCCATAGCATTTATCATATTCTAACTTACCATACACATTTACTCATTTATTATGTTTATTATTTATTATTTGTCCATTCTCACTAGACTGGAAGCACCATACAGGAAGGATTTTTATCTGTTTTCTTCACTGTAGCACATGGTAGGCACTCAATCAATATTTGTTAACTGAATGAATGAATGAATGAATGAAAGCAAGTCACAAAGCATGTAGAAAACAATGGCTGGATATTAGCAGTGAGATTCCATAGGCACCTGTGGATGTGACTGAGCAAGTTCTGGATTGTGTTGCATACTAATGTTTTCTCTTTCTTCTCTCTCTCTCTCTTTCTTTTCTTCCCTCCCTCCTTACCTTCCTTCCTCCCTCCTTCTTCACTCCCTCCCTCCTTCCTTTTGTCCTTTCTTCCTCCTTCCTTCCTTCCTTCCTTCCTTCCTTCCTTCCTTCCCTTCTCTTTCTTTCTTTCTTGCTTGCTTTTTCTTTCTTTTCCTTCCTTCCTTTCCTTTTCTTTCTTTCTTTCTTTCTTTCTTTCTTTCTTTCTTTCTTTCTTTCTTTCCTTTTCCTTCCTCCCTCCCTCCCTCCCTCCCTCCCTCCCTCCCTCCCTCTCTTTCTTAAGTAGGCTTCACACCCAGCATGGGGTCCAAAGCATGTTTGAACTCAAGACCTCGAGATCAAGACCTGAGCTGAGATCAAGAGTAGGATGCTCAACCAACTGAGTCACTTGGGTGCCCCTATGTTGCATAGTAATTGATTCAAGTCTGTGCCTTGTTCCTCCAGGGTAACAATAGTTCAATCCTTTTGTGTTCTTTGCCACATTGAGGATACGGTTAGGTCAGTACCTTGTTATACATTTTGAATTTCTCAAAGCATAATCCTTTCTCAAAGAAAGCCCAGAATACACCTTAGTGGCTACTGTGAACTAAAATACTCTTCCTCTTTTCCAGTTTCTAATAGAATTTGATGTTTTGGACAACCTTTATTGAAACACTCCATCTTCAATTTAAATGAGGCTTTATATTTGTGGTATAGTCAACAAGACAACACATCCAAAATTCCTGGGGAAAAGCCTATGAGTTTTGAATTCCTAGGAGCCAATAGTCAACTGAGTTATGGATTCAATGATTGAATGATTCATTCCACAAACATCAATTAAGCACCCACTGTATGTTGGGTACTGTGCTAGGTGTATGGTATACAAGATGAATAGCAAAAAAAGTCCCTGCCCTTAAGGAATTTACCAAGATCATTTATCTTTCATTCAGTAAACACTTACTGAATCTGCCCTCATGTGTTAGACAATGTCCAAGGTGCTAGGAATACAGTGATGATCAGGTACAATCTCTATCAACAAAGAACTACAGTTCCAAGACAAGTGAGAGTGAACAGTTATAAAATCTACAGTGATGGGCAACATAATAGATTGGGTCAGCAACATTTTTCTGTAAAAGACCAGATATTTTGTAAATATTTTGGCTTTTGCAGGCCACACATGATCTCTGTTGCATATTCTTCTTCTGTTTCAAAAAAACAGTCCAGGGGCGCCTGGGTGGCTCAGTTGGTTAAGTGTTCAACCTCGGCTCAGATCATGATCTCATGGTTCATGAGTTCAACCCCTGCGTTGGGCTGTGTGCTGATAGCACTGAGCCTGCTTGGGATTCTCTATCTCTCTGCTTCTCTTCCATCCCTCCCTCCCTCTCTCTCAAAATAAATAAACAAACAAACATACAAACAAACAAAACAATCCTTTAAAAATGTAAACCATTCTTAGCTACACCACTGAATTTGGTTCATGGGCTACAGTTTATGGACTGTTGAAGTAAATAAATATAGAGGATTCTCTGGAAGTCAAGAAAGGAAATAACACGTTCCTGGCTCAGTCGAGGGAAGGAGGCTTGGAATGCTATGGGGGTTGGCGGGGGGTAGGGCTGTGCTGGAATGAGGCAGAGTGAGATAAAGCTGGCCTTCAGGACAGAGGAAACACCTTTACCATGGCACTCAAGTAGCTCTTCCATACGTATTACCATGTACCTGTTATTCTTAAACATCCTAGTTCTCATTCCCCTTCAAAACTCCACTTGTACCAGTGAACATCTCTACTAGGAGGTCCCAGCCTCCCAGCAAAGTGCTAATTAGATTGCCTGAGTACTTCCCCCCAGAGCCATGTTCAATACCTAACGGGGCCCTGGTTCTCAGTTATGTGATCCTCAGCACTTTTCATACTCTAGCATGCTTCAGGACAATTTGGTGTTGCTTATTACTACAAATTTGTATGTCTTTAGTGAAGCCAGTCTCTAAAGAAGGTAAATAATCCATTCCTTTAAGGGGACAGGGCCTGCATTTCTCAGTTGTTTGCACGGAGATAACTGCTTTCCCTACTCTGGTTCAGAATAGGGAAACAAACAAACAAACAAACAAACAAACATATGACTTTTATTCCCCCTTTTAATTAAACAATCTTATATACATTACCATAGCAATAGCTGTGGACGGCTTCCCTTGCTCAATGTGTTTAGGCCGAATCAGTAACTCAAGAGGCTGAGCCTGGACCGGCTGCCATGTTTTTCTGCCTCACCTTCACGGGAGCAGCAACTATGTCAGGCCACACAGGTGTCCATCCATCCTCTCCTTAACACAATCCTGAGAGGGCTATTTCATAATCCTCTGCCAGGACAATCCTCAAATATAACCCATGTTACCCTGTATTTTAACTATATGTATCCCTCAATAGACTGTCTGCTTCTCTGGGCAGGAGCTGGGCTGTGGAGCTCAGCACACAGCAGAGGCAGTAGAGGCAGGTGAAGAGTGGATGAAATAAATGGGAGGATCTGGTACAGGAATCCTGTAAAGTGGCTGGTAGGAATCTCCCTATGCTCCCTTACTTCTCTGGAAAGAAGAGCTTAAGGAAGATTTTTAACATGAGTATTTCCAATCTGCACTCGATAAGAAAGATTCTTTTTGTCTAGCCTCACTACTAGAACTTGATCCATAGACAGGGTTCTTTTCAAATATTATCTTTTGCCTGGTTAATGTATTTGTTTCTTTTCATAAATACCCTACTTTATAGTGGACATTAATCTAACCACTTAGACATGATTAGCAAGCTAAGGGCCTTACTTATTAAAAACGGTTAATTTTCCCTTCTTAAAAAAATTGAGACATTTGAATCCCTGAATATGCTCATTTATCACCAACCCCCAACAAGGCATCCAGGAGTTCTCCATGTAGGACATGAATAATTTTTATAAAAATGCAGTTGCTGACTGTGTCGTACATCCACGCAGCTTTATAAAACAAAGCAAATGATTACCATCAATTACAATAACCTCACTAGACAAGACTGCAATTAATCTACAGCTCTTCAGATAACGACTGTTGTGCTGTGCCAAGGAAAATGCCTGGCATTAATTGACTTATCACGATCAGCAATGATAGATGGGACAGATGGCAATGTGATTATTCATTGTCAACAAAATAAACACATGCTCTGTTGTGAGAAGTGTCTACTTGGGTCCTCTCAGAGGATAGCCAGAAACAGAGACCAAAGGTAGCTTTGAACATAGCACAAAATAAAAGTAAGACATGAACCTACAGGATGGGACATAATTACTTTAACTGGGGCTAACACTCAGTGGAATCCGACTGGAGGACCTTTTCTATAAGGAAATCATAGATTGTGTGGAATTTCAGCACTAGACGATGCATGACAGCTAGTAGTCTACTTGTTCATTGGGATATGAGTCACTTTAAAGAAGTCCTCAAATTCCACTCCATGCTTAATAATTCCAGTGATGGGAATTCACTATTTTCAGAGGCAAACTCATTCCATCGATGGATAGCTCTCATTGTTAGAACACATATTTATTTAGCTGAACTCCATCTTTCCAGGACTTTCATCCATGGACCCTAAGGTTTTTCCTTTACATCACAGAGAAGATGCCAGACTTTTCTTGTTCACTAAACTGTTTTAAATATCTCGAAAGCCAATACCTAGCCACATGACATCGTTTTGATGCTTCCAACATTCTGATTTCTTGCACCTAAATCCACACCGGTTTAGAGACCACTCATACTGAGGGGCTTGGAATGAATTGTAACACAGATGATGTGGTCTGCCTAGGACAAGGTGTAACAGTACTTATGCTGAGGCCAATACTCTGGCTTGCCTTGGGGTAATGGCTGTGTATGGCTGTCCTGCTTGGGAAGCTGTTCCCCCAAATCCCACCAGCCTAGAAAGCACCCCAGCTCTGCCATTTGCAATGACACCTGGGTACCCTTTTTAATTTTTGTGCAGTATGGTTTTATTGATTAAGTCCTCATTGTTTAGAAAACTGGGGTAATTCAGGCAGAGCCTGAGCTAAAATTGGCACAGTGGTCACTAACCAAAATCTCTTGGGGGAATTTTTTACAAATGTGCATACCTGGACCCCACTCCCAGAGACTCTGATTCAATTGCCTTAGGGAAGGGTTCGAATGTAAATATTTTGACAGTGTTCCCCAGTTAATTCTGATTTGCAACTCTGTTTAGATGCTTTATTCACTGAGTGTACTACTGACAGAGTGCTTCACAAACCTAATAATCAGACTCTCCTGGGGCATTAAAAATGAAGATTCCTTGGAGTGTCTGATACCTGTGGTCTGGGATTTCTAGGAAAACGAATACTCTGAGAGATCAAATTGTGATATATTTCCCTTAAGGATTCTGGAAACACTCATTTATTCCAAAATTGTAGTGTCCATACAAATTATAAAGCACCCTTATTACACATTGAAGAAAAAGAGCAATTCTAAGGAATGCTAAAACGTATAGATTTTGGCCAAGTAACCACCTACAGACTTTCACTCATTCATTTCATAAATTCATTAATACATTAATTTTTAGATAAGGATCAGAATAGAACAGTTCAGTGAAGGAGAAAGGCAAAGAAATAAAAGCAAATAAATGAGCAAGGAAGCCAACAATAAAATAGTTATAAATATTAAAATAATATGTATTTAAAAAGGAAGCATTTATCTAATTTAGAATAGTCTGTAATTCAGACTGGCAGTCTCTAGTCACTCTCAATTCGTGGATTTTCGCCCTGCTTTCATCACATTCCCTGCTAAACTCTAGCTCAGAATCTAAAACTCCAGGGAGTTTTTCCATTAAGGTGCCTTTGGCAGACATCCCTAATCGATCCTAGCATGTTTTCCCTACAGATCCAGGAAGGAGGCTCATTACTGCCCAACCCTGTCCTCCTGCAGCCATTACTAATCGATCACAAGTGATCTCTACCAGCCTTTTCCCCAATAAGCAAGGCCCTGACACACTTGGTGCCCTTAGTAGTCCCGCATTTCCCACTTTATCTTTGTTGTTATCCACTCTTGAGTGCTCCAAGTGTTCCTTACATCTGGAATCCTACTTAATTTTCCAAAATAACCTTGAGAGGTATCTAAACTCGGCTTCAGATGGATCAAGAAACCATCTCAAGATCACCCAGTAAGTGTGCATCAAAGCAGGAGGTACAAACCCAGGTTCTTTGACTCCAAAGCTGATGTTCTTATAAATGATCCTACACTGCCTCTCTTCTCAGTCCAGTTCAGAGGGCACCTCCTCTGGGACTTCTCCTGACCCCTTCAGGTGAGTTGTGAGTTGGCCAGGGTCCCTGTACACCTCCAGAACAGAAGGGCACTATACTTTAATAGTTTCAATGATTTGAATAATGATTTGCATGAATGAGTCAAACCTTTGAGCTCCTCTGTGGTAGGAGCTTTGTCTTTTTTTTTTTCTTTAATTTTTAAACCTTTGTATCCCTGATATCTAGCAGAGTGCCTAGGCAGATTCTCAGTTGACCCACTTTGAACAGTCATTAAAATATGGCCACTGGACTCATTAAAGTTGGGTTCCCTTTCTCAGTGTATGGTCTTGCTATATTAAAAACAAAGAGAGTTCTAGAAATGATGTTGACTGAAAACAAAATTACAAAGACCAAGTCGATAATGAGATACCTACTTCTGCTATTTCAAAGCTTTCTTGACATCAGTTACTGAGGACTTTGAAACAGAACATAGTTACAGGATATTTAGCATATAAGCACCCCTGACCCCTAGCTGATAACCACCCTCAAGCGTAAGAGAAATTAAATGGGACGAATTAACTACACCCCACTTATCAAGATGTCAGATGACATCTGTTTAAAGTATAACTTTCATCCTATAATTGAACCTGGTTTGGCTCACTGCTGTGGCCTGAACTCTCTCTGGGTTGATGGCAGAACACAGTGATACTCACCATTAATGGTGGCATACAATGACATTTCCAATCTGTAGAAAGTCAGGCAGACTATTTAGTTGTCTGACATTTGTTTCACGATACATTATAGTTTTGTGCAAATAAGACCCAGTCTGCCAGAAGGGAGAATTATGGAAGCCATGCTCTCATATGGGAGCATAGCTGATGGTCCAGATAGGTGTGAGGGAAGGTGTGCATGAAAGGTGAGGGTCTGGGGTTAAAATGATGCTCCAGATATACTGTAGGGCATGAGGCATGAGAGGGCACCAATGTCTCAGAATGAAATGCCCAGTTTCATTGTGGACTTTCCTGGAAAACACTGGAAGCACGTTTATAGGCTTCGCAAAAGACAGATGGAGAAAGGAGGCACTGACCTTCTCATTTCACAGATTTAAATGAAAGCTTTCCATCTGTTATCCCACCTTGGATATAAATAGGCACCAAACCTTATTAATTGGCACTGAGCGATAGTACTTCAACAGCCCCACATACCTCCCCAGAGAAGGCTTGTCCGTTGAGGAGGTGCTCCGACCCTTGGCTGTCCTCACTCCCAAAGTGTAGTCGGATCTCCTCCAGCCGGTGGCTGTATGTCATGGGCCCTCCTGATATGTTAACCAGGTGCTCCTTGTCCAGGCGCAGGGACACGTGTCTTCCAGTGTTGTACATGGTCCCGCTCACCTGCAAGGCAATGTGCAACAGGTCAAGCAAGGCTCTCTTCCCATTTCTCACCAAACCCAGCATGGTCCTTAGACCATGCCTTTTGCCTCCCCTGGATGGGAACACATTAGGTTAAGTCCACATGTGGAGAATGGAGCATCAGTCTCCTGGGGAGCATTCCTGCCCTACCTACCTTACGTGTTACTTACCGTGAGGTATAACCCACATCTATGATCACATGATAATTTATAAATTTGAGGTATGAACTCAATGGAGACCTCAGCAACTGTGACTAATATTTAGGACACTGAACCTCATAGAAAATATAACTTGTTGCTCTTAACGACAAGGGTTGGCGAGGATGTGGAGAAAAAGGAACCCTCTTGCACTGCTGGAGGGAATGCACACTGGTGCAGCCACTATGAAAAACAGTTTGGAAGTTCCTCAAAAAGTTAAAAATACAGCTACCCTACGATCCAGCAATCACACTACTGGGTATTTACCCAAAGAATACCAAAACACTAATTCAAAGGGATACATGCACCCCTATGTTTATAGCAGCATTATTTACAATAGTCAAACTATGGAAGCAGCCCAAGTATCCATTGATAGATGAATGTACCAAAGAAGATGTGGTACAAATGGACAACAGAATATAACTCAGCCATAAAAAAAAAGAAATCTTTCCATCTGCAACAACGTGGATGGAGCCAGAGACTATGATGCAAAGCAATATAAGTCAGAGGAAGACAAATACCGTAGGACTTCACTCAAATGTGGAATTTAAGAAACAAAACAAACGAGCAAAGGAAGGAGGGAGAGAGAGAGAGAGAGAGAGAGAGAGGGAGAGAGAGAGAGAGAAAGAAACTGAGAAACAGACTCTTAACTATAGAGAACAAACAGATGATTACGAGAGGGGGTGGGGGATGGGTGAAATGGGTGATGGGGATAAAGGAGTGTGTTTGTCATGATGAGCACCAAGTGATATATGGAATTGTTGAATCACTATATTGTACACCTGAAACTAGTATTACGCTGTATGTTCACTATGCTGGAATTAAAATTAAAACTTCAAAAAATAACTTGCCACTCTTACCATAAATATTTGGAATGTAGAGATACTGTGAAAGTTAAGATCTCAGGTGTGAGACACTGGAGAAAGCTAGAGATGCCACAAAGGCCAAATGAGAGACAAGGATATCAAAATGGGTAAAAAGGAGCAACCCTAGTGGGAGGCTGAAGGCTATGGTCTCAAGTCTCAAGTGTGCTGCCCAGTGTGTCTGTTAGGTCCCTCTCCTGCCCCTGCCACCAGACGCTGCACAGAATGTGAGTGCTGATGCCTTCTCAGAGCTTGGGAACCCAGTGCTAAGCTAAAGAAATTAATATAAGCTCCCTATTTCCCTTCTTCACTTCTGATTCTGTCTTGCTTCAGCCTCTCCAGCTGCTCACCTTACTGCTTTGTGTTCTTTTTCCCTTTTCCCTCTTTGAATTTGATATTCAGCTTCATTTTCTTAACTTAGCACCTCTTAATACTTGATCCGATAACCTTGATTCCCACCTGTGACTCTACTGCCTTAGTGCCCTGCGTCGACATAGCTCTTGGAGCAGAATGAAGCTTAAAGGAGACTTTGAATGAGTCTGAATGGAGCGCTTCTGGGCCCTCAGAGGCTGAGATAATTGGATTTTCTTCCTGCTTACTCTGACTCCTTTGGGCCTAGCTTTCTACCCTAGGGATTCCTTAAGGGCTTCATGTAATGTCTGATACCTTCACTAGTCACAATTTTCATATATTTTCTCTACAGAACCATCCTTACCTGCCCCTCAACCTTTCTGACATTAGCCTTGTGAATAATCAGATGGGTTTGTAGATTGCTCACGGTGCAGTAATGTCAACTAAATACTCCATTGACTCATTATTCTGCTATTTTGCTGTATGGTGGAGCTCATGTGACTGGTGTTGGCCATGGGATGTGAGGAGACATGACGAACATCACTTCCAGGGTGAAACAGTGAAAAATATATGCACGTGTCTCCAGTCTCTCTCTCTCCCTGCTACACCAACCCCTGGGGCTATGTGGAAAGATGTAAATAGGCTGCAGGTACAAGATGGAGTTCATGTCAGCATTGGAAGCTAGAAGATGAAAAGGCAGATTGCAAAAATGAGCAGAATTTCCCCCTCCCTGTAACTACACTCTTTACAGTATGACTCTGTAGCTGCTCCCATCAAGATAGGGGTCTACTTCTCCACCTCTTAACTCTGGGCTGGCCTTGTCACTTGCTTTGGCCAACAGTGGATATAATGTGTGCTCCAAGAAGAGGTCTTTGGGGTTCTTGCATATTTTCTCACTCCTTCTTGGAACGTTGAGACCACCACATAAACAAGCCTGGGATAGCCTGATGGAGGGTGACATGACACTGAAGAGAGTCATCCCAGGAGAAGCCATCTTAGACTGGCCATTCCATGGCTGACCTGTCAGCTGACTGCTCCAGCCAAGGTCAGCTTAGCCTGGCCCGGACCAGAAGAACTTCCCACAGACCCACAGACTTGGAAACTAAATAACAGATGTTTTCTAAGTGCCTAAGTTTTGGAGGTAGTTTGTTATGTATCAAAAGCTAACTAATACACACTAAAGCAATGATCTTCCCTGTCCTGAATCTGGAACTATCAACAGAAACTCTGTTGAGTGCCTGGCAGTATTGAGTACCTGAACTGGAAAGTCACATGGGGGCCAGAGACTCAGCCTGCTAGGTAGCTGAAGGTCAGACAGAGAGAAAAGAGAGAGAAGCAGATGTACCAACAGCGACAGAGGAAACCATGCACTGAGACAGAACAACTACTTGACCTTCAGAAACCCTTTCCCCTCCTTGTTTGCGGTTCCTTCATGAGGCCTGAGCTGCATTTTCTCAGATATTTTACATCTCACCAATAAATTTATTTTTTCTCAAGTTCTCCATTCTTTGTAACCAAATAACCCCTGTCAAAAATAAATGTATATGTAGTCGATATGAGATCATAAGAACTTGTCTTTTTTTCATGTCCCAGTTCATGATTTTTTTTGCAGTAAAATGGTTAGATAGGTTTGTGTTTGACTCTGCATTCATCACTAAGTAAAATTTACTTTTTCTAAAATTAAGATAATATACAGATATTATGTATAGTTACAAAGATATAGAATGGCTCAAGGAAATAAATTCAGCTACAATTCCACAATTACCTCATATTTTGGTATTATATTCTTCATACTTATATATTTCCACTCATATTTTGGTATATATACCCTTCATATTTATAACTATATATACCCATATTTTAACAGGATCGGTTTATGGCTGTGTCTGTGTATTCAGATAAGTGATTTTTCATACACATGTATATATGAGTTTGTGTAGATAAGTACATATTATTATTATAATGTGTAAGCATAACATCAATATATTAACACTATAGTATAATATATATTTAATATATATTTATTACATTCATATATCAATTATAATTGTATTAATATATAAATAACATACTATAATATTTAGTGTATATTATATTAATTATATTGATTACAGTATTGATATTACTATAATATATTATATTAATTATAGTAATTGCATATTAATGTATGATATGCTATACCATAATAGACAAATGTCATATTTAATATGTAAATAAATATTATATATAATTATTGCATGTTTTATATATACAAATAATTATATACATATTATATATACAAGCATATTATTTATTACTTAATAATATATACATATCACATGTTATTATATATATTATATAAGTATATATAATTTTCACAAACATGAATATTTCCAGGTTATGAACCTGTTGTTCTGTATTATCACTTTAAATTGGTTGCATAATACTCCACTGAAAAAAATACATAACTTATTGTTGAATCTTATAGCCTTTTCACTTTTTCACTATTGCAAAAATAGATTTGCAATGAACCTCCTTTTGGATAAACATTTTTACTAATCTAGGGATATTTCACTTGGCAAATTCTGGGTCAAATGGTGTACACACGATTACAGTGCTTACTATCCATTGTCAAATCCATCTACTGTGGAGAGTAGATCCCACAGAGCAGAGCTGGATCCCTGGAATTCTCTTCAAATGATACGGAGAACAGAACCATGAGATTCAACTGGTAACACCCCTGGGCACCTACGTATGTGAGGCAGAGTAAGAGGAACTGCTCTGAATTCTTAGAGGCTATATGCTCTGTCCCAGCAGGCAAATATCTAGGGCCTTCCTGCACTTCTAGAAATCTTTCCACCTGTGTCTGTCTCATGTTCCTAAGTAAACTGTTGCACATTGAAATAAGGCAGGGACCATGCTGCATGCCTGTCTGCATTTTCCCAGGACTTAGAAAACATATTGGCACATAGCAGGTGGAAGAATCAAGGACTCTTGATTCAAGAATCAAGTCAAAAGATTCCCAGACTGCCTCTTGGTGACCTTGGGAGGCTCAGTTAATTTCCTGAAGCCTCAGTTTCCCGAAATGTAATGTAGAGATAAGAAAATCTCCCCTATAAAAACGGGAGATAGAAAACTATAATGCATACAGAAAACAAACATCAAAACGACAGAAGTAAATCCTTCCTTATCAGTAATTACTTTAAATGTAAATCGATTCCACTTCTATGAGGAATCTAGAGTAGTCAGAATCGTAGAGACAGAAAGGAGAATGGTGGCTGCCAGGAGCTGGGGGGAGAGGAACAGGGAGTTAGTGCTTCATGGGCAGAGTCAGTTTTGCAAGATGCAAAGAGTTCTGGAGATTGGGTGGTGGTCACGGTTGCATGACAAAGTGAATGTACTGAATGCCACTGAAATGTATACAGAAGAATGGTTACTATGGTAATTTTATCCGTGTATTTGACCACAGTAAAAAATAATTGGGGAAGAATTCCCTCCTGAGCTCTGAGAATGAAATAAATAATACCTGTAACAGCCCAACATTTTCGTTCTCTTCCTTCCCTCCCTTTTGACTGATGCATGGGCACCTCTCGGATGTGGAGGGACCCCTGCTGATTTCCCCACTTCCCAGGGCCTGGTGGAATACAGCTTTGCTTGCAAAACATCACATTGAAGGACTTCCACTGACTTCTGCTCTGTGATGCTTCACTTGCCCCTCATTTTGGATTTTAACGCTCCAGGGGGCGAGGAAGCATCCAGGATCATTAAAAAAACTGTTTTTTAATGTTTATTTATTTTTGAGAGAGACAGAGACAGAATGCGAGTGGGTTAGGGGCAGAGAGAGAGGGAGACACAGAATCGGAAGCAGGCTCCAGGCTCTGAGCTGTCAGCACAGAGCCCGACACGGGGCTTGAACTCACGAGCTGTGAGATCATGACCTGAGCTGAAGTCGGACACTCAACCGACTGAGCCACCCAGGTGCCCCCAGGATCATTTTAAAGGCCACAAAGCAAACACAAAACGGGAGTAATCAGGAGTAAATAAGCCACGGTACCTTCCAGTTCCTCCACTCTTCTCCCCTACTACTTCTGCTTACACTGCTTTATCTTCATTCACTCATTCCTCTTGTCAGTTATTCAGAAAATAATCAATGCCTCTAACTGTGTGCTAGAAGCTGAAGCTGGCATGGGGAGTGAAACCAGGTACAGTTCCTGCCCTCATAGAGCTCAAACTCTCCACCATGTAGAGACCAGAGTGGAGGAGGGAAGTCATGGGGAATCCATAGGAAACTCTCCCATTTGCCTATGTGTTGTTCCAGATAGATGCAACACTCCCTCGTCCCCACCCTTTTCCCTAGACACTGAAATAACATTAATTTGTATTAATCAAAAAAAGCTGTGTAACCAGGGTATGGTTTGTTGCACTTTAATTTAAAAATAAAGGCTTGACAACATTATGTATGATATCTAATGGTACATCTGCACTGTAGTAATTAACATTGCAATGGTGCTATTTTAACTGGAATGCTAATTACAGTGTTTCCAATGAACTACTTTGGTGCAGGGCATGTTAGAAAAAGTTGTCTCACGCAGACCAGGAAGCAGAGCAGAGCTGCATAGAAAAGTTGAAGCAGCAGGGGAGATCCCGGTTGCCTCTGGCTGCCTCCTGGTTCTCCTGTACGTTTTATTTTAATCCACTGCAAAATGAGGCAAGAGGTGGAAGCGATAATCATTTTGCAAGTGAGGGAAGTGAGTGCAGTTGCTGAAGGCTCTGTGACTTATCTGGGGTCACACAACTGGCGGTGGTGGCAAAGCTAGGTCTTCCGGATTCCAAGTCTAATAGTCTTGATGTGAGCAAATGCGAGCATCTCAGCCCATTTCAGAGGGAAGCTATGCTGGGATTTTGATTTCTCCTCCAGTCTGTAAATGCAGGGCTCAGGCAGGTGCAGAGACAGCGAGATTCTTTTTTTCAGGAAAATAGGGGCCTGGAGTGAACACTTTGCTGCTGAAGTTCTTCCTGGGAGGAGACCTGGAGAAATCTGAAGGTCAGGGAAGTCCCTTGATTTCCTCTTCAGGAATTTACACTGGTTTGAGACAGGGTGGAGCTATATGTGTTGAATGAAGCAGGTGACAGGTGTTCCACAGAGAGGCCTGTCAAGAGCGTATGTCACTCAGTATTATCTTGATAATTTGAAAACCTCTAAAAGCCATGTGTTCTTTTGCAAACCAAAAAACAAAAAAAAAAAAAAAAAAACAAAAAACAAAAAACAAACAAACAAACAAAAAACCAAACAAACCCAAAAAAAACTCCAACAAAACAACAAAACAAAACAAAACAAAACAAAAACCCTCAGGTTATTCATTTTGTAAAATTGGATGTCTTCATATAGCAAATGCAGAGATTTGTAGCAGCTCATGATTGGCCAGGTCCTGTTATTAATGGGCTCATCTCTTTTATTTTGATGGCACTGCTGCGTTAGAGGGAAATAAATTCAGTCAGTGTGTTTTGGGGGTAAGGAGAAGTTTGATTCTTTGACAGTCAGTGATGATCTTATTCACAATAGCCGCCATCTTGGTTTGAACCCCTGTTTGGTGTCAGATACCATGCTAAGTTCTGAACCTGAACTTAATTAATTATCACAGTGTATCCCTCACCAAACCCAGCAGCAAACAAGTATGGTACTTAGACCCATGCCTTTTGCTTCCCCTTAGATGAGAAGATATTGGGCTCACCCACCTGTGGAGTGGAGGCCTCCCACTCCTTCCAGGCGCCTATGGTGATTTTCCACCAAAAGGCAAACAGCCCATCGGTTGGGGAGCCGGGGCTTGGCCCCACATACCTCTGGCTCTAAAGCCTGTGCTTTTAGCTGCTGGAGATTATTAAATTGCACAGCTGACTACCTTAGCAATATGACAGGTCTTCTTTAAATATGAGTGTAAATATAGTGTAGGAACCCCACAGTGGTTGAGAGCTGAGGGTGTTTGGGATTGTTTATTGTATTAGTTAGAGTTCTCCAGAGAAAAGGAATCAGTAAGATGTAAATGGGAAGTCCAAATTCTGTAGGGTGGGCTTCAGGCTGGAGAACCAGAGGAGAGCCACTGCTGTAGCTTAAGTCCAGAGGCCGTCTGCCACAGAATTCCTTCTGGCTCCGGGATGCCCGGTGTTTTTGTTCTAATCTGGTGTTCATCTGATTGGGTGTACCCACCCACATTATGGAGTGCAATCTGATATATTCCAAGCCCACTGATTTAAAAGTTTGTCTCATCCAAAAACACCCTCACAGAAACATCCAGAATAATGTTTGACCAAATATCTGGACACTGTGGCCCAGCCAAATTAACATGTAAAATTAACCATCACATTTATCTTAACTAAACAGTCATGCTGATACTATACCAACACATTGGTATATGGAATAAATATATCTTTTACATCACATAATTTAAAAATTCAGCTGTCCTAAACTGTTCAACAAACCTCAGTCACATGGAAGGAGAGCCACTTTGAAGTAATGTATGTCTGAATTACAGAAGAATTGTAAAGGAAAGCTTTGTCAAAAGCTATGTGCACAACAAGGTAAATTTATCCTTAAGGCTGGAAGGGAATTCAGAGACAATTCTGCTGTAAGTCCCTCTTGTTTAAGTTCCTATTTCCAGATTGGAAAAAAAAGAGAGGAAGTATATATATTTTTAAAGACCCAATTCACAAAATAAACATATAAAAGATTTTTTGGTTTAATGGAGATCACACCTATAGGGTTGATGTTAGTTGAGGACAGCTAAGCATAAGTAAACCTTACCTTCAGAAATTCCAAAAGGTTCAAGAAGCAGTTACTTGCTTGGTGTGATACAAAGCTCGTGTGAGATTTCCTTTATATGCTCTCTCGAGGCGGCCTGACCCGAATCTCCTCTAATATACTCAAAAATAATTCCCTACAGCTTAAATGGAAATGTTAACACTACAAATGGTGTCACTGAGAGGAAACAGAATCCCAATTGTGTAAAAGGAAGAGATGACCATGTTACTTACATAAAAGCTACAGCATTCTCAACGCAGTTCATTAAGAAAAGCAGGAGGAATGCCCCACGAATTCTGAGGACTGGGTCGGATGCTGTGCCAATGTTTTAAAAAGTTTTAATTCCAGTGTAGTTAACATACAGTGTTATCTCAGTTTCAGGTGCACAGTATAGTGATTCACCAATTCCATACAACACCTGGTGCTCATCACCACAAGCACACTCCGTAACCCGCTTCACCTGTTTCACCCATCCCCTCACCCACCTCCCCTATGGTAACCATCAGTTTGTTCTCTATAGTGAAGAGTCTGCTTTTTGGTTTCTCTCTCTCTCTCTCTGTTTTCCTCTTTACTGATTTGTTTTGTTTCTTAAATTCCATGTATGAGTGAGATTCTATGGTATCTGTTTTTCTCTGACCAGCTTATTTCGCTTAGCATTATCCTTTCTAGCTCTGTCCCTGGTGTTGAAAATGGCAAGATTTCACTATTTTTTTGTGGTTGAATAATATTCCATCACACACACACACACACACACCTTCTTTATCCATTCATCTATCGATGGACACTTTACTGCTTCCATAGTTTGGCTGTCGTGAATAATGCTGCTATCAACATAGGGGTGCATATATCTAATAAGTGTTTTCATATTCTTTGGGTAAATAGCCAGTAGTAAGATTGCTGGATCATAGGTAATTCCATTTTTCATTTTTTGAGGAACCTCTATACTGTCTTCCACAGTGGCTACACTGGTTTACATTCCCACCAACACAGCTGTGCCACTTTTTAGATCAGGAAACTCGGTACAGATAGGCTAAGGACTCCACCCAGGGGAAGCAAGTAAGGGAACTACAGCTCAAAAGAAGCCTTGATGATCCAAAGTTCATGGTCGTCCAACTGTCTCAGAGAGCAACTTCAAAACCACCAATGAGAGGCTGCGGTCCGTTTCTTGTGACCCTGTAAATTTCAGAAATTTCATAATGGCAATTTTATTTATTTATTTTAGAGTTGGCGTATGAGCTCTCTTCACTCATAATGCAGGAGTGTTGGCATTCTTGCCTTTAAAATACAGTCTTACTCAGCAGATTGTCTACTATAATATGAGTGAACACAATAGGCTAATGGATATTGCCATAATATCCACAATAAAAGCTGTGACTATATATATTTTAGGCCTTATACTTATTCCTTCACATACATTATCTTGTTTAATTCTTACGCTGCCCATGTGAGGAAGGTATTATTATCCATTTCTACAGAGAAGGAGATGGAGGTTCAAAGAGGTTCAAAGGGGTTCAGTGACTCCTAACTATAGCTCCAGAGTTAGAAATTGGCAGAGACAGAATTCCAGCCCACGCCTGTTTTTTTTTTTAATTTTTTTAAACGTTTATTTATTTTTGAGAGACAGAGAGAGACAGAGCAGGAGTGGGGGGAAGGGGAGGGAGGGAGGGAGGGAGAGAGAGAGAGAGAGAGAGAGAGAGAGAGAGAGAGAGAGAATCTGAAGCAGGCTCCAGGCTCTAAGCTGTCAGCACAGAGACCGACATGGGGTTCAAACCCTGGAACTGTGAGATCATGACCTGAGCTGAAGTTGGGTGCTCCATCGACTGAGCCACCCAGGGGCCACCAGCCCAGGCCTGTTTGGTTCCAAGTTCTACAGCTCTTGAGAGAGAAATCCGGAAGTTGATAAGAAAGAGCTTTGGGGAAATCATAAAGCTTATAAGTAGCTTCTGGGATCAAGGATAAACTGTTAAAGCCCAAATATGGTATCCCCATGGATATGCCAGAATGGGTTCAATTTGGCTAGTCCTAGTCTGAATACCCTTGGTGATTTCTTCTTCTTCTTTTCTTTTTTTAAGTTTATTTATTTATTTTGAGAGAAAGAGAGAGAGACAGGGCAGAGACAGAGGGAGAGAAAGAATCCAAGAAGGCTTTGCACCATCAGCACAGAGCTTGATGTGGGGCTTGAACCCACAAACCATGAGATCATGACCTGAGCTGAAACCAAGTGTGGGATGCTTAACCTATGGAGATACCAAAGCACCCCTACCCTTGGTTGTTTCTAGACCCAGAACAGCAGGGCAAATCCCAGCCCAGATTTGCCGGGGGTTGAGAGATGGGTTACACCTACCTATCTTATTGTTGGCTTAGCAAGTGGGTGGCCAAGCCCATAATGTTGGCTCAGTGCCTAGAAATGTTAGTGAAGAAGGTCTGATGGCATGCTGTATAAATTAGGTGTTCTTTCATTGCAACTGAGGTTTTCTATTTTATGTCTCTGACCACTCTGCTAAGGTGTGTAATAGGTCTTCTTTGAATGTAATTAGTGAGCCTAAGAGATTTAAGAACGCCACTTAGTCTGATTTCCTGTAGAGTAGCTCGAGATGACAAAGGGCTTATTTGTAAAGGCAGGATTCAAGAAGCCAGTGGGCTGCTCGCTCCCACGGGCACTCCGGAGGCATCACTCACTTCAAGAAAATGCAACATGGCAGAAAAAACTGGAGTCAAATCACGGCTTCACTGCAGCCGTAGCACATACATGATTTGCAAAATCTGGGTAGTGTGGATTCCAAAGCTAAAAGGACTTCAGAGACAAGCCTAACCTCTTCCTCAAAAAACCATAAAACTCGGACACAGAGAAGTTGAGAAGCTTATCCAGGACTGCACAGCAAGAAACTGGCAGATTCAAGACTAGAAATCAACCAACTGACAATATTCTTTGCTCTGGGAAGCACATCTCCTTTCCCTCTTATTCTTTTGTTTTTATTTTAAATTATTTTATGCTGAGTGTACCCAAGCATATGGACTCAGAGATTCAGGGCTGGAAATGCTGGGTGTGTATATGCGAACACCACAACCCATAGAAAATTAGAGAAGATTCAGCCTGACATCTGGACATCCCATTTACATGATGTTATTCATCTGGATTCAGGGCTCTTCTCAGTGCTTTCCCAGACATTGTATGCTGTGTAGACTTCAGAGTAATAATTAGACATTGGAGGGATTAATTGTTGAGAGATGAAAGTAAAGGATATGGAACATTAGGAAAAGGCTTTTATTTATTTATTTTTTAATGCAGCTTTGAAAGAAAGCAGAGGAAAAGTATTTGGATTTGGAGCTTGTGGGTTGGGGCTGTTAGGAAGGAAGTGGCTGAGATGTGGGTAAGGAAGAAAATGGAACCCGACTGGAGAGTTCTGCTTTGAGTTACCATACATGGAGTTGTGGAGGAAGGCTGAAGGAGTACTTCCAAGATCTCACCCACCACTCTTAACCCTGTAGGGCAGATAGAAGTTTCTTCCTCAGCAAGGCTAAGTTTCCTCCAATCTTTCTCTATCCTGTCCATCTGACTCAGTCTGCTTTTCCTATATGAAGAGACCAGGCTCTTGGAGTCAATGTTGAAAACCCACACGAAATGATCACATGTTCTACTTGTTATTATATGAATCCTATTATTATTATTATTATTATTAAGAAAAAATTAAAACTATGTACCATGGCAATAGTGACTCTTCAAATAACAGGTATGCAAATTCTATAGAGATGCTGGGCAGCATCACTGCAGTAAAGCATCTCTGGAACGTGACGGGCACTGGTGGTAATGGAGAGAGGAACAGAGAGCAGGTGTGAACAATGTTGTCTGGACATGTGGGCTATGCCCTTTATCCTTTAAAGGATAATGCCCTTTATCCTCCGTTTTCCTCAAGGGAATGTATGGCAGGGGCCAACATTAGGCTAGGTATGGTCTGCCACTCATAGTTTTTGGCAATGAAACCCTTCACTTATACCTCAGCCTTGTCCAGTCTCTGCCCAGGGAGGGGGACCCCAGAGAATGGTGTCTGGGGTGAGTTTTTCCATTATAGTCCTGGATAGTCTTGGTATATGGGTTTTTAGATGTGAGTCTCATATACTACTTGTCTGAGTCAGTGTTGCCAACTAATGATTTCATTAATTTAATATTATTTTACTAATTTTGGGGCACCTGGGTGGCTCAGTCGGTGGGGCATCCGGCTTTGGCTCAGGTCATCATCTCACCATTCCTGACTTTGAGCCCCACATCAGGCTCTGTGCTGACAGCTCAGAGCCTGGAGTCTGTTTCAGATTCTGTGTCTCCCTCTCTCACTCTTCCCCCCGCTCCCCAGCTTGCATTCTCTCTCTGTCTCTCAAAAATAAATAAGCAATAAGAAATTATCTTACTAATTTAACATTATGAGAAAAATTTAAATTTAATAATCTGTCTTACACGTGTCTTTCTATGCTTTATGAACATTTTAAGTCCCTACATGAAATCAGCAAGATAGGTGTGATCTTCCCATTTTCTGGATGAGAAAACTGTCACAGAGAGGGGTTATGTGACCCATCCAGCATCTCACAGCTAGTGGGTTAAAGAGTCAGAGTTTGGACAAAGACTGATTTCAAAGACAGTCTCCTGCCTCACTGTCTTTCTCCTAATCCTCCACAAGCCGGCCTTGTCTGTGTGACCCTGGCTCAATTTTGGTTTCACGAATAGTTTCCCAATCCCCCTAGTTGGACCAGCACTCTGCTTTAAATCTTAGGCTGCCAGGACTTTGAGAGCCTGCAGAGTTCCTGCCTAGCCTCTCATGGTTGGTTATCTCAATCCAATTTTTTTTAAATTTTAATTTAATTAATTAATTAATTAATTTATTTTAAAAATTTTTTTTTGTTGCATTTATTTATTTTTGAGAGACAGAGAGAGACAGAGCACAAGTGGGGGAGGAGCAGAAAGAGAAGGAGACACAGAATCCGAAGCAGGCTCCAGGCTCCTAGCTGACAGCACAGAGCCTGACGTGGGGCTCGAACTCACAAACTGTGAGATCATGACCTGAGCCGAAGTCAGACTCTCGGCCGACTGAGCCACCCAGGCGTCCCTAATTTTATTTATTTTTTAAAAAAAATTTTAACATTTTATTTATTTTGAGGGAGAGGGAGAGAGAGAGAGCAAGCAAGTGAGGGAGGGGCAGAGAGAGACAGAGAATCCCAAGCAGGCTCTGCACTGTCAGTGTAGAGCCCGATGTGGGGCTCCAACTCATGAACCCTGATATCATGACCTGAGCTGAAGTTGGACACTTAACTGACTGAGCCACCTAGGTGTGCCTGGATCCAATTTTTATGACTTTCTAAGGAGAGGCCAATTGGAAAGAACCAGAATCCAGATAGTATCCGCTGATTTCTAGCAGTACTGCCTCCATGGAAGCCTCTGTTCCTTCTGTGCACCGGGGGCCCACCTTAGTAATCTGCACTGGTTCAAGTCAAGCTGGGTTAAGCTCCCTCTTATTTATTTAAATATATTTATACATTTTGGGAAAAGATAGCTTAGGCAAGTTTGCATTTACCTTTCCCATTTCCTGCTGTATCCTCAGCACCTGAATGATGCTTGATTTCTATTTGTTGCAAAAAAAAAAAAAAATGGACAGGATGATGCCCTGCATCATCCAGGTGCCTGTCCCCAGCTCCGTCCCCAGTCTGACTTGGTGGGTCTGAGGTGGGACTCCTCTTCCAGTTTCTCCTGATGTTCTTTTTAACCTAGGCTGTCAGATATTCAATGCTGGGGACAGGGGCACAGTGATACAGGGTAATTTTCTTTATCATTTCCCTATCTTCCAAGCTTTAAGGGTTGCTTTGATAATTATAAAGACGAT
Organism: Acinonyx jubatus; assembly: GCF_027475565.1. NCBI lineage: Eukaryota > Metazoa > Chordata > Mammalia > Carnivora > Felidae > Acinonyx > Acinonyx jubatus. The sequence continues at coordinate 33,363,325 of NC_069397.1, read as the reverse complement.
AGCATTAATGCTCTCCCTAAACATGTAGTGAGCTATGAATGGATTCGTCTTCAGGCCCCTGTTTTTCCCTAAACCGTGAAAATTCAAGGTTAGGCCACCTTAATTAACACACTAAAACTTGCCTTAGGAAAGTTATTTCTAGCTTAATGTCATTTAATTCAATCCCTGACACACAAGGCTTTAGGCAAATAACTCCCCATCTCCAGTCATTTCATCTCCAAAGAGGAAAATGCCTTTTGAGGGGAATCTGGGTGGGGGCACAATGGCACATGGGTGCTAGCAAGCAGAGCACAAAGATCACCTTCTTAGCATTCCCCACTGTGGGTGTCGCTGGTCCCACCGGTCATACTAGAATCACTGATGCCAATTTTTCAAAGACATTAGAAATAGCAAATGTTTGGGAGATAATCAGATAATAAGCCCCTTGCTCATTCCTCACATCCTCATGCCCAAGTTAACTATTCAACATTTATCTCCCTCAGTGTCTTTGCTCTTATGGACTCTTGTCCACTGTGAGCTGTGCCACGCTCTAGGGCACACTCAAATGCCCACAAGGGTCAGCAGTAATGTAAATAAGTGAGACAGGCCAGGTGGGAGACAACAGGGAGTGGCGGAGACTGGGGAAACACTGGGGGGCACCATTTCTTGGATATCTCTGGAAGGCTGTACAGGACACTGAGGGGGGTGGTGGTTGCCTCTGGGGAAGAAACCAAGAGGAATCAAAAAAAGGAGGGCCAGGGGTATAAGACTAACTTTTCATCTTGTGCCTTTTGGATTGTTTGAATTTTAAAAGTAAACAAAATAATTTTTAAAGAAGACAAATTTAAAATTTTGAAATAAGATGCTCTACAGACAATCACATCTCATGCTTAAATCTGGGCTGTGGTATGGTGGGTATGATGTTGGACCCAGGAGCCAGTCTAGAGCAGCTGTCCATAGAGAAAGAAAGCAAGTTTACATCTGCAATTTGAAATTTTCTAATAGTTACATTAAAAAAATAATGAAATTAACATTAAGAATATATTTCATTAAAACATTTTTAAATGTTTTTATTTTTGAGAGACAAAGAGAAAGAGAGACACACACACAGTATGAGTGGGGGAGGGACAGGGAGAGAGGGAGACAGAATCTGAAGCAGGCTCCAGGCTCTGAGCTGTCAGCGCAGAGCCCAATGCAGGGCTCGAACCCACGAACAGCTAGATCATGACTTGCACCAAAGTCGGACGCTCCAGTGACCGAGCCACCCAGGCACCCCAAGAATATACTTCATTTGACCCAAATATCCCAAATATTATTTCAACAGGTAATCTATACAGATAATTATTAATGAGATCATTTATGTTCTTTTTTCATAGTAAATTTTTGAAACTCAGAATATATTTTGTATTCAAAACACAGGCCAATTTGATCTTGAGGAATTTCAAGTACTCAATAGCCACATGCAGTTAGTGGCTACAATATTGGACAATATAGCCTACTCCATCTTCCTTTCTAATCTATTTTCCCTCATGCAAAGAGACCTACATGAAGGAGTGTGCCATCTGGGTAGCTGACTCTGAGGGGTACTGAACACCCCAGGAATAAATTAGGAATATAGTGCCAGTAATTTATATCCATTCCTCATTCAAGAACACAGTGCCTTATTTACTGAGGTTTTGTTTCATTTCGTTTCGTTTCATTTTCGTTTCGTTTCGTTTCCTTTCCTTTTTCCTCTCTTCCCTTCCTTTCTCTTCTCCTTTTCCTTCTCTTCTTTCTTTGTGATTCATATCACAAATTTTGTGGGGCAACCATGCATGGGAGCAGACCAATGACAGTCGCCTGGGTAGTTAGAATCTACTGACCTTGAAACCCAGTAAGGCATGGGGTAGTCCTATTTACTAGGAATGTATAACATGCCCCATTATGTAAATGACGAACCTCTTAATATTCCTCCTCAGATGTTGGATGAATCTGAAAATCATGACATAAACAGAGAAGATACATGACATAAAAGCAGGCAACCTTTTGCTCACAGGTGTATTTGTTGGGGGAATCACAGAAGGATTCCCAAGTGCTTCCGTCCCACGGTTTCCTCTTTCTCCCAAGATGAGAGAGCCCCTGTTCCCATCCGGAAGGCTCCTTATTCTATATTCACCAAAGCATTTCATCTTGTCATATTAAATGCAGTGCATTTGAGATTTTACATTATGGTCCAGTCTTCACATGTTTTGCATTTCTCAGTGGCTCTGCAAGTGTCAGGAATGTTTCCTGCCCAGGAAGGCAGGCTTAAGGCCGTAAGCTGATAAATAAACATTGTCCCTAATCAGAATCAGAATTGGACTCTGATGCATTTATTTTACTGGATTCATCACTGCTGCCGTTTATGAGCGCAGCGCCTAACCAGTGCAGGGTGACCATGAAAAAAGAGACCGATTTCTAGAAACAGCATGCATCCTTTCCAGAAGCAAGCAACCAAGGAAATGACATTTTCTGACTAGAGATCACATCTAGATATACTACTACGTCGACATCACTACCATCTATTGAGCTCTATGTGTCTGCCACTGGGCATGCATTAGGAACTTGATCCTTGCCACTGCCCCAGGAAGCAGCTATTTTTACGATCACTATTTTTATGAAGAAACTGAGGCTCAGCGAGGGTAAATAGGTCACAGAGCTATACGTGTCAGAGATAATGTATGTGGAAGAGCCCATGCGGACTGCACACTGAGCTGTTATTCTGGCTCTGAGGAGAGAGAAATGACTTCCATTCAGGAATGCCAGGGATGTTTCCCTCGGGAGCTGGCATTGGAAGTGGACCTCGGAGGTGGGAGGATGTAGATGTCCAGAGATACCCAGGATAGAGGCCAGCATCAGCAGGGACTGGGGATGGGAAATACAGGTGGTGCAAAGGATGTGGCAGAGAGACTGTTCTGTGTTCTCAGAGTGATGGAGACTTGAGGGACCCAGCGTGGGGGTCGCACAGGGCGTCTGTGACAGGAGGTACCAGACACGGCTGTGGGATGCGCTCCTTGCTGGTGCTTTACAAAGGTCATTGCATTTACCTTTCAGCAAAACCTGTGCAGTACGGCGCACGACCATCTCTGACTCACAAATGAGGAGAACCGGGCTCTGAAAGGTTAAATGACTTGCCGAGGTCCCCAGCCAGCGAGCAAAGGAGGGAGGATTTGAGTGCACGGTTGTCCTAGTCTTTCTGAGACAACGCAAAATCATGCTAGGAAAGGACACTTTTCCCAAGAATTAATTTCCTGCCGACACTCTGTCCTACCACACTGATTCTCCAGATTTGCCACATTTCTTTATCAGGGAGAACCCTGCCCTCCCCCCACCCCTCCAGACTGTCCACCATCACTGCCTTTGCCACCCCACCATCCCTCTTCTCCCTCTTTCCAGTCCTTGTCTGTAGGAATAAGATCTAAAAATCAGCAATCACGAAAAGCCCAACCAAATGATTAAGTAGCTGTCACCACCAACTAGAATCTCACCTTAGGGATGAGAAAATAAATACCACAATAACCAAAACCTCGGAAATGTGTGGCTCCATTTTATGCAACTGATATTCCATTTCATGGCTCCAAAGCAACAGTTACATCAGCCAGTCTGCATCCTTAATATGGTAAAATGCCTATGGAGGGAGGGCTGTGGAGCGTGCCTGCAGCACGGGGTGGGGGTTCGTGATTGAGGATCCTAGAATTGGCTTGCTGGGGATCCAGCATGGGCAAGCAAATGGTCCCCTTCCATCTCATCCGTGACAAACGTACTGTGTGGCTCTGAAGTTATCTGTGCAATTGATCCGGCTGATATTAGGAGAGTGTATTTGCCAGAGAAGTTAGAGGAAATTAAATGCAGTGCTGTGCTCCTGTTTTCTACATGCAGAAGGCAATCTTAAACCCCAAAGGGGCCCAAAGAAATCATGTCGTCCCTTTCCAGACCCCCTCCCTGTCCTGCTTCCATCATTGTGGTCCATTGAAAACATGCACAGAATTTTATTCAATGAGGTGACTTCATGGTGATGTTTTTGGTATGCAATTCTTCATACCTCTTTCATGGTCAAAGACCTTAAAATATTCACAGCAAACCCGTTTTTATTCATTTCTTCCAGGTGTTTACACACACACACACACACACACACACACACACCCCCTCAGAGGAATTCTCTTCTTCATCCCTGACATGCAATCACTCAAAAATTATAAAAAACTTCACCTCCATAATCTGTCTCTTTCTCTCTGTCTTTATAAAGCTACTACCTCATCTTGTTCCATCCCTTTATTTTACGCTGTCCTGTCCTGTCCTCTCCATCCTCCCCAAACAATCTGCCTAATTTAAGCCCTTATTTTACTGTATTTCTTCAAATCTCAGATGCTACAGACTGTAAAATGCACCGAGATTTTACGTCCCACCCCGAGCAGAGAAAATACTACAAGTTACAATCCACCGTTTGTAGAAGGCATCCCAAAGATGTTGAAAAACATGAAGAGAAAATGCACATCTTGAAAACTGACAGTCCAGCCTATCTCAATGAGACTCTTACTGTCTCCTAACTGCTCACCCCTTCACTCTAGTCCTGGCGCAGGCCCTGAGCTACCTCTCTTTTTCCTCTGCCTGGCAACCCCCTCTCCTCCTTGCAGGTCACCTTCTCAGGGTCCTCTGAGACTTCACATGCACGGTGTAATGTACTCCCCTGGCATTCTGAACATGCTCATGTGTAATAACACAGACACATTGCTTTTAATTATCCGCCTATGTGTTTTCCCCTTCAAAGACTATGAAGAATTTGAGGACAGGCTGTGTGTCTTGTCCACCCCAATATTCCCAAATATCCCCAGTACCCGGCACAGGGCGGGTCCTCCGTGAGACTGCTGAAAAGCCGGTGGGGGCTGCGTGCCGCTGCTTGCTTCTGGGCACAGCCACTAGAGGGCAGTGTGGAACCACTCCATCCCCAAGAACTGCAGTTCCCCAGAAATCTAGGTAGTAAAGGCTGAAAGAGCCGGCCTCCTGTGGGCAAGCTGGCTGAGAGCCTAGGAGGCTCTATAGCTCCAAGGGCGCCGTACCGCTCTGCAGAGTCTACTCTGAGGATGCTCCCTGCGTCTCCAGATCCCCTGCCAGCCCGCCCACTAGGAGCTTTCGCGTGGCTGCCTCAGCACATTCCTTTAACAAGAGCCAAGTGCTCTTCCCAGCTTTCCATCCTGGGTGGAAGGGGGAGGCCACCGAGAGGGAAAGAAATGCCTTCTTAGCATCCCCATCCTCCTTTCTAATAAAGACAGGCTTGCCGAGAAGGGCCTGCAGGATAATTGCTGTACTCTGAAGAACAACAGGTAGCAGCATCAATATTTGATTTTTAAAAGGTTGTGTGAACAGTTTTAAATATTAAAGATAGAGGCAAAGCCTCAGATTGCCTTTTCATCTTAGCAGTTGGAGCATTTTAAACGAAAAACGGTGCTAATGAGCAGAATAAGACTGTTGGCCCATCAAACGGTATCGGGTTGCAATAAAGCAAAATCATTTTGAGGTGGGGGGGAGGAGGCAAGGGGGGTGAAGCGGTATCTATGCCAGGGAAGTTTGCTGTTCATTATCTCCGTAATGAGAGCAAAATAATGCAACTCTGCCAGAGTAACTTTCTTCCATCTCACTGTGGGCTGTTTAGGTCCCTCAATGAGTGGTCTGGGACAGACTCTGAGGAAACCTCATAAATTAACTATCCAACTTCCTGGCTAATGAGCCCAATATGTCAATTTCCAGTGATCAAAATGATGCGATTCAATAAAGCGCAGTTCATTTTGTAAGGAAATACACTTTTAATAGGAAGAACTGTAGGGTCATGGTCCTCCCGAGATAATTATGGGCCAGAGGAATTAGAGGCATGGAGCTGTACTTACCGTCTGGAGATACCCCATGGGGTTTGTGTGGCAGATAGTGTCTTTCAGGGACAATAAACTCCTTCATTATATTTCCATTACTGCATTAATGCAGCAATCTCCGATTTACTTGTAACCAAGAAGGCTGGTTATTCCCGAAACTTGGCATTTAATGCTAATGAGCACTTGCAAGTCAGGCAGCTGTGTGTGTGTGTGTGTGTGTGTGTGTGTGTGCGCGCGCGCGCGCGCGCCCGCTCACGTGCATGTGTTGGGCTCAGGCAATCCAGCAAGAGAGTCAGGAACCTGGGAGGGGACTAAGGTAGGGTTCAGAGAGCTGACATGACTCAGGCCATACAGACAGATGGGCACCTGGAAAAGTTAGAAGTGGATGGTTGAAATCACACCCGAGAAGTGGAGCTGAGGTCACCACAAGGCAAGCAGTACTAAGTGTGAGATCCAGACCTTTAGGTAAGGCAAACAGGACTCCCTTGAAAAACAGAAGTGCTGGGTGGCAAAACAGTGTAGGACCCAGGCTCAGAGGCAAGAAAGGCTGCTAGGAATTCATGCCAATCCAGAGTTGCCCATGCAGTGTAGGAAGAATTGGGTGCTTCATGGTGATGGGGCCAAGGGCAGCCCAGCACAATGGGTGTCTCTAAGAGGCTCCACCTAGATAGAGAAAGCTCCTATAAGAGCAAGGACCCCATAGTCAGGCATGTTGGAAATGCTTGATTCTGTAGTCTGTACCCAACAGCAGAAAGGCACCAATCTGGTTCTGAAGACAGAAGTAGACGGAATGAATTTCACATCTCCATGCAAGAACAGATGATTGCCTCACATGCTACCCAAACAAGTTGGGAAGCTTTGCTTTGGAGGGAAAAACCAGTTGGGAAACAGGAGTCCCACTAGCATTCTTCAACTTGATTCCAGTGGAGTGGACAGGCGATGTAGCAGGAGACAGGACAGTTCCTGGAGTCAGGCTCAAGTTCTGACTCTTCTGCTCTCAGCTGGGTGGCAGTGGGCAGGTGGCTCAATGTCTCTGAGCTGTAGTTTCCTTAACTGACATTTAATTTGCTCGGCAATCTATCTATTTCAGAGGAGATGGGAAGATAAATGAATGTGTCAGTTTGCTTCCTTTTGTTTATTTTTTTATGTATTTCTCCAACACCAGAGATAAGAAAAAATATGTTACAGACAGAATCAGGATTTTTTTTTCCCTTGAAGCAATTCTTATCTATAATGGGACTTACCTAGGGAAGTAAGGTTGCTGTTAATTCAAGTAACTTGGGAAAACATTCGTAAAAAAAGGATTTTTCCATGAGTCAGAGGGCTGAAATGATTATGCATTAATTAGAGGTGTTTGCTTAAGGTGAGAAATGGATTGTGCCAAGTTCAACCTTCTGCAGAGTCTTGCCAGAGGTCCCTGATGGGCAATGACTGGCAGTGCTCATCCGCTTGCCCTGTCCTTGAAATGAGACTCCTGGTTGTTCAGAAGTTGTGAGAGGTGACTTGGCAAGGATTTTCTATTAAAAAAATAACTTTCTTTTTTTGGCTTTTGACACTTGTCTTGGCCTTTAATTAAATTCAATTAATGGGGACTGAATATTTACTGCCTGTAAGTTTGTTTTCTATGCTCCGTCTTTTAATCATAATAATTACGTAAAGAGGGTTTAATTGTGCCCAATTTTTAGAGACAAAGAAGCTGAGGTTCAGGAAGGTTAAGAACTTAATTACAGAGATAGCTAGTTTGAGGACAGAGGACAGAGGACAGACAGGTCTCACATCCTTTTTTGTATTTCACGTCTTATTCTCAGTGACTTTTGGACTTGATTCTCTTCAATTTTTAAATTAACCTTTATATTTTGAATAATTTTAGATTTAGAGAAAAGTTGCAAAGATAGTACAGAAACCCCTCACCCAGCTTTCCCTAATGTTGACATCCTATATCACCATTGTACACTGGTCACAACGAAGAAATGAACATTAGTACATTACTATCAACTCAACTACAGGTTTTATTTGGATTTCATCAGCTTTTCCATTTGTCTCCTTTTTCTGTTCCAGTATGCAATCCAGGATACCATACAACATTTAGGGATTCTCAGTTATAACTTGGTATTTGTTGCAACTTCATTTGGGAGGAGCTTGGCAAAGGGATAAAGTTTAAAGGCTAGCGTTTTTGTAGGCTGTACCCACTTGTAAGGATATGCTCATTTTGTTGTTGTTGTTTGGTTTTGATTCCGTCTTTGGTAGAAGCAGTTCTCAAAACTCCTCACAAATGGCACTTTCATTCTGGCGCAGGATTTTGGCTTGCTTGTGCATGGCTACGAAGGTTCGGGATTGAGATTCAGCTTTCAAAAGCAACTCTCCATCATTGTCTTCTCTCAAGGATAGGAAATTTTGAATCAGCTTTAGGTTTCTGCATTCACTGTGCCAAACATTCCTGAAGTTTCAACGATTGCCAATAAATAAGACAGTCCATCATCTTTAAGGCGTCAAATTTTCTGATAAATTGAATTTCATAAAATATTGCTCTATTGATCTTAATGCTCAGCTTACAACAAGGCAAGCCAGCCAGAACTGCTAGCTGGAACTTTCTGCAAGGAGGGTGTGTTGTGTACTTACATGGGCAGGGACATTTGTGAGGTCAGGGTCTGTGACTCTAAATTTTAGTCTCTGGCCCTACGTCAAACCTAAACTGATCCACAGTGACCTTCTCTCCACTGCTGCCACCTGAAGTTTTATAGTAAAATTCCACTGATGCTTACTGTGCAGACTAGCTCTGTGAATCTGCACTGGAGCTAATAGGTGCTACACGGTGAGTGTGCCCATCCGTGTTCATGCTCCCTTTCCTTCTAGAACAAAAGGAAACCGAACCAGTCTCAGAACTCAATTTTGAGGGTGATCACGATTAAAGAAAGGAAAGGGACAAAGATGAAGACAGACGACACACAAGACCAAAAAGGAAAAAAGTCAAAGTGCAGTGTTGCCCCCCTGCCAGCTTTCCCAGGGCCACTCTTGAAATAGTTTGCACTTATGTGCGGGTTCTTTTAGAAATTAAAAAAAAACACACAAATAACATTTTCATGCTTTTATAATGGCAACATGTCTTGAATGCCATCTGTTCCTGCCATTTGTTAAGGCAACTCAATGAGAAAAGAGTATCTGGATGACTAATATTTAGCCTGTTCATAGTCTTTTCAAATGGGTGGACCTCTTTGCTTGAGATAATATCACAGGATCCATGGCAAAGTTTGTGGAATGGGAGAGCTGAAGGCAGGGCTTTGCCACCACTAGGCCAATTGGGTGGTTCATCCAACATTCCTTAAGCAACTACAATGTGCGAGATAGTGTGCTAGGACTAGAAAAAAAAAGGTCAAAGAGAGAGAGTCTCCTTAGGCTGGTGGGGACTGAGCTGCAAAACCATAATTATATATGAAATGTTAAGTGCCATGGAAAAGGTTTGCAAAGGATGCCATTGGAATATATAAAGAGGCCCATAAGCCAGTCTGTGTGTGTGAGTGCGTGCGTGTGTGTGTGTGTGTGTGTGTGTGTGTGTGTGTATTTGGGAGGCAGTGTAGGGGGAGAAAGAGGTGTTCAGGAAAGTTTCCCTGGAGAAGATAAAACCTGATCTGAGTGTAGCAGAATTGGCAGGCATCAGCTACCTGTAAAAGTGGGGGGGGGGTGCAACCTCAAATGAACCCTATGGAGTCAACATGGCACCATGAAGGACACACATATGGTCTTCCATCTATTTTAACTGGACCAGAGACGAAGAACATCCAATATAGCCAATAGGTTAAACACTGTTTCCTGGGCATTCGATAGTACATCCTAAAAAGCTGATCAGCAAGAATTGATTGCTCAGTCCCAGAGCAGTTGAAACAGAGGTGCAAGAGAAGACAATGTGGTCAATGATGGGAGGGTAGCCACAATTTCCCCTCGGGCAACTATCAAACAGCAATGTGAGGCAGTGCGTAAAATATGGGGATTCATTTGCGCTTAAGAGGCAGATAGATATGTCGTATGTTAGCCTGAGGCCATGAAGTTGCTGCTTGGGTTTTGTGTGTGTGTGTGTGTGTGTGTGTGTGTGTGTGTGTGTGTGTGTTTATTTGCTTTTTGGTTTTTTTGTTTTTTGTTTTTGTTTTTAGTCCAGTTACTGACGGATCTGGTGCAAGAGAGCAAGACAGGCTTCCTCTCAAATTTTAAGGTTATAGCTCCATTATTCTCTTAGAGGATCAAGGTTAAACCTTTTTAAAATAACCCTTGTAGTTTTGTTTTGTTTTGTAGCACTATTTGAGAGTGCCTGTCTTTTTTTTTTAATGCATAGGAATGCACAGTAACCGCACATTGTAAAACTGCACCCCCTCCCCCGTCCCCCACCGAAATAAAAAGCTTTCCAGGCAAGACTTACATGTTCTCTAAATTATAGTTATCTGTGGTTGGCAGCAAATTATCACGTGTGGCTATAACACCCTGAGTTCTTTCCACATACTACAGAGGAACAAAGAATCCTAAAACAACAAAGCAAATAAGACACAAAGCCCCCAAGAGCTTGAAGGGTCACAAAATCACACAAACATTACTCCTATTATTTGCTAAACTGTATTCAATGCTTCCTCTGTGCCAGACTGTGCACTGAGCATAATATCTCATTGAATCATAAGAGCAATCCTATAAGCTGGTATTAATATTACATTTACTTTCTGGATATGAAACAGAGGCTCAGAGAAGATAACTGACGTGAGATCACACAGCTAGATGGTAACGAAACTGGGTTACCAATCCAGGCTCGTCCACTTGCAAAGCCTTCTATTATACTACCTCCCCAAAGTCAGTCAAGGGAGCCTCCCTCTGCTATACTCGACCATGCTGACTCTCCGTACTGGCTGTGGTAGATCTGGGGACCCTTTGACTTGCCATGAAACTCAGAAGTCATCTTTTTGGAACTCTTTGAAGTCCATCTTTTCTGCTCTTATCACAGGTGGCTTTCCCGCCACCTCCCAGCCTTGTCACTATGTTTCCTATATTCAAGAAAGTGAACATCAGCCAGCCTGGCTCTTTCCTGGCTCAGCTGGCAAAGCAATGACAGCGCATGCACCCTGTGCCAATGTTCTCCGAGGCCTGGGGTGGTGGAATGGGACCAGGACGGGGTAGGGGGGACCAGTGAGACCGGACTTGACCATGAACCAGCAGCATCACCAGGACCCCTTCCCTTTCACAGAGCTTGTTCACAGGCCTGTTCTCCTCTGGCTCCCACAGAGAATATTCTGCAGTGGGAGCATGCAGCCCATCTCACTGAGTTGAAGCCACTTGTCTATGGCCACACCGCCTGCAGAGTCAGGGCGGGACACCATGCACGTGATGCCACGCGGAGGGCTCTGCACTGCTGCTCAGTCCTACTCCTCCTCCCACTTCTCTTTTTCATTCTCACACACTCCTTACCCTCCTGGTGCCTCGCTTTCCTCCTCCGTGAAATGGGGAGAACAGCAGTAATACTGGTCTGCTGTGATGATAAGAAAGGTAATACACACAGTAATTACTTATCAAACACTAGGTACCAGCAGTTAGTTACTACTTACAGTTATTGGAATCACTATTACCACTACTATGATGATGTCCACACAACTACATAACGCTTATAAAGAATATGTAAATCCAAGCAAATGAGCTCTTGCTTATAAAATGTAGTAATTGCTGTGTGATACGAGGTAAAAAAGTGATGTAAAATACGGTTTTCCAAACTCGTTTTGATACACGGCTCAGACAGTGTATGCTTCAGTAACAAAGGCCACAGGGGGACTAAAATCCGGACTAAATCCTCAGGCCATACACAAATGGGAAAGACATAGAGGCGGACACACACACATGGTGAACAGGTTCACATGAGGTAAGGGCTACGGTTGTCACGGGAGCAGGGAGGAGGAGGAGAGGGGAAAGAAGAGAAGTAATTTCTTTTTACTGGACCAGAGAAAATACTCATGCAATTCAATCCCAATAACTGTCGTGTCAAAGACACGTGGTGCTGTGCCCATTTTACACATGAAGACACTGAGACTCAGAGAGTTGGGCAACTTGTCAAGGTCACAGAATGGACACTGGACTCCAAAGCCCATACTTCTACCTCACCAGCAAACACCACCATAATCTGATTGTGGTTTCTCCCATCTCTGAACTTGTACAGCACTTGGTGTCTGGAATTTACACACTCACTTGCACATGCAACACTTACAGCTTGCACGGAGTTATTTGCACACTTGAGGGATCTCTACTATCAGGCTTTATGGAAGTCTCTTGAAGGCAGTTCAGTGCCTAGTTGCTTTTGTATTTCCCACCAACATGTGGTCTTGGACATGGTAAGTGTCTGTTGGATGGCCTGGTGGAAAGGACAAATTCTATGATGTGCAAGACTGGGGAGGAGGCAAGGACTTTCATAAGCAATGGAAACTTTTTTGCCAAGGCAGAGCCAGAGCCCCTGGCAATGACCTCGGTGTACAGAGCCCTCTGGAAGCCAGGTTTCAGCAACAAGTTCCTCCCCGGGGCATAAGTGATTTGATCAAGGCTGGATCCCTTCCTGAAGCTGGGCTGTTCAGGTTCTCTTCTTCCTGATTTGTGACTAGGACAAGGACATTCATTCTGGGCTGGTCTCTTGGACCATGGGGATGTAAACTCAGGAACCATGGACTGGTCATCTCCTGCCTGAGAAGCAGACAGAAAGATGTAGCACACATTCAGAGACAAGATGTCCTCACACCCTAAGGGAGAATCTGCTAGATTTCGGCAGGGGTGTGCATCATGGAAGGAGACCACGGAAGGAAACCAGAAGGGTTTCTGGAGCCAGATTGCTTGGGTCCAAATCCTAGTTCTGCCCCTTTACAATCAGCGTGACCAGAAGAACTCTGTTTAACTTCCCCGGGCCTCAGTTTCCCCCTCTGTAAAATGAGGATGGTCGTGCCTTCTTCGGGATCCCATGCCACCTGCTTCAGCACAGAGTTGGACGCATCATCCACCCTCAGTGAAGAGCAGCTACCATTTAAGATTGTATCTGCATTTGATTCTGCCAGGCTTCCCATCTGTATGTTTCGGGCATCTTGAATACTTTTCCTTCCTCATTTCAGAACTCTTGGAGGCTCAATTGAAACTTGCAACACAAAGCAAATCAAAGCCCTCTCCATCGCCAGTAGAGAGACCTGCCTCTTCAACAGCTACATCCTGAGCATGTTTATTACCCACTAGCCAGAAACACACACCTGTCTTCTCAACAGTGACATCCCAGGCTCCAGCACCTTTCAAAACACAGACCTTTATCTCCTCCTATGCAGAAGGGGCTCTGCTTATTTGTTCTCTTTGATTCTTGGGGCTTCTTATTAATGGGGTACAGGGCTGGGGATATGAATGTCCTCCCTTTGTCAGAAACATTCTCCAAAGTCATGAATAATCATGCTGTCATGCCTGTGTGACTTAAAATGCAAAAGGTGCCACTGATGCAAGTTTTAAAGTTACTTTTTCAAAAGGGTTCAACCAGTGTTGCTGTCAGACTGTTGGAATATGGGCACCAGGCTAGATCCTTAGCTGTTACTTATGAATTTTCAAAGGGCTTTAGCACATTTTTAATTGGAGTTGTTTTTCCCCCTCAGCCTGCAAACCAATCTGTTTGGCTATTACATTGCATTGAGTGGGGTGGCAATACAATGCTGGGTTGCTGGGAGGGTTGGGTGGGAAGCTTGCTTCATTTCAAGGCTACCTTCTAGGCCCAAGGCCACAGGCCCGAGACTAGCTTTGTCAGACAATGAATAATTTTTATTTATTTTTTTAAAGAAAGGTGAGCAAGGGAAGCAGGATGCCAGCCAGCTAGGTGTGTGTGGCGTGTGTGAAGTTTATTTCCTTTCCTTTTTTAAAAAATGTTTATTTATTTTGAGAGAGAGAAAGAGAGAGAGAGAGAGAGAGAGAGACGAGGGGCAGACAGAGAGGGAAAGAATCCCAAGTAGGCTCTACACTGTCAAAACGAAGCTCCACATGAACCATGAGATCATGACCTGAGCCAAGATCAAGGGTCAGATGCTTAACCGACTGAGCCACTCGGGAACGTCTCAAGTTTCTTAATAAGAGCTTCTATTTTCACAGTACTTCTCAGATCACTTGCACATACCCCAGTGCCCTTGAGCCTCCCACCAGTGGTGTCTATTCTCATCCTCTTACAGAGGCATAAACATTTTTCCAGGTCTTGGGGAGACCTTGCTTCCCCATGCCTCCTGACTCGTCAGGAGGGACTCTTTCCAGACAAATATTTCTGGTCTGTCTGTCCCCTTCTCACTCCTTCCCAAGGAAGAGGAGGCCGACCTCTCTGCTTTGAGAGGGAGAAGTGAGTCTGGGAAGCTCAGTGCCTTACTCAGAATGACCTGCCTAAAGAGGGATGTGGCTCTCTTGGTCATGTTGGGGCCTCCATGGTAAAGACCTGTCCCCTCTGAGGTCAGGACTGTGTTTGGGAGGGTAAGCCCAATTTGAGGTGATGAAAGGGGTGAAGTTCTCAAATTCACTTTGTAGCACACGATAGCCACATCCTCCAACACAGTTTTCATCATGAAGAAAGCTGACATTTTAAGTCTCCAACTATCCAACTCCTGGATTCATCTCTTACTTAATATGAACCATGTAAAGATGCAAGGTGTGTGGGTAGTGGTGACGGGGGTGAGTGAGGAATATTATTTATTAGCCTTCTCAAACACAAATAAGAAGAATCAAATCCAGGGGCACCTGGATGGCTCAGTCTGTTGAGCATCCAACTTCAGCTCAAGTCATGACCTTGTGGCTTGGTTCGTGAGTTCAAGCCCCCCCATCGGGCTCTCTGCTGTCAGCCTGTCAGTGCAGAGCCTGCTTTGGATCCTCTGTTCCCCTCTCTCCGCCCCTTCCCTGCTTGAGCTCTCCCCAAAATAAATGAATATTAAAAAAAGAATCAAATCCATGATTAAATAGTAAATGGTGAGTTTGTTCTTTTAGTTATTTCACACATATTCATAGGGTGTCTGCTCTATGTCAGGGCATAGGTTTTAAAACAAAGAATCCTCATCAAGTGTATATTTTAATGGTAGAGAAAGGCAGTCGATAATTAAATACACAATTACATGGTAATGAGGACTAAGCAAAGAAGGACAGGATGCTAAGAGAATGTATAATGGGGGCTCTGACATAGTTTTGTCTGGAAACAGAAGGTTGTCTTATTTGAGCAAATAACATTTAAACTGGGCTCTAAAGGATGGGCAGGAGGAGGCTGGCCAAAGTATTTATGCGGAGAAGGGTCAATAATGACCTTAGCGCATGGTCCCTGGGACTCTGGAAGGAAGCAGGTGTGGATGAAACAGAAAAATGGAAAGGAATTGGGGTACACAGCAAGATCGGGCTGGTAAGATAGCCCAATGGTGCAGGATCTTGTGGGTCAGGTTGGGGATATCCTAGTTTTTTGCTAAGATCAACAAGAAGGCATTGAAAGGTCTTCAAGCAAGAGTGGGATTTGTTAAGACTTGTGTTTCACAAAGATCACTGTAGCTGCTGTGTAACAAATGGAGTAAAGCAGAGTAAGAATGAAACCTGGGAACTGAGTTAGGAGCCCGTTATAGTCCAAACATGATACCAGGGACAGGGATTCATCTTGTTGCATTGAGGGTAGTTTAGTTGTCTTAGTTCAGGTTGCCACAGATATTATAGTACAGTGACTTGTTAGGGAGGTGATTTCAGGAAACAGCAGGATGGAGAGGGGCTAGGGGACAGAAAAGGGAAGGAGGTCAATGAAAGTGAGTAATCAAGCTTCTTTGGGTAACTCATGCTTGTTCTTGCCCGCACACATGCCTGAGAGCAGCACTCTCCTACAAAATAGAGCACGAGCCACATACATAACTTAAAATTTAATTAAAAATTAAATTAAAAAAAATTAAAAAAGCACATTAAAAAAAGTAAAAGAAAACAGGTAAAATTAGTTTTAAGAATATATATTGTTTAGTCTAATGTATCCCAGAGATTATCATTTCAACATGTAGTCGGTCAAAATAAAAATTATGAATGAGATATTTTACATGCATTTTCTTATAGTAAATCTTCAAAATCCAGTGTGTATTCTATACTGACTGCACAGTGTGAACACTGAATTATCTTTGTACATACTTGATCTGTGTTTAGGGTTCATAGAGCTTCTGGTTGAAAAAGTAGATTCCTATATCTATGCTGTGTGACACTTATGTAAAAGTTTCCCAATAACTGAACTGAGTGTCAGCACTTGAACTTAAGTTAATTAAAATGAAATAAAATCAAAACTTCAGTTTCTCAGTTGCACCAGCCACCTTACATGGGCTCAGTGGTCACACGTGGCTAGTGGCTACTATTACTGGATAGCTTGACCACAGACTATCCTACCAAGGCGTGAGGCATGGGAGCTGGGATATTTATGCACCAACTGCAGTCAATCACTGGATGAGGATTTCTCCTGTCACTCCAGGCCTGCCTCTGCTTGGTCACCAGAGTGGATTCTAGTAATCAGAGGAAGTCCCGGGCAGGTGGTAGTTGGGTAGTCATGCACTTCGAAGTAAAGCCCAACAAGGATTAAATCTTCTACAGAAGGACTGGTGTTGGACATAGAGTTTACAGGCTGTGCAAAATAAGGAGAGATAAAGAGGGAGAGAGAGATGGGGGGTGCAGAGAGGGAGAGAGAAATCAAATATGATCTGTAGTCCATGGTTTACAGTTGTGTGGATAGTAGAAACATTTACTGAGATAGGGAAGTTGGAAGGAGGCCTTGGTTTGAGAATAAGACCATCAATTTAGTTTCAAATATTTGAGTTTGAAGTTCCTATGAAATATCTAAGTAGAGATGTTGAGTTGGTTTTGGGATAAATTGGCTGAGAGATCAAAAAATATGTCAGAATAGTAAACCTGAAATATTACAGTATAGCTCCTGGACTGAGAGTATGATGCAACAATAGCCAAAATGCAGATATCAACATTTTTAGAATGTGGCTCTTGGTGGGGTCTCATCTTTTGTGGTGCAGGATTGGTTCATGGGGCTCCTCTTAGCTTGGGAAGAAAAAAAAGCCATCAGGAATGTATATTCCTCTTTGTCCTGAGTCCAGACTCCTCAGGTGTCTTTCCTTGGCAAGTAATAGTGGAGAGAGGCTGTTTTAGAAAAAGGAAATAGTTGTTTGAAAGGGTGTTCTGACTGTAAATAATAGCAGTTTTCGGGTTATATCACATTCTAGGTGTTTGTCCACCTTGGGCTGATCAATCTCCCTGGGACTCATCAACTCTGAGAGTCCTGGCCCATGGGACAAGCCCAGTGCTAGGCACACAGATGGCACTCACCCAAGACAACTGATGGATCAGAGGACCAGTGGCTCAGCTCACTGGTCCTTCAGATCCAGTATTGTTTGGAAGTCAAGCTTGGCTGTCTGGCTTGCAGGCTGGTTTGGGGGCATGAACTGGTGCATGTCTACTCTGCAGACAGGTTCCTAAGGACAGGGCCACTCCAGGTGATCCAGATGATGAGGTCCTACAGGATTTCACACTTTGTCAAGGGGTTTTGTTCCATTAGTTTAGGTCAGATTGCAGAAAACACACCTTGACCACACGCTAATAACTCTGATAACTGTAAAATCACACCTAAGACCTTTACTACAGTGGAAATAATGCAGTGCTCAATCATTTGTTCAACTTGAAGTTGTAAAAGTGCTGACATTTTCCCAGGCCTTGTGCTAGGAGAGGAGTCAGAAGTGAGCAGGGCACTGTTTCTGCTCCCACTTAGGAGGGAGGATCAGTAAACAATCAGGGTAGAATGTGCTAGAAGGTATGATGGAGGGGTCACAGAAATGAGGCATCTAGCTCAGGCTATGCAGGGAGGAGGAGATGGGGATGTTTCCCTGCAGAAAGCAACCTCTGTACTGGGCCTGCTGAGGGATCAGGGGCACGGAAACCCAAGCTCCTGCTCCTGGGTCAAAGAGTTGAGAGGGGTCCCTGGGAGCCACGAACTCAGTTTCCTGCCCCCTGATCCTGAAGCACTCTGCCCTAGTTGGCTGAACTAAGAACCTTTTGATGCACTGCAAGATCAAGAGAGAGTCTGTAGTGGGAAGTACAGGGCCTGGAGTTCAGTAAAACCGAAAACCAATAAGTGGTTAGTGCTGTGAGGGGCTTTCACAGGAGTAATCGTGGCGTAGGCATTTGGGGACTGGTAGGAAATGAGCTCTGTTTTCTTTTTCCCAGAAACTGGGGGAAAGATAAGTGGACAGTAGTAGCTGGAGTGAGACCCTTGCCAAGGGGCTTGGCATCTCAGGGATCCCTGCCTATCTAGCAGTCCCACTCTGACCCCAATCCCCAGACAGGATTCTTGCTCGCAGATGAACACTGGATGCTTTTTTAAAAATTTAATATTTCCCCCCCAGAAGGATTCATTACAATTCTGTGTCCATGAGATGCATTAATATTGATTAAGAAACAGGTGCTCTCAGATTCAATTAGCAAAACTGCAATTATTCACAGAGGGTTATGCTGAAAATTTGGGCAAAATATGCAGGTGTGCAAATGAGCTCTACCTGGAGGCACTGCGGCAGGGCTTGAAAAATGCCTCCCCTCCAGCAAACGCTTTCCTCGCATTTCCTTTTGTTTGGGTGACAAATGGAGTTGCCATTTCGACTGAACAGTGATGATGAACCTCTGTGGCTCAGGAGCCAGCAGAACTTCACACTTGGAATCAGAGTCCCAAGTCAGGATTCCCGAACTAGCTCATCAAATCACTGCTTGTGAATACATAGATCCCTCAGCCCCATGCCAGGTGATTCAAGTTCAAGGAGTCGGGAGAGGGGCTCCAAATTTGTAACTTAAAAAAAGACTCATGGGACTCTTGTTATGAGACATGTTTAGGGAATGTGCTTCAGTGAAGGCTAAGGCTGAACCGGGACTGTGAAATGTTCTCTTTGGGGCTGGATGATGGTGGGACATGGGAGTGACATTCACTATCCCTTTTGGTTTGGCCTCGTCATATGTTGTATCCCAAGGGCTGTATCTCTCCATGGATGCAGAGTGAGTAGTGGTTTAATCCAATAGGCATGAAAACAAGAAGAGGGCATCACAATTTGCCAATTAATACTATTCTTTTATAAATAAGACAGAGAAAATAAATAGCTTTGGGAGTGTGATGATGGATACCCAGCCTGGAATTCTGGAATATTTTGGATATTCTTGCAAACAAAACCTCCCTTGACAACAAGACAGGAGAGTTTGTGTCTTAGATGCCTTCCTGGCTAACTGTATTTCTTTTCTTTTCTTTTTTTTTTTAGTGTTTATTTATTTTTGAGAGAGAGAAAGAAAACACGCACACAAGCAGGGGAGGAACAGAGAGAGAGGGAGACACGGAATCCAAAGCAGGCTCCAGGCTCTGAGCTGTTAGTGCAGAGCCTGATGTGGGGCTTGAACTCACCTGAGATCGTGACCTGAGCCGAAGCTGGATGCTTAACCAAGGGAGCCACCCAGGCGGCCCTCCCCCCAACTTTTTTCTTTTTTAAACGTCGGCTAACTGTATTTCTAACTGCTGACCCTCAGACACAGACATCAGAGTCTCATGGTATTTTGTAGGGCAGGAAGGATCTTCAAGATAATAAGTCCAACCCCTTTAAAGTGCAGATGAGAGCATGCTGTCTCAGAGAGGTGGGGGGACATGCCACTCAGGTGATGACATATGAGATACCCAAAGATGGGAGAGAGCTGCCCTCTTTCCTTTCCTAAACACTGGATTCTGGCTTCCAGCACCCTCTTGTACTACACCTCACTGCTTCTGAGACTCTCTCATTATATAGCTACAATAAGCCAGGGAGGAGGGAAGGCAGGAAGAACTCCAGTTTGTTTCATAAATGTTAAGTGAGAAGAACCCCATGTATTCAAGGAATTGGGTGGCATGAAAAGATGTCGAAAATAAGAGCCCCAAGAACCCCGTCGTTTAGGTCACACAGACCTGTAAATGAACGACTGAGATATAATGTAACAAATACAAAGTAGTAGGTATACATAGTACAGTGGTGACTCCAGAGAGGAGACAACTAGCTCCTTGACAAATTAGGGACATCTGCTCAGAAGGGTTTGAGTCAAAAGTCAAAAGTCAAAAGTCATCCCATTCTCTCTGGCTCACATGAGGAAGACTGTCTATGATCAAGAATCTAGAGAAATTCATCCATGCCCCATAAAGAGATAAAGACTTATTCCTTATATGGGAATCATCAGCACTTAGTGCCACCAACTCAGATGACCAGACACAAATGAATTCTTCATGGTGGACTCAGCTCTTCTGGATCAACCACCTAAGTGAATATCCTCCTTCCCACATATTAGGATGCTGCTAGCCTTTGAAGCCAATTTAAAGCCTTTCCATCCTTGGGATTAATTCCCTTTCCATGTGATGCTGTAGAACTTTGTTTGAACCTGTATTTTAGAGCCTATTTAATTCTACCTTGTATCAAAATTACTTGTGTTTATTGTTCTTTTTTCCTACTAGATGGTAAGTTCTTGAAAATAATCACATATTCACCTTTACACAGGGGAACATCGTGCATGATGTGTAGGGTAGAAACATTGAAAGATAAATAAATGGAAAAGTGCTACATCGTACCTACTCCTACTGCCTGTTATTATGCCAAGTGCTTTATGGATATCATGGGTAATTCTCACCTGAGTGACAGGTATTACTTCCTTAATTTTACCAAAGAGAAGACAGGCACAGAGAGGTTACACAATGATAAAGACAGCAGACAGGGGAGCTAGAGATAGAGCCCAATTATGTTTTGCTTCAAAGTCTGTTCTTGCAGCTCTATCCTAGTGCTTTGCACGTAACAGAGCATCAGTAATTGTCAAACCGTGACCTGATAAACCCAATAACGGACAGAGTGTATGTGATCATGGCTAACCATAATCAAATCCCATTTCGTTTAACAGCTTCAAAGTACTTGAGCAGTAGAAGATGGGTGCCAGCATATGTTTGTCAGAATAACTACATTACAAGGAGCCAATTCATTTAAGTAAGAAGCCAAGATTGAATTAATGAATGATGATTAGTATAGGAGCTCAGCCTCAGTTGTTGGATATGTGGAAAGCCATCATCATAGCATGCTGTTCATTATGTTCAAATCAAAAGTAAATTGACTGGTAGCTATTAATTATGTTTTCATACATCTGGAAATGAAAAAAAATAGGAAAATAAGCACTGGGATCAACAGATCCATTGGAGAGGCTGGCATATGTTATGCAGATAGGGGCCACAAATCAGGTGGGAGTGAATTTTAGGAATGATGTTTCACCCAACCAAAACTATTACAATTATAACAATATCTTATGCTTATGCAGCTCTTTGCAGTTTAAACATAATCTCAACCCCCTCATCAATGTTAAGTCTTAAACGAACACTACATGGTATGTACTATCTCTATTTCACAGGTGAAGAAACAGAAGTTCAGAGGTTCAAGCTCCTTACCTAAGGTTGCCCACAGTTAATGGGAAAAGCTAGAAAACAATGAAAATCTCTAAGGAACTACTTGTTTTTTTAATGGTGATACAGTTCCCAGTAAGGTCCACAGAGAGAAACTGATTAGTACAATCACTCTATTCTTAACTTATGCTTTTCTTCCTTCTCTCTGGAGCCCATACTGCTGAGGACCTAGCATGCCTTACATCTGAGCCCATCTGAGTCGAAGAAACAGGAAATGATACTTCATGGTTTAATTTTCTTTAATGTTTATTTATTTTTGAGAAAGAGAGAGAGAGAGAGAGAGAGAGAGAGAGAGAGAGAGAGAGCAGGGGAGGGGCAGAGAGAGAGGGAGACACAGAATCTGAAGCAGGCTCCAGGCTCTGAGCTGTCAGCACAGAGTCTGATGCAGGGCTCAAACCCATGAACCGTGAGATCATGACTTGAGCTGTCAGACACTTACCCGACTGAGCCACTCAGGCACCCCAATAATTCATGGTTTAAAATAAACTTGGGTGGAGGGGAGGGTGGAGAGCATTTGAGACCATGAACTTCCTATCGAGTCTGGAATTCCTGACAACTTTCTTGGGATCAGTGGCCATTGGGGGAAAAATTCAAAGACACAAAAGCCAAGAATCCTATTAGGGAAACCTAATGGAAACCATATGGGTGTGGCTCCATGTGATGAGCACAGGTCTAAGATTATTTGCCCGACCCTGTTGTTTTACCACATGACACATACCTATTAAAGTCTAGAAGTCACTGCTGGTTAAAAACAAAGGAAAGGGGGGCCCTGGGTGGCTCAGTTGGTTAAACATCTGACTCTTGATTTTGGCTCAGGTCACGATCTCATGGTTTGTGAGATCAATCCTTGCGTTGGGCTTACAGAGCCTGCTTAAGATTCTCTCTCTCTTCCTCTCTCTTTGCCCCTTCCCCACTTGTGCATACACACACACTCTCTCTCAAAATAAAGAAATAAACTTAAAAAAAAGAAGACTACAGATTGCAACACTGAATAATGGGCCACAGTTGGAACGATAATTCTTGATGATATTTAATTTGGTGCAAATTATTACAATATTCCCCGGGAGGCTCAGTACCCCTCAGAAAGTTAGATTTTGCCCTGTGCTGAAGCTATTGGCTAAGACGAAGGATAAAACAGTTTTTGACTAGAGATTGGGCTTAGCGAAATTTGCTGTAGCTTGGTTATACACTTATCTCTCGTGTGGTGGACAGTGGAAACACTGAACAGCTGCTGATTGGTAAATTAGTACACAGACCCACATGGTATCCGTGGAGGAAAGACAATTTCTTTTCCCCTTGCGTGTTTTAGACAGATGTTTGGTGTTCCTTGTGCTTTCTTTCCTTACCATCTCATTTCTGACCTTTCCTTGTCAACTGCTCATTCAGTGTAGGGTTATCATTTATCCACCTGCTGTGCCTCCATCTGCCTTTAAATGCCTGCGCATACTCAGATTCTGGACGTCCGGTACCATCTGATGGGGATTTGCCTTTCAGAGTCCTTTTCTCTTTGTACACAATACATCAAACAGCAAACTGTGACCGTGGGACCCACCTCTGCAAAGTCAACAGATGCCGGGTAGTTGTTTGGAAAAAGGCGGAATTGAACTAGGCAGTACAGATATTTGCAAATTACAACAACTGCCTTTTCTGCCAGGGTTTTTGTGGAGTCTCACAAGGTACAAGAAGAGAAGTTAATTACACCAGTCACCTTGAATTTCCTGAGTATCACAAGAGGGAAAGGTGTAATTTTAGTTTGTTTCTGGCTCCATTGTTAACAAAAATGAGCGTGTAAATAGGACATTATGCTTCCTGGGCACCTGCATGTATAGACATCACCTGAGAGCTGGAATGAAAGCTGCTGGAGGTGCCCCTTCTCCATGTAACCAGTAGAAAATTGAGGGCAGAGAGGTTACATGCTTGGCTCAAAGTCATACAGCTAATTGGTAACTGAGGTGAAGTGGAGATGAGGTCATTTTACCCCTGGTCAGCAGGTGTCATCCTACTATATTGTATTAACTTTAATTTCTGTGTATTGGGCTCCGAGACCTTCTCCTACTCAGGCAGGGATCTTTTTTATATCATAAATTCAATTGTATGATATTTAAAAATTTATACCAAATAAAACCGAATAAGTATCATGTATAATATATACACTAAATATAATATGCAATGTTATAAATTTCCTCTTTCTTTCAACAAATATTTATTTAAGACCTTTGTACAGCACTGGAATAGAGACGGAGTTTCAATAAAGGAAATTTATCACAGAGGGGAAAAAGTAGGGAAAGGAAGAAGTAGGGAGTGCAACTCAGGAAATGTATTCATTACAGCAAAATCAAGGATATTTCCACATATACAAGGCAAGACATTTGAGACTTTTTAAAAAAATATCCAGGGGTGGCTCAGTGGGTGGCTCAGTAGGTTAAGTGTCCAACGTTGGCTCAGGTCATGATCTGGCAGTTTGTGAGTTTGAGCCCCACGTCGGGCTCTGTGCTAAAAGCTCAGAGCAAGGAGCCTGCTTTGTATTCTGTGTCTCCCTCTCTCTCTGCCCCTCTCACTCATGCTCTGTCTCTCAAAAAATAAATAAATGTTAAAAAATTTACATTAAAAATCTAAAAGTCCTCA
This sequence comes from Acinonyx jubatus, assembly GCF_027475565.1. Taxonomy (NCBI): domain Eukaryota; kingdom Metazoa; phylum Chordata; class Mammalia; order Carnivora; family Felidae; genus Acinonyx; species Acinonyx jubatus. The sequence continues at coordinate 33,339,337 of NC_069397.1, read as the reverse complement.
CTTTAAACAGTGCTTATAGTAAAAACTCAGTTAACTAGAAGATAATTAATTGTCTGAGACTCTCAGTTAATCAGAACTGGCTTGCCAGTTTCTCCCAGCTTTGGGAGAAAAAGACAAACCACAAAGCACATAAGGTATAGCGGGCAGGGTGGCATCTAGAAAGAGCCTGGGTCCAAACTGTAGGTTTTCCAGAAGACTGAACTTTTCTATCACTCAGTTTTGCCTCCTGCAAATGGCCAGTGTGAAGTGTCACTGACTGGGTGGGAAGATATAGCATATGTGGAACATCTGGCCCAGAGGTTGGCACATTACATCTGCTCAGTAAGTGTTCATTGTTTTCCTTCCTTCCTTCCTTCCTTCCTTCCTTCCTTCCTTCCTTCCCTCCTTCCCTCTTTCCTTCCTTCCTTCCCTCCTTTCTTCCTTCTTTACTTCCTTTAAAGTTATTTATTTTGAGAGAGAGAGTGAGAGAGAAAGAACACAAGCAGGGGAGGGGCAGAGAGAGGGAGAGAGAGAATCCCAAGCAGGCTCCGCACTGTTGGCCATGGAGCCCGATGCAGGGCTCTATCCCACGAACCATGAGATCATGACTAGAGCCCAAGCCCAGAGTTGGATGCTCAGCCAATTGATCCACCCAGGTACTCCTAAGCTTTTCTATTTTTATTTTCAATAATTTTTAAAGTTTATTTATTTATTTTGAGAGAGAGAGAGAGAGAGAGAGAGAGAGAGAGAGAGAGAAAGAGAGCACAAGTGGGGGAGGAGCCAAGAGAGAGGGAGAGAGAACTCCAAGCAGGGCCCACACTGTCAGTGCTGAGCCTGTCTCGGGGCTTGAACCCACGAGCCATGAGATCATGACCTGAGCCGAAATTAAGAGTCAGACACTCAACTGACTGAGCCACCCAGGCGCCCCTTCCTTATTTCTTAAAAATGCACTTCCAGAGGACATTTCTGGATTTGGTCCATATTCAGAGCTGTCTCTGGCATCATCTTCCTTGTAAGATGGAACAGTAAGGACCAATATTCGGGATGACGTGATGAGGTTCTAGGGAGCCACAGCCATCCATGATGATTCCATTGCTAACAATGTGTTCCACTTACCAAAGGAGAAAAATGGAATTACACAGTTTGGAAAGACTTAGGCATTGAAAAGTCAATGGGGAGAGTCAATTAATCAGAGCATGGCTGGTGTAAGAAATGGGTAAGATTAAGGTTTGTTTTATATTAACCTAACAAAGGCGCCTTTAGATGCAGGTCTGTGTTTCTTGGTATCAGCTTCCTCCAGGAGGTAAAGGACCTGAGTGCCCTTACTAAAAATAGCCTCCCCTGGATGGGACCAGTGCTGACGGAGCTCAGGGCTGACCCCAGGGAGGCACACAGTGTCCTCTGAAAGGCACTGCCCACACTCGTGGTGGTGACAGGGCAGTGCTGTGCTGGGCATATGCTAATGCTTCTAGATGTGTCAAATCCCCCTGCTTTCCAAAAACGGATTTGGAGGGTAGGTGGGAGTGGGGGAGAATCCAAAGCACAGGGAAATCATGGCCTAAAAAAGTCTTAGAAAGAAAGCTATCTGAAAAGGCTACAGACTGTATGATTCCAACTGTATGACATTCTGGAAAAGGCAAAATTATGGAGACAGTAAAAAGATCAGTGGTTGCCAGCAGTGGGGTGGGGAGGGTGGGAGAGATAAACAGGCAGAGCACAGAGGGTTTTTAGGGCAGTGAAAATACTCTATGACATTACAGTGGTAGATAAATGTCATTATACATCTGTCCAAACCCACAGAATGTACAACATCAAGAGGGGACTCTAAGGTACACTATATGATGTGTCAATATAGATTCATTAATTGTAACAAATGGACCACTCTGGTAGGAGACATTGATAATTGGTAGGCCATGTATGTGGGGGGACAGGGGGTGGGTATATGGGAAATTCTGTATCTTCCTCTCAATTTTGCTGTGGACCTAAAACTGCTTTAAAAAATAAAGTCTTTGTTTTTTTTAAAGGCCTAGGAGTCAGAGAGTGATTTTCCTGGATGCTTTATTTTATAGAACGAGAAACTACAGTCTAGAAAGGGACAGAGGTTTCTAGTAAATGGCAGCAGTGGGACTGGAGTCCAGGGGTGCTAATTTTTCATTCAGGATCATTCTGCCATCCCCCTGACAGCCTGGGTCTTAGCTGACTTTCCTAGGGCATTTCTGGACCACTAACATGGAGTTGGATGTTACGGACGGAAGGAACTATGAGTTCAAGTGCCTTGTCTCCAGCATCATCTTCCTTATAAGATGGAACAGTAAGGACATTCTAGAGCACCCTGCAGAGAAACCTATATCCTTTGGGGTGAAGAGATAGGAAGGGGATTAAGTCAACAGAATAGATAAGAAGACCTCATATCCCCGGGTTTAAATCTGTTTAGATAATTCAAGTAATATTCATGAATCCCAGACCACCTTAGCCTGGGATTAAAGCTAAACTCACAAGAGTCATAGAATTTTTCTGCTCTGGGCTTTTTCTCTACCTGCAGTCAGGCTGCCTGGAGCATTTCAAATCAGGAAAGCCATCTCCTACTTACAGTGTAGCATCTGTCATTCCCCCTTCCTCTCCAACTCCCCAAAGTTCTGTCCATTGCCAAGGCCTCCAGCATCTGTGCCAAGAACACTGGTGCTTTCCCTAAAGCCACCAAAGCCTGGGAAGGTCACTGCAAAGCCAGTTCTCACAGCTGTCAGGGACGCTGGCACTTTTTTTCTATGATCCATAGGATGAAGGTCTTTAAAGAAGAGGATGGTGACCTCATTAACAATTATCCAGTCATTAGCTGCATCTTTAAAGACATATCCCTCCCCCCCTTTCCCCAGAAGCATCCCAGGTACACTAAGGCTCCTACCCACAGACCATCTGCCAGATGTGTCTGCCAGAACAGCTGCCCATCAGGTGGAGGAGGGACCCAGAGAGCCTCTGCATAGTTCCACAGCGCATCTCCAGCATCAGGGAGGTAGGCAGGCTTGTCACGGAAAGCCCCAGCTGTTGGTGGCTGACACAGCCAATTTGGGCATAGCATAGGTACTGAGGGCATTCAGGCAGTATGAAAATAAACACACACTTGTCCACACTGTGCAAAGGGATGATGTTTCTGTGGACTTCCCAGGCTTAAGCTGCACACTCCACCTATCCTAATTCATAACACACACACACACACACACACACACACACACACACACACACACGATCACTGACTCCTGGAATGGTCGTTCTGGAAGTGATCTGAGGATCATTTAATCCAGTGGTTCCTACATTTGACCATGCCTATTGACTATACTAACAACCTGGGGAACTTTTAGAAATCACAGATTCTTAGGCTCCACCCTCTGACCTAGTAAATAAGAATAAAGAATACCCAGAGGTAAAGCAAAATATACATACATACATACACACATATATATTTGAACAAACTTTCCAAATAATTTGAATGTAAGTGGCCTAGCATGCATCTACAGATTAGCATTTAGGGTCTAGGGACTGTAGTTCAGATACCCTCCCTTCGCCACTATAATGTTATAAAGGACATGATGGCGCTAGGAGAGAAAGTGATTTGCCTTGAACCCATAGTAAAACCCTGATAGAAGCAGGTATAAAAGCAAATTGCTTGATTTCTTCTGTTTCCTCCTTCCTGCAGCTATACTCCCCTGTCCTTATAAATGGCCAAACCTTCCTTCTTGTTTTTTTTATGTTCACAACAAGACACATGTACACTGGAATAGGCAACCACATTTACTGATAAAAAATATTTAATCTAACCCTGCTTCCCTTAGGAAGCTCAAATTCTCTCTACACATGAATCCTTTAAAGAGCCCTCAAGGCTTTAGAGAGACCCTGGGGCTTCAGAGAACAGTGTCTGAAAATGCATGTCAACTGTTGTATACACACATCTGTGTTTTTTTTTTTTTTAAAGAGGATTCATAGCTCCCATCAGATCGTCAAAGGCATCTATCTATATCTCTAAAATGGCTGAATTCTCTGGTTTATAATATCCCTGATAAGAAGTAGTTCACCTGCCATTTTGAAGGAGAAGGCTCAGAACTTAAAAAAGGAAAGAAAAGAGAAAAAAAAGTTCACTTTAGAGATCCAGCTTGACATACTGGTTTTTGGCACATCTAGCTGTACTAAGCATAGTGAAAGTGTCTGATAAAGTGTCAACGTAGAAGACATCATCATAAAAGCTAATGCAGCTTGAGAAAAAAATTGAAGTTGGCTTAAAGCTGCATTGTCACTAATGTGAAGCAAAAGTATGGCCAAACCAAAATGCCTCAAGGAAAGTCAAGAGAAGTGAGAGCGGCTTAAGACGTGAAAGGATAAGAAACCATTTTATCAGGGCAGGACTTGGGAGGAATATGAAGCAGTGACTTTTAATTAAAGTTAAGCTAGTAGACTAATTTGGGCAACCAAGATCCATAATTAAAATTTTATGCCAACTCTGCGCATCACCAAACATTTTAATGGCTCCAGGAAGAACATGATGTGGGTACAGGATACACTGCAGTGAATGTCGAGGGAGCCGGTCAAATGCACAAGGTGGAGATATTGGTGGGAAAAGCTAGCTTTGTCACTGATGCTCTCAAACCCTCCTTCTTCTGCAAAATGAGCAGGGATTTCTCCCTTGTCCAAGGAGTGTCCAAATGTCTTTCACAGAACAGACAGAAGTGCATTATCACTCCTTGGTACTTTCCTGCCTTCCCTAGTTCGTTCAATATGGTTTCCTGAGGGTAGGGACTGTGTCTTTCATTTTTCTATCCTCAGTACTGAAGATACACCTTGTATTAGTTATCTGGCCCCACAATAATACTGAAAAACAATCACAAACCATCAGTGGCAGATGACAATAAATATTTATTTAGTTTATGAGTCTTTGGGGTTCAGGTGATCTGGACTGGACTTGCTTGTGTATCTGTGATAAGCTACAAGATATCTAGACAGCTGTGTCAAGCTTGCTGGGCTCACTCTCATGTCTGGGGGCTGCCTGGCTATTGGCCAATCTGGGTAAGTCTTGGATGATGGGGTACGTGAGCCCCGCACCATGTATCTATCTCATCTTCCAGAAGACTAGCTTTGCACAGTCTCCTAACATCTCACTGGACAAAGCAAGACATATGGCTAAGTTCTGAGTATGAATGAGGGGGGTACTACCAAATTACTTGGCAAAAGGTGTGGATACAGACAGCACAAAAGAATGGGGGCCTCTCACATGCCTCAAATCTGTTCAAAGTTCAATAAAAGTTTGTTGCAAAAAATGAATGTTCTCCTAAGAAGATATACAAATGGCCAATAAGTACAATGAAGAGATGTTTAATATCATTAGTCATCAGAGAAATGCAAACCAAAACCACAATGCGATGTCACTTCACACCTACTAGGATAAGTGTTTGTAAGGACGTGCAGAAATTGGAACTCTTATACACTGCTTTCAGGAATGCAGGTTGGTGTAGACATTTCGGGAAACAGTCTGGCCATTCCTCAAAAAATTAAACAATAGTGTTATCACTTCACATAGAAATTCCACTCTAGGGATACACCCAAGAGAAACAAAAACTTGTACACCAATGTTTGCAGCATCATTATTCATAAGAGCCAAAGGGTGGAAACCATCCAAATACCTGTCAATTGATGAATGGATATGTAAAATGTAGTGTACCTGTACAGTGGAATAACATCCATAAAAGGGAACAAAGAATTGACACATGCTACAAACAGGGATGAATCTTGAAAATGTTCTGCTAAACAAAAGAAGCCAGACACAAAAGGCCACGTATGCTATGATTCTATTCATATGAAATGTCCAGAATAGGCAAACCTACAGGGCTAGAGAGTAGACTGGTGGTTGGTTGCCTAGGGCCGATGGGCTGGGTGAACTGGAGATAGTTTCTACAGGTATAGGGTTTCTTATATGGTGACAAGAGTGTTCTACAAATGCGTGATAGCTGCACAACTCTGTCGATGTATAAAAAACAGTGAACTGTACGCTTTATGTGGACAAATTAGATGGCATCTTAATAAAGCTTTTATTAAAAAAAAGAATTAAATGAAATAACTCCTATAAAGGTACTCGGCCCAGTGCTTGCCCGTGTTAACTGTACTTTATGAAATCAGTGATGCTGTAGATTGTAAGATGCGCCATTATTTTATGTACCACCAAGAGAGAAAACAACACTGCCAAATAAACTGTGACAGATCATCAATTATAAGACATATTCTAATTTTAGAGATGTTAAAATGTGGAAAAATGCATGTCTTAGAACCAGTGAAATATGGTACACATTGAAGAAGTTAGTAGCATCTGAAATTAAATCTATTCAACAGAAAGACAGATGTTTCTGTCTTCAGATTCAAATTGGAGGCTCACGCACCTTTCCTGGATTAATGGTTTTCTGGGTATCCATTCTTGACTCCCACTCTCCATCAAATTCAGCAGGTGTGTCCAGGTGAATGTGTACCCTCCTGGGGCCAACCTGCCTTGCCATCTGCAGTCAGCCCTGTCTAGGAGTCCCTGGTCTGCTTGAGTATCTCTTTGTAGGGAGGGAGGCCTGGCCCTGGAATGAGCCTCTCCTTCCCTCTGGGACTGGAGGTCATTTCTACTCTTGAAGCCCTTCAGGCATCTTTTCTCTCCCCCATGATGGGATGTGACTGGGATAAACAAGGAGAGTGCTTTGTTGTGGTGAGAGATGTCTGGCCCCCAGTGGCAGCTTCCACTAAGAAGGGAGTGAAAAACCACACACGTACGCTTTTGTTTGGGTGATGAGCAGTCAGAGCTGTTGACTGACGGACAATGGGATGAATAAAAACACTGCCCATCCATCTTTTGGTTGTCAGTATATCTGTTCCCCTTGGGAACTGGGGAGAAGTCTTTTCTCCCTCTTGCAATTGACCAGTCTCATTTAGGAAGATAGCAGAATAGCTTCATTGTAGACAGGCTCTCATGCACTTTATTAGCTTTCTAGTTTTCAAGCTAGAGGAAAAAAAAAAAACCCAACCCTCTTCAGCCCTCTCTTCCATATATATGAACCTTATCTGAGCTATGGAATGTTCTTGTGGGGAAAGGCAATTCAGAAAAAGTAGTGCTTAGAAGCAATCTCTCTCAGAAACAAAACCTAGAAAGAGAACAGTGAGAAGCAGCATGGATATACCATGGTTACATGACGATACTTCTGGGCTGGTCTTTTGTTCTGAATGATTCCAGGTTCACAGTATAACACCATGAAAATTCCAGTGACAAAAGAAGGCATTCTAGCAGCGTTTTATGGAAAGTATCTGGCCTGGTGACACCACAGTGTCTTTGATCATAGTGTCTGAGGTGTGTCACCCTCAGAGCGGTGTGTGTACTAAAAGCATGGGAGGCTGTTGTCCTGAAGTCTTAATTTCAGCCCCAACAGAGATACCGATCAGAGAACAATCGCAAATAGATCATAGTTGAAGCTTCAAGAGGGGAAGGATTGCAGGGGTGTGGGTCACAGGCTCTGGATGCCTGACAGTGGGTTAGCACAACTCAGAGAAGGCAAATAGCTTCGTTTTCCCTCTGGATTCCAAATGATGGCAAGTGGCTGCTTAGCATACCATGTTGAGGGGGATTCAGAGGCTGCTTCAGAACATCCACTGGGAAAAGTGCACTATCATCCTGGATGTGCGCTGTCTGTTCTTTTAGCAGGGATTGGGGATATGGCGGGGTCAGTCTGTTATGATGCTTCTTTTTAGTTTCCTTCAGGGAGGCAGCAACCTAGGAGGGAACGATGTGGAGCCAGGCACACCAGGTTACCATCCTGGTTCTGCTTTTTGCCACATGACAGTGGTTCGGGTTCTCATCTGCAAATAGCAGTAATAATAACAATTGTAACCTCGTGTGCCTTGCACACTTGGTGCCAGGCATTGTTTAAAAGGGCTTTGGATTTTTTTATTAAAAATTTTTTTTTATGTTTTATTTTTGAGACAGAGAGAGACAGAGCATGGGCATGGGAGGGGCAGAGAGAGAGAGAGAGACACAGAATCTGAAGCAGGCTCCAGGCTCTGAGCTGTCAGCACAGAGCCCGAGCGGGGCTCGAACTCATGGACTGTGAGATCATGACCTGAGCTGAAGTCGGACGCTTAACCAACTGAGCCACCCAGGTGCTAAAAGGGCTTTACATTTTTTAACTCATGTGGTCCTTGTAAGTGCCCAGTGCAGTCAGATCCCTGACATTGTAGAAGGAAGATGTCTTCCACGAGGGAAAATTCTTCCTTCTCAGTCCATTGCCATAGCGAGAGAACGTGTGCATGAAATCTGAAAAACCAGGAGTGCTTCCTGCCTTTGAGCCAAAGGTCATCTGAAGATTAAGTCTAAAGTGAGAGGGAGTGCAATGGCTAGGGGCACCCATAGAGTCACCTCTGGTTTACGTGCAGATGGCATTGAGGGGTGTGGTGAGGAAGGACCCGGCCACTTCCGTTCCATGCCTTTTAGGACATGATGCCTAATAGCCAACACACAGCTCTGTAACCTGTGTCTGCTTTTAAGTCACCGAGTTGTAACAGCTTCCAGATTCTGCCCTTATTTCAGTACCTACCCCTTCACCAGTAACAACAAAACAGCTATCTCATGGGCATTAAATGCAGAGTAGCAGACAGCAAGACTCATATCCTAACATCTCAGGACCCTGCCAGTGATGCTCAGATACCCTTCTGGCTAAACAATTAACACACTACTTGTGGTTTACATGGGGAATCCGCCCATTGCAATACAAGCCAGTTTTTCCTTTACTGTCCCTGACATCACTTGAAACCCTACCAGAAAATGGACAGTCCCCAACACTCCAACTGGTAGGCAACTGAGAAAGTCTAGCTAGAAGGCTGTACAGGATGGGGTGGGTTTGAGGGTTGGGTTCAGAGAGGCTGATGAAGATAAGGAACTCTGCCTCAGGTTTCCTGAAGCAGCAGCCCTGCCCTCCATCCTCCTAGGATTTAGTCTCCCCTTCCTGAGCCTTTGCTGTTTCAAAATGGCAGCTGGAAGCAGGCAACTTTCTCTGCTGCTTCTGCCCCCCCCCCCCCACCCCCCGCATTCCTGCATTCCAGACCTCAGCCAGAGACCTCATTTCCTCTTTACTGCCTCTTCTCCCCAAATCCTGATTTCTGTACCTCTCTCCTAGCTCTAAGGATCTAATCTAACAATGAAAAATGTCTGGGAAATTTAAAATCATGAAAAAGTTTTGGTTTATTTCTACCTTTTTCCTATGTATGTATGTATGTATGTATGTATGTATGTATGTTGTGTTTGGGCAAAAGAATAGTGTGGAGGAATAAGCAAAAAAACACCATATTTTAGGAAAAGTAGAAATCTACACAACGCCTATTTTTAAGTGCAAGTTTTAGTCAACTTAGGAGCATAAGGCTACTCTCTACAACGCGGTTTGCTAATTAAGTGGGGGATTGGTATATTAAATTTTAAAGTATAATTTAGCCAGACAATAATTATCAGTGAACTAATTAAATTGGCTTTTCCATGGTTTCAACTCTTGCCACAAATGGAGCTATAAGTTACTGAACTGTAAGGAATTTAGCATCTTTTCTTTTGTCAGTGAATAAAAAGCAGGAGAAACAGTGATAATAAAAAAGACTTTCTTTCTACGTTGTATGTATATCAATCACATGGTTGGGCTCTGTAATCTTAACCAAGTTACTAAACCTCTCTGTGCCCCAGTTTCTTTATATTAGTACGTATCTCATAGAGTTTTCATGAGGAATAAATGAGTTGGCTCATAAATTTTAGAATGTTGCCTGGCACATGCTAAATTAGTGTTATTTGTGATGATTTTTTTTTTAACAATCCTTATGTTTTCTGAACTTATCTCTCCTTTGAATGCCAAGCCCATTCGAAAATATAAATTTCTAGAAATGGATCTGGAGGAAAAAAGGGGACAAGAGCCTAAACTCACTGATGATAGCATCTGCCAATCATTCTTAATTTGTGACCTATCAGTGCCCACATTTCTGCGCCCAATGTTTCTCTCTCATCCCCTTCATAAATTCTGAACTGAAGTTTTGGAAATGACCAGAACCGCTAGTTCCTTTCTTGATTTGGGTCAGGTGAGGACCTTTCTGGGAACATTAATAGAGGCCATGAGAAGAGAGAAGCATTAAAATAAAAAATGCTTGAGGTACTTGGATAATAGACCAGTTTCTTTCACATGTTTCAAAATACGGAGGAATGTGAAGTTGGCAGGAGGTGGGGAAAATGAAGTTGGTCAAAGACATGGGCTACCTTGCTCTGGGAGGTGCCTTGGGCAGAGTCACAGACTGCATTCCTAGTTGCATTCTTAGTCTTGGCTCTGCGAGGTAGCCTTCCAGCATTACGTGTGAGTATGTGGCTTGCTTGGTAATTCACAATCTAATTAATAGACAGTGTTTGCACAATCCAATTAACAGGTAAAGACTCTCTGGCCCCAGAAGAGTTCAAGCCCTTTCTGACTAGCAGACTTGACCCTTGCCAACCTGTTTACCCTCGTAAAGACCATGGCATGATCACACCTGAATAGATTTGGCATATAATTTACCCATCTTCAGAAAGAGTATGTTTTTACTCCCTTCAAAAAATTGGTGCGGTATCACATATCCATAAAACTTGGATATATAAAACACAAAACCTTGGTCAGTTATTTTTTTTTTCTTAACCCACTACATACAGACTCATGCTAATATTTTTCTTGAGGAGCAAATGGCCTTTATTTAGGCAAAGTTAGTCTCTTACTGATGGCTGTTACATTTGTTATTGTTTGTGAAAAACTTTTTAGGAATAATCAAAATCTTTGCAGCTTTCAATGACCTCTTCTTGGTGTTTTATTTGGCCTCATGTGGGTTTAAGTTGCAGATTCTTAGTTCATGGCACAGTCAAAATCTGCATAGCAATTCCATTAAGAGACCTAGGATAAGTGTGTGTCCCCTTCTGAGAAATCAGATAACTATGTTAGCAACAGAGGGTTATACTGGGAAACCTCTTCTTGGCTTACATATTTACGATCTTAAATAACCTTGCGATCATCTTCATGCAAACTTTCCAGGCATAGAAAATCAAAAGACTGTCTTCTATGATGTCACAAACTAGGAGATGCTGAAACCGGCTGATGGTTGCCCCATATAGCTCTTCACACACATGACTTCTTGACTATCAACTATACCAAAAGTTAAAATCACTATTGGTCACAGACATTCTCCAAAACTGTATTCATGAATTCCGTTCAATAGATCAATTTGTTAGTATCCTTCTTGCACTCCTGCTTCTGAATTTTCAGCCCAAGTGGTCTATAGTAACATGACCTCAGGCAAGGAACCATTGAAAGCATTGGGATGCAGAGTGCCCCATGGGAATCATATTTGAAAGAAAGTAAGGCATCTGCTGTCTTGCTGAGCCCTGGGCAAACTCTACCCCCATGTTCTCCCCAGCCCCAGACTCTCATTTCTGTCCACTGGGTCCTCTCCTTTGAAACCTGTCCCCCCACAGCCCATTCGTGGTCAACTTTCGACCTCAGGTTGGACATTTGGATTCTCCTTATTGAAATAAGCCTCTGTTTCTACCCTCACCTCCAGTCTTCACCCAGACGTGGCCCTAGTTGCCATTTTCATTCTTCCAACTTGGATAGAGCTCCAAAGGAAAAAAATTTTTTTTGCTTTCCCAGGAGAAAATGATCTGCAACAATACAAAATGAAGTTACACACATCTAATTGAAAATGGAGGAGGGAGAGCCTGAAAACTTCCTAGCCCATTTTTACTAATTAAATATGTATGCAGCATCATTTATATTTTATATTTTATTATTTAGCAATCTGTCTGTTGTTCTATCTTAGTGAATGCAAAAGCATCGATAAGGCCTGCATAGGTTTGTGGGTGGGAGCACTTTAAACTTTTTGCCATTATAAGGTCTTTCTTCCCCCCTAGCTTGGAGATAGAATTGGCCTATAATGTTGTATAAGTTGAAGGTGTAAAACATAGTGCTTTCATATATGTAAATATTGCAAAATGATCACCATCGTCCGGTTGGTTAACATATCCAACACCTCTCCTAGTAACAAATTATGTTTGTGCTGCAAACTCTTAAGTTCTTCTCTCTTCACTACTTTCAAATATACAGCACAATATTGTGAACTACAGTCACTGGGCTGTACATTATGTTCCCGGAAATTTTTCATCATATAACTGGAAGTTTGTGCCCTTTGAGCACCTCCACTGTTCCCCCACCCCTTGCCTCTGGTCCTCAAAATTACCAATCTGTTCTCTGTTTCTATGATTTTATTTTTTATTGTTTTTTTAAATTTGTTTTTAGATTCCACATATCATACAGAGAGAGAGAGAGAGAATGAGGGGGGGAGGTGTAGAGAGAGACAGAGAGAGAGACAGAATCCCAAGCAGGTTTCACACTGTCAGTGCAGAGCCCAATGTGGGGCTCGAACTCACAAACCAAGAGATCATGACCTGAGCTGAAATCGAGAGTCAGACACTTAACTGACTGAGCCACCCAAGCACCCTGTGATTTTCCTTTAAACCAGGTTTCTTTGTATAGACAGCTTTGTAGAGACTAGATGAGAGAGGGGCAAAAGAGAGAAGCAGGGAGATATCAAAGTGATATCATACAGTATTTGTCTTTCCCTGACTTATTTCACTTAGCTAATGCCCTCAGGGCTCATCCATGTTGCTGCAAATGTCAGGAACTCCTTCTTTCTTATGGCTGAATAATATTTGATTGTATGTATGTTTATGTATCTATACATATATTCTACATTTTCTTTATCCACTTATCTGTCAATGATGCTTAGCTCGTTTCCACATCTTGGCTATTGTGGGTAACGCTGCAATCAGTGAACATGGGAGTGCAGATGTCTCTTTGAGACTGTGACACAAGGTCTTGAATTCCTTAGTGGCAAACTTTTCCACGCTGAGGGTGCACAGTTAGGAAGGGGAGGGACAATACTTTCCCTGAATTCTCCATTCCATAGTTCTGGGTTCCTGTGCTGAATACCTCTAATTCCTGTGTTTGGGGTCTTTCTCCCTTGCTTTGCATGGTTACCTGACTATCCCTTTCAGCCCTGATGAATGATTTTCACAGATGCGTGGTTCCAGCCACACGGTCGCCATTCTGGGCAACTCTTCAGCAAACACGCTGTGTTAACACACTGTGTTCTTTCATGTTTCTGTGCCTTAGTAAGGGCTTTCCCTCTATCGTCCACTTTCTTAGCCATTCACTTAATAAACATATATTACATAGTTACCGTGTGCTACTTGCTGGACATTCACAGGTGATCCAGTAAATGTGCCTCCCATAGGGAGCTTTTATTATGTGTGATCAGGACATAACCAAGTAAACGATTGAGTAAATAAGATAATTACCATGCTAGGGAGGCAATAAACAGGATGACAAGACGGAGCAGTGGTTCCCAGTCATGGCTATACTTCCAAATTATACCTGAGCTTTAAATATTTATGGGTGCTTTGGCCCGTCCCCAGATCAATTAAATGAGAATTTCTGGGAGTGGGGTCCAAGTATCAGGATTATTTAAAAATTTTTTTAAATGTTTGTTTACTTTTAAGAGAGAGAGAGAGAGAGAGAGAGAGAGAGAGAGAGAGAGAGATATGGATGCAGCATGAGTGGGGAAGGGGCAGAGAGAGAGGGGGACACAGAATCCAAAGCAGGCTCCAGGCTCCCAAGTGTCTGCATGGAGCCTGACATGGGGCTCAAACTCATGAACTGTGAGATCATGACCTGAACCGAAGTCGGATGCTTAACTGACTGAGCCACCCAAGTGCCCCCAGGACTAGTATTTACAAACTCAAGTAATTTTTTAAAAACTTTATTGAAAACTCTATCAGAATGTATACACTTGTCTAATCACTATGTTGTACACCTGAAACTAATGTAACATTGTATATCAAAGGTAGTCAAATAAAAAAAACCCCTTTATTATAAAAAGCTTTATTGAAGTGTAATTTACATACTATAAGTTCACCCACTGTAAGTGCACAGTTCGATGCTTTTTGGTGAACTATAGCTGTGCAACCATCCCCACAGATTGGTTTTGAAATGTTTCCATCACTCCAAAAGATCCTTCCTGCCCATTTGTAGTAACTGTATACTCCTGTCCCCAGCCCCAGGCAGCCCCTGATCTTTCTGCAGACTTTCCTCTTCCACATGTTTCATTTGCCAGGTACTTTTGATGTGCAGCCTGGATTGAGGAAGGCCAACACCGAGTGATGAGGAGAGGGAGGGAGTGGCCAAGCTAGGTCTGCAGTATGAGAATAAACCGGCCATACAGGGCACATGGAGAAGGGCACTCCTGGCAGAGGGAACAGCGAGGGCAAAGGCTCAGAGGACAGAAAGAACTTGGTGTGGCCCAGGAGCAGAACAGAGGCCACTGCACACAGTGAGCAGGCTGAGAGCAGAGCAGGAGGCAGGATACAGAACACACAGGGCTCTGAGGCATGGCAAGGAGCTGGGGTTTCCTTTGAGAGCAATGGGAGATCACTTATGTAGGAGTGGGACATGCTGTGATTTTCCTTTATTTGTTTTAACTTTTATTTATTTTTGAGAGAGACAGAGAGAGAGAGAGAGACAGAGAGAGAGAGAGAGAGAGAATGAGTGGGGGAGGTGTAGAGAGAGACAGAGAGAGAGACAGAATCCCAAGCAGGTTTCACACTGTCAGTGCAGAGCCCAATGTGGGGCTCGAACTCACAAACCAAGAGATCATGACCTGAGCTGAAATCGAGAGTCAGACACTTAACTGACTGAGCCACCCAGGCACCCTGTGATTTTCCTTTAAACCAGGCTTCTTTGTATAGACAGCTTTGTAGAGACTAGATGAGAGAGGGGCAAAAGAGAGAAGCACGGTGACAGTCAGGGAGCTACCCCCATATGACCAGCTTCTGCTCCTCCTGAAGGGCTTGGATAAATGTGACCCACCTTACGAGGCTTTCTCGGTGTCCCTGCTTTTCTCCCATAGAGCCCCAGTCACACTTCCATTAAAAACCAATTACAAGGGAATGTTAATAATCTGTTTACTTGTCTGTCTTCCCGATAGGGTATGAATGTCTTTGGTGGATCTCATGGGGGGAAAAATCTCGCCCAATCAATAAATTAATGGAAAATACAACAAACAAAAATGAGTAAGAGAAAAGAATTATGTGTTATTTATCCTTCTATCCCTAGCACTTGGCAACGTGCCTGGTGCAGTAACAGGTGCTCAGGAAATAAATGTTTGTTGAATTGAATGATGCATCTCTTTAAGGGCTGTGACCATGCCTCATGTTTTGAATCCCCTCAGCAAGTAGCATGATTTAGTGCACAAGACAGGCGATGTATAATTTCATGTTGCGTAAATGAATCTCCCTTGAGATTTGATTCTATCAGCACATGGAATACATAACGTGCAATGATAATGAAAACTAACATTCTTGCAACAATGTAGAGTTTGCAAAGCACTTCCATTCATCCAGGAAATAGTTGCTGAGCACCTACTGCTAAGCAGACGCTGTGCTGGGTGTTGGTGGGTGGTACCTGTTTCGACAAGACAGGAAGAGTTTCCTTGCATGGGGCTATGGTCTTGCTGGAGAAAGCAGAGGGTCAGGGTATCATACAGCAGGCTTGAAGTGGGTGAATCAAACATCATTGCCCCATTTTACCCATAAGGAAACCAAGGCAGATTGAGCTATCAGCTGAGACTCGAACCCATGTCTTCTGCCTGTAAGTCCCTTTGCTGGACAGCGGAAAGAACTGCCACATCCGGGACATTCAGCATTTCCCTAAGGAAAATAACAATTGTCCCTGGAATGCAGACCATGTTGGATGCTTTTCAAACATGGCATTTACCGCTGGAAGGGACCTTGGGGAGCATTTGGTTCGACCACTTTATTTCACAGATAAGGAAATTGAGGCTCCGAGAAATGAAATGACTTTCCTTCACATTACACAGGTATTTAGTCAGAAAGCCATAAGCTCTCAGAGCGAAAAGTCCTCAGACATTTTATATTGAGGGAATTCAGAGGCAGAGACGTAAAATGATTTGCATAAAATCACACAACTACGAATGTCAGTGCTGCAAAAAGAACCCAGCTCTTGGTTCACTGCTCTCACTACTATTTGCAAAGAAACCTAAAGGCTTATATCTGTTTTCCACCAGAAAACATACAAAAGATGTCCACACAGCCCTTAATCATAATAGCCAAGAAGTAAATGTCCATCAATGGTAGAATACGCATGGGCACACAATGGAATACTATACATCAATGAGAAAGAATGAGCTACTGTGTCACAAAACAAGGTGGGAAAATATTAACAGATATATTGATGTGCAAAAGAAGTTGTACCATACACTTTCACTTATATGAAGTCAAGAATATGCCAAATAGTGACAGAGGTCCTGACAGGAGTTACACTGGGTAGGCTGCTGGCTGGGAGGAGGTCATGGGGGAGATGTCCAGGGTGCTGGAAATGCTCTGGGTCTTGATCTGATTGGAGACAACACAGGTGTAAACATGCATAATTCCTCAAGTTGTCCTCCTAAGATCTGTGCATGTTTCTGAATGTAAGTTACAGCTCAACAGATTTGATGAATGACAAAAAAAAAAGTTTCTAATTGTCACCTTCTGCTCCTTACAACAGCTCTGAGAGGTAAGGCCAGCCTAGGAGTATTAGAGGATTTGCTAAGGGAATTTGCTGGCCAACCCCAAAGCCCAGGGAATGTGCCTGCCCAGCCACAGCTCCACTTGAAAATGCAGAGCGTTTGAAGCCTTCAGCCAACAGAGAGAACGTTTTAAGTTTCCGAGAGAGTTTATAAATGTGTTAATTACAGTCATCAAGATTTTGTATTGCAGTAAATGCTTATCTAATGGGCTTAGATTAGGCAATTTACTCAACTTGCTTGTTATTTCTCAATTAACTTCTGAAATCTTTTTCTGACTTCTCAACCTATACCAATGGAGCCACTGGAGTTTGAATTGAAGGAATTACTTTTAAGTACTATGTATAGTTTGATTTACCACCAAAAAGTTCTGGAGGCAATTTCATATTTATACCTACATATCTGTTTCTTGAATTTTTGGTTTTGTTTGACTTTTAGGGAAGAATCTTTATCCACATGAACACTAATGCAGCTTTATTTACAACAGAAACTAGCAGGAAGCAAATAAATGTCTACTGATGAGGAATGCCTATGTGTACTATGGTCCATCTGCTAGATGGAATACAACATGGGCACTGAAATTAGACAGTAGCTTGGAAAGTGCTTATGGTAGGTTAAGGGGGAAAAAAGCAAATTAAACTGTGCATGCAGTGGGTCTCAACTAAACAAAGTTACACGTTTAAAAATATATACACATACTGAAATGTCAACAGTGATTATATTTAGATAAGAGAACTAGGCCATTTTGATCTTCTTTCTCCTATATTTTTCAAATTTTCTTTAATGAGTGTGCACTCCATTTATAATTTAAAAATGGTACCTTTGAGGACGAAGCTAATTTTCAGTGTCTTTGAGGTGCAGTTCCTATTGTCTTCTGTTTTTCAGAGCTTTTCAGTGCCTCATGCTACTAATAACATTGTATTTTTTTATGTTTTGGGTTAACATACAATGTTATGTTAGTTTCAGGGGTACAACATAGTGATTTGACTATTCTACACATGAAGCTATGCTCACCATAAGTAGTGTTAGCACCTGTTACCATATGACATTACTATATTATTGACTCGATTACCCTTGCAGTACTTTCATCCCATGACTTATTTATTTTACAACTGGAAGTCTGTAGCCCTTAGGCCCCTGCTCCAACCCCAGCCCCTCTGGCAAACACCAGTTTGTTTTCTGTATTTATGATTCTGATTCTGTTATTTTGTTTTTTAGATTAATATATATGAGTGAAATAACATGGTATTTATCTTCCTTTGTCTGACTTGTTTTACTTAGCATAATACCCTGTAGGTTAGGTTGTAAATGGCAAGGTCTCATTCTTTTTCATAGCTGTGTGATATGTCCTTTATTATATATATACATACACACACACATGTGCATGTGTATCTGTTATCTATATATCATCTTCTTTAGCCATTTATCTACTGATGGGATACTTAACCTGCTTCTATATCTTAGCTATCATAAATAATGCTGCAGTGAACATAGCAGTGCATACATTTTTTTCAAATTAGTGTTTTCATTTTCTTTGGGGAAATACCCAGCAGTGGAATACCTCAATCATATGGTATTTCTATTTTAATTTTTTAAGGAACCTCCAAACTGTTTCCCACAGTGATTGTACCAATTTACATTCTTCAGGACAGATCACATGGTAGGCCACAAAATGTCTTTTAAAAAAAACACTTATTTTTTGAGAGACAGATAGAGCACAAGTGGGTGAGACAGGAGGAGACAGAGAGACATATAGAATCCAAAGCAGGCTCCAGGCTCTGAGCACAGAGCCTGATGCAGGGCTTGAACCCATGAACCGCGAGATCATGACCTGAGCCTAAGTCAGCCGCTTAACTGACTGAGTCACCCAGGCGCTCTGGACACAAAATAAGTCTTAGTACGTTTAAGAAGACTGAAATCATATCAAACATCTTTTTGGACCACAACAGTATGAAACTAGAAATCAATTGCAAGAAAAAAACGAACCCACGAAAAACACAAACATGTGGAGGCTAACCAACATGTTACTGAGCAACCAACAAGTCAATGAAGAAATCAAAGAGGAAATGAAAGAATACATAGAGACTAATGAAAATGAAAACACAACAGTCTAAAATCTTTGGTATGCAGCAAAAGCAGTTCTAAGAGGCAAGTTCATAGTAATAACACTATACTTTTAAACCAGTAAATTGAGGCTTATTAAGCCCTAACTTTGTGTCTGAGGCTCCTCACAACACTACGTGGGATAAAATAAAAGTGCAACAGTGCAAATAAAAGCAACAAAAGCAACAAAGGACAAACAGAGGCTAATGGAATAATGAAAACTAAGTTTATTTTGACCTATTTCCTATTAGATACTTAAAATCAGTTATCTTGAAAATATTCCTTGATGAAGGTGGATATGATCATGGCTATTCATTTAATCCACTTACTGTAAGCCAGATCTGTGTTCCATGGCGGGGTTACAGTCCTAAGATACAGTCCTTATGGTTGCATACAGTTGTATGCAAATTCTACCTAAAGAAAAGAGTACAGCCCTTTATCTCAAGAGAGCTCACCACTGGACAGATGAGAAAACCATTCAGACAACTTAAGTGACTTGTCCAATGTCCCACAGAAAGCCAGTGCTGGAGCCAGGATTTTGGTTGCTCCTCTGTGACATCCTGGTCCTGCAGACCATTGAGTGATGTAGGTATGGATGCTGCAGGACAGACACTGAGTAGCTGGTAAAGGCTTCAGGGACCAGGGATGACCTCACTGGGCCTCAGTGGGTAGGATTCGGATACATGGAGATGACAGGGAATATATTCCAGCAACTCAGAAAATCAGGGAGGTGAGAAGGATCCCATGATCTGATAGTCTCATAAGGAAAGTGGGCCCATAATCAGATCATGAGGCTAGACCACAGGACAGGCTATCTTGTCAATTCAGATTTCAGTCTCAGTTTATCACCTCTGCAGAAAGGCTGAATGTGAAATAGCCATCCACTCATTTTCCATAAAATCCAATCAAAAATCTATACAGAACATTTATCAGTATTGGTTATGTTTCTTGTTTTGTAGACTTTAACAAAATCACCGCTTATTTCTTTCCATAGAATGTAAAATCCAAGAGAATGCGGACCATGGGTGTCTCATTCCTAGCTTAATTCTTAGAGCCTGAAGCAGAGCCTGGAAAAGAAAACATTCACTAAATATTTGCTGAATGCATTAACTGGCTTTATAGAAGCATCAGGATGGGTTTCTAGCCTGGATGGAAGTAGGGTGGCAGATGTCAGGGAAGGCTTTCTGAAGGTGGTGGCAGTGAGACGGGCCTTGAAGGATGTGAGTAGGTTCTTTCCAGACTCAGCATAGGAGTGGGAGGGCTGAGGGAAGGGAGTAAAGACACTGCAGAGCACAGGCAAGACTCGGTGGAGAAGAATGGCATGGGAGAAGGTGGAAAGTGTAAAGCAGGGCATGCCTAAAGGTGAGGCTCAAAATGAGGCAGGGACCAGGCTCCAGCACGACCTGACCTGGAAGCTTCCATGTATTTGGAGGACAAGGGAGTTCAATTGGAGGGTTGTAAGTGGGATGTGACAAGATCAGATCTATGTTTTAGGAAGTCTGGCTGTACAGAAAGACACATTTGGATGTCACAAGCCTTGGGATGAGGATGCCTGGCCCCCAGGGGCTGGCTTGGAACTATCAGCCAGGCCTTGGTGTTCTCCTGATGAACATAAACCCTTTCACAGCCCACAGCAGATAAGGCCTCTCTACGACTGTGATGGGTCCATTCAAAAGCAAGCCCACTCCACAATGGTGTCTGAACACAAACAAAAGGCACACCCTCCAAACTACAAAAATGACCAGACACCTCCCTTTCGTGGCTGGTATGCGTGGCCGTGACTTTGGTACCCATTACAGTTCTAATGATCCCTCCTTCCTCCAGCTCTATTGGTAAGATTTACCAAAATATCTCATCTTAGAATTACCCCTGTCTCCCAGACAACAGGCCAGAGCCAAGGGCTGCTTCCTCGAACCCTCCTCCAAAGCACGGAACACAAATCTCGCTCCTGCAAGTCCCTCCTGGTGCCTCTTACTGAGATGCCTCATGACACCCCCCCGCCCCACGCATTCTCCCTCCCCAGAAGGACCAACAGATTTGCTCAATGGCAGGTGTTCCTGGTGGTCTTGGCTGGAAGGCAAGGATACTGCCCAAAAGTCGTAACACTCAACAGTGCTCTGTTACATTTCTAGGACTTTTGCAAACAAGCCAGTGGTTAAACACATCATCATTAATAATTCAGTGATATAAACTTTCAATTCAATCAGTTTAATTACATTGAGACATTAGCGAGGCATCCTAAACACTCATTCCTTCTTTATTCTTTCATCATGCTTCACTCTCCTCTCTCCTCTGGAGACTATGCATATCTGTTTTATCTGCAGGATGGAAATAGTATAAAATCATGTGCTACTGTGCCATGTTTAATGATGTCACGTTGTGAGTATTTACACCAGGGAAATTGGCAAACAGTACAAATCACAGCTTCTCCTGCTCTCCTCCCTCCAGCTGGTTGGTAAGCCAGCATCCCTCCCTCCTACTAATCCATAAGTGTTGAGACCTCGCACAGAGGCATCAAGAACAGGGCAGAGCAGTGGGTGGATTCAAGAACTACTTCCGTGGTAAGAGAGTTGACAGGGAAGGCAATTAATTATCTGAGTTTTCCGCCTGTCCTCCTGTGTGAAGAGTACAAAGCCTTGGGTTTCTTTTGCCTAAGGAGGCCTGTCTTTAGTACTGGAATATCCTTTCCCAATTCCCTCTACCCTGACCTGGGTCCTGCCTGCTCCTGGCTGATTTCTGGCCCTTGGCTTTAGAGCCATCGGGATGAGGGAACCCTGCTTAGCCATCTCCCAAGTGGCTCACCATTATCAACTAAGAGAATAAGACAACCTGTGTGTTAAATTTGCTTCAAGGGATGGTTTGGAAGTGAAGATGCATAAAATTTATTTACTTTGAAAATTTTTTCAATCAGCATAAAAATTTCACTGAGACCAAAGCAGCTAATAGAAAAACACAGGGTGGATAGAAAACGATTAAAAAGAGAGTCATACATACCACTAACAATCATGGCACTGGAGAGGAATCTGTGAAGGAAGGGGCTTCCTCCAATGATGGTATCTGGCACCTTACTAGCCCAGGCAATCAATAGTTGTGAAATACTTCAACAGCAAAAAGCACTGCGTCAGTGCTGAGATCTAACTGTGCCACTATATCAGCTTCAGTGCACATGCTCACAGTGGGGGTTCTTAAATGGGAGATGCCAGTCACTACCAGAGCCCATCGGCTTCCACACGCAGAGGTGTATGAGAGGTTAGGCCCACTCTTATATGTGAAGCGAGAGTGAGTCTTCACAAGTTCCAGTGCCTGCATGGGGCCCTTCTGGATCACCAGGCTTTTTGTCAGAATCCCAGCAGCTCTGCACCTGTAGGGTCAATGCTGCTTTGCATGGCCATTTGCATGCTTTGCTTGGAGGCCTGGCATTGTTCTCCCTGCTTCTCCTGCCTTCTGCATAGGGCCTGCCTTAGGGGACTCTCCATAAAGCTGTGTGCAATTGGACAGTGAGCGTGAAAACTTTCTCCTCCAAACGGTCTCCACTGCTACACCAACCCTGGTAGCTCATGGAATATTCTAATTCTTCTACCCACTCTGGACGTCAGGTGTTTTATAAAACCTGTAGGCTGGAGAACAAAGGCTCAAAGGCTCAAAGGCTCAAGAAGGTCAAGCAGCTTGCAGAAGACCTCAAGCCTAGCTCCCACTCATTCTAGCACCCTTTCCTCATTGTTTCCAAACCTCTGTTTGATTTCCCACTGCAACTGCAAACCCAGCTGCCATCATAGAGAGCTCCTTCCTGAGCTCAGAGCGCTTCTGTGCTTGTCATCTTAATTAATCTGCACCATGACTCCATTCCTAGCCTCGTGACCTTGGGCAGGACCTTCACCTCTCACGGCCTCTGTTACTTCAATTATCACATTCATCAATGCAACATCCAAGTGAGGCAGGGAAGATTTTATTAGTAGTAAATTATTGATAAGTATGCATTAATAATGACCTCTTAAACTTTTATAACTGTTCAGAGTTTACAAAGCACTTTCTCAAGCATTTTCTCCTTCCTTCTCCCAATTGCTCTGTAAGGTCAAAAAGGCAGACGGTACTGTCCCAATGTGAGGGTGAAGAAACTGAGGTGTAGAGCAGCATTTTACAAAGTGTGTTTTGGAAGCATATTAATCCCTGGAAATACTTAAGGAAAGAGGGCCTAGTGGGAAATAGCTGTATGCTATGTCCCCTGCTTAGAAAACTAAAAGTGCCCAGCACATGAAAGGCCTTGATAAGTCCCACAGTAAGGAAACCTGCTGAATCTTGTTTAAACTACGGTTGCGTAAACTTACATAACCACAAAAGATACCCCGGTCTCTGAACAGTTGTTAGTATTTTGTGACACTGGGTTCCTGTGGAGCTCCTGTTCGGTAGAATTGACCTTTAGCATGGTCTCGACTAAGCAATTTAATCAACACTGTGTGGCCGTGAGAACTGATCTTCTGTCTCTGAGTCAATATGCAATTGATGTGGTCATTAGCAGAAACAAATTGAAGCCCTCTGTTCATAATAAATTTAAGTACCTTTATGGCTCAGTTTCCTGTCTGCTTTGGCAAGTGAAAGTCATTGTTGCCAATGAAATGCTGAGGCCGGGTACCAAGCTAACTTTACATCACTGTGAAGCTGGCCCAGATTTCTCCCATGTCTGGGGCTGCACTCCTCCTTAAACTTCCAGCCACAGGGGTACAGGGGTGGGAGACTGGGAAAAGGTGTATTGAGGTTTCTGTGTTCCAGTCTTTCAAGTCTAAGATTGTGTAGTGTAGATATAACTTCCGGGGTCTTGTATATCTTGTAGGCATAACCTTTGGGGTCTTTCTTAGTTGTTCTGAACATTTGAGATACTAGTCCAGATATCCAACACCAAAGATTAGGTAGGGGGATTAAAACAGTTGTTCACAACCAGGAACAATCACCGGGGTTCTTCTGCCAGGGGACATTTGGAAGTGTCTGGAGACATTCTTGGCTGTCACCTCTAGGAGGTGCATTAGTGGATAGAGGCCAAGGATTCTGCTAAATATCCAATACACAAGACAGCCCCCCACAAGGAAGCATCCTGCTCCAAATGTCAACAGTGCTGAGGTAACAGAAATGCTGGCCTACAGATGTACCCCAAATTACTGAGGCAGTGAAGAATCGTGAAAAGAGCACAGACTGCTTGCCGAAAGCCAGGGCTCAAGTCCCGGCTCCCCCAGTGTGAAGGAGACTTCTAGGGCTCACTGCCATGCAGTTCTCGGCTCCTTCCAGGTACACAAAGTTCACACTGCGAGTCCCTCCCTGCTCTGTGTACCGCAGGTTGATAAGCCCTGTGACTTAGCACCTGGTGGTGGAGCACAGGTGAAGCAGTGTGACCCCCTTCTGGGCCTGGCCCCTAAGCCATCCATCCATGACACATTCCATTTGCACTCTCTTCCATCACCTGCTGGCGGAGAGCCCACTGGAGGATGCTGGGGTCCCACCTAGATACCAGATCAAGAGTTCTGAATCTTAGGCCCTTGAATCCCCAAGAAGTTCACGGATGCTGGAACTCGGGAGGGGAGCCATTATCTCTTTACTTTCACGAATCTCTCATCGAAGGACTGAATCTTTGAATCTCTCATTTTTTTTTTTTTCAATTGCAGTGTTAACAGTACCTGTGACTTCTTTTCCATTAGGAATCAGAGAGATTTTCACATCACATTGCAGCTGTTAAATCAATGTCTCAAAATGTCATGTTTGCTCATTGCTACTTTATAATTACAGTAGTTATCAGAGTGGCTGTTAGATCTTTAATAAGGCACTAATAAAGAAGCACACATATTATTCTATTATAATTCTCTTTATTTTACTATTTTGATAATCTTCTCAAATTTGGTTTCCTTTGTAATCCTATGCATTTTGTTCTATTCACTGGCAAGCATTATGCAGAGAAGGGTTTCCAGGCTGCACCAGACTCCCAGAGGGATTCCTGGCCCAAAAGTTTCAGAGCCACTGCTCTCTGAATGGCAGTGTGAATCACAATCCTCCCTCCCATGACAGCCCCACCCCCTCCCTGGGAGGCCCTACCAACCCACACTGGGCCATAGCATGAGCCACTGAGATTTGGAGGATATCTGGCATAGCCCTCAGCCTCTCCTGACCCTCACGGATTAACCCTGCTGAGCGTTTCCACTGCTCTAAACCTAGCTCCCAAACTTCTTGGGAAGAATCCTATCTATCCACACGGTGGCTCAGAAGAGTAAAGAGGAAAATGTCTGTGGTGTATGGCACCGATGAAGGGGTTATTATGAATCGCTAAGTGGGGCTGCTTTTCCCTGAGCCAGGAGTCAGCAAACTATGACCCACCTGTTTGTAAACAATGTTTTATTAGAACACAGTCCCGCCCATTCATTTCTGGACCGTCTGTGGCTGCTTTCATGGAAGAGTGGGGTACTTGGGGCAGAGGCTGTATGTATGGCCTGTAAGCCTAAAACATTTGCCATTCAGCTCTTTAAGAAAAAGTCTGCCCACCTCTGCCCTACCCCTAAGCCCTGCTTTTCTCATGTTGGTGGTGGGGGGAGGGAAAGTTATAGCCCCTTCGTGTGAATAAAAACCCTGGGGAAATGCTACCCTCTTCAGACCCAGTTGTGAGGTTGGGGTTGGGGGACGTGGGGACACAGAGCATGTCCTGCCACCTAAGGGCACTGACAGGATTACAAGCCCCAACTGGCAGCGTCTTTGGCATTTGCTTGAACCGGTTCAATATATTGAGGCTTCCATGGGGTTGATTCCTTTGATCAGGTGGACAGACAGCCTCATATCTGGAGAACGTGCATGAGGCAGAGTACCAAGGGCAGTTTGTTCCATATCCTTCCAGCAGTATTACTCTTTCTACCTAAACTGTGAAGAAACCATCACACCCAGTTTAGAGATGAGGAAACTGAGTCATGGCGGGCTAAGGGAGTGTGCGAAGGAAGCTACCACATAATGGACAAGTGCCTTCAATTATCATGCACTTTCCTTAAAACCCCACCATGAGGAAGCAGGTTTTGAGGGGAGGGGTAGTCACAGGATTTGCCCAAGATGATGTAATCAGTAGGCGGCAAAGCTGGGCTTTGACTCAGCTTGGTTTCAAGGCCACCACAGTATACGCTGCTCCACACGGCCTCCTGTCATCACTTTTGCTGCCACCAGCATCAGTATTAAACCACCTCTGTGCAGCGCAGGTGGTTACTGAGTGAAGCTGTGGCCAGACCTCTGCCATAATCCCGTCTGGAATGGTCTTCCAAGCGATACCAAGTCAAGACTTGTCTGTCCTCTGCTGCTGAACTGCTGTGTGCTCCTAAGTAAGTCATTTAACCTCTGTGAGCCTCAGTTCATTCAACTGTCAAAACAGAATTATCATCTTTATCCTACTTCACTGGGTAATTTAGCACTTATTCAAAGAAAAAAGGAAAACAATTAGTTGGGTAGATTTTTCTTTTTATAGTCTCATCACTAAAAAAAACAACAACAAAAGTATTTTTTCTTTGAAAGACTCCTAAAACTGACAGCTGCCAAGATTAGCATCTGGCTCTTTTCCTTTTATTTAAATACATCTTACTTGATTCCATTAGTTTGGCACATCATAGAATGATATGATGCCAGAGCTAGAAGGGAGTTTAAGGGATTTTTTTCGAAGCCAACCTTTAGTTCCACAGTTGAGGGATCAGCGATTTGCTTTGGGCCACCCAGCAAGTGTGAGCTGAGGCTGGGACTCTGGTCCTTGACTTCCACGGGCTGTGTTCTCCCCGTGACTTTATTGCATCTCGGAGGTGGGGCCCCTTCCAGGTGCCGATTTCGTGATGATGGTTCTTCAAGCACAGAAGTCACCACTGACACTTTCCTTTGCAGGTAGGTGTGAGCTGTTACATCTGCCAGCTGTGGCTTAAAGATCTGGGTGTGAATGTTGCCTTTGCGACTGACAGACGATTGGACTGCGAGCTCATTTCTTACCCTTCCTGCAGAGCCCCTGTCTCCCTGCCTGTCAAATCAGAATAGCCACAGTACCTACCTCCTAGATGCTAAGAGGCTGGACAGGATGATGTAGAGAAAGCACGTATAATAAAAGTCCCCAGCATACAGTAAGATATAATAAATGCTACAATAGTGCTACATTGTTCTAGCAGCTAAGCTACGAATCCTACATCAAATACTAACTGGCCTAATCCACTCATGGGGCAGGAAAGAGGCTGTGATATTGAAAAGGCGGGCCTATGCCAGCCGACTCCATCTTGTTCTGTGTCCTTCACCTTGACCACACCTCCTCCCCTTGAGTAACCCCCCCCTCACCTGCCTAACAGGACTCGACCCTTCCCCAGGACCCTTCCCCAGCCAATCGGCTGAGGCCATAGCCATTACCTCACCAACTGCCCCCAGGCCCCAATAAAACCTTTGTCCTTTTGAAACTCGCTCTCTTTCCCTGGTATCTCACCGCTGCGTCGGGTGCAGGTAGGGGATTGAGCTCGAGCTAGCTCGAATAAAGGCTCTTTGCTTTTGCATCGGACTCGGCTCCCTAGTGGTCTTTGGGGATCACGAATTCTGGGCATAACATTTGGGGGCTCGGCCCGGGATCCCCAAGAACCCCGAGGGACCCCGACCCGGAGAGCCTGACTGGCCACGGTTAGTGTCTGTTTGTTCTGTCTTTTCTGTGTGAGCTCATTTCTGGAATTCTGGTAGTGCCCGACGCGGTCTAAGTGGACGCACTGGAGGACCACAGGCCGGGAGTTTCGGAAGACGTTCTGATTCTCCCTTCTGGAGGGACGTGGAATCCCCTCAAAGGTCTGAGACGAGGCGGGTCGCTCCCGCTGGTCGGCGTGAGGCCGTCGTCTTTGGAGGGACGTGGAATCCCCTCATCGGTTTTGGAGGGACGTGGAATCCCCTCAAAGGTCTAAGCTAGCTTGCAGTTTTGCTTCCATGGAGTTGGAAGACTTTCTAGGGGCCCTCTGTTTGTCTGTTTTTGTGTTTCTCTGTTTTGTTCTGTGGACTTGCTGGACGGACGTTATGGGACAGACTCAGACTACTCCTCTAAGTATTATGATTGATCACTTTAAGGATGTGAGGGGAAGAGCTAACAACCTCAGTGTGGACGTCCGAAAGGGTCGGTTGCAGTTTTTTTGTTCTAGCGAGTGGCCAGCTTTCAATGTCGGATGGCCACCAGAGGGGACCTTCGACCTCCCTACCATCCACCGAGTCAGGAGTATCGTCTCTCAGCCTAAGACGGGCCATCTTGATCAGCTCCCTTACATTATCACTTGGCAGGACCTTGTAGAAGACCCACCCTCTTGGCTTAAGCCCTTCCTAACCCTGCTCCCTCCGGAGCCAAAACCCATTCTTGCTTTGCAGGAGACAGAGAAGAGGAAAAGTCTTACCCAGCCTTCAGCACCCCTCTACCCTGTCCTACAGGGGGGTACTGAAGAATTAATTTTTCCTCCCCCGTATAACCCCTCTAGGATGCCTGAAGAACACCATCCTCCCCCTCGGGGGGAGGCAGACGCTGTTCCGAGAGCGGGAGGCGGAAACGCTCCAGTGGGAAGCCCGCCCTTTACCAGACAAAGGGCTCAGAGGGGGCAATCCGCCTCCGCCGCCGACTCCACTATTCTGCCCCTGCGAGCCACCGGACCCCCAGACGCGGAGGGGAATCAGCCCCATCACTATTGGCCTTTCGCCACTAGTGACCTCTACAATTGGAAAGCTCAGAATCCTAAGTTTTCCGAGAAACCGGCAAGGCTTATTGATTTATTAGACTCTGTTCTTTTTACCCATCAGCCCATGTGGGATGATTGCCAGCAGCTTTTGCAGGTCCTGTTCACGACTGAAGAAAGAGAAAGAATCCTCAGTGGGGCCTGAAAACTAGTTCCAGGCGCAGACGGGAATCCCACCACCAACCAGGCTCAGATAGATGCCTCCTTCCCCTTAACTCGGCCCCAGTGGGATTTCAACACGGCAGAAGGTAAGGAGAGGCTCCGGGTCTACCGCCAGACTCTAATGGGGGGTCTCCGAATGGCTGCTAGAAAGCCAACCAATTTGGCCAAGGTAGGAAATGTACAACAGGGAAAAGATGAATCTCCGGCTGCCTTTTTAGAACGGATCATGGAGGCATTCCGTACCTACACCCCCATGGATCCAGAGGCTCCGGAAAGCAAGGCAGCTGTTCTCATGGCCTTTGTAAACCAATCGGCCATAGACATTAGGAAAAAATTACAGAAAATAGATAGACTAGGAGAAAAAAGTCTGCAGGACTTACTGGTGGTAGCCGAAAAGGTATATAATAACCGGGAGCCTCCTGAGGACAAGCAGGCTCGCGCCATGGCGGCTGCCAGCAGTAAGCAGACTCGAGACCTGGCCAGAATACTACTAGCTACCACTGCTGACTTCCCCGAGGAACGAGACCGCCGTCTCCGGCAGCTGGCAGACGACACAAGAAAAGGTAAAAGCACCAAGGTGGGGAAGCAGAGGCTGCAGAAGGATCAGTGCGCATACTGCAAGGAGATAGGGCATTGGGCCCGAGATTGTCCAAAAAGAGCTGGCGGGAAGGGAAGCGAGACTGATCGAGTAAAAGTCCTAGAGCTGGATGAACTAAGTGATTAGGGGAGTCAGGGTTCGGACCCTCTTCCCGAACCCAGGGTAACTCTTAAAGTGGAGGGGACCCCTATTGACTTCCTTGTCGACACCGGAGCACAACATTCGGTCCTCCGCACCCCACAAGGAAAACTAGCCAGCAAGAAGTCCTGGGTACAAGGGGCAACTGGTATGAGCCAGTATTCATGGACTACCCGAAGAACAGTAGATTTGGGAACGGGCCGGGTATCCCACTCCTTTATGGTAATACCAGAGTGCCCCTACCCACTGTTAGGACGGGACTTACTGACCAAGATTGGAGCTCAGATAACTTTCAGACAAGGGGGGCCTCAGGTCACCGATGGCAAGGGCCACCCCATCCAGGTCCTGACCATGAAACTGGAGGATGAATACCTCCTCCACCAGGAGGCACTCCCGAGAGAGAATAATATAGACAGATGGCTACAAGAATTCCCCTCGGTTTGGGCAGAGACGGGGGGGATGGGACTAGCCGCTCACAGGACCCCAGTCCTGGTAGAGCTCAAGCCAGGAGAGAGTCCGGTAAGGATCAAACAATACCCCATGTCTCAGGAGGCCCGGAAGGGGATCCAGCCACACATCCGGAGACTACGAAGCCTAGGGGTACTAGTTCCTTGCCAGTCTGCCTGGAACACCCCCTTACTGCCGGTCAAAAAGCCTCACACAAATGACTACCGACCGGTACAAGACCTCCGGGAAGTAAATAAGAGGGTCGCGGACATACACCCAACTGTTCCCAAAAGTATGGTTTTAAATATCTTTTAGTATTTACAGACACCTTCTCTGGCTGGGTGGAGGCATACCCAACCAAGCATGAAACGGCTCAGACGGTGGCTAAAAAGCTACTAGAAGACATCTTACCCAGGTATGGTTTTCCTGCTATGGTAGGATCAGACAATGGACCAGCTTTTATCTCACAGGTAACACAGGCAGTAGCCAAGGCGGTGGGGGCAAACTGGAAATTACATTGTGCTTATAGGCCCCAGAGCTCAGGACAGGTAGAAAGAATGAATAGAACCCTAAAAAAGACCCTTACCAAATTAACCATGGAGACTGGCGGGGACTGGGTGACTCTCCTACCGTACGCCCTTTACCGGGTTAGAAACACTCCTTACACTCTGGGTTTTACTCCCTACGAGATCATGTTTGGCAGGCCACCCCCTGTTATTCCGAGCCTTCGAGCTGAACTTACTTTTTCTTTCCTTGAGCGGGCTCCAGAGGGCGCACGAGGACATTTGGCCGCGCCTCCGTGCCATCTACGAGGCTGGCCCGATCCCGACACCTCATCAGTACAGGCCGGGAGACTGGGTCTACGTCAAGAGGCACCACCGAGAGACTCTTGAGCCACGCTGGAAGGGACCCTACATCGTGGTGTTGACAACCCCCACCGCTCTCAAGGTAGACGGCATCGCGACCTGGGTCCATCACACCCACGCTCAGCCAGCGGACCCCTCCTCGATCCGGAAGGACGTTGTCACGCGATGGGCCATCAGTCGGGACCAACACAGCCCGCTCAAGCTCAAGCTACAGCGCATTTGACCTACCTAATATTGGTAACTCTGTTAACTCTGCTTGTCATTGCTCATGCTGCCGGGAGTCCCCACACCCCCCAAAACATCACCTGGCAGATCATAGACACCAGCTCAGGGACAATACTTAATCAGACGTCCCAGAGCCACCCCAGGGACACTTGGTTCCCAGAACTTTGCGTAAACCTCCAAACTCTGTTCCCCTTGTCACCATAAATGCAGCCGGTCCCATGATTGGGTCCCTAAGCTACATGACAAGGGGGGAATGAAAAGGCGGGCCTACGCCAGCCGACTCCATCTTGTTCTGTGTCCTTCACCTTGACCACACCTCCTCCCCTTGAGTAACCCCCCCTCACCTGCCTAACAGGACTCGACCCTTCCCCAGGACCCTTCCCCAGCCAATCGGCTGAGGCCATAGCCATTACCTCACCAACTGCCCCCAGGCCCCAATAAAACCTTTGTCCTTTTGAAACTCGCTCTCTTTCCCTGGTATCTCACCGCTGCGTCGGGTGCAGGTAGGGGATTGAGCTCAAGCTAGCTCGAATAAAGGCTCTTTGCTTTTGCATCGGACTCGGCTCCCTAGTGGTCTTTGGGGATCACGAATTCTGGGCATAACAATATATCACCCCAAGGTCCTGAAAAAAGATGTTTAGAAACAAGGCATCAGTAGCCGTGGCTATTTGCCTGGTTTTATGATTGAGAACAACTGCATGCTAGACAGTCACTGGGAGTTAGGGTCCCTTACTCGAAACTCACAAGATGTGAGTTCACGTTCTGATATTAGCAAGTAGTCAGAATACCGAGGAACTCACCCATAAACAACTTAAAGTTTCTCAGGTACATCTCCTGTGGGGAGGTTTTCGTGGCAGCAAACAGCTGGCCCTCAGCATTTGATTGAATCGGTACCTGGGGTCACCACGGTGGCAGCCTCCTTCCTGGCCACAGAGCCGGGGTTCAGCGCTTAGTGGCTCAGGGATCCAGGGCACCGCAAACGGGCACTAGCTGTGAGAAGTCTGTAAGCATCAGGCTTTGATGGTCGATGCCCAGGAACTAGGCCTTTCAGCCACTGCCTGAGGAGGTCACAGGCTTGCTGGTTTACACACAGCCAAGCTCGCAGCGGAAGCCTGCAGGGGTGGGATCTGTTTGGAGCTAATTAGCCTCATTAAGAAACTGTGGATGAGCTAATGGAATCGAAATGTAGTCACAATCTGAAGTCACTTAGCAGATTTTGCAACCTAAAAATAAAGTAACTTTCTGGCACTTTCCCAAGGCCTCAAAGTACCATGTTTGTATTTCCTCTGGGAGAAATTGCAGGGGCTCTGGGTGCATTTTTGTACTTCTTTTCTTGGATTGAGGGGTCTGTCCAGCAGAGTTCCCTCCCCACTCTTCTCTTTGCATCTGGATCTCACCCCCAGAGCTCTGCTCAAATCTGACTCCCCACCTGAAGTGTGTTCTCTCTCTCTCTCTCTCTCTCTCTCTGTTTGATGATTTATTCTATGCTGGGTTACCACATGTGCTGTCTCATTTAATCATTAAAAGGACCTACCATATGACATGGTAACTACCATCATTCCTGTTTTATAAATGAGACTCAGTGAGGTTAAGTGACTTTTCCCAAGTCCCACAGCTAGTAAGGGGCAGAGCCAGAATTTGAACCCCAAAGTCTGACTCCAGAACCTGAATTCTCCCATGTAAGACTGCCTTCAACTGTGAGCACTTAGAATGTTCTCAGTCTGCACCCACACCATTTCCCACTTCAATGTATTCTTGTTTTGTACATGTACGCGGCACGCCTCCCTGACCGGCACGCGGTAGGCGTTCAGTCAATATTTGTTGCATGACTCCACGGGTTATCAACTTCTTGAAAGTAATGATTTTGTCTTATATAGCTGGGGACCCTCCCCCGCAAGTCCCTTGCACCATGTTGAGCTCATAGTTTGAAGCTATTACATTTTCACTGAATATCAGATAGTCCTATTTATTTGGGCAAGTTCTTTCTCCTATCTAGATGAAATCTCTGACACAGCAATTTAAACTCATTTCCTTTAGGCTGAGACATGTTTGAAAATGTTCACCTGAACCCGAAGACTACTGAATACCGAGCCACCTGAATAGGAGAGAAGAGCATGGAATTTAGAGTCAGAAGACCTAAGTTTGAATCCCATCTGTCATCTATTAGCTGTGACCTTTGGCAACTGGCTCCAGATTCTTTAGTCTCAATTTTTCCTGATCACCCAGACCACCTCACAGAGCTGGTGTGGGGATTAAATTAGAGAACATACATTGCATCAATCTGTAGATCGGTTGTTCTGACCACAAGCTGGTGGTGGAGTAATTGAGTTGTGGTTCCTTCTGGAGAGCAGTCAGCAGAAATCTTGAGGATGCCTTTCCCAGAGCAAATTACTAAGGACAAGGGGCTATGAATATGCTTAATTCCATCTAAAATTCTTCCTTCAAGTATTTATTATGCACTTACTGCATGGCAAGCATTCAGTGCTAAATGCTGGATGCCAGATATGCAAAAACCTGTGATACAGAACACCTGCCCCTCATGCTGCCTGTAGTCTGACCACTACAGTTGGTCAAGTTCGATGAAACAGGTGGAAGGAAGGAGAGTCAGTGTCTCATGAATATCTACTAAGCCTTGGAATCATCCTTGCCTTTTCCATTTCTCTTACATCTCATGGCCCATCTCCCAGCAAACCATGTCAGCTCTACCCTCAAAATACATCACGAATATGACCACTTCTCATCCTAAACTTCCATTCTTGACCATTCTATCTACAACAGCATCTACGTTCTCCTGTTATCACTATCTCTTGCTTAATTTGTCTTCAAAGGACTTCATGCTGCTGTACATATATTTAATTGTTGAGGTGTTCACTGTCCTTTATCTCATAGAATGGAAGTTCCATGATGGTTTGTCTGGTTTACTGATGTCTTCCTAGTATACAGAACTATACCTGGCACATGGTAGTTATTCAATAAATATGAAATAGAATGTAAAAAGTGGTATGTGAAAAACACAGAGAAAGGGCATGTCACTGGACTTGGTGGGGCAAAGGAAGGGTGCATGAGTCCCTTTAGAAGAAAGTGCTACTTGCTTTGAGATCTGAAGAACTGAAGGGTATTAGCTACACAGAAATGGGGGGAAAGTGAATTTTTACTTGACCTTAGCCAAAAGGCTGAGCAGCAATAGGAAACATGTATTTGATGGAGGGTCCAAATACTATGGAGGGTCTTTATTCAAAGAGTGAGAGACTATGATGAATTTGGGGAACTTTAAGTAGTTCTAGATGGGATGAAGTCCAGAATCCTTCTACAATGATCTCAGGAGGAGATTGCCATAATCTTCTTTCCTCCCTAATAATTCACTGCAGGTGTTATGAACTGAGATATTTTTAAAGGCTTTTCCCAAGCTCTGCTCTTTCCAACCTGGGCAATACCTTATTTTCTTTACTTTTGTTTTCCTTTTTTTTTGGTTTTGTTTTTACTTAGTTTTTAACAGGCATAAAACATCCAGATGAAGAAAAGGAAACTTTCACTTCTTTCTTTACTGCTGCTTTCTTTCATGCTGCTTTGCTGGAACCCAAACACCATGAAATGAGTTGGTGGAATGCCAGGATAGTCCCATCCAGAGCACTGGCGGAGGGCCATGTGGGCCAGGCCAGGCTGGATCAGCCGACCCGCAGGAAGCCGAGGAAGGATGCAGTCCAGAGCACAGGGCGGCCCCTCCAGCCCCAGCCAAGGGCAATGGCTTCCCCTGATGTTTTCTGCCCACGGTTGGGTGCTGCTCGGGAAGTGAACCACGTTCATTTTGGAATACCAATTACCGTGGGGCTGTTTTCCAGTTCCTCTCATCCTTTTTACTTCCTCAGCACATATGGTCTTTCTCCTCTGTTCTCTCTGTAAAGAACAGGATGAAGCCCAAGTGTGCTCCCAATGGAGGGAGAAAAGGGTAAAACTTTCTTCAGATAATTGCATTTTCCGGGCCTCAGGGCCAGAGGATGCCATGTTCCTGGAGTTGAACCGAGGGATGAAGACAGCTGTTAACATGGCAAAACTGCTCTATCTGGGCTCCTAGTGGTAGAATTATCCAGAATCCTGGAGTTTCTGCTTCAGAAATGGCAGCATAGCCATGTCCATTGATCCAACCTGCCTTTCCAAACTTATCTCTCTCTATGCACCCAAGATAAACAACCATTTATTAAGGCATTAAGAAGTGTCCAGCAATGTCCTGCACACTGGAGGCCATGACTTCCTTTATTCTTCCCTGTAACCCTTTTCCAAGCTAGTGTCACCTCTTCCTCCCCACCCTCTGCTGCTATCACACTCAGTCAGCCTTCCTTGCTTGACTGTCCTTCTAAGCACTTTCCATAACTATCCTACATGATGTAATGTACTTACTCTTATTATGCATTACTCTCCCAAATGAAAATAAAAACTGTCATAAGAACAGAGACTTTTAGGGGGTGCCTGAGTGGCTCAGTTGGTTAAGCATCCGACTGCGGCTCAGGTCATGAGCTCATGGTTCATGGGTTCGAGCCCTGCCTTGGGATCTGTGCTGACAGCTCAGAGTCTGGAGCCTGCTTTGGATTCTGTGGCTCCCTCTCTCTGCCCCTCCCCTGCTTGCACTCTGTCTCTCTGTCTCTCTCAAAAATAAATAAATTTTTAAAAAATTAAAAAAAAGAACAGAGACTTTTAGTTTTGTTTTGATAACTGCTGTATCCCCTCTGCCTCAAGCATGTAATAGGTGCTCAACAAATATTTGTTGGTGGATGAATGAATAAACACATGAGTTAGCTTTTATTACCCTTTTTACTGAGGAAGAAACAAACATTTAAAAGGGAGATAAATGGGGGCGCCTGGGTGGCTCAGCTAGTTGAGCATCCAACTCTTGATTTCAGCTCAGGTCATGGTCTCGTGGTTTGTGAGTTCAAGCCCTGCATCAGGCTCCACACTGACAGCGTGGAGCCTGCTCTGGATTCTTTCTGTCTCCCTCCCTCTCTCTCTCTGCCTTCTTCTGCTCACACATGCACTCTTTCTCTGAAAATAAATAAAAAACTTAACTTAAAACTTAAAAAAAAAATAGAAGGGAAATGAATAGCCCAAGATAACACACTCAGAATGAAGTTGACAGTGAAGCTGGGCACCATTTGGTCCCAGGCCAGGGATCTTCAAAGACATCTCTTTTACTATATTCCTTCATGCCCCCTACACTCTACAGAGGCCAGGATTAGGGTGAGGCATGGGAGGCACTCATCTTCGTGCAAAATTTAAGGTGCTACTAAAAAATTTAGTAATTAGAATAGATAATGTTTTACTGCACTGTTTAAAAATTTTTTTTAATGTTTATTTTTGAGAGAGAGAGAGCACGCAAGCAGATGAGGGGCAAAGAGAGAAGGAGACACAGAATCCGAAGCAGGCTCCAGGCTCTGAGCAGGTGGTCAGCACAGAGCCTGACGCGGGGCTGCTTGGACCCACAAACCATTAGATCACGA
This sequence comes from Acinonyx jubatus, assembly GCF_027475565.1. NCBI lineage: Eukaryota > Metazoa > Chordata > Mammalia > Carnivora > Felidae > Acinonyx > Acinonyx jubatus. Next base: position 33,302,907 of record NC_069397.1, on the reverse strand, counting down.
CCTGAGCTGAAGTCTGGCACTTAACCGACTGAGCCACCCAGGTGCCCCATAATGCACTGCTTTTTTTTTTTTTTAAAGAATCACAAGTTTTAATGCCCTAAAACCATGATGAACAAAATTTCAAAATTATAAGTAAAGAAAGGATCTGTATTCCTGATTCTTTCTTTTGCCTCGGGCTCCATTGTGGTTCAGCCGGCACTGATGTGTCCTTATTTAAAATGCTGATATTACCCTGACCCCTGCCCTGGCCTCAGGCCAGTTATGTGTTGAACTTCCAGGCCTCTGCTCACATGTTGCTGGGCTTTCGGATCATTGCCTCCTGCACCATGTGCACTTTGTGTGTTTTACAGATCTCTCTCAGCCACAGAGGACCGGCACGCACCATGGGTGATGTCTCTTATGCACTGGGGCTCAGCGTCTTGGGCCCCACATATTCTGATTTCCTCACTTGGCTAACTAGTGACCATCTCAAAGGATGGTATTGGCATTGGTCACCAACTACTAGCTCAGTTTGTCAGAACCACTGTCTGTTCTGCCATGTTGCTCATGGGCTGTTTTGTTGCATTTCCCTCGTTGTTTTGTGCAAGCATGGAAAACGGACAAACAAAAGGCTGAATCCGGCGAGAGGAAGCATAAATCTTATAATCTCATCTAACTGAAATAAAAATGGAAACAATTAGGCATGCCAACAGCAATGCTTTCTGAGCTTCAATCAGAGGTTTGCTGCAATTGCCTGTTGATTGTGTATCCATGTGGGGAAGAAAAGAACAGGATTAGAGAGTATGTAAAGAAATGCTACAGATACATGATGAAAGATGGGGTCATAAGGTGAGGTTTAGTCAGGTTGTGATGCTTTCTCCCCAATATCATTATACAGTTGACCCCCTGAACAATTCAGGGGTTTGGAGCACAGCTAAACATCCACATATAACTTCTGACCCACCCCCCCAACCTAACTCCTATAGCCTACCGCTGACTGGAAGCATTACTGATAGCATAAACAGTCAACACGTACTTTGTATGTTGCATGTATTCTATATCATGTTCTTACAATAAGTTAAGCTAGAGAAAAGAAAATGCTATCAAGAAAACCATAAGGAAAAGAAAAACATGTACAGTATTGCTGTATTCATTGAAAAAAAATCCATATAAGTGGACCTGTGCAGTTCAAACCTGTGTTGTTCAAGGGTAAACTGTAATTGTTAATCTAGAATGTACTCTGTGTCAGGCACTTTACATATGTTAATTCATGTAATCCACATAGCAACCCTAGGAGGTAAGTGCTAAGATTATCTATTTCATCTGTTTATCTAGTACAGGTAAGGAAACTGAGGCACAAAGAGACTAAGTGATTTGCCCAAGGCCACACAGCCAGTAATTGTCAGAGCCAGAAGATGAACCCAAGTAGTCTGGTTCCAGAAACCTTTTTTTTTTTTTAATTTTTTTTTAATGTTTATTTATTTTTGAGACAGGGAGAGACAGCATGAATGGGGGAGGGTCAGAGAGAGAGGGAGACACAGAATTTGAAACAGGCTCCAGGCTCTGAGCTGTCAGCACAGAGCCTGATGCGGGGCTTGAACTCACGGACTGCGAGATCATGACCTGAGCCGAAGTCGGATGCTTAACCGACTGAGCCACCCAGGCGCCCCCAGAATCCTAACTTTTAGGACACCAAACCTCTTACATAACATGTAGATGCATTGGACTTTATGCATTTTACTTTTGCACATATATTTTTGTTTTTAAATCCATAAGCATTACACATAGAAGGAGTGCCCTGCCCAAGGCCCTCTCCCATTTCTCCTGGCCCTAATCCTTGCTTTTCCCAGGGTATTGGTGAAAAGCTACCTCTTCATATTGCTTTCCTTGACATGCTAGAGTCTATCCTTCCAGAGTGCCCCACAGCACTTTAGTTTCTTCATCTCTCAAAGTTCTTTATTATTCTTTTACTCAACACAATGTCTTCTCTCTCTTCATGGACTGTGTGGATTTCATATTTGCATTGTGCAAAACAGCAAGTAAAAGTACTTGCTGAATAAGGAACAGAAGAATGGGCTTTATGCAGTAGAAATGGCCTCAGCTCCTGAAATCCAGAGATTGCCATGGATTTTCCATGACCTCTTTACGTAGTGGATGGAAACCATGAAGAGCTATACAATTATGGAAGAAGCAAAGGGTACAAACTACTGAAAAGTATAGGAGTCAGTGACTCATAATATCTTTTCATGGAGATGACCCTTCGGGGACATCGTCAGCAAAGTAGATCACTGACATGGTGGAATTAGCAGTAGGTTGGTTCCAGGAAATTCCACCTTCAAGTCCCAGTCAGGCTTCTGAAGCTCGGATGTGGGGAAGGCAGCTTAATCATGCATAAAATATAGATAATCCCTCCTGCTCTGTGCTCCTTATGGAGTTGTTGTGATAGCAAATGAACGAAGATATGCAAGGGGCCCATAAGCTCTAAAGGAATGAGGAGTCTAGGCGGCGATCATATTTTCCCTGGGTGGATTTAATCATTCTCAATCCATGTTCCACACATCTTTCAAAGCCATGCATGTGTTGGAAACTGCTTTATTGCTAAGTCCTGCCTCCGTCTGCCATTTCTACTTGTCTCTGCTCTAGAAGGATGGTTCTTATGGTCATCACTGGCTCCCTTGCTCTCTGGCTTCCATTTGGGTTTGGCCAATGAGGGACCCTGGCAGGAGACTGGAGCAAGGAAGGAGCAAAAGGCCAGGATATTTATTCTGTTCACCTGGATATTTTTTTTAAGGCAGCTCTCTATACCTGGATGTCTCCTTAATTTGTCTCTTTAGGTCTTAGGGCAGTGACAGCCAGTGCTGGGCACTGTAGTCCCCCTGTGGTTTTCCTATCCTCCGCCCAAACCTACATACACAGCCCCTCTACCAAACCCTCCTCCTCTTATCCTGACTTGTGCTATCATTTCCTACTGAGACTCTGATTGATTCCCCTGCTCAAGGTCTTACACTTTCTTCATGAGGCTCTCCAATCCAGCTGAGAGCTAAGCCACCTAGCTCTGAAGTCAAAGATCTCATTTGTGGTTTAAACCAATTTTTGCCAGAGAGTGTAGCATGGAATAGTCAGTCTAATGGATATCAGTAAGCGACATTTAAAAAAATTTCATTGGGAGGCACAGGTTGAACAGACCACACAACCATCGCCCCCCCTTTTTTATCTGCAAGACTTTTTAGAGCATTTGCTGTTATGCATATTATATACCAGTAGGAGAGAAGACACACACACACACACACACACACACACACACACACACACACACAATGTAATTGTGAGAAGCCATCGACGATAAAATGTTTTACTATTTCAGAGATATTATAATGTGAAAAAGAAAAATATGCTGATCTTAGAATTGATGGGATACAATAGTATGCAAACGTTCTAAATTTTCTTGTTTGAGGAACCAATTTTGGTAGAAAATCTCACCAGAATAGAGCTCTAAGGGATATATTTTGGCAAACCCTAGCCCATGCCTTTTACCAGCCAACAACAAACATAGCACCTGTGCATTTCTTTTATTATTGCATTATTGCATTTATTTATTATTACATTGTTGTTTAGCTATAGATTTACTAATCTCCTGCTGGCAGGTAATCACTATTAATTCCATCTCTAGACACAGAGATAACATCCCATTGGCTTCACAGATACTCAGTGGTTACAGGGTTCTGTGCAGAGGCTGAGTTCAGTTTCCCCCTAGGCACAGGGCTCACACACTTCTCAGCCTTCCTCACAGTTAGCTGTGGCCATGTGAGTTCTGGCTAACAGACAGCAGTCGGAATAATGGGTGCCATGTTCAGGCTTGGCTCATGAAACTCTCCCCATCATGCTCTCTCCTCCCATCGGCTGGTGGGATATCACCCCCTGGATCACCCCCTGGCAAAGCTGGAGCCATGAACTGAGGATGGCAGACATCATAAGGTTCGATCTCTGAACACATGAGCTCCCTCTACATCCATTCTCACATCATTGCTGTGGGGCTATGAGTGAGCAAGAAATACATTTCTATTGTACACTTCACCCATGGACTTCATCTGTTACTGTGGCTGGTACTGCACAAGCTAACACAGCCTCTTTGTGACCAAAGAGTGTCTGGGGTTAGGAATGTGGCCTGTGGCTGCAGACTGCACACAGCCTTGGCCTCTAAAGTCAGAACACCCCTCTTCCTCCAGCCTTCTCCTCTTGGAAGTCTTCCCTGTGTCCCACCTGATGGCTGCTCCCTTCCCATTCTTCCTGCTTCTTTAATTTTTTTCTTTTTTAATGTTTATTCATTTTTGAGAGACAGAGTGAGAGGAGGGGAGGGGCAGAGAGAGGAGACACAGAATCTACCAGGTTCCAGGCTCTGAGTGGTCAGTGCAGAGCCTGACACGGGGCTCGAACCTGTCAGATCACGAACTGAGCCCAAGTCAGACGCCTAACCATGACTAAACCACCCAGGCCCCCCTGCATTTTTCCTGCTTCTTTGGGCAGAACTTTACTAAAGTGCTTATTAAGTTGCATTTCATGCCTCTGTGTAGATGTTTATCTCCCTTATTTCATTACAAGTTCCATGAAGTCAGGACCTTGATGAATCAACATCCCTATTCTAAATGCCCTACATAGGGATTGGGTGCATAGTTAAAAAATATCTTATTGAGTGAATGAGTTACTAGGACTTTGGATGGTTCAATAAGGCATCTTCCCCATATATTTAGAGCACCTCCAAGAAACTCCCAGCATTCAACCAAATAGGTAATAAAACTAATGCAAGATTCCCCCAGAGGAATCAAGAGTTTTGAGAAAAGGAGACATTAAAAGTAAAAGTATCTTTCACCCACAAACTTCTCAAAAGGGCTCTTCTATTGTTAAATACATTTTGTTCACAAAATGAAATGAATCTTCCAAAGATATATTGTTGGTCGTGATTTAAAACTGGAGGTCTAGAAACCATTCAGCTGCATGACACTAAGTGGCTTGATCCTTTTTGCCTCCTTTTTTTCACTTGTAGTATGGGTATAATAATAAATAATACACAGTTATTATGAAGAGTGAATGTATATAAAGTGTGTCAAAAAGTACATAGCACGTAGCAAATACTCCCTAAATGTTAGCTATTTTTATTATTTCATAGGCGAGCAGTTTTATTTTCTGATTTTGTTAATGTGTCTGGTTCTCACCTGGGTTAGGAAACTATGGCCTGTAGGTCAGGTCCAGCCCACAGCCTGTGTCTGTATGGCCTTGTGAACTAAGAATGGCTGATATGTATGTGTATGTGCACCCACACACACATATTTTTAATGTTTACTTATTTTTGAGAGAGAGGCAGAGACAGAGCATGAGCAGGGGAAGGGCAGAGAGAGGGAGACACAGATCCAGAAGCAGCTCCAGGCTCTGAGACGTCAGCACAGACCAACGTGGGGCCTGAACTCATGAGCCTTGAGATCATGACCTGGGCCGAAGTTGGACACTTAACCAACTGAGCCACCCAGGCGCCCCGAATGACTGTTATATTTTTAAGGTGTAAAACAAAAACAAAGAAAAACAAAACGGAACATGGGATGGGCCATATGTGTCTGGCAAAGCCTAAAATATTTATTTTCCAGCTTTGCCAATCTCTGCTTTAGAGTAACTGTGATTTACTAGTGAGCACAACAGGGCTCTCTCTTCTTGACAGCTAGTATGATAGAGTGGAGAGGGGCCTGAATAGTGGACTCAGACCCTTGGCCCTTTCTAGATATATTTGGTTGGACAAATTATGTCACTCTTCTTAGCCATGGTTTCCTGTAACATGCAAAATTTAATTTTGTCCCTGTACACCAGGGTGGGTGGGTGGTCATGCCCACTTCAAGGGATGTTTGAAGAATTTCACACGGACATGGATGTCCAGATACCCAGCCCAGTGCCTCCAACTGGGGGTTCAGTGGCTACTGTGTCTTTTCCTCTTCACATCAGTACTATTCTACTGGACCAGGAATTCCAAGATTCTTTTTAATAGGCAAAACTGTGGCTTCAGAGCACAGTATGAGCCCTGTGCGCACAGCCATCAGGAGGCCCACGGAGGACTGGGGAAGCCCCGTGTTAGCGTCCTGATGTTATAGGACCCAGGAGGGCAATGGAGTCCTGATCACACAGAAGGAGCCCCCTTTGAAAAACTGTGCTCCAGCTTTTCTTGGTTTTTCCTGATTCTCCTGGCACACGGAGTCCTGCTGGAGGGTCTAAGTGATTTTACAGGAATGAAGGCTGCAGGCAGGAGAAATTCATGTTATTCAAGGACTGCCCCCTCCACAGATGTGTTCCGCATCCTCTGAACAGCACATTGCAGCCTCCCTTTAATTTTTAAAGCATTTGAAATCTTTACCAAAGTTCAGTGACTTGTAAACATTTGTAATATACAGGGACTGCCAGAGCCTCAATTCCTGCCCCCAAGAAACTCAAGAGCTGTGTGCGTGGAGCTGAGTGTCAGGGGCTGCACGTGGGCAGCAGGGAGGTGCTGAGGCCGTGTTCAGTGGGGGTTGGGAGGACTGCTCCTCTGACATCTTGCAAAGACAGCTCCATGCAAATACGGGGTCACATGGGAGATACATGTGATTGGAAGCCACTGCAATCCCAGAGGAACCACAACAGGAAAGGGGAGAAGGAGAACTAGCATCCATTAGGTGCCTACTATATGCCAGGCATTGTGCTAAATACCTTCACTAGTAGGTTGGTAATTCAGTTCCCATAGTGGCCCGGTGAGGCGGTTGCAGTCATGGCTCCCACTGGACAAAACTGGAAGCTCTGGTTTAGAGAGACAAGTGCCTATTTAAGGCCTCACTCAGATAGAACCAGAGCCTAGGCTATGTTGATTTCCAAGCCATTGTTTGTTCCTGGTACAGAAGGTGATTGAGACTCTGTTATGAGGCTCAGGAATGACCCTGACCCAAAGGGTCAACGTAGACATAAAGAAGTCGAGAGAGTACACACTAGAGGCTGAGGGTGAGTGTGGTCTGGGGTCTCAGAGCAGTGCCTTAACTTCAGAATGTATTAGATTCATGCACAGTAGAATAGGGATGCCTCTGTCTTCCTTCTCTCTCTAAGATGCACCTGATTTAGAAAGAGTAATGTGCTTTTTAAGAATCCGTTTCTGAGATCTATTCCAGCTTTATAATTCTATGCTTCTATGCTTTGTAGCTCCTGTTATCCTTATTCATGAAAGGTTTATGACCAGCTGGTGCCAATAAGCTGCAATTCTTGGAAACTTCAGGAATTCACCTCATTGGGTCCCAGGTATTCCAGGGATAGAAAGTGGACACTGCTTCAGTGAGGGGAGCCAGCATGCAACCTTGCTGCCTACTCTGCATCAGTGGCGAGGAGAACGTTTGACTGACATTGGCTTAAGAGATGATGGCATGTACCCATATCTCTCTGGTGGATACTTGTCACTTGTGGCTGCCCCATAGCCTCCCTATATTTTGGTTGTCTCTCATATTACACGTCCTTCTTTCTCAAAGATAGAGACCAGAAAACTCATATCCCCAAACTCCCTTGTAGCTAGAGTACAAATCTGAGACTTGGTTTCTACCAGTTGGCCGCACTCACGTAAGACTTGGTTTCCGAAGTGGACAACTGAAGAGGCAGTCAGGTGTGGGGCACTTAAATATGCCAGTGATCGCTGTGACTATGGCTTCTATTTCTTCAGAGATTTTAGTATCCAGGAATGATCAGAATTGGGGCTGAGGGGCAATGGCGGTGACAGTGGATGTTTTCACTAAAGCAGTTCCCATGGCGTGGTTGGACATTGTCATTATCTCTGTAGTTCTAATGCCTGGCTCCTTGGTTCTCCTTCAGAGTCTACAAGTCACCTAATATTCTTATAAAACTATTGTTTTTTTTTTTTTAAACTTAAACCAGCCACAGTGAATGCTGTTATTTGCAAGTCAAAACCCTGACCAGTGCTGTCAAGTGACAGTGGGCAGGTGGGTCCTGGTCAGTTCAGTGGCTCAAAGTATCCTTAAGGATTCAGCCTCTATCCTTTCAAGTTTTGTGTGTTCACTTTTTATCTTAACATTGGTTGCCTTATAGTCATTCTCAATGACCAAGTTGACTATCAATGGCTCCCAATATCGCATCTTCACATTTTATTGTTCCAAGTAGAAAAGAAATAAAAAGGCAGAAAAGGAGATTTCTTTCTTTCTTTAATGTTTTTTAAATTAAAGATGAGATATCTTGGGGTGCCTGGGTGGCTCAGTAGGTTAAATGTCTGACTTCAGCTCAGGTTGGTGAGTCTGAGCCTCGCATCAGGCTCTTTGCTGTCAGCGTAGAGCCCACTTCTGATCCTCTGTCTCCCTCTCTCTCTGCCTCCCACTCTCAAAAATAAACATTAAAAAGAAATAAAGACGAAATATTTTCTAGAAGTTCCTCCAGGCCATCCCTTATTTTTCACTGGTCACAGGTGGGTCACCAGGCCACCACTAGTTGCAAAGGGAACAGCTAACAAAGAGGACCATAGTAGCCACTGTAAGCTCAGACCAACAATGATGTATTACCAGGAGCTGGAAAGAAGCGGGGTGGTGGCTGCTGGATAGGCAACTCATGTCTAGCACCATTGAATTCCAAGCTTCTCCTCTTCACCAGCCTGGCAGTGGGAACCTGCTCTTACAATAGGAAGATTTCCTAATGGATTCTGGTTTCCATTTCCCCCAGGCCAATGTCCAGGTGCTTCAGAACCTCCCAATGGACCCACTGTCAGAGAGATCTGGGTTTGAATCCTGGCTCTGTCATATGCCCCAGTGGGGCATGGGCAGGGACTTCCTCGTCACTCTTTCTTCACGTGCAAAATGGGGATAACAGTAGGGCTGCCTTGTGCACTGCTGTGAAGACTGAAGCTACAGTGGTGCATGGTTCCTGGCACGTGGCTAGCGATAACTATTTCAGAAAGGAGGGGGAGTACTAATGTCGAATGTTCTGACACATAATCCTTTGAGGCAGGGTGGCCTGACAATACATGCACATAACCTGGCGATTTCAGAATAGAGTTGTGGCCTACTGGGTGGCTCCATAGGTCAAGCATCCGATTCTTGATTTCGGCTCAGTCGTGATCTCACGGTTTGTGGGATCCAGCCCCATTCTGGGCTCTGTGCTGACAGCACGGAGCCTACTTGGGATTCTCTGTCTCCCCTTCTCTCTGCCTCTCCCCCGCTCGTGTACATGCACAAGCATCCTTTACACTCTCTCTTTAAAATAAATAAATAAATTTAGAAAAAGAACAGAGTTGGTTTGATACCAGTTACAAGGTTAGGTGCTCACCAAATACGTTTATGAGTGTGTTGTATGGAAATATTACACACATCATCTCACTTAATTGTCATACAACCCCTTTTTGCCGTTGAAGAATCAGAGGATGTTCACGGTGGACCTGACAGTACATCTGGAAGGGGCAGGGCCAGAATTACTCATCCAGGTCTGCCTGTGCTTTTTGCATTCTACCCTGGAACCTGGAAACCGACCAGGAAGACCAGTAGCAGATCTCTTGAAAACCACTGAGGATTAATCTGGAGAAAGCTCAGGAGCATGATGCTGGTTGTCGTTAAATACCAGCAGCACTGGCTTGTGGAACAGTGATTTCATTGATATTTTTCGGCTCCAGAGATTAAAGACAGGGCAGAAGTTCTGACCAATAGGAGGAAAAATATGAAATATGAGCTAAGGAACAGAGGAATGAGTGACTTTGGTGTAAAGTGAGTTTCCTGTCACTAGAGGTAATCAAATAGCCCTGGTCTCTTGTAGAGATAACTCTTGCATTGGATTGAGGCAGGGAAGTAAGGCTAGATGATCATGAGGACCTTTTCAGTTCTGAGATCAAGATTTTGGGAGAGATGGGGGCAAAGCGAACATTAGCCTCATGGGAGGTTCTGGGGTGAGTGGAATCTACCTGTCTGGCAGGAAGAGTTGCTGATCTTAGGCCATCTGGAGTCAAACACAGCTTGCCCTCTCCTTAGTACCTCTGCTGAGAGATGCCTGTAAGGTCCTTTGGGTATTCAGGTTTCTCCCTTGGGCATTAACAGGAGTGGCTTGTTCTGAAAGAAAGGTAGCTAACCATTCTCACTGGTGGATCTCAGTAATGTTACCACCCTAGAGGCCAAGAGAAACCAATGCATCCTGTCTTCCTATCAGCCTTCTTTCCTTCCTTGCAGATTAAGAGTTTATTTTTCAACAGCCATTTATGCATTGTAAGCATTTGCCCTCAGGATTATTTCTCTTTCTCTCTCTCTTTTGTTCTCCCAACTTCTAGCCAGCTGATTAAAATTCTAGTTAAACTGAGATACTCTTTCAAATTTGGCCATTCAGAATTAAGCAAAAAAAGCACTGAATTTACGAGAGGTCTAGTACTTTTGATTAATCTTTAATACTTCACTTTAATTTTCAATGCTACCTTTAAAACACAGAGCTGTGTTCAAACCTCAAACTCATTATCCCATCATTTAGAAAAAGGCAGGAATGTTTGCCAGCGAATAAAAAAAAAAAAGTGCTGTGTAGTAGTCTCCTCCTGAAAGTAGGCTTTGTAAAATCTGTATTGATAGACAGTAGCCCTGAAATAGATATCTTTTAGGAGACAACTGTTTTCTGAAAGATCTGACAAGAATCCGCTGGGAGAAAGTTACTGTAACACAGGGTAAAATAATATTGTACCATGTTGACATTAATTTATCTTTGTTATTTACCCTAATGATTTTATTGGTATGCTACATTGCCAAAAGTGTGGCTTATAATTTAATTTCCACTGCTGAGTCCAGAGAAGCCACTGGAGGCACCATAATGATAAAAGAATAGCCATGGTAAGAACATGGAAAAGGATACAAAGATGATTTATGTAACTTTCTTTTCCCATTTGCAGTTCATTAAGTCACTGTCTTCTCACAGTGACCAAGTGAAAATTAAAGCACTTCAGAGAAGAGCTTGGGGTTCAACATCATTAAAAGAAGAGAAATGGGCACCTGATGAACTTGACTGCAGAAATCTATAGAGCACAACTTAATCAGCCTCTACATTGATCCTAGATGCTCAGAGGCAGGTTTGAGACTGAACAAATCTCTTTAATGCATATTCTCTCCCTTTGAAAAGCAGCGTATGATGCATGAGAATGATTTAGAGATTATCCCAGACTTGAATTTCATGAAGCGAAATTGCACATAGCAACTTTCCAGGTTTTCATGGAGAAACAGGAAGAGAATGGATACTGTTCATGGAGCTGGCTCCTTCCTTGGATTCTCTGCCCATGCTCCTGCAAACGATTGTCCATACAATGGCAATTGCTTAGAAGAGAGGGAGATTGCTCGTTGTCGAAATGATCATAATAACATTGGGCCACCAGTCTCTTACTTCTTTTTTAATGGAGGTTCAGAGAGACCAGCACAATCTGCACATCTGGGCTGGCAAGAGCTGTGAGAAGGATCCTTTTTTCCAGCAGTAAATCATCTCCCAATCTGAATGGGTAGCTGCCACGTGAGGCAGGTAGCAAAGGCACTAAGGCTTTGGTGTCAGACAAGCTTGACTTTGACTCCTTGCTTCTCCATTTGCTGTGAGTCCTTGCATCAATTCCTTAAATTAAATGGGCTCCAGATTCCTCACCTGCTAAAAGGGCTGATGAAACATCTCTCACATGGCTATGGACAGAACCAAAGATAGACATGGATGGGAACTGGAGGTAATGGCAACTATCCCACATCATGCAAAAGTAGGCTTTATTGGGGAAATTTATAAGCAGAGGGTCTGCAAGACTGGTCACCCATTCTCCCCTCTGCCATAGAGAGGTGTGTAGGGGCCAAGCTGGCAGGGCATAGTGTAAGGCTCTGCTCTTACTTCACCGCCCCCCACCCCGCTACTCTCCTATCCTTTTATAGGCAGAGTGTGAGAGGGTTCTCAAAAGAGTGGCAAAACCAATCAGGCATTGTACCCCACTTGCTCAAGAGAGCTGTAGATAAATATCTTGCAGCTGGACACTAGCTCCTCAGGGGGCTGTTCATTCCCAGGATAATATCAGCCTCACCTTGTGGGAAGTCCAATTCCCTCCCACTGGAAGAGGTAACAGTCAGCCACCAAGAGTGACATGTGCTGGAGTCACAGGGGAATCTCTGAGGAGACAGCGGCCAGGTCTGAATCTGAGTTGAGGCTATGCCTTGGATTATATAATATAGTTGAGAAGAGAGACCACTTTCTCTTGACCCCTCGGTTCTGTAAGTCAAGATTTACTTTGGGGCCCCTCAGAAGTGTCACTGTGGTCTGCGGACAATACAGCTGTACTACTTAAATATCCTAGAGATCTACGGCTTGCTACTCTCAATCAGTACTGGCTTTCTCCCTCTGCTACAACATGAGTCCAGCACAGGCACTGAAAACAAATCAGCATAAGGCAAGATGTAATTAGGTTTACAAGAAAGGTGTTTTTGTTGTTTTGTTTGTCTTTCAATTCAATAAAATAAACATTCACGATGTACCTTCTAGGCACCAGGGAATGTAGTAGTGGGGATGGTGTTATACCAACAACAGTAACTCCTAACAGTTAAGTTATCCTGCTTGCAGTCAGTACTCTAAGTACTTTACGTGCTTTATATTTAAAAAAAACACTAATATATTACACCTGCCTTTGAGTTAGCTGGGGAGTCAGCCACTTAACCAACCAAATGGCCAATGCTAGTGCTAAGTGCTATAAGAGGGTAAGAGAGTGCCATGGGAGTCCAGAGAAGGACTGTGAGGAAAGGTTAAGTGCAAGTGACATTAGAGCTAGAAGGGTGAGTAAAAACGAGCCAGGTAGAAGAGGGATGGAAGGAGGGTGCGGAGAAAGGCATGATGGTGGTGGTGATGATGATGGTGAACAAAATCCAAGGAGAAGGAGGGAAAAAGAGAAGGAGGAGTAGAAAGGGAAAAATTAAATAAGATTTAAGAGACAAGAGACTCCCAGCCACCATCAGCACACCTCTCAGGACAGGTTTTCAACACACATTTTTCATTCATTGACTTGGAAGGGACCAGGAGAAGCAAACCCGAACAGGATGACTATGACTTTTGCTGGATCTGCCAAAAAGTGAGTCATCCTCTCTGCAGGCTTCAGGTTGGCTCTGCATCTCTCACCTGTCATTCTTTTTTTAAGCTTTTATTTATTTATTTTTGAGGGGGGAGGGGCAGAGAGAGACAGAGAAAGAATCCTAAGCAGTCTCCATGCTGTCAGTGTAGAGCCCAATGAGGGGCTCCATCCCACAAACTGTGAGATCATGACCTGAGCCGAAATCAAGAGTCAGACACTCAATCCTCTGAGCCACCCAGGTGCCCCTCACCTACCATTCTTGCTGGCCAAGGCAAACACGCTGCAAAGGAAGAATGTCATAGCTTCTCCTGGGGTCTTTCTTCCCAAGATCCTATAATCTCTTTGTAAATCCAGCAAGATTCTCTATATGAAAGGACTTTGAGAAAGGTATCAAGACCCAGCACACAGGTAAAGTTGGTTGTGTAAAGAAGTCAGGTTCCTCCTTTACGGTCAGAGCTCACAGGATGGAGACCACCATGGCCAAGCAGTCTAAGGACAGAGGACATTTCACATGGGTAACCCAGCTCTTCACACCAGCCTGCAGGGTGCCCCCTTAGTATCCTGTCCACACTCATCTCCAGCAGGAAGCAAAACACTCAGAGTGGAGAAAAATACATAGGTTCACTTCAATTATTCACTTGCAGGATAACATAAACGGAGAGCCTGTGCCAGGTGCTGTGGACACCATGGTCAAGGATCTCCTGGTGAATGAGGGAAACAGACCTGTAAAAAATAATCGTATATTACGTGTGCCAAATGTTATGAAACTGTTGGTAGGGTGAGGTTTGCCAAGGACGGCTGTGGGCATAGGGAATCCTCTCAAAAGGTGAACATACTCGATTGAGTATGAAAGAAAAGAGGAAGGGGAGCTTGTCTTATGTTTTCATTCTTATTGAATATATTTAGTTCCTTCCATTTTACCCAGGAGGTAAAACACTCAAGAGACAGTAAAGAGGTAATGAAGGAGGGTAATGTGAGGCTGGGGAGGAACACTGAAAAGTGAAATACTGTGTGAATATTTATAATGTCATAAGAAATGGTACCTATATACTGGTTTTCAGATCACAGACACACACACACACAACTTGGGGAGAGAGTCAATGAAAGGATCCGGGTTGGTGCTGTGTAAGGTGTAAGCCTTCAGGGCAATTCTTCAAGGAAGAAGCATCAGAAGCTTAAGGTCAGCAGGACTTTGTACAGCTTTCCTTGGCAAGATGACTTTCTGGAAAATATGTCTCTTCATTTAGCATTATCATGGCACCTGATATAAAAGTTGGACCCTCTTCTACCCAATTGTGACTTGGAGTTCTGAAACACTTTGTCTAAGGTCATATAACTTACACAGGTCAGGCCTCTTTTATTCCAAAGCATATATTCTGTCCACTCTGTAACGCTGCCCTGAAAACATCAGCCAACAGTATTACTTTAATAATAACAGTATACTTTAATAAATAGTGTCTTGTACACATATATGATCAAATGTGAAAAATATGCAAGATGATTTATATATGTCAAGTATATCCATGTGAAGGATTATCATGATTATTTGTCATTATTTTTATGTTATTCTTGCACTATTTACAATTTCTGAATTTTATTTTTGAGTCCATAGGAGCCTTGATTCTTAGAGTTCCTAACCAGCTAATTATCTAATAGAAGTACAACAGAACACCTGCTCTTCAAGTTAATGCTTTTTTGTCTCCCGGCCAAGGACGAATTGGGATGATGAAAGAATCCATATATTCTGCAACTCTGAAGTCCTTAAAGTAATATTTATCACCACTGATTTAAAAATTGGAGTGGAAGTGTCTTGAAGCATTTTATCTTTTCAATGTATAATTAATTACCTTGTTTAAAGCTCTTATGAAGTAGGTGGTATAGGAATTATAATTTTCACCTTACATGCATCCATTAATTCATTCACTTTACAAATATTTATGAACAGATTAAAAACATCTAAGTCCCAGAGAGAGAGAGAGTTGATATGCCTCTGGGTCAACAGAGGAAGCTAATGGCAGGCTGGAATCAGGGCTCTCCGTTTTGAATTTGGGGCATTTCTCACTAACCTGTCTTGCCTGAGTCTTCCTTCTTATCTAGGTCTTTCGGACATGTACTCTTGATGTTCTAGCTGATTTATTTTATTGTAGGAAAGATCCTAATGGAACCAGTACTTTCCAAATCAACTCCAATTTGCCCCCAACCCCCTACGGAAGTATGGCTCTTAGAACTGTAGCTTCAGGAATCCTGAGAAATGTCTGAGGTGGTCTGTGCTCTGACTCAACTATAGTGGATGGGCCTGCTTAATTGCCACTCAAAGTGAAAGAGCCCAATTTCTTATTTTCTTTGAAAACTGACAATTATCTTCTGGCATGACTTGATGCATTATCAAAACTTCCATAGAAATTCAGTAAGACATTCCACAAGAGAGCAAGTTTAATAGCAAATATCTCTGCATA
Source organism: Acinonyx jubatus (assembly GCF_027475565.1). Classification (NCBI taxonomy): domain Eukaryota; kingdom Metazoa; phylum Chordata; class Mammalia; order Carnivora; family Felidae; genus Acinonyx; species Acinonyx jubatus. The sequence continues at coordinate 33,287,379 of NC_069397.1, read as the reverse complement.
CATATTCTATACTTCTTAGAGAGTGGATGGTTAGAAATTACACAATTCTGCTCAAGGGAGCCTATGGATTAGCTCTCTGACACCATCTACCAACAATGGGCCCTTTACAGACCTCTATGATTAACAGCTATTTTGTTTATGTCTCTTGTTTTTCCCCCCTGCTAAATCATAGGCTTCTAAAAGGCAGAGATATTGTTTTATTGACAATTGTAGCCTTGATGCCTAACCCAGTGCCTGACACAAAGCAGGCACTAGAAAATGCTTGTTGGAGGAAAACACAAATGCATGAAATCAGGAAAACTGATTAACTATATGTTCAATGTTGAGTAAAGAAACAACAGGTAACAAGCTTTGAATATATCTGGTGCTTTTTACCATTCACAGAACACTACAGCTAAAAGACTCTACATTATAGAAAGTATAAATGAATATGTAAGTGATATAAAAATATCATTGATTTGTTCATCAGATATAAGGTAAACCCATACTTTGGCATAGGCACCAGCTGCTGACTAGGTATACAAAGGAATGACAGGGACCCTTGAGGGGCTTACAGTTTGGAAGGAAGAGGCTGGGCTCTAACCAAGTAGCAAAAAGAAAGTAAATCAATAGCCTAAACGAAAAGGGAGACTGAAACAGAAAGCTAGGAAATTTCAAAAAAGATACCAATATAGCTCTGGTACAGGAATTAACATGAAGATCAATTCTAGGAGTTAGCATCGTGATCTATGATCAGTGGAGTCCCTCGCACTGAGATGAAGTGTTATTGAATGTCTGAGAATATGGTGGGCATGTAATCTCTCCTGCAAGACTATTCAACTTATTCCTTTCACTAGCCGTAACAAGTAAGCACTGGTCTAAAGAGAGAAACTTGGGATCAAGGAGAAAAAGCAAATAGAGTGTATGGGCTAAGAATACCAGCTTTGGCATTTGCAGAGCTGGGTTTGACTTATGGGTCCATCACTTACCTCTGTGACCTTGGACAGATCATGTCAAGCTTCAGGTTTTTACCTGGAATAGGGGCAAATGATAGCACCCACCTCACTGGTGAGGCAGGTAAGGTACTTATTAGCCCACTGCCTATTATAGAACCCACTAAGTGTTGACTACTTCTTTAGTTTAAGACCACAAAGCTAGCTATTGTTGAAAGTGCTGCTATAAACATTGGGGTACAAGTGCCCCTATGCATCAGCACTCCTATATCCCTTGGGTAAATTCCTAGCAGTGCTATTGCTGGGTCATAGGGTAGATCTATTTTTAATTTTTTGAAGAAACTCCACACTGTTTTCCAGAGCGGCTGCACCAGTTTGCATTCCCACCAACAGTGCAAGAGGGTTCCCATTTCTCCACATCCTCACCAGCATCTATAGTTTCCTGATTTGTTCATTTTAGCCACTCTGACTGGTGTGAGATGGTATCTCAGTGTGAGTGTTGGTATGGAAACCAATTTGACAATAAATTATATTTAACAAAAAAAAAAAAAGTTTCTGGGATTAGAAAAAAAAAAAAAAAAAAAGACCACACAGCTAGCAAGAGTCAAGGCAGGGCTTTATAACCAGGCCCTCTTAATTCCAAAGTTCATGTTCTTTCATGCTCGTTCCCTTTCTGGGAAGACTAAATGATTTGACATACATTCATTAGATGTCTGATATGGACCAAAAGGGAGGATGCAGCTCTTCTGATCACATTATTTCTGACCTAATTTGAACTGTGAACCCAATCCCAATATCTAATTGGGTTGAGTTCAGGTTGGGACAGTTCCTTGTGGATACAGTAATACAGAGCTGGTATATCATAGATAAAGGAAGGAAGAAATTACAAGTCTTTCCTATGTTTTTGACTTTGGAGAGTAAGTCTAAGCCTGAGGATGGGAAGGGCGATTTTAATTTAGAATGTTTTGGGTCTGAGTTTTTTGTGGATATCACACGAGCCAAGCACAGGAAGGTACAAATGGAAAAGACATCATGAAGGCATCACCAGCAGGAGGCAACCACATGAGGGAGATAGCCAGGAGGTTTTGAGCAAGGAGGCAAAACATCAGAACCACAATAAAAAATGTGTGGGTGTTACTCAAGATGTCTTGAACAAAACAGATCAACAATGAAACCAAAACAGCAGTAGAGGCAGACCTTGGGGAGAAAAAACTCATAGTTTATCAGTCAAGAAACAGAAAGCAAAACAAAGTTGAGTCCACTTCAAGGGACCCATGTGATTGTTTGGAAGCAGAGTTATATTAACATCCTGAAGTGTTAAGTGACAGCAGTAGAGATTGATGGTGATGGCCTTCAGTCCCATCAGCCAGGCAGTCAGGATCCTGATTTCCTGGAGAGGACCAGACTCTTACGTGACATAGGGTCCCTTTGCCTAATGTTAGGACGGACGTGCCCTTTGGGTGTCTGCTCCCCCACTGCCCCCCACATTTCACCCACAGCAGCCAAAATCAGGACTTCACCATCTCACTCCCACATTAGGGAGTCCACATGTAATTCATATTTGCCACCCTAGGTGACTTTATGTGTATATATACTGAGAACTGGGTTTTATGGTCCCCTTTCTGGTTTCATGGCCTCCATACACATCAATGCCACTGTTATGATCTCTAACTCTGGCAGCATATTCTCCAATAAACCAGTGTGCACAACAGTGCATCATCTTTGCTGGTAAACATTTTGTTTAAGGGTGGTACTATTTCTATAGCACCTTGCTACTCTTTCTGGTGCAGATCTGACCCTTCTGCAAGACAACTCCCAACGTGAATGTGAGAAGACAAGCCTACAAACCTACAAAGAAGCTCCAGGATCCTAAAAAATAGGATATGTAACAGGAACTAGGCACAGGGATTCCTGGGAGACTGGATGAGGGACTGGTTCATTCCCCTCTGAAGAGTGGGCATCCTTGGCTAGTCTTCAAAATCAGGTAAACTCAGGCAGAAGCCCCCTTCAAGCAGAAGCCACAGCATGGGTTGATTTATTATTTGGCTCCTATGTCTAACCACACTGGCAGTAAGGACCTGAAAACCTGGACTTGGTCAGCTTAAATTTAAGGAGATTTATGATCTCACAGAGTAAGCTGTCCACAGGTTGGGAAGGCTCCAGGCAAGGTACAATCAGGGCTCTGACCCCACTTCACTGTGGCCCTGACTTCCTTTGTGGGTTTTGCTTTGTCAGCAGTTCCAGGCATCTCACTGATTAGGGACTGTCTCCTCCTAGTGCTTCTTTTTAGCAGCAAGGGGATAGTTCTCATTCGTGCCCTAACAGTTTCTCACTGGCCTGGACAGAATCATGTGCCTGCCTCTAAGCCAGTCACTTTGAAGGGGTCTGAAACTTCTTCATGACGGTGTTAGGCCATCTGGGATTTGTCCCCTGAGCAGTCATGTTTTTATAGAGAGGCTTAGTACTCCATGCATGAAGAGAAAAAGAACAGATTCAGAGTGGGCAGCCAATGGGGTCCGCTCCGCAGTCACTCTCTGCATGTAACACTTTCTATGTTACAAGAAAAAGAACAAAACTAAAAATGAAGAATGCTACTAGAATATGGCCAGGCTCAGGGAGGTAGGTTGATTCAGAAAAAGGGATTCTGGTTCCGGATGGCGTGATACTCTTTTAGAGAAAATCTGGAAATTTAAAGAGCCAGCTGCCTGTGTGCGGCAGCTGCAAGGGTATCAAAATATCTCCTGTGAATCCATTAGACATGACTGTGATTGAGCACCGCCATGTCAGGTCACTCTGTGCTCGCTTGCAATTGTGTGCAGTGTTAGGGTTGAAAGTCATTGTGCTACATTTTGTGTAGCTTCAAAGGGTTGGCAGCTACTAAGCTTACCCGTTGGAAACATAACCCTATAAAAGATAAGGCATCACTGGCATGAAACTCTCGCTCACATATGCACTTACAAAAAATGTAACAAATCACTTATTTTTCATGCATATTAAACCATTTTTGTTTTAGTAAAAGTCACATCAATAAATCAATAAGTAATTAAAATTTAAGCATTCAGTCTGGGAAGACAAAGAGTATATGGGACCATATAACCCAACTCTCTATCCTCAGCTGGCTTTCAGACTTTACCAACAAACCTATGAGAGATGAGAAAAAATTCATTTCTGTTGCAGAAAAATGAGCAGCGTGGGGGCTGCAAATGGGTATTTCCACAGGCTGAGCAAGAGGAAGGCTTACACAGAGCTTTGTTAACCTGCAAATGGTTAAGTACTGTGGCTATATCCATTGCTGGAAAACCACCATTTACACGCTGAAGTTGGGATTGATGGAGATACCGAAGTGTCCAGCCAAATGCACCTACAGACAAGCTAAAAGTGATGGCAGAAAAATAGCTGCAGAAAAAATGAACCACAGAGACATCTGCAGCTGGGGAAGTCTGTTCCTTGAAGCTAGGAAAGAAATTCCAAGCATCTCGCACATTCCAAGCGGGTAGATGGGGTGTGGAGACGGTTGTCGTGGCAAAGAGCCATTCTGTTAAGGAGAGGGGCACAGCTTATGTTGGCTGAGCTCCTAATATCTGGTTCAGAAAAATTCTCTAATTGACATCTCTCCAATCATGCAGCCTCTGAGTAAACCACTACATTTGTAAGATGAGACAGACTCGTTTATTTTGTCACTCTAATTGCCTTGAACATTGGTTCAAGACTTCATCTGGAAAAGACTTTTGAAGAACAAGTTCCAGATCTCTGCTACAGGGAAGGTTAAACTGGAATCATCCAATGCTACTTGACTTTTCTCCCACATGAGGGCTCTCTTGGAACCAAGGCATCATACCTTCTCCTGGTTATCTGATATGATGTAGACCCATCTTAGGTAGAGAAGACCCTGATACAATGCAGTCCTAGTAAAAGTCTACACAACATCCTTTTCCTACACAAATATACCAAAGTAACTCTATCTAATGTTATTATTTTTATTTTTTACCTTATTACTTTAAAGAAGATGGAAAGATCTTAATGATATCTTTAGTGGGATGGAGGCAGAGTTGCAGAAAGAAGAAAAAAAAAGTCAGGGAGTCCTTACTAATCTTGATTTGCATGGCTGGAGTCTCTACAGTGGCAAGGTTTCAGAGGGAAGTAAATTCACAATAGCATGAACGTATTCTTTACTGAATTGACCACTTATAAAATCAGCCTCCATTCAAAATCAGTCCCCACTTAACACTGGAGCCTTAGTCAATGTCATTACAAATCTCTCATTGACTCTTGTAAAACACAGGCTTATAAATATACTTTGTGAATGGCTTATACATTTTAAAATTTTCCAAGAAATGGAAAATTTCCTGAAGTTAAAATAGGTGCTGTCGAAGAATGGCTGGAATCACATGCAGAATTACTGATGATGATGTGGCAGAAACACAACTAGGCATTTAAAGAAGAAAAAAAAAGATTCTCAAGGATAATGACAGCTTAGGCATTATGGAGAGAATGCCACAAATACCAAAGAGATTAGACAGTACTGATAAAATCCTTGAATTGTGCAAAAACAACCTCTTTTATGATTATGCTGAGAAAGTGAAAGGAAGGATCTGTTGTAAAATCATGTGATTTTTGTTGGAAAAATTAATCCAAAGGGGGAAGTAAAACAAGACAATTCATTCTTTGTTTTAAGAATTAGTGGTTCTATTTACAGCCTGATTTCCCCCCAAATTTAACCACACTTATTTTCCTAATGTTTCATGATAAAACATTTTTCATTCAAGTTTTAGAAATTCTGGCCTTCATTTTAGGAGAATTCACTTTACTTATTTATTTATTTTTATTTTATTTATTTTGGGAAAGAGAGAGAGAGAAAGAGAACATGCACGTGAGCAGGGGAGGGGCAGAGAGAGAGAGAGAGAAAGAGAACATGCACGTGATCAGGGGAGGGGCAGAGAGAGACAGAGAGAGAGAATATCCCAGGCAGACGCTGTGCTCAGTGCAAAGCCAGACTCGGGGCTCAATCCCATGAACCAAGAGATCATGACCTGGGCTGAGATCAAGAGTCAGTTGCTTAATCAACTGAGCCACCCAGGTTCCCTGAGAATTCACTTTAAATGGCTGTTTCCAGGTGTCCCTTACTGTTAAATAAGATGGAACTTCTGTAAATGTTCTCTTGTCACTGGGCTACATTACCTCACACGGGACTAGAAAAGTCTAGCATTAAGGATATCTGGTGTGGTAGCTTTGTCCACACATTTCTGGACTCTATAAAAGGCTGGACTCTTTTCTTGAGTGTGGGCTGGATCTAGTAATGTCCTTCTGATGAAAAGACAACAGAAGTGATGGCAGAGGAACTGGGTTGAATGTGTCCCTTTACTTCCTCAAAAATAAAGAAAATTCACGTCCACATGGAATCCCTACTTGGAAATAGGGTCTTTGCAAGATGTAATTAGTTAAAATGTGGTCCTAGAGGATTAGGGTGGGTCCTAAATCCAATGACTGGTGCTCTTATGAGAAAGCAGACACACAGGGGAAAGAGAGTCATGTGAAGAGGGAGGTGGAAACTAATTCCTTATTCCTAATTCCTTAACTTAGGAATGCCAAGGATTGTTGGCAATTACTGGAAGCCAGGAAGATGCAAGAAAAGATTCCTCCCCTAGGGTCTTCAGAGACAGTGTGGACCTGCCGGCACCTTCATTCTGGACTTTTCACCTCCAGAAGCATCAAAGAATACATTCCTATAGTTTTTAAGCCACTTGATTTGTGGTACCTCATTATGGCGGCCTTAGGAGACTAATAAAGAGATAACTTCAGAGATTCTGTTACAACACTGCAGCTTCCTCTTTGCTCACTCCCTCTTGGGTCTCTCACTCTAGGGGAAGTTAGATGCCATATCATGAAGACACTCAAGCAGCCTCTAGAGAGGCCCGAGGTGAGGAACTGAGGCCTCCTGCCAATGGTCACGTGAGCGGGTCATCTTGAAAGTGGACCTTCCAGTCCTAGTCAAGCCTCTGTCTGTCAGACTCCAGCCTCTGCCAACATGGTGACAGCACCCACCTGAGAAACCCTAGAGCCTGAACCCCAATTACGTTGCTTCCAAATTTCTGACCCACAGAAAACATATGATAATAAATATTCATTGTTTTAAGCCACTGAGCCTTGGCATAGTTTTTTATGCAGCAACAAACACCTAATACCTTTGTTCCCTCAGATCTAATTTCGCTACCCTCAAAGTTCCCAAAGATCCAGCTACAAATAAAACACATTTAGAATTCAACAGAGATTTCTTCTCCCAAGACTATTATAATTTTCCATAACTTTATTTCCACTGCTTATCTCCCCCTATCTATTTCTGATAGATTAAAAAAAAAATAGGCTTCTTCTTACATAGAGCGCTCTCTCTCTCTCTCTCTCTCTCTCTCCCCCACAGAGCTCTATCATCTCTGAGATGTAAAGATTGAAAATAAAGGGTGGCTGCAACTTTTATAAATGAGTTATTAGTTTTATTACCTCAGATATTTAAAAATAATCTAAAGTTTCTCATATTCCCTTGGATGCATTCTACTCAGTAAGCTTCAGAGAATGTCCAAGGGGTGCATTCATGTGGGAAACAGCTGGTCTCTGGGCTCCCCCATTCCCCAGAAAGCTCACTTAAGGTGGTTCAGCTGCTCCAACAGCTTTACCAGTATGTATACAAAGGAGGGAGGGGGTCCCCAAGAGAACAACTCCCACAAACATGCAACACAGGTCCACAGAGTTGGGCATTGGTCACTGCCTGATTTAACAGATTTATCTAATACCTACTAAGCACCAGGCACAGAATGTTAGACTGTTGGCAGCCAAGGGAGAATAGGATACGGTTCTACAGCTGTGGGACCATCTGATATGCCTACCCCACTCCCCCCAAGGCATTATGAGCACACCTAATCAATTGCATTCCAAAATAATCACATTAAAATTTAAAGTAATCCTAGTGATACATTGATCCAAGCCAGCCATTGGCATCTCAACCACTGCAGGGAAGGGTCACAAAACACAAAGCAGCTGAGTCTGCCTGGTGGGGTACACAGATCAGATGATGGTGGAACAGTATGGACAATTCGGTGTTATGTAATAAACCCGGGGCCATTCTACGAGGCTCTGCATGCCAGCTAGGGAATCTCGGCAGCTCATCACAGATTTACTTTAAACGGAAGTTGTGAAAGAAACCAGATTGTGAGTCTTGAGTCAGCTCTCCTGTGCCAGCCCTTCGCTCCCTAATCTGAGGCTCCAGATAATTCTGTGAGTAGATAAAATCCTTAACCCGTCCAAGAATAAAATAATCTGACAACTAAAAAATGCAATCTTTCTCTCTCGGGGAAGTCTCTCCAGAGCGCAAATGAAGCAGACTCTTCCTAAGAATCCCCTGCCTTTCTGTTGGTTCAAAGTTTATCTCACTGCAGGAATCACGTCAGCTTTTGCTGAGCTGAGGGTGGTGAGTGGACTTCCAGATATTTGGAGATATACAGAACGCCCTAATCTTTCCATGCCTGTCATTGCAATGCACCCTTACACAGAGTCTCCCCAACCTTTTTTCAATGTCATGGCCATGTGGGATATGATCATGATGGAGTAATGTATTTTTATCCCTGTTTATCCCACCCCGAGACACACACCAAACATCCGATCATTTGTGCCTTCCAATAGCTGTCACTTTGGTAGCAGCAGTGATCATCATGCTGCTTCTTTCTGGCTGGAGTCTTCGGATGCCATGGACTGTGGTATTTGTGAAGCACGCTGGGGTAAGCTCATGAGGCTGCTTCTGGATTGGAGGCAGCCAGTGTGGGGGCTCCTGCAGCCCCAGGTTCTGGTCAGCACCCCTCGGGGGCTTATAGACACAGTATCTCAGGTACACCTGTGACCCTTCGGTGACATTCCAAGAGGGCGCTGCCTCCTCAAGTCTCAGACACTCTGTCTATAAAACAGAAATCATAACAACACTTTTCTGATAAGAGGCTTGAGCAGGCCTTCTGTGAGTTTACATACATAGACCACATTCCTATACTATGACATCCAAGAAACTTAGTCACTGCTGTTCAGTTTTACAGGGCCAGGGTCAGGGTCAGAGGTGAGTGGGGGCATTCACCTTTGCTGAAAAACTTAAGGGGTTTCAGAATCTCAGTATAAATGATAAGGATAAATAATATTTTCATGCAAAATTAAAAAATAAAATGAAAGAAAACAGATCAAACTTTTTAACAAAGACAGGGTCTGGATCTTTCCTGGATGACACCCCTCATTGCTTTACCCTAATCTCTGCCCTGTAGGATCCCATTTTTACTTTTTTTTTACATATTGCATTAAAATATTATATATCTCAACTGTGAAGTTTTTTGGTGAGGCTAGTGCCTCATTTCCTTAACCCTAGTCCCTGCTCTGGTTACATCTCTGATGCTGGACTGTTTCTAAATGCAGTTAAAAAATTTTTTTTTTCTAGCGTTCTATTTATTTTAGAGAGAGAAGAGCCTGATGCAGGGCTTGAACTGGCGAACCGCGAGATGGTGACCTGAGCTGATGTCAGACGCTTAACCGACTGAGCCACCCAGGCGCCCCTGGACCGTTTCTAATCATTAATGTTCTTGTCACTCAGGCACTCATTCAGCAAGCCTCTGGTCTATGCCAAGTGCTGTGTCTCGTCACTGGGGATACACAGTGACGAGACACAGCACTGGCTTGTGGGAAACACTGAAATGCAAATACTATGTGTCATATATCCTTTAGGGGCACCAGAGATGCATCCGTCCATTGATTCAGGCCACATTGTTCAGGGAATGCTTCCTCTGTATGTGCCAGGCACTCAGTATGTACCAGGTACAACAGGGGACTCAGGAAGAGAATGGTCACCTCTATGTGGGTCAATATTTCCTTGTAAAACACACATTTACCGTGGCCTACCAGGAGGCAGTGAGAAATCTTTTTGGAATTCAAAAATCGTTGTGGCTACTTCGGATGCACCACCTCCCACAGTGCCTACCACGTAAGATGCACTCAATAAGTAAATGTTTGTGAAATGTCTGTTCAAACTAATGGATTCCTGTAAGTAAGATGGAGATGATAAGTTACAGTCTCCCTACTTGGAATCCCTTTGTTTGCTTTGGATGCCGGAGGGCTTAGCACGGAGGGAACAATCAGACTTTGCAGTCGATGGATCTGAACTTGAACTTGGCTCCACCACTGGTTAGCTTGTGACCTTGGTCAATGTACTTAATCCTTCTGAAACTATCTCCTCCAAGAAGGTTAATTCTACCAAACTTGCAGGTCTTTAATGAGACTCCGGGCCTGTACAGTGTTTCGTAAAGTCTGGCTCGTTGGAGATATTGTGCACTTTTTTTTTCCCTTTCCACTTTGCTCTAGAAATTGATGGAAGTGTGGGTCAGAAAGTCCGAGACAACCCCGGGCAAAGAAAACCATTTGGGAAAGGGGCAAGGAGATCTCATCGCGGCTGTCACGCCAAGGGCTCTGACCACACAAAGAATGGGAACGGTCTGTTTCTTCGCATCAATACCCCATAAGCAAGCTGCATGAGGGGTTTGAATAATTCAAGCCCATTTCCACGAGACAGTCACAAATGGATTGGCTTCTCCAGGAAAGATGCCAAACCGGGATCTGAAGAGATGTGGACCCAAAGAAATGCTTCTTAGGACTGAAGAGACCTACGTGCCGTGAGCAGGAATGTCCTGAGTGCCGCTGCAGAGACGCAAATTGGGGCTGTGTCAGGAAAACACAACTTAAACCATAAAATGTCACTTCGCATACAATTTAAGAGAGATCTATGAGAAATAAACTTTAGAAAAGTGCTCGTATATATCAATGCATTACAGGTGCCTGGCAAAACATTTCTATGAAAATATGTAGTATGGCGTATGTATAAATCTGTCCTGAGTTTTATGGTTCCATATACAGAGTCATAATGTATATAAAGTAGAGGAACACAGAGAACTGGTTCATTGCTTTAACCCATGCTGGCCAAATGGACTTGGAACAATCTGTTAAATTCATATAGCATCAAACAAGTACAACCACCATCTCAGAAGGATCCAAGCGGCAAAGGCAGCCCTGATCATATTCATGTTATAGGGGGGCAGGTGGGTGGGGAACAGACTGGCATTTCTTGACCTCCTGCGATGGGCCAGGTCTCTGTGAAGCACCTCACCTCTATTATCCCACTCAGCTTCTCCACAAAATCCTATGAGGCAGGTACTACTGTTCCCATTTCACAGATGGGAGAACTGAGACCCAGAGAGGCTGAGTCACAAGAGTCTTATTCTCTCAGCTCTTAGAACAATGCCTGACAAAAAAATAAATTATTTGTTGAGAACAAGTGAGGGGAGATGGCAAATGCAGGTCCAGTTAACTCTATGCCTGGTGTGCTTCTCCTGGGCTCTGTGCAGTGGTGAGGGGAATAAAACGGCTCATCTGCACAGAACAGAGAAGGTTCTTGGGGGCTGGATGAGAGCTGGAACTTCCAAGAGGCAGGTTATGGAGATCTAGGAAAATCCCACAGTTTAAGAAGTGAGCTGCCACTTTTCCCCAGTGTCTGTCCCTGCCACATCTCTAGACCTGGCTGAACTACATGCCCTGTCCTGATGCTCTTACAGTACCCACAAGGATTAAAGTGGAGGCAGTGTGGAATCTAGAAACAGCACGATGCTTAGAGGCAGCAGACTCAGTTCCAAGCCTTAGCCCTGCCACTTATTAGAGATACGACCTTGGAGATGTCACCCGAGCCTTCTAAGCTTCAAGCTCCTTGTCTCTGCAAGGGCTGTATTCACCCTCTCTTATGATCTTCTGGGCTGGATGAAGCCTCGGAGGTCATATGCCGCACAACTGCACACCCCAGAGCCTGTGGTGAGAACGGTGGCCCCTGGGGTTGTGCAACACAGCAGTGCTGCTCCCAGCGGGAACACAGGACAAAGAAGCCACGAATGGAGCCAGACAAACCTAAGCACAAATCAGCTCTGCCATGTTCAGGTGTACAGCCTTGCCTCAGTTTCCTCACCTGTAAATGGGAATAAGAGGAGTTTGTGCCTTATAGGCTTGTTTTGAGGGCAAAATGAATGAATACATGTAAAGCACTTACATGTATGCAAAGCATTTAACATTTTGTTGCCATTACTTTATTATGCCATTTTACCATTTTTAAATGCTGTATTAAAGCAACCTATTTTAGGTCAAGTTGCCTGACTAGACGGGAGGCTTCTAGAAGGCAAGGATTGTGGCCACTCATCCATCTATCACCATTCTCCTGGTGCTGTGCATACACTGGACCCTTGATAAATATTTGTTGAGCCCCACTGAACCGGCCATTGGCAAAGTCTCAGTTCTTTGACCACGTCCCATCAAGGATTGTCTTCTTCTGTTTTGGACTTGAAACCTGAGCCAAGCACCTCTTAAATTATCTTAAAGGTTTCGATTGGACTAAACTTCAGATTTCAACTAAATCTTCCTTTCTCACCCTCAGACCCAACTCAAATCCTTTTACTTAGACATTAATAGAGAGCTTTCTATCTGGCTGTCAGCCAGAAATCCACACATAAGAAGGCCTATTTTAAAGGAATTTTTTCTCTGCTGTACTTTTTGGGGTCATACAATTAAGTAGATGAAATATATAGGCTACTCCGTCTACCCAGGACCCAGCATAAGGCAGACTTTATACCTTTCAGGGCCAGAGTGAAAATCAGGGTCATGCAGCACTGGGCTTGTCCACGTTTGTAGGACAGTATGGGGATAAGCGGGCCCTCACTGATAGCCACAGTCCAGCTCCATTCAAGCAGATCTCAGCTTCACTGAATTAAAAGGGAAGACTTCTCACTCACTATAGTGGTGAGTGGAGGTGACTGCCAGAGAAATTTCAGATGAAGAGAAAAAGCTCCCATTACTTTTCTGAATGATTTAGGAATTCAGGCAATTTTTTTAAAAAAAGTTTATTTATTTATTTTGAGAGAGACAGAGATAGTGCAAACGAAGAAGGGGCAGAGACAGAGGGAGAGAGAGAATCCCAAGCAGGCTCCACACTGCCCACACAGAGCCCAACGTGGGGGCTTGAATTCACAAGCTGAGAGATCATGACCTGAACTGAAACCAAGAGTCAGACGCTTAACCAACTGAGCCACCCAGGTGCCTCTGGATGACAATTTTTAAGTAGTGAATACTTGCCAGTTATCGTACTTTTACAGTACTGAGCACTTGCTTATATATTATTTAATTTAGTCACCATGGAAATTAAGACAAGGACAATGAGCCTCCAGATCACAGACTCAGAGAGGTTAAGTAAATTGCCCAAAGTCACACAGCTGAAATTCCAGTCTAGGTCAAATTTAAATACGGTGTGCAGTGTTCATTGCTTGGGTTCTGAAATCAGATAAATCTAGGTTTAAATTCTAGGTCTGTTTCTCAAAAGCAGTGCTGTATTAGGGACCTATGGAAACTTTCTGAGTCTCCGCTCTATCCCATGTAAAACGAGAACAGCAGCTGTATTCATCTTACAGAGGTGTTGTCAAGGTTAAATGAAATAAGGCATCTGATTCACTTCGCGCAACGTCTACCACAAAGTAGGTGTTCCATCAAGTTTGGTTACTTATTACTACATTTTAAATGTACTCTTCCTACAGCATGCTATTTACCCATGATGTTCCCCATTCCCCCAATTCTTAAGAGAACAGTGGCTTTGCGGATTTTTCATTTAGAAATCCTAATCTTCCTCACCTGTTTTATGTAAGTAAGAAAGTATCCTATTTAGCTATAGGGGAACTTTATCATACGTCCTTGGAAAAATTGAAAGGCGTAAGTGGACAGCTTAATAAGCTTGAGTCTACTTTAACACAAGACATTAGCTTGAATACTGATATATCAGTTGTTTCATAAAAAAGAGAATATTAAAAAGGTCCTGATGATATTTAACTGTAATAAAGCCCACAGAAACTGCCAGATAGAAAGTGGGTGATGAAATACTGTCATAAGCTAATAATTCTGGAATGTACTGTGTTGCCACTCAGACCAAGGCTGCTCAGGCTGCTTGGCAAGGGGCTGGAGACCGGTCAGCTGGGGCGTGGCCAGGAGCCCACTGTTGTCCCCATTCCTGTTGGTGGCCCCATGCCAAGAGCCAGAGAGCTGCTACTTGAATGCTCTCCCAGCGAGCCCTGTCAGCAGATGGGGTCTGCCCACACTGGATCGCCCCCAAGCCCCAACAGAGGTCCTTGGCCATGACCCTGCTTAGCCCAGGTCACCACCTCCTGGTGGGTGTACCTCAGCCTGCCCTGGGCTCCACACTCTGTCCCCAGGCTCTTCATTCTGGTCTGTTCTTTGTTTCACTTCCGGCTCCCTGGCTTTGGTGACATGTTACACAGATGTGTTTTCTGACTCCATCTCTGCACCTGCCCTCTGGCACCCTTCTCCATAGGTGACAGGCACCCTCTCTCCTCCAAGATTCCAAGGGAACGCTCGGCCAGTCAACCTGCTCACTTGGCGTCTTCATTCCTGGTACCCTGGCCAACCTACCGTCCAGAATGAGGAACTGAGGCCAGGAGAATGAGCACGTGGTACAGCGAGGCAGCGGCTTCACCCCTGCTGGGCACACTGTTAATTTTCAGTGAGGTCAGACTGTTTCTGGCCATCTAGGGACACGGGATTCAGACCAGGAAGTGGGCAGCATTATGACTCATGGCTGGAAAACATTCCTCAAAGGGGGAGAGTGAGATACCTTTCCGTGCAGTTGTTAAATGGGCAACAGGCAATGAACCTCTTGGGTTTATTAGCACTAGCATGTGCAGATTCTAGAGGCTAATCCGGCGGGGAACTCCTTTTTGCTGGGAATATGGATGAATGGAGGGGCTGGCGGAGAAGTCACTTTGCGGTGACAGTAGCATCTCAGAAAGGCAAGGTCTGCTCAGGGCACCTTCCCAGGGCTACAGATGGGGGTCCTGGCACGCAGAGTCTGCAGTCTGCTTCTGCTCTCTTGGAAGAGGGGATATGGTACAGGGCATCCAAGAAGCTTCTGGGCACACGGCTTATGACCTGGGAAAAGGAGCTGAAGGCCATTTCTAAGCTTAAGATGATACCCACAGAGGATTCAGCAAAAACAGAGAATGATGTGATCACTTACATTTACTGAACTCTTGGTATGTGCTGGGTCCACTTCACCCTCCCAACTACCTATGGCAAGGTGTTATTTTCATCCCTACTTTACAGATGAGAAAACTGAGGCACAGAAAGGTCAAGCGACTTGCCCAAGGTCAATGGTGAGTCTGTCTTCTTATGCTGCCCACCTAGCCCTCCATTCAGCTGTGGGGGGAGACTGAGAGCACAATCCGACAGGAAAGGAGGCAGAAGAAACATTGACTCTAGATTAAAACCGCCCTGGATGTGGCTATGGCCCTCATCCTATTGCTTTGTGACTCTGCAAAAAGTACTTTACCTTAGTTTCATCTTCTATGAAACGGGGGACATGCCAGCTTGAAGAGTGAGTATGAGACGGGAATAAAATAATTGGTGTAAACACCGAGCCCACAGTGCCTGACACAAGGTGGGCATCTATATATGTTAGCTCTTATTATGTGGGAAAGCACTTTGCAAAATTGAAACTATCCTACACTTTTTGACTCCCTAATGGCAATGTTGTAACATGCACCGTTACTTAAGCAAGGACACAATATTGACAATTAAACTATCACACACCACTGACTGTAAGATGCACCTCAATTCCAGGGATGCTAAAATGCTATATCTATGTACCGACAACCTAAAAAGAATGGAGGCCTCCCTGCCCATCCCCGCCCTCCCGCAAGGAAGGGAAGCAATGAAAAGAAACAAAGACAGAGTGCCAGTTTTAGGAGGAGCTCGGGACCCAGACCTCAAGGGAACTGAAGGGCCACACAACAGGTGTTCACAGGGCTGGCCGGTGACGCATGAAGGCAGTTAGGCCTGGCTAGCCTCTTCATCACTTGTGGAGTTGCAGAGTTTAGTAATGGTGAACTCTGGCTCTACCTCGAAGTAAAAAGAGGTAAAACAAAGAGGTGTGATTAATTCCTCAAGTGAATCCTTAAAATGTCAACATGTGGACTGTGTGAATAATCCAGGCACAGGAAGAGGCCACAGGGTGCAGGAGAGGAAAGCGGAGGGGACACAGAGCCTGAAGACTTGTCTGGCCCCTACTTTCCTCCCTAATTATCTATGGGACTTGGGCTGGTCAGGTCACCTTTGGACCTCAATTACCCTGGCTACCAGTGAGGGTCCGACGGAGAAGATAATGAGGTTTCTCTTGCTCTGAACCAGTATGTGTCTTTGCTGAAGGCAAATGTGCCAAGGTTAAGTTGAAGACGATACCGGGAATCTGGACTCTGCAGCACCTTGTGTGTTTCTGATCTGTCACCGGGACAATCCCGGCCCTGTGCTGCCTGAGCTTCCTGCCTGAAAAGAGGACTAGCACGCTGGGGTCAATGCCCTCCGAAAGCAGATCCAGTCCTAACGTACTCGAGATTTTTCTTTCACACCACCAAGCAGCAATGGGAAAGACGCTGCGCTCCAAACTCTTGTTTCCGTTTCTTTCCCAATGTCCATTCTGGTTACTTAAGGGGTCGCCCATGGGAAAACAGATGCCAGAGACATTTCAGCAAAGCAGCAACGGCAACTCCCCCCAAATCACCATGAGTGTCCAGAAACGCTTACTATGAAAGGAGAGATCGCTGTAAAGTAGGTGGCCACCAAGGAGCATGAAAATAATGACAAGACACACAAATCACAAATCACCAACTAGAAGATTCCGAAAAACCATAGGAACGGCATAAATGCTAACCTTCGGCTCAAATCAACATCCACCTACTTGGTCCACAGTTGGGAGGTGAATATACCACAATTCCTGCACCCACTGGGTTCTTCCATTCCCATGGGGCTGAGAGAAAGGGTCAAGACCTCTTTTCTACAGAGCTGTCTATGCCGGGGCACAGGAGGTTCCTTGGAGAAATGGGGACCCTGACTTGAACCAGAGGGTTTGTAAAAAGATCTGTGGAGGAGGGGGGCTGGAGTGGAAGAGTTTGATAACACGGTTCAGCAGGTGGAGAAAGGAGGAATCCACATTCCAGGTGACTGGGGTGGCAGGAACAAAATCCAGGCTTCAGGGCAATAATCCAGGATATGGTGACTATCCTGGATTTCACACAGGTATGTGTGTGCGGTAAGAGACATGGAGGGACAAAAACAGAGACAGAGAAAGAGATTGACTTTAACCTATATGCTGTGCAAAGTAATCCATTTGTTTTAAAGAGGGAAGTGACATGATAATTAGTTAGATCAGGGATGTAAAAAAATTATGTTCCAGGGGTGCCTGGGTGGCTCAGCCCGTTGAGCGTCTGACTTTGGCTCAGGTCATGATCTCGCAGTCTGTGAGTTCGAGCCCCGCATCGGGCTCCGTGCTGACAGCTCAGAGCCTGGAGCTGCTTCCGATTCTGTGTCTCCCTCTCTCTCTGCCCCTCCCCCACTCATGCTTTCTCCGTCTCCAAAATAAATAAACATTAAAAAAAAATTTTTTTAAATATCTTCCAAGGGAATCAAAACCACTTTCCCCCACAAAACCATACACTCCAGGATAACACTAATAAGCACCATATACTGAACATTTGTCATTGCCAGGCATTCCATAATTGTGATCTCGTTTATTCTTTGCTGTAACCTTAAATATGTATTATGGTTCCCATTTCACAGGTGAGGACACCAAAGTTCTAAGAAAGAACTTAATCTGCATATCAATGGTGGAGCAAGGGCCACAGCAAAGGCTCTCACGTTCTTTTAAAAAAATTTTTTTTAATGTTTATTTATTATTGAGAGACAGAGCATGAGCATGGGAGGGGCAGACAGAGGAGGAGACACAAAGAATCTGAAGCAGGCTCCAGGCTCTGAGCTGTCAGCACAGAGCCCGATGTGGGGCTCCAACCCACCAACTGTGAGATCATGACCTGAGCCGAAGTCAGACGCCCAAATGACTGAGCCACGGAGGCGCCCTAAGGCTCTCACATTCTAAAGGCTTCTGGTCTCTACCTGCAGTAGATACCTTTCACCATATGCTACTGATTTTATCAAACAAAACAATGGCCCTGGATTTTAATAGAAAGAGCCTTGGACAAAAAACACCATTATCAGTCTAGCTCGTCAAGGTTCACTCTTAGGAATGCCAAGTGCCACACCATAAGACACTATACAAAAAATTGGTCCAGGTAACAACACTCGCCTGACCACCTACCATAATATGGCTGGGTCATACATGACTTCATTTTTCTCCTATTCTAGCCACAAACTGCCGTGGGGTTTGAGTGGGTAGAGCGACATTCCCACATTCTGTCCCTGGAGCCATTCCCATATGAAAAGGCTAAAAAGAGAATAGAATCTGTCTTTCTGATGTGAATGATGTAAGAGGCAGTGGATGACACAGGCACCATGTTCTGTTCCCATAATGTTCTGATTTCTGGTCTAGTCTGCAGGAGCAAGCAGGAGAATCCTTCTGATTCTGTGATAGTGTCTCCCCTCAGAAAATACTCATTTCTGGCACAGTTAGCATGGAGATTGGATGAGACACTCAAGACTTTCTCTTTAGCTCCCACGGCTCAATCTGCTGAGTCCCATCTTCTGGAATTCAGGGGAAAAAGAGCTCAGTAACCTCACCTTGTCCTTCTCCTGAATATTCATAACTGTGACCTGCAACTATATTATTATGTAAATCGGGAAGCGGAGGAAGAAAGAAATGACTCATCAAAAATCTCTCTGAGGACCTTCATCAGCAACGCAGATCATAGAAGTTTCTGGATTCTAGGTGGGCACCTGGAATCTCAGCTTGTAGTTTTCTTTGGGGGGAAGATTAAAAAAAAAAGATGAACCATACGTTCCACTTTAGTGAGCAAGAGTAAAGAGACGCAGGCATTAAGAGCAGGTAAGAGCTCCATTTTACTCTGAGAAAGCAGGGTGTGATTTCCGTGGTGCTCTTACCTGGCTGTGCTCTGTGCAGGCCACTCCTGCTGGCAGGATGGGGACAATGTGCCCTGCAGAGACGTGGAGTCCCCACAGCCCACTCTTTCCACCACTTTTCAGTGTTTTCCTGAACAGATTTCCAGCTACAAAACACTCAGCTGTTGTGTAATAGCTTCGGTTACAGCTGAAAATGTTAGTCATTTCATTATACACACTCCAAAAAGGGTATATAAAACTTGTTTACAAGGGCAGAGTCGTCGTTCTGAAAACTGGCTTTACGAGGTTCTTCTACCTTGCCATATTTTAATTCTTGAAACCTGCAGCTACGGTCACTTTTTTGTAACTGCTAGCACAGGAACTTATTATTAAAACACTTGGCTCTGATGAGTCTTGGTCCCTGCCTCTGCTGGAATGCAGGGAATGGTTCCAGCTAGCAATTTGTGCAAGCCTACCGAGAGAAACATCATGTGGAAATACTTTCTGTGGCTAGGGAGGGGAAGTTAAGGACAGACATTGAATCTAGGCTATGTGAGGCAGTGATAGGGAGGATGGGTGTTGGAATCCTAGTGTTGTCTCTGAATCCCGGCGTGAACAAGTCCCTTAGCTTCTCAAAGTCAATGGATGACCACCTGCACATGGGGACAATAACAATTCCCACCACATAGGATCTTGTGGGAATTAAATGAGACATGTAAGTGCCCAATAAAAATTAGGTATTATTGGGGCGCCTGGGTGGCTCAGTCGGTTAGACGTCCAACTTCAGCCCAGGTCATGATCTTGTGGTCCGTGAGTTCGAGCCCCGCGTCGGGCTCTGGGCTGATGGCTCGGAGCCTGGAGCCTTTTTCAGATTCTGTGTCTCCCTCTCTCTCTGTTCAAGAGAACTCTGAACTCTCTCTGTTCAAGAACTCTGTTCTCAGAGTTCAAGCTCTGTCTCTCTCTGTCTCAAAAATAAATAAATGTTAAAAAAATTTTTTTTAAAAATTAGGTATTATTGTTGTTGAATTAATATCATTATCTTTTTTTGCATCAGAGCAGGGTTCTAGAATCTGTGACAAAGTGAGATTTTCCAACCATGTCCTTCTGTTGTAATCACTTACTCTTTGAAAAAACTTTAGTGAGAGATCTTTGATACATAAAAATTGTGTATATTTAAGGTGTACAACTGGATGTTTTGATATATCTATATGTTATGAAATGATCACCATAAGCTAAATAATTTATCCATCATCTCTACATAGTTATCATTTTTTTTTTTGGAGTGTGTATGTGTCTGCACGTTGAGATTAAGACTTCTCCTCTTAGCAAACTTCAAGCACACAATGCAGTATTCTTAACTATTGTCACCATGCTGTATATTAGATGTCCAGGACTCGTTCAGTCCTCATCCAGAACTGTATAACTGAACCTTTTGCCATTTTTTTAATTAAAAAAATTTTTTTAAGTTTATTTATTTCAAGAGAGAGAGCACAAGTGGGGTAGGGGCAGAGAGAGGGGAAGAGAGAATTCCAAGCAGGCTCCCTGCGGTCAGCACAGAGCCTCATGTGAGGCTTGAACTCATGAACTGTGACATAGTGACCTGAGCCGAGATCAAGTCTGCTGCTTAACCGACTGAGCTACCCAGGTGCCCCTAAACCTTCTACCATTTGACCAACACCTCCTCATTAACCTCTCCTCCCCTCTTTCTTCCCTGAGCCCTGGCAACCACCATCCTACTGTCTTCTGTAAAGTAGTCAGTGTGACTATGTAAGGTTCCACATGTGGGATCATACAGTATTTGTCTTTCTGTGTCTGGCTTATTTCACTCAGCATAATGTCCTCTTTGTTCTTTGTCCTCATTGTCACAGATGTGAGGGTTTCCTCGAAAATTCTATCGTGTGTGTGTGTGTGTGCACGTATGTATGTGCACATGTGTGTGCATCACATTTCTTTATCCATTTGCCCACTGACATATAGGCTGTTTCCATATCTTGATTATCGTGAATAGTGCTGCAATAAACACGGGGCTGCAGATGTCTCTTGAGATCCAGATTTCATTTCCTATGAATCTACTCCCAGAAATGGGATTGCTGGATCATATGGTAGTTCTATTTTTAACATTTTGAGGAACCTCCATGATACCTGTAAGCATTTTCTTAAGGCAACTGAAAGTGAACAATGGTGAACTCTACATTTTTCTGCCTTTACCAAAGGGGTCCAGCAAGATTAATACTCCCATTTGACCTTGTCTGTGAACAAGTCAAGGCAGGACTTGGCATAGAACTGTCAGCATCCTGCATTCGTACGAGAGTACCTTCCAGATGCCATGTTTGTTAACAGACGTTTACCTCAGACTGGAAATTATTTGGCCCACAGGGCTATCCAAAATTATACTCTTGGGCTGGATTTGGAAATAACCTTGAGGGACCCACCTACCCAGTGAGCCACACAATTCCTTGTGCCACTTTTCACACAGACCACTGCAAGGCTGCAAATAGTGGAGTCTGGAGAGCTGGATTTTAAGTCCCAAGTATTGATGATGTAATCTGGAAGAAATTACCTAAACTCTCTGGGCCTCAGTTTTCTCATCTAAAAAATGGAAATTACATTATTATTTATTTCAAAGAGTTTTCATGAAGACTAAAAGATGTAACAAAAAAAGAACATCGTGTGTTGGTAAACCAAGACGAGGATTACATAAAGGTTACTTGTTATTACTTTTGGTAAGCAGGGTCATGACCGTCTGATCAGTCCATTATATCATAAGAAGTCTGAGGGTTTCTGTGGCTGAAGATGGCCAGGATACACCTAAAAATATTTGTTGTATCTCTTTAAGTTTATTTAAGAGAGAGAGAGAGAGAGAGAGACAGAAAGAGAGAATCCCAAGCAGGGATTGTCAGCACAGAGCCCAAAGCAGTGCTCCAACCCACAAACCACAAGATCATGACCAAGAGTTGGAGGCCCAACTGACTGAGCTACCGAGGTGCCCCTATTTGTTGTGTTTCTTACTCAAATGTCAGAGCAGTGGGAGTGGCTGAAGATAGGGTACGATGGGGAGAGACAGGGCCTCCTTGCACAGGGCCATGCCAGACTACGTGGCTATGGAAAGGCAAGTGAGCCAGGGAGACAGTAAGTTTGCTTTACTTCTGATTTATTGGAAGTGAATTTCTTTACATTTTTCTTCCTTCCTTACAGACATATCCCATTTCATCCTTAGGTTCTTTTCAATCCCATTCCTGGAAACCCTTTCTCCTCCAGTCTCTTGAGACCCTTTGGAATTAGCACTCATCAAGTATTAATTTTTAAATGGTAGAGGCTTTTAGGAGACCTAGTACTGACCCCATGAAATTAGTCCTAACTATTTGGAGCCATCCCATTAGGGAGAGGCTCGACCCCAGCCCGCATTGCAATGCTCATGGCCTCACCGGTCTAGAGGCCTCATTTGTAGCCTTCTCTTGTTTTCCTCTCTGAAACACCCAGCAAATTGAGTGGCTGGAAGTCTGGCTGCAAGCACTAGTTAGGGGAGTGGGCCAAATATGCAGTGTGTGTGCGTGCGTGCGCGCGCGCGTGTGTGTGTATCCACAACCCTGAGATCAAGATCTGAGCTGAGATTAAGAGCTGGACCTTAACCGACTGAGCCACCCAGGTAGCCCTTCAGTATATATTTTGAGGGCATGGGGGAGGCAGACCTGCTATTTCCTGCTGCAGATCTGCAAGGGGAACTGTCTGAGGGGAAGAGCTGGCTGGTAGGGGTTGTCGGCCACTGTCCATGCTCCACAGTTACCGTTCTGAGAGATGGTCTGGAGGATGGACGTGCTCCCCAACGTTAGCTGTCCCAAACAGTTCCTCATGACCCTGACTTTGGAGAACCAGCCGCAAGTAGGTTTCCTCTGCCTCCTCGACTTTTATCCATGCAGCAGAAACATGCTAAAGACTTGTACTGATGTATATGCCAATAACAGCATTGACTTCTCTACCCCATTAAAATATTAGGGGGGGGGTGGCGGTATTCAGAATGTAAGTCCCAGCAACAGCCATCCTGATGGGCTGAGGTATGGAAAAAAGGAAATAAAGACTGAGAATGGGACCAAGAGACATTGCACTAGCTTCTTGATTTACTGGTCCTCCCTACTCCCCACTACTTGTGAGCTGTGTTGTGCTGATCCATTAAAGCCAAGCACAGACACTGGACTTTTTGAAATTTTAACATAAAACACGTTGCATGCCCCGTGTGAAGCTACTGCCACTCCGCTTCAAATCCAGCTTTCCACACTTTGTTTTGTGAGGCTGGGGCCAGGACCCTGCAAACCACATTCCGCCTTTGCTGGCTGCAGCCATGCCAGGTTCTGCCAGGAGGGGGCGCTGTCGGAGCCTGGGAGGCCAAGGACAGCGCGGTTCCCCGGTCCGGTCCGCTGTGAGCTCCTGGCAACATGCTGCTGGCCTCTGCTTTCTCTGCTCCAGCAGCAGCAGTTCCGTCTGGTAACAGCAATTTAATCCAGTTTGCAGTTTTCGCAACGTCACGGAGCCAGCCTCATGGCGACCCTTCAGAGACATCAGCACCATCCAGGCTCCTCAGGGGGTTGGGTCCTCTCAGCGCAGAGATGTGAACATTGGCCAAACAACTCCCACTTCTCAGAGCTCTAAGTTTCCGCCACATCAGCCAAGCTTCTAGGCTTCACTCTTACTTTCCCTGCCTTAGAACTGTCATGCGCTCCATAAAACTGTTGGCTCTACGATACCTTCATGCTATCTCTTTGCCTTTTCAGATATGCAAGACCTAGTTAACCCTCTTTTCTACTAAGCTCTCTCTGTTAAAATACTTGGTGTGGTTTCTGTCTCCGGATTGGATTCTGACAGATGCATCACTCTTGCTGTCTGGCATGCTTGGCATTGAGAGCTCACAGCATTTCTTTTTAATCAAAGACCCAATGCATGCTCTATGGGTTGTCTGTTGAAAGCCCGTGAGAGACAGCTGATATTTGAGAGGGATAATCTAGGGACCACAGTAACTATTCATACTGGAAAAGTCTCCATTTTTCATTAAGCCGGAGCACCTAAAGCCACATGCTGGGATCATGGAGGTACATACCTATCTCCCTGAGCTACTGGGGATAGTAACTGAGACAGCCATATAAAGCACTCAGCAGATTATAAGTCTCCCAAAATACTAGACAATTGTGTGTGCGTGCAAATACTTTTTTAAGCAGGACAAGTGATTATGCTGTTTCCCGAAAAGTTGTTATAGGAAGGGACACCGTTGTATGTGGGGATTTAGGAAAATAAAATTGGAAGCTGTATCCCTTTGCCTGTTTTTGCTGTACAAAATTAGCAGGGATAAAAGGAGATGGCTCATATTCCTTTTAGCCCGAAGAAGAGAGAGGGCTTAAAGAGACTTAAGTCTCTTTAATTATCGTCAGAGATCTGAAGTAGGTGGGAAATATGGCACGTTTTCCACAGCCCAAGAGGTCAAAGGATGGTAGGAGAAAAAGAATAATTTTTGCTTAAGATAAACAGAAATTTGATAAAAGTGAGAAATATCCAGAGGCCCACTGCCGGGGGAAGCAGTGAGATCTCCGTCAGATGAGGAGACAAATCAAAGGTGGTTTCTGCTAGGCTGAGAAAGAGGGGCTTTGAGCAGCAGTGGAGATACTTGTGAAAGTTCTTTTCAAACCCAATGCTATTTAATCCTCTGGTTTTAGTCTAAGTTTTCTATATTCACAGGTTAAAATTGCAAAGGTGGAAAAATAATGAGGATGTGAGAGAGAAAAAGAAAAGAATTTGAACAGATGCGAAGTATAAGGTTAGAAAGGCATCAGGAAAGCCCACACCTATGAAAAAACTCCCTCTTTTCTCCTATCATATTTTAAACCCGGTGAGTTGGAAAAATGAGAAATAGGTCATGATATGTGTGTCTTTTTTTTTTAAATGAGATGATTTGGGTCAATTTTCTATATACTAACTTTACATGCTATTGTTTCAAAGGCGACTCGGCATAGCAAAGAGAGAACATAATAAAAAATTCATGGAAAAAAAAAGTTGCAATCAATGTAGAATAAGCCTTTGAAAATTAGCTAATTAATCTGGCTTTGCTTTGTTTCCTCATATCCGGGGACTTGATTTACATAAAAGAAGTCTAATGTGAACAATGAACGGACACACAGAAAATAAGAGCTGAATAAAAGATTACTTATGTATATGACTAGACACTTCAAACACTCATGGTGAATGGTGAATCACTAAAGGCTACATCTAAAAAAGAACTCCAGAACCATGGCTTTCTTCAAACAAACGAGAATGGATTCCACAAGGCTAGAAAGGGTCCAAAATAGAGCTGCAAGACTTCATGTATGGTCCGCCATATACACCAGCTACCTTCTTGCTACTGGTACTATTTCTTCCTTAATTCTCTCACAGACAGAGCCAGGATGAATGAGTGGACAACAACACTGAAGTAATTTCAACTCCTTGAAGAAATTTTCATGGGATCTGATCTGCATGAGGGAGGTATCACGTGCCAGGAAACGTAGTCAAGCTGAAGCTGGAAGACTACCAGAATCTAGAATCAGACGGGGATACTCGCATTGAGATTCTTAGGTTGTTCAGTAAGTAGTGCAGGGAGCAAGAACATGTTACAACAGACATTTAGAGCTTCAATTCATTCAGATTAGAGAGATTTTAGATAAAACCAGCACTAAACAGGACTCTATTGTTTTTTGGCCTCAACCCTAACACCATCCCCACTTGGCTCCAAAAGACACAGGATGTCTTCTACTGAAATATCATAAAACAAAATACCATAGACTAGGTGGCTTAAAACAACATAAATTTCTTTTCTCACAGTTCTAGAGGCTGGAAGTCTGAGATCAGGGTGCCAGCCTGGTCAGGTTCCGAGGAGGGCTCTCTCCCTGTGCTCACGTGTCCTTTCCTCAGCTCATGTGTGTGGAGAGAGTGCGAGCTCTCTGGTGTCTCTTCTTCTAAGGCCATGAGGGCTCCACCCTCATATCTTCATCTAACCCTAATTACCATGCAAATGCCTTATCTGCAAATACCACCTCACTGGGAGTTAGAGCGTCAACATATGAATTTTGAGGGGGAACACAAACACTCATTCCACAATAGAAACCTAAGTATGAAGCAAAGGTATGCCAACTTAGTAGCTATGTGACTTTAGCCACATTGTATATTTAAAAATTTTTATTTAATCTTTATTTTTGAGAGAGAGAGAGAGAGAGAGAGAGAGAGAGAGAGAGAGAGAGACAGTGTGAGTGGGGGAGGGGCACAGAGAGGGGGAGACACAGAATCCGAAGCAGGCTCCAGGCTCTGAGCTGACAGCACAGAGCCCGATGTGGGCTCGAACTCACAAACCATGAGATCATGACCTCAGCTGAAGTTGGATGCCCAACCGACTGTGCCACCCAGGCACCCCACCACATTGTATATTTAAATATCAGATGATTTTGGGGCGCCTGAGTGGCTCAGTCGGTTAAGCGTCCGACTTCGGCTCAGGTCATGATCCTGCGGTCCGTGGGTTGAGCCCCGCGTCAGGCTCTGTGCTGACAGCTCAGAGCCTGGAGCCTGTTTCAGATTCTGTGTCTCCCTCTTTCTCTGACCCTCCCCTGTTCATGCTCTCTCTCTGTCTCAAAAATAAATAAATGTTAAAAAAAATTAAAAAAATAAATAAATAAATAAATAAATATCAGATGATTTTGGAAAACAGAAACCCCAACAACTCCTTCCTGACAAAGGTGTTGTGGAGATTAAGTGAGTCAATACACACAAAGCACATTTCTCATACAAATAGTGCAAGAGATTTTAGTTGCTATTCCTTTTCTTATTATTAGCATTATTATCATGAATTCAGATGGCACAAAGTCGATTCTGAAAGTTGATTCATGTGTATTCTCTGTCCTTGCCTTACTTTGTTAATTATAATATAGACTTGAATTCGGCTCACTCTGTACAGAAGGCTACCTCGGATTATCCTCAATGAGTTAGATGGCACCTACTCTGCTCTCCCACGACTAAGCCTACACTTGTGAGCAGACAGTTTTCTCACTGCATTATGAAAGCAGTTTTGATCTTCATGACACTAGCTAGACTATGAGCTACCTGAGGGACTACCCAGAGGTAGCCAAACTTCAGCGCTAAGGTCAAGGGCACAGTGTTTCACAAGACTGCAGTCACTTCTGATACCAGCCACAAGTTCAGGGTCCCCTGAGCCACCCTCACTTCTGATTAGCTGGCCACACATTCAGGGAGTCCCCACAGACTCCCTCAGGCTTGATAATTCACTAGAACAATTCACAGAACTCAGGAAAGCACTGTACTTATGATTAGAATATGAATCAGGAACCACCCAAAGAAGAGACACATAGGGTAAAGTCTGGGAGGGTTTCAGATGAGAAGCTCCCATCATCTTTGGGATGCATTACCCTCATGGCACGTCAGTGTGAGATAACATACAGAATGCATCCAAACACGAATGCTTACCTGAACTTTGGTGCCCAGGGTTTTTACTGAGGTTTTGTTATACCCGCACGATTGACTGAATCATTGACTACGTGGCTGTACTCAATCTCTAGCCCTTCTTCCCTTCCCAGCTTTGGGCTGATATCAAGTGGATCAAAGCCAGTCGCGTGGTGGGTTTTTCTGGTGTAGCCAGCTCCCATCCTGGGTCTCCATGTCAGCATAAGCTATCAGGTGCAGGTGTGTGGTCCAAGGGGTCCACTATGAATAACAAAGGCACTCCTATCACTCAGGGACTTCCAAGGATTAGTGGTTACCTCCCTGGAATGTGGGGCAAAGGTCAGCCAAATTCTTTATTACACAGGGATAGAGATTATGGATCCCGAGTGCTCAGTAGAGCACAGGGTAGGTGGTCAGTAAATATTTGCTTAATAAATAACAGAATAAGGAGTAAAAGTCAAAACAAGACTACTGTTTTAACCCCACAGGAAAAAAAAAAGAGTTAGGCAATTACCTTTATTTTGGGGGGGGGGTAGATTTATTTCTGGCATTTGAAACCCTCACATCCCTTATTCCATTCCTCTTCCACTTTCTATTTTCCACTCTATTTTCACTGAGTTCTTCCCACTATCACCATTCCTTACTACCATGAAACTGACTTTGGGTTCCTCCTTAAAACTCTGGCTTTGCCTTTCACACCTTTTCAATGGGATTCTACAGGCTCAGAGCTGAGGAAGTGAGACAGAAAACACCACGCAAGAAAATGAGGTTCCTCCCCCAGCGGCAGAGGTGTCTTGATGCATGACAGCGTTTCAATCCTGGCGCTCACTCCTCTCCACATTATATTAATGTCACTCCAGTTGCCACTCCATTACTTATTATTAGTTAAATCAATAAGCAACCTGCAGGTCTGGCACTTACTGCCTGTCAAACTCAGGCATGCCAGTGGAGCTGTTAACGCAAACCGGTATTTCAGGTGTCAAACAGGCCCACTGGTTTCAGAGAGAGAGAGAGAGAGAGAGAGAGAGACAGACAGACAGACAGAGGTCTGAGGTTTGTAGTTTGGTTCAACAAGCAGTTACTGAGTGCCTACTCTTGGGTCAGATGTTGTGCTGGGGAGGCGAGTACTAAGAAGGCACAGTTCCTTATTTATTTATTTATTTAGAAAAAAGTTTTTTAATGTTTATTTTTGAGAGAGACAGACAGAGCACAAGTGGGGGAGGGGCAGAGAGAGAAGGGGACAGAGGATCCGAAGCCGGTTCTGTGTTGATGGCCTGATGTGAGCTCGAACTCACAAACTGTGAGATCATGACCCAAGCCAAAGTAGGATGCTTAACCGACTGAGCCACCCGGGAGTCCCTAGAAGGCATAGTTTCTTGCCTCAAGGAACCTAATACCTAACCTAACCTGTACCCTAGATGGGGTACAGGCAGAATGGATTCTCCCTCCTAGGTTCTTTCCACCCAGTAGAAACTCCTCAGGGGCCCTAAGTCACCTTGTGAGGTGTGACTTGTGTATCCAAGATCCGAATTCTTCCATTGCACTCTGGCACTCCTCATCTTTCCTCTCTGCTTTACTTTTCCCCATGGTATTTATTTATCACCATCCAGCATACTATCTAATTTGCCTATTTGTTGGCTTGCCCCCTCCCACTAGAATGTAAGCCCCATGAGGATAAGGGTTTTCATCTACTTTTACTCATGGCTCTATCTCCAATTCCTAAATCTGTGCTTGGAATGTATCAATACCAATATCAATGTGTGTTCACTACCAATCTATAGGATGAATCTACAGGGAATTTTATTTTCTTTGTCTCAAATAAGACTCTTCTTTGCTAATGAAAAAATTTAAAAGATGTGTTTATGATAAGATCATCCCTCCAGAGTGGGCTAGAGATGTTCCTCAGAGTGCCAGGCCACAGGGAAGTGTCTGTGGCCACAGAAAGGAGGGAAAGGGAACCTATATGCACTCAAAGCCAGACCCTGAAGTGTGTACTTTGTGTGTGTTGTCTCATTTTAATCCTTAATGGAGAGAGGGGTAGTCAAATAGCTTGCGTATGGTCCCACATCTCATCAGTGCTAGAAGGTGAGGTTTTTTTGAAGTTTATTTATTCATTTTGAGAGAGAAAGAGAGAGAGAAGGCGCAAACATGAGTGGGGGAGGAACAGGAGATGGGGGAGAGAGAGAATCCCAAGCAGGCTCCGCACTGTCTGCACAGAGCCTGATGCAGGGATCAATCTCATGAACCATAAGATCACAACTTGAGGCAAAATCAAGAGTCGGATGCTTAATCAACTAAGCCATCCAGGAGCCCTAATGCTAGAGATGAGCTTTAAGACTAATACTTTGGAACTCCCTGGCCCATGTTCTTCCCATGTACAATGTCGTTAGGCTGTCTCTATACCAAGTCCTACTGATTGCCAAAAATGGGCAAGACCACAGGCACTGACAGAATAAACTGGACAAACCCTCACCTAAGAAACCACACTGGTCTGTAAGGTTGAGACTGTGCACCCCTTTACAACATTCACAGAAGGCTGGATGGGGTAGACAGAAAAATGCTGCAAGGAATGAGCTGTTGGCTTCCCTCGTCTCCATGTTGACTGTGCCCCTAGAGACTCACTGTCAAGAGAGATCAAAGGAGCAAAACTAGAGAGGAAAAAAAATAGGCTATTACCAAACAAAAAAAAAAAGGCAATGTTTAAAAAATCTGTCATGTCCTGCTAGCTCATGACTGCTCCAGTAAACCCACTGCAACACTTCTTAATCCTAATCTGACTCCTCCTGATTAAACACCCCCTTTCCCCCCATACACTGTCTCCAGATCTGAGCCAGTAAAGCCCCAGTGAGGCATTAGGTTAAGAATCATCCCTGTAGCAGAAAGAAAGCTCTGAAATTTGAATGCTGTCGCCATGCCTTGCTTCAAGATGGATCAGATCTCACAGAACAGCCTCTCCACGTAACTATCTTCCCTCCTTGCAGATATTCACCCTGGCAGCTGGTTTTATTCCAGTTCTTTCCAGTGTCCTCCTCATTTGGCTCTTGTCAGTCTCTCTTTAACACTGGACCATCCTTCCAGCCTATCCCCAGCCACCAGGTTTTTCTGCAAAGAGCAACTAAGAGATGCTAAGACCTCTCCTTCCTAAAATCCTTGCTCCCTCTGCACACTGAAAAGCATTGCCCACCTGGACTGGACTGACACTAGGATACCCCCTGGATTTTCCGACTCCTCTGGAGAGAACAGGAGGGCACCATTTTTGGCTTATTTAATTTTCAGGTCCTATCATACCACCTCCCCAGTGGCTAGCCAGACAGCAGGGAAACCAATGTCAGATGTCTTCTAACACAGTTTCATGGCTTATGATGTTTACTTTTAAAAACTGGGTAGAAATGTTGCCCCATTTAATGGTTTTAGACCCGGAGAAGAAATAATGAAAAAATACATATATTTTTTAATGTTTATTTATTTTTAAGAGACAGAGAGCATGTGAATGTGCATGGGCAGGGGAGGGTCAGAGAGAGAGAGGGAGACACAGAATCCAAAGCAGGCTTCAGGCTCTGAGCTGTCAGCACAGAGCCCGATGTGGGGCTCGAACTCACGAACCGTGAGATCATGACCTGAGCCAAAGTTGGACGCTTAACCAACTGAGCCACCCAGGTACCCCTGTGAAAATATTTTTAATGCAAATTAGACAAGTATTAATAAAAAATTGAAGGAAAAAACTGAAAATAATGGTAGGAAGCAGAACTCCTCAGAAACAGTCCCCTTGACTGACAAGTTAAAACTCAGAAATACCTGGGTTGCACTTGGCTGATGAATCTCCACTATGAGAAATGACTACAGTGGTTTATTTCTGTTTGGCTGGCAATAAGATTGACATATTTCCTTGGCTCCCCTGTGCTATTAGAAAGAGGGCCTCTAAAATTGAGACTACTGCCCATTTCAGTAAGAAATGAGGCCACATGTCAATAGAATATAGGTAACTAGACGTTTATAGCACTGGGCAGTGATGCAGAATTGATTAGCAAGTGTAATTGCAGTAAGTAAGATGCTCTCTGCTCCTGGTAATGATGACTCATGGCATATTGAGAGGAAAAAGCATGATTTGCAAGGAAATGAGATTCCCAATATTAAGACTGGGTCTAAAAGTGCCCAGAGAGAATTGGAAATAACCTAACTATTGAATGAGACTGTAGGGTGTCATGGTTAAGCACATGGGCTTTACAAGGAGACAGTTCTGACTTCAGAGATCAATCTCAACATGTGTTCGTTTTTTTGACAGGCAGCAAGTTCTTTAAACTCTCCAGGTCTCTGTCCTCCCTACAAGGAAATGGGAATGCTAATAATGTTTACTCCTCTAGGTGACTGTAAGGATTAAAAGAAAATGCAAGTAGAGCAAAGTCTGTGTCTCTCACACAGCAAGTGCTCAACAAGGAAAAGAGAAAGTAAGAAAAAAAAAGCTATCTACAATGTTGTATTAGTTCACTAGAAACTCCTGATCCTAGGAAGCAACCACCCAGTGATCTATTGAAACTAAGTCGGCCTACGGACGAGATGCACTTTTGTAACTGATTAACTTCAGACCTGGAGGCAACTGACAATCTGGACAATCTGTGGTCCCTCAGGACAGGATCTGAGATTCTGCCTTGTGAACCCAGGCTGTAAGGAGCAGGAAAAAATCTTCACAGAACAGGAAATTTAAAAGGGAAGTGCCAAAGGTGCCTAATTATTTCCAACAAATTTTAAAAGCCTCTCAACATGCATTTTGCATAAATGTAAATCTAAACAGTTTGATGGCTTACAGTTTTTACATTATTCAGTCCTTTAAAAATAAATAACTCTGGGTTTTCCTTAAACAATTCTATAAAGATTCAAATAAAACAGGTATAAGATGCAAAAAAAAAAAAAAAAAAAAAAAGGAAAGGAAAGAAGAAAAAAGAGAAAAGAGAAAATTCAGGGAAAGGTATTCTACTTTGGCTTTCTATCTGGGAAACCATTCATCTTATGTGCCGCTCTCTCCTTCTCCCTCTCTCGTTTTTAGTAAACATTAATCTGCACAGATGGTGAACCATGGTAATCTCTGCTACCAGCTGCAGAGAGGAATTTTTAATGAAATGGGAATTTGAAGGTTTTTACACAAAGCACTAGAATCTCTTCTACTTTTTCTCATAATGCTCAAATTATTTTTACTGCCATGGGTTATAAATGTATGATTGTGACAATGCTTCTGGAACAAACTGACCCTCCGTGCAGAATGTGCTGATGCTTCAAGTGTGCTATCTCTTGCCCCACTCAGGATGAGCGTAACAAGTCCCCCATAAGAGGCACTCCATGGTTAAGATGACAAGACCTAGCCCTGCACTGTACAATCTTTGTCTGGCTTTTGTGTACACGCCCCCCCAATCTGATGGCCTCCCTTTTAATAAACTCTACAGAGTTGTGCCCTTGATTTAGTGGCTTATCTAATCTCCAACTGAAAGATTTAGTGCCTCACCCACATTTTTTTTTTTATCCTGGCCCAGCACTGTTCAGACTGACCACCTCGTACTTTGACATGTCCTGCTTGATGTCAAGATTCTCCTTTACATACAACACCTGTGAGCAACTTTGTTGGGACATGGCTCAGTCCAAGTGGCTTACAGTCACTTGGCTTTCTCAGTGCTTGCCCAAGAGGGTCGATGCTAGACACTTATGGTCATTCTCAGAGAAATGTTATCAGAAGGAATTCCAAGTTAGCTATGAAGCCTAAGTCTTTTTATAAAAAGTCACATACACACACATACACAAGCATTGCATGTATAAAACATACAAAGTCAAAATAATGTCTCATCTAAGTTATGTTTACTACTTTTAATAGGAACATAGTACTTTTAAAAAGAGTTATGCACCTCTAAAAACATTCCAAATATGGTGACACAGGATGATGTTAATGCTTATAATAGTTTTAAAACAAAAAAAAAAAAAACACAAAAAGAAAAACATCAGAGAGAAACTCTAAAAAAAAAAAAACAACAGGGGGAATTATTATCTGCTAATTAAGGATAGAAACAAAAGAATACCACAATCTCAAGGTTAAGAAGTTCATGTCTATTGAAGTTAAGTAGTGAAAACTTCAGTCTTGAACACTGAATTCTCTTGTGTACTCCTTTGATGACCACAAACCCAATCACAGACCATTTCAAATGCACAGGGAGAATCTTTGAAGACAAAGGGAGGAGATCAGAGGAAACTCGCTTCCCTGGAAAGACTAGCTGCATCGGGATCAGGAAGCCTGGGATCTGGTCTCCCTGGCCATGAACTACTTTGTGATCCAGGCTGAGTTACCAGACCTCTTAAAGCCTCAGTTTCCTGATATGTAAATTTACTGGTGTGGCCCTCACATCTGATCAATATAAGGGCTCATCAGGAAAGAATGCAAAACTCACCTGGAACTGTAACAGGAGACTCTTCCAGATCCTTGATACTATTTCATACGATGGTCACAGAAAAGGCAGGGTTCAGAACCCTGGACAGAGCCACTTGGACTCAGGAAGAGGGAAAGCAGGAAAATTAGCTTATCTGACAGGGCAGAAAAAGTGGGGGGATGAGAAAGGCTGGATATCAAATCTTTGGAAAGACTGGCCTTAAATACCCCAGATGGAGTTTGTCATGGACTCTCTGGGCTTCCCATAACATGCGACGGAGATGTTTACATCCATGTTAACATCCATGGCAAGATCATAAGCTTCTTAAAGCAGGGCTCCTTGATGTTTAGGGCGCACTTGAGCCTTCTATCTAGAGATTCCCACATGCAGAAATGTGCATTTTTCACAGACCTTACTAGACTGCCAAAAAAGTATGCTAAAAGAAGGCACGTGCTGAATGAATTAATGTGTTTCAGATTCTGCAATCCAGCATAAACACTGACCTTTATAGAACAAATTACTCTGGGCATCAGGCAAACTTCCATCTACTGTCACTACACCAAAGATGTTTTTAAATAAAGCCAGGTGACATCATCCGAGGTTACCCTATGGTGATAAGGATGGAAGGTTACACCACTACAAAGAAACTTTCGTTTCCTAGGGTACAAGGAATAAAACTAGCCAGGTAAAAACTAGGGCACCAAAAAGAGAAGGATGCAAACCTTGGCATTTAGGTCTGGTTTCTCAGATGGAGATAAAAGCAGAGGTCAGGAAGTATCCAAAATCAAGTCTCAGACCTTCCTTCCCTAATCATTTTTTTTAAATTAGCATTTATTACGACTGTTCCACTGCTGCACAATCATTTAGGATTCAAGAATCTGAACTACAGCCACTATGCTCTGTCTTACACTTTCTCTATAAGGAAGTTGAAAGCCAGAAGAAAAGAATCACAGGGAACTGAAGCCAATGATACAATTCTGGCAAGATTGACTATACTTAGCAGCCCCTCCTAGGAGATTGCCCTGCTGGTCCAGGAATCACAAATAACTTTTCTTGGGCCATGGCTTTATAGGACATGCTGTGCTATTTTGCCCATCATGAAAGGGCTGGTGGTCCACAAATCACCTGAGGGCAGGATCACACTCTGAAGTGACTTGAGCAAATGATTTGTGTAAGTTAATGTGCACCTCCTATAGCCGTGCTGTCATCAAAACACTGGGTCAAATCAAATAAGTCCATCAAGGTGCTATAAAATATGCATGCAAAGAGAATGGATGTGATGTTGTTGAGAATAATAAAACAGTCCATAAAAGCTATGAAATAAATCAGCTGTTCTTTCAGGCATGGAATACCAAACACCACATACAGCCATATATATTATATATGCTGTAAGCACACATATATTATATATGAGCACTTATTGACACACTTGGAGAAACACAAAGTGATTAAGGTGTTTGCATCATGGAAGCATTTACTCTCAAGGAGGCACAGGCACATCGAATGAAACAATGCTTTAACTTCTGATCAATGGCTCTGCCAAGGACAATCTCTTTGGTGAATACCTCTCATGGGGAAAAATGTGTATCCCTAAAAAGAATGACTCATAAATAGGAAATACAGAAAGATTACATTTACGTCATAAAAGAAGATTCTCAGGTAGGTAGCTCTAAGAGGTTTTAAAGTGATTCTCTTGTTTGCCTTCCTCCAAAGCCATGTTTTTAATCTCAGATCATGGTGGCAAAATGTACCCCCAACCTTCAGGCCAGACAATGAATAAGTTAAGAAGCAGAGGTCCCTGGGGCACCTGCATGGCTCAGTTGGTTGAGCATCCAACTTTGGCTCAGGTCATGATCTCACAGTTAGCGTTGGGCTCTGTGCTGATAGCTTGGAGCCTGGAGCCTGCTTTGGATTCTGTGTCGTCCTGTCTCTCTGCCCCTCCCCTGCTTGTGCTCGCCCTCTCTCTCTCTCTCTCTTTCTCTATCTCAAAAATAAATACACATTAAAAAAAAAAGAAGTAGAGGTCCTCCCCTACCCTCCTTATATCCTTCCTTCCTTCCTTCCTTCCTTCCTTCCTTCCTTCCTTCCTTCCTTCCTTTTTTCTCACCTCTCTCTTTCCCTTCTCCCCCCTAACTCCCTCCCTGGAGTTTTGGGGGAAAAGCACACTCTAAGACCAGGTGCTTATTGCCAACACCAGTATTACTTAGTGAGCATCTGTAGGTGACAGGCTCTTTGTTATGCAAGCAGAGTTACCACCCTGCCCTCAAAGAGTTCATCATCTCCTGTCAGAAAAACATGGGTACACTATTGATGATAATGTCAAAAAAGAAGAAGTGTATAATTTAAAGGAGAATATAAGCAAAGGAAAGAAAAACTAATTCCAACTGTAGATATTTGGAGAAAGTATCTCATATAAGATGGAATAGGATTTTCATCAGGAGAAGAAAAGGACAAGCATCTTCAGCTAGGGAATAGCATGTTAAAGACCTAAGGAAGAGAAAGGCAGGGGTGATTTTTCTCTACAGAGCACCACTACAATGCTGTGCTCACATAAGCCTCTGGAATGGAAACACCTTCTACTCCTTTCAGCAAAGAAGGTAGGGGCTATTCCACAGGGTGACTTGGAACATTAAACAATTCTTTCCACACTCTAACCCTCCTATCACTATGTAAGGAAAAGACCCAGCTCATCATGGCTTGTAATCAGCATAATCTGTTTTATGACCTTTCTGTCCAGCGTGTGGGGGAAATGTGGGGGTGTATTCACTCTCTGGGAAGCTAGAACACTGATCTAAGTCCATTTTTATATATGCAAATCCTCAAAGGATGCTAAACAATGTTATAAGACTGTGGCCTTCATGCACAGAACTATAGAGTAGTTGCTGAACTTAGGAGG
Source organism: Acinonyx jubatus (assembly GCF_027475565.1). Lineage (NCBI taxonomy): Eukaryota > Metazoa > Chordata > Mammalia > Carnivora > Felidae > Acinonyx > Acinonyx jubatus. Next base: position 33,250,729 of record NC_069397.1, on the reverse strand, counting down.
TAAGACCATCCCTTCTGGAAACTGATAGAAGATGGCATGGCTTGGGAAAGTTTTCCATGGGATCCAAAAATTAGTTTTGCATTAATATATGACTTCCTAGTGGAGGTGGTATCCAACCCCAACATTATCTTATTAACTCCATTTTAAAACATTGCTCTGTGAGCATCTACTCTGGGAGTAATTATTAAAAAACAAAACAAAACTCAGTTCTCTTTCCTCTGCTCTTTTATTCAAGTCCTTTTCAAGTTGTTTTCTAAGAATTAGTCATTGTTTCAGTGATTAAAATTTCAGGAGGTGGGCACGGCTGATTAGAAGAGCCTCTGATGGGGGCGCTTGGGTGGCTCAGGCAGTTAAGCGTCTGACTTTGGCTCAGGTCATGATCTCATGGTTCGTGGGTTCAAGCCCCACATTGGGCTCTGTGCTGTCAGCTCGGAGCCTGAAGCCCGCTTCAGATTCTGTGTCTCCCTCTCTCTGTTCCTCCCTTGCTCACACTCTGTCTCTGTCTCTCTCAAAAATAAATAAAGATTAGAATAGCCTCTGACCACATGTACCAAGAAGGCCGTGTGTGAGAGAGCTACATTTGTGAGGATGACCTCATTATTAACATGGTGTATTATATTAACCTCAATGTAAAACGTGCTGTAAACACTGCTGCTCAGCTCTTCCTGGTTTTGTTTCTGACACCTCAGGCAACTGCTCACTATCACAGCTAAAAATTGCAAGAGTATTGCAAAATGAAGGCCTAGAAAATGAAACGGAGATGTGAGTTGGAATAACACTGCGACACGTAACTCAGTGGCTGCTCGATCACTCCTATAGAATGCCTGCTTTACCTAAGGGTACTGCATCTTGAACTGGGTCTCTCCCCATGGTGGCATGTCTCCATACTTACACTTGGGCATCCTGTGTGGGGTACAAAGAAGGCTAGTCAGGGTGGGGAGCCTGGTTTTAACCCGTGTTTGGATTTGCATTCACAGGGAGACAGAGAGCCACCGTATTATTACAAGGGTATGCAAGCCACCATTAGTAAGCTTAACACTCTCGGCAGTCAATATAACTGAACAACAAATACCTTCACCTTGAACATCCTTTAAGCTCTGCTCATAGCTCATTGCCCTTCCCTGTGCAGACGGCTTTATGTAAAGGGAAGCAGTCATAACGGATCCGGGTTCTATTCCCTGCTCTATGACTTCAAGTTCTGTGTCACAGACAAGTCTCTCAGACCACATTCCTTCATGTTTTTTACTTTGTTTTGCAACTTTATTTACATATAATAAAATTCACTTTTGGGGGGAGAGTTTAGTTCAATGTGTGGATTCATGTGAACACTGCCAAAAATCAGGACACAGGACAATTCCATCATCTCTGCCACATTTTACCCCTAGAAACCATTGATCTGTTCCTCATATTCTCCATCCCTGTAGTCGTGTCCTTTCTGAAACAGCGTATAGATGAAATCATACAGTAAATAACTTTCTGAGACTGGTTTCCTTTGCTTAGTATAGTGCATTTCAGGTTCATCTATGTTGTTGGACCCACCAGCAGCTCCTTATTTTTTATTGCTGAGTAGTATTCCACTGAATAGGTATATCCATTCATCCAATGAAGGACATTAAGTTGTTTCTAGTTATTATAAATAATGCTCTCATAAACTTTTATGGGAAAGTTTTCATGTGAATGTAAGTTTTCATTTCTCGAGTACAGAAGTTTTCCATGACTGCATATTGGGTGTTAGGCAGAATTTTAAGTGGGATAATTTTTTGATGTAGGAGGCTACTTGTGCTTTGTAAGATGTGTGGCAGCAGCACTGGATCTACCCATTAGATACCAGTGGCATCCTTTGACCCCATGTGATCACCAAAAATGTCTCCTCACGTTGCTGAATGTTCCAGGGAGGGCAGGGCAAAAATGCTCTCAGTAGAGAATCAATGCTCTAGGGTAAAAACCAAGACGAGATTGCTGGTCCATATGGTAAGTATATGTTTACCTTTAAAAGACACTGCTGGGCTAGTTTTCAAGGTCATCTGTACCATTTGACATCCCTACCAGCAATGCATGAGATGTCACATTGCTCCCTGTCTTTGTCAGCACTTGGTGTTAGCAGGTTTTTTAAATTTTAGCCATTCGAACAGGCAGTTCCTTCATTTTAAAGTAAGGGATAAAAATACAATACTGTGTCAGATATTAGTGCAGCTCACCAATATTTTCAGTTCTGTGATGCCTGTCACTTGAGCAGATTTCATTTCCAGATCCCATTAAATTCATTTCACTTTGTGAATTACCTTGACCAAAGAGTGGAAGCAAGCTGGGTCACTTCAGGATGGCCACATATAAGAGCTGGTGCACCTCTCTCTGTCTTCCCTTCTCCCAGCTTTGGCAACCAGTTACACTCCAGATGGTGAGGACTTCATCGGCCAATGTCCTTGAGTGAAAATGACATGGAATAGAGCTCCTGCCAAACCTCAAATGGACATGACGTATGAGCAGGAACTAAACCTTTGTTGTTTTAAGCCACTGATATTTTGAGATCATTTGCTACCTCATCATATTTAGTCTATCTTGACTAAAACAAATTCTTATGTGATAGACACACTGTAAGCATTTACAAGATAAATGTGGTTAATGCATTCAGCACAGTTCTTGGCTCAAAATAAGTGCTCAGTAAATCGTTGCTATTATCATAACTATTTATTCTTCCCTGCCCATCCTACCCCAGGGTGATTCTTCCATTTATAAATACAGCATTTATTCTCTATAATGCATTAACAGAATTACTTCAACTTCTTCAAGGTACTCTGTGAACAGATTGGTCTCAGAGACAGACTGGAGCAAGCACACATTTCACTGGCTACCTGCCCATCAAGTACACCATCCAGGGTTCAAGGACACAGCATCACTGTGATGCTGCAAACATATTCTTCTGAATGACAACTAACAAGTCATGTTAAAGCCTATCTCCTACAAGTCACTGTATGTTTTGAAGGTCTTTCATTGGTCAGCTAACCTTTTCACATTTTCTGTCCACTTATCCATTTTCCAAGAATGTAAAGAGGTATAAAAACACAATGGTTCCCAAAGCTGATGGTGCATCACATTTGCAAAATGGGTGAGACCTACAAAAGCCCTTGATCTAGTATCTTCTGTAATCCAAACATTTATTTTGATTACACCACGAGATTGTTTTATGAGTTGAGGACCTTCTCCTTTACTCTGGATTTTAATGCGTGATACGGTCCCAGTAAATGTTTTTCAAATTTGTAACTATTCATTCACTAACAAATGGGGTATCTGCCTAAGTGAGGTTCTCATCAGTTCAGGTTTTATTTGTATATCTGTCTGTATGTACTTCTCATTTATTAGATCTCCAGGTTATTATAAAATGATATAACTTGGGTTCAGCCAAATGGAAGAGAAGCACAGGGTGAAGTGTGGGGAAGAAGCACAGAGCTCCCATGCTCTCTCTGGGTGCCCCATTCTCCCAATATCTCCACGTGTTCACCAACCTGGAAGCTCCAGGTTTTATTTTTAAAATAATATTTTTTATCATTCCAAATACAACGTGGGCTCATTATACAGGATCTGAAAAACAAATATAAAGAACAGTAACATTTCATAATTCCAACATGCAGAAATACCCACTGTTAACAGCTTCGATTATTTCCTTCATATATTAAAATAAAATATGCCATATATATAGCTCTGTAACCTTTAAAAAATTTCTCTCCATTGTAACTTGAGAATTTTCTCATGATTCAACATTATTCAACACAGAACTTTAAGTATCTGGCGTAGTATTTTATTAGATAGTTATCAGTCTTAGGTAACCACCCCTCAGATGTCTTAGGTAGTTTCCAATTATTTTCCATTGAACATCATACAATGATGACTATTCTTTGTACATGTATTTTCATGTGTAGCTCCGCTTATTTCTTTAGAATAAGCCAATAGAATTGGAATTATTGGGGAGTCAAATGCTGCAAACAGTTGCACAAGCCTTCTAAATGGTCTTCCTCTCTCTATTCTTTCCTTCCTCTACTCATCTTTGCTACTGCCAAGACTCTCTTTTCCAACATATGGTTTTTGTCCCCTCTCTCTCCCATTAGACTAGATCTGTGACAGGATCCCTGTTCGAGATGGTGGTTACCTCCCCTCAGCCTCCTAATATTCCAATGAACAAAAAGATACAAAGTAAAGAATTAAATCAATTCAAGCTCATGAAAATAGGAATGAGCAGAAATGTTGAAGAATTTCTGAATATAAAGAACAAATGTGATAGATTTGGCAGAAAGTGAAGACTATAGAGCAGAGTGATCCTAAACCTATCAAAAAAAGACTCCCTGCAGAGAGGAGAGCCGATTGTTCCCAAAAGAATCCTGAAGAAATTCCATGGGGATATCTACAAGTCTGAGGAGCAGGAATGGAATATAAAGATGTCCTTCAAAGTCATATTAGAGAGGGGAATTCTTTGAAAAAGGAAAGTCAGTGAAACATGTCCAGGAGTGAAATTCACTCTTTGAGTGAAGGTGTATTAATTATGTCTTTTATAATCTGTATTCTGATGCCTAAACATCTGAGGCTGGGCTGATCTTGGAGGGACTACCACTGCCAAAGTTAGCCAATTTCTAGACACAAACAACTTGCCCGAGAGTGTGCTTTTCATATTCAAACCAACCAATCCAGAGTCCACACTCTACCACCTCCTTTATTGGGCTTTCCTACTCTGGGCCACTATTCATTGGCCCAAATTACCCCACGGCCAGGTACCAGAAAACTAGGGACTGCCCCTATGCCCCAGAGCCCAGTGAAATTGTTCAAAGGACTCAATCCTAAACCTGGTTACCCTGACTCCCTGGTTCCTTCCCAAAGAAACCATAATAAAGCCTTTTGCCTTAAGTTCCCCTCTCCCCCCTCTGCCCATGATAGGCCCTCCTGCTTCCTGGGGTGGTCTCCCTTGGTGTGGCATGCCACCTCTTCTTGGCAACTATCACAAACTCTTTTCAATGGCAATCATCTTCTGATTGGTTGACCTCACTCTACTTTTCTATTATTGCACTATATTTAGGGCAAAGGCTTCCTTACTGTGGTACTCTTGGTGTTCCCAACTCCCTGCCCAATCTAACATATAGAATAATAGGATGGTCCTGGTGCCTGAAGAAATCAGAGAAATTAAAAGAGAAATCATAGTACAGGTCTATCCACATGCAGGAACTTAGCCGCATTTGAGATTAGTGGGGATAGATGATTTATTGAAGGAATTGAGTAACTGGAAAAATGTTAGATATATGTCTTTTGCAAAGATAGACTAAAAATAATCTTGAGATGGATTACAGACATAAATGCCAAAAAAAAAATCCCACCATAATTAAATTAATAGGATAATGTTTTCATAATCTGATGCTTTCCCAGGCAAGAACAAAACCCAGAAATCACAAAGGAAAAGATTTACAGATTTTGTATCTTAAAAATGGAAGTTTCTGCATAACAGCAAAAGTCACTATAAACACACATAAAAGAAAAATGATAAAATGGAAAAAAATATTTTCAACATCTAAAACAGAAACTGGTTAATATTCATGATATGTATAACAAATTCATAAAAATCAATATGAAGTAGGCAGCGTATCTAATAGAAAAAAAAGAGTGAGGACTATGAATAGGCAATTCACATAAAAACACAAAAGGCAAATAAACATATGAAAAGGTGATGAACCTCACTAGCAATCAGGGAAATGCAAATTCAGTCAACAATAAGACAGCCTTTTTCACATATCAGATTGGCAGAAATTTTAAAGACAGAATACCCAAAGATGGCAAAGCTAAGGGGGAAAAGGAACATTTTATACTGGTGTGGGAAGGAGACAGCTCTGGGGAGGACAATTTGGCAGAATCCTTTAAAATTACAAGTTTGTGACTTTGGGGCTCAGCAATTCCACTCCTAATAACATATCCTATTGTAATCTTGCTCAAGCGCAGAAAGGCATGGGTGTAACATGTTAGATGCAATAGTGTTGGTAATAGTAAAAAAGTGGAAGCATTGTAGAGGCTCATTAATTAGGGGCATGGTCAAATACCTTAGAAAGCTTTCACAGTGGCTAAAAAGAAAAAGTAGACTTATGGCCTGACTTTATTATTTTTTTATTTAAATTTTTTTTAACATTTTTATTTATTTTTGAGACAGAGAGAGACAGAGCATGAATGGGGGAGGGGCAGAGAGAGAAGGAGACACAGAATCGGAAGCAGGCTCCAGGCTCTAAGCCATCAGCCCAGAGCCCGACGATGGGCTCGAACCCACAGACCGTGAGATCGTGACCTGAGCTGAAGTCGGACGCTTAACCGACTGAGCCACCCAGGCGCCCCTGGCCTGACTTTAAAATAGACACCTATCTTAGAGTGTTGGTTAGAAAGAAAAAAAACAGAATGAAAGTTGCAAAATGATGTAACATGTACACTATTATCTATTGATATGTGCATGTTTTCATATATAAAAGATATGTTCATATCTTTAAAGGTGTGTATTTAAATTTTTTTTAATGTTTATTTATTTTTGAGAGAGAGAGACAGAACATGAGTGGGGAAGGTGCAGGGAGAGAGGGAGACACAGAATCTGAAGCAGCCTCCAGGCTCTAAGCTGTCAGCACAGAGACCGACACAGCGCTTAAACTCGAACTGTGAGATCATGACCTGAGCTGAAGTCAGATGCTTAATCAACTGAGCCACTCAGGCACCCCTAAAGGTGTGTATTTATACATGTATATACATATAAATAAAGTAACTGATAAATATCTTCATAACATCATAGTATTACATCATCATATCCTTTCTCATTTTCCCCAGATGATCATTTGAGCCCCCATATGTCTTAGTACAAAGAAATCCAGGATCTCATTTGTGGTTGCCCATCCCCCAAACTGTCCAAAAACCCTTAGAGTCTCATGAATGCCAACTGTGAATCCTGTGTGTGTCTCTGTTCTGGGGAAGGATGTCAATCCAGCTTCCAGACCCAAAATATGCAGTAGAATGGGGCTGGCTTTCAGAAGATGCCACTGTGAAGACAGGCCTCCTCCAGTGTGTTCTGTGATGCTGACGCTTGGCTGTAATCATGCTCCCTGATCTAGGCATCTATCTGTACTTGGTCCTTGAAGGACATGCTCTCCATGCCTTTTGACCTAAGGCCAGCTGAGAGTGAGGCTCTCCATGCTCAGCTTTCTTAGTTCCCATGCAACCAACTTCCAGGGCCCCTGTCAGCCAGAGAGCATCAAGTCAAGACTGGAATCTTCCTGCTCAGAATCACAACACTGCCACCCTCCTTCACTCTCTAAGAAATCCACCAAGGGGTTCAGGCAAGTTTTCCTTTTTAAACCTGAGAAGTCATTATTCATTCACCTTTCCCAGAACAGAGCAATAGGTTAGCACTTCTCCCAGAAAGGAGAGCCTGTGCTTCCAACAAATATAATTCTTGTGGGGTCTACCTTAAAGTCCTGATGGAACAGTTCACTGATAGGATAGATGTGACGTGCACTGCACAGGTCTGGAGGGAGGCACATCAAACTATTATGGTTGGTCACTGCCTTGTAGGAAGGTGGGAATCATATGAAGTATGGGTCTATTTACTCCACAGGAATTTGAATGGACTAAATTTGGGGTTGACTGTATTTTGGGAGGATCAGGGAAGTTGTGTGTACACACACATACACATACATATTACATATATGCAAACTAACTTAAAAATAACCAAAACGTTTCTTTCTCTCACCTGGACTACTTCCATCATCCTACACCAATGCCATTATTCCTTTTGACTTAAAACAAATCCCCTCATGATCACCCTTCCCTCTTGAGCTATAACCGTATTTCTCTGCTGCCCTTTACAGCAAAAGTCTTCAAATTGTCTTTATAAATCACGCTGATGATGTTTTCTCCCTTCACTCATTGCTACTACTCTCATCAAGGTCACTAATGGGCTCCATAGTGTTGATTCAGTGGTCGGTTTCAGTATTCATCACACCTGACCCATGAGCAACTCCTTCCATTTTAGAGTATGCTCTCCTGGCTTCCAGAATAGCAGTACTTTGAGTTTTCCTGCTCCTTTGCTGGCAGAGCCATCTTAGTCTCCTTTACTGATTTTGCCTCAACTCCTTCCCATCTTGATGTTGAGTGCTTCAGGACTCAGTCCTTGAGCTTCTTCTCTAGTGTGATTTCATCAGGCATGACTTTCAATACCAGGTATGTGAACCATACCCCAATATTTTACTGTTAGCCTAGCCTGACATTCCTGAATTCTAGAGTCATATATCCTGCTGCCCATTCAATATCTCCACTTAGAAGTGTGGTAACTATGTCAAATTCAGCATACCCAAAACTGAACTCATGATGTTCCCTCTCAAACCTGATCTTCTCACCTCCTTCTCAAGATGATAAATGATAACTCCATCCTTTGAATGGCCCAAGCAAAAATCTCGGAGTCATCCTTGATCCCTCTCCTTTTCTCACATTCCGTATGTAACCCACCAGCAAATCTTGTCGACTCTACCTTCAACTTATATCCAGAATCTGAACACTTCTCACCAACTCTTGTGCCACCTCTTTGGCTCAAGACACAATCACCTTCGCCCTGGATTGTTGTAACAGCCTTTTTCACTGGCTGCCCTGACTCAGTTTTGAGTCCCTTCCATGATTCAACATAGGGTGATTCTGTTAAATCATAAGCAGATTGTCACTTTACTCACAACCCTACAAAAGTCCCTCATCTTTCTCAGAGTAAAGCAAAGTCCTTACAATGACCAACTAGACCTCACATAACATGAGGGATGCCTCTGACCTCACTGTTCTTTCCTTCCTCTGTCCCTCACTTCAGCCTCCCAGTTATCCCTAGGGCAGGCCAGGCAAGGCTTTGCCTCTGGGCCTTTGCATTTGCGGTTCCCTTTCCCTTACTTGGAACACTCTTTCCCAAATATCTAATGGCTTGCAAATTTAATCCATGTAGGTGTTTGACTTTATTCCCTATTCTTAGTGAGGCTTTCCATTACTACACTGTTTAGAACAGCATTCCTCCCGACCTCTTGGCATTTCCTATTTCCCTTTCCAGTCTTTTCTTCTTCATGGCTATTATTACCATCTGTATTTGTTTCCTAAGGTTCCCATAACAAATAATTATAGACTGCAGTGTGTGGGGGGTGCTTAAAACAACAGAAACTTATTGTCTCATAGTTCTGGAGGCTAGAAGTCTAAAATCAAGGTGCTGGCAGGCTTGGTTCCTCCTGGTGGCTCTGAGGGAGAATCTGTTCTAGGCTCTCATAACTGTGGTGGCTGCTGGCAAAACTTGGTGTTCTTTGACTTGTAAATATATCACTTTTATCCCTTTCTCTATCATCCCTTCTTCCTTGCGTGTCTGTGTCCCTGTGTCTTCACATGATTTTCTTATTAGGACATCAGCCGTTGGATTTCGGGATCACCTTAATCCAGTATGACCCCATCTTAACTTGATTGCATCTGCAAAGACTATTTCCAAATACATTCACCTGCCATGGTACCAGGGGTTAGACTTCACATCTTTGGAGGACACAGTCAGCCCATAGCACCATCTGACATACAACTTATTTTACTTACTTTGTTTGCTTTACAATTCATACAAGATGCAAGCTCTCAGAGGGCTGAGCTTTTTGTCTGATCTTTTTTTTTCCTTGCTGTTATCCTCTCAGGGACTAACACAGTGGGATGTGTCCCATAAAGACTTGTTGAATGACTGGAGTCTTCCTGCTAGCTTGCCATGATGAAGAGGATAAAGGCCCCGCCATTAACATGGCATTGACATATCTCGACAATCCGCCCTTCAGTTAACTTTTCATGTGTAGCTCTTGTCTTACAGCTCTTGTTTCTCAGGGTCCTAAATTTCTACTGAAGTGAAGTCCTGGCTCTTCTTCAAACAAGTCCTTCTGCAACTCCCCATATTTGTTCTGTCTTTCCCCATATCCTAAAATATGCTCCTTCTCTTCCTCACAACATTCATTACTCTGTTCAAATCTCAAACATCCACCTAAGATCAGCTCAGTTCTCCATATGCAGGTGACAGCCTCCTCCCCTGGTCCCTCCTATTGTGCTAGCTTTTCCATTGGCAACTTAGTAGGATTTTCTTTTTATAACATGAATCTATTGGCTTGTTGTCATGACCACTCTGACCATTCCATTAAACTGAGAGACCCTTCTGGGAGTGGCCGATGCCTTCCTTATCTTTCTATCTTCCCTTTGCTTCAACCTCCAAAATCCATCCAGCACTTGGACTATAATAGCTGAGAGGTTAAAAACCTATAGATGGAATGAAAGAGGCAAACCAGATTCAAATCCTGGGATTTGAAGTGACAGCAGATATAGTGTTGGCCATGGGCCCCAGAACATCTGTCCTAGAGAGTTGGACAATGAGTAAAGTAGGAAAGATGAGGCTTCTAAGGCTTTTTAAAACAGTCACCACATGCCTTCCAGTAAAGTCCTCAGTTATGGGCAGAGAGTGCAGAGCTTAGCACTCAAACACTCAAAATAGATGGTGCAGGAGGCCAAAAGAGGGGCTTTGTCTCTCCAAACTGTCTACCAGTGATGGCCAATCCAGTAAGTGGAGGCAGGGTAGATCTTCCTCCAGTCATCTGCACTGTCTCCAAAGTCCATTTCCTTAGAGCCATTTCCAGAGGTATTTTCAGCATTGCGGGTGAATTTAGTAGTGTGGTCTTAGGTGTAGATGAGCCAGAGTGGCTATAAAATCGCAGCTGCCAACTACACAAATTTCCTAGAGGAACAATCCTTCCCCCAAAGTAACCGAAAGGTACAATTGATCTGTTTCATCTTTAGGCAGCGTTCCACAAAGTCTTAGAACTACTAAATTAGAATCATGTGAGTGCTTTTTGAAAATCTAATTCCTAGGGCCCATCTAAATTTCCCCTGAATCAGATTTTTGGGTGGACCCCTAAAATCTTCATTGTCAATGAGCATCCCCCTGCCCCCGGAAAATACAACGCATAAGGAGTTTTAAGATTCCTGTCTAAAAGGAACCCACTGCTAAATCCATCTATAGGAGCTATCATGATTAACTGTATTTTAGACAAAGCTGGAGAGAGAAAAGAGGGAAATAAATAGGAAGTCTTTGGATCAAGCTGGGGTTTCTCTAAATACTCTACCATCTCCAAATAGAACTATTCTTAGAGAGTAGGTCCCCAGAAAGGAGCCTGTGGGCAGAAGCAAGTAGTCCCACAGGGCTGGGATACAGAACAAAAGAGCAATTCTTGACAGCTTATTATCAATCATACTCAAAGACAGGCAGGGATTCTGGGATGAAGAGGTACTCTGGATAGTTATTCTGTATACTTTTTCACAGCCCATGGAACTAAATATTGATTCCAGATGCAGGTGGTCTAGTGGAAACAACAAGGTCTTCAGAATAAGAAAGAACAAGGCTTTAATTTCTGTTCCATCAGTTATTTCTGGCTGAATTTGGGTAAGTTATTTAATTTATCTCAGTCTCAGTTTCCTCAACTGCACAATAGGAACATTACCACTTGAGTGGTCTGTGGTAAAGATTAAATGAAATAAAATATCACCTACCATGACACTTGATACTTGTGAGGCCCTAGAATCTTCTTCTAGATTTGTTTCCCTTGTTCCAGGAAGAGATAATCAGAGGTTGGTATTACAGGAAGAGGAAGAGGAAGAGGAAGAGGAAGAAGAGGAGAAGGAGGGAGGGAGGGAGAGGGGGAGGAGGAGGGGAGGAGTGGGGGAAGGGGAAGGAGGGAGAAAAAAAGGTGGATCAGGAGGAGGAAAGGAAAGGAGGGAAGAAGGGAGGAAGGAATCAAAGGGAAAGAGAGAATGAGAGAGAAAAGTAAAAGAAAAAAGAAAAAATATTAAAAGAAAAGAAAATTAGCTTGGTCCAGTTTTGCAGATATAAAGTAAGTTACCTGTATATAAAATGTTCTACTGAATATTTCAATTAATACCCTTAAAGGATCCATCATGTCACTGTAGATTGCTCCAAATAACTAGATAGTAGAATAAGACTGTTTTCTGTAGCTCAGAGTGAAATAATAGGGAAGTAAACATTGGAAAGCTTTTAAAGCATCCTAAATTGTTTTTTCTTCCCTCAAATGTCAAAATACGTGTCTCGATAGATATTTTTAAATTGCATTCCTTTTTCAAGATCTTTCTATCCCTAGTGACTGGCTTAGGAATGCAAGAAATAACCTAGCTGGAAACAGCTCCATCTGGGGTGGGATAGGAAGGGAGTTTAAATAAATTTCAATTTGACCATCTCCTAGATCTTGGTATATATTGATTGTTTTACCACTGAGTTTTGTGGAAACTGGAGAGAAAAAAATAATCTTTTGATATTTTCTACTGCTCCCATTATCTATGGCTACATAACAAATCATCTCAAAACTCAGTGATTTAAAGTAACAATTTGTTATTGTCACTCATGGTTCTTTAAATTGACTGGGCTCAGCTGGGTGGCTTTCCCTTGGGGTCTTTCATGTGGTTGCAGTCTGGGACTATAGACTATGAAGGCTCTCTGGGCTGGATGTGAAGCTGGATCATTCTCAAAACCAGCAGTTGATTTAAGAAGTTGGCTGGAGCTCAGCTGGGGCTGTCAACCAGAAAACCTACACATGGCCTCTCCAGGTGGCTCCAGCTTCTTGGGTATAGTGGCTAGGAGGGAACTAACTTGAGAGGGAAAGCCCCAAGAGTGAGCACTTCAAAAGAACCAGGAGGAGGCTGCAAGGCTTCTTATGATCTAGTCTTCAAGTCACCCAATGCCACTTCTACTGTATTCTATTGGTTACACAGGGCCAGTCAAGAATCAAAGTGTACCAGCACCTGATTCTTCAAGAGAATGACTCCTAGGAAGCAGAGTTTGTGGGGGCCACCTGGCAGACTAGCTGTCACATCCATTATCTTGTAATTAACTTTTCTGCTCATAGAGGCATTTCTACCTTTACAAAACAATTTTAATACAAATTCCAAATGGAAGTTTCACCTGAAAAGAAGGTTACTATCAAAGGTAACAAAACACATGACCAAACACAGCCTGCTAAAGCATCTGTGAAAGAGATTTTACTAAATAGGGGTGCACTAGAGATATCTATCCTTTGAGAGTTTTTGGCCCCAATCCCTAGACAGAAAGGGAGTTGGAGTCTCCCAGATGCTAAGGAGTCCTGAGGGAGTAAGCTGGCACAGATGAACCATTTATGTTGAATATTTTGGGCAACTCACTTCCCCTAGTTCCTTCATCTGGAAAAAAAATACTAGATGACTAGAGCAATACTAGATGATTTTTATGGTCTCCTCCCTCCTGACATTCCATTAATGTGCCAGTGGCTCAGGGAACTTCACAGAATAGAACATTTTAGTTAACTTATGGTTGTTGTAATGCATTTTCCTAAATCACCTCCTTTTTATCTTTTGGTTCATTCATGAGACTGGAGCAGGCAGGGTGCATAGAACCGTGGTTCCATCACAGTGTGGTGGAGATCAGAGTCCAGACATGGAAGCAGCAGGTACTGGGTTTGAGTCATCGGTTCTGATATTCACAAGGGTGAGACCTGTTCCCATGTGCATAACCTCTCCGATCCTAGGCTTTCTCATTTGTAAAAAATATTGAGTCCACTGTTTTGTTGGCAGGAATAAATGAGATGCACTTTAAGATCCTACCCCAGGTCTTTTTAATACTGGGCCATTTTTGTTGTCTGGTTTTGTCTTTTAACTTCACTTGAATGGCTTAATGGTTATGGTGTACCTGTAGCTTTTAGTTACCACAAATCTGTTTGCAAAGTATCCCAGGTATGAATAATACACATAAATAATAAATGAATGAACCGTATTTCAAAGCAAAGCAAGCATATTTGACCATTTGGGCTCAAATCACAGTTTCAAACCAACCAAATCTATCTACTGGGTCACAAGCATTTGTAAGGCACTGTGCGAGTCTCCATAGAAGACAAGGGTCACATTACGTCCCTGCATTCAAAGCTTCTTCCAGTCTACATACCCAGAATTAGTAAGTCTACTTACTCCCAATTGTTGAATTGGGAGCTGTTTGATGGTTAGGCCACCAGCACAGATCACTCTGCCTGCCAAGCAGAGAAGTGAAAGCTTCCTTCTGCTTAGTGCATAGTAGCTGGCTCAGAAAGACTCCTGCAAAGCAAGCACTGAACACGAGGCCATGTCTCCTCCTTTCCAGGTTTTCACAAGTAGGTCAAGAGCAGTTCAAGAAAGATTTACTTTTGAATCAGAAAACTGTTTCAACTGACCAAGATTCAAATTTGTCCCTGGCAGTAGGGATAAATGAAGGATACCAATGATTGTCTTTGGTAGTTAAAACGAATGGTAAGAACTCAAAACTACCACCCACCCATCACCAAAGAGGTACTGAGGACCCACCTGAGCAAGATGCCATGGGGGGATTGAGGTGTGTGTGTGTGTGTGTGTGTGCGTGCAGGCACTTGGATGAATAACAAGGCTTTTAGGAGCTCACAAAAGGGGGTTAGACACATACCTAAATAGCCATAATTCAAGAAAGTGCTAAGAGTTATAAAAGCTCAGGGTTCTGAGGACTGAGAAATGTCAGCAGTCAGATAAACAGGAGGAAGACTTGTTGGGAACGGAGGTCCCACTTCAGCCTGGCCGTGAAGTAGAGGCAGAAGCAGTAAATGGGTTGGTTTAGAGGAATCACAATTTAGGAATGAAAGAGGAGGAAGGAAAGTCTGTAAAGAAGGTTGATGCCAGACTCTAGAGCATTTTCAATACTGACTGAATGGGTCAAGTGACAGAAACCCCATAACAGATAGTGATGTAAATGAGAAGAAAGTTTGTTTATTCCATGCAGAAAAAGTCAGAGGGCAGGCAGGTAGTCCAGAGTCAGTATGCTGGCTCAACAATGGGTCTCACAGGTAGTTTTTGTCCTCCTGTTTGTCACGCCATAGTGGCAATATGGCTGTTCCACCTCGGGCCTCAGGTGTGTGCTACAGGCAGGAAGAAGGGTTCAGGGTAAAGTGACATGCTGGTCAAGCCCCTCCTAAGATTTTCACATACATCTCACTAGAAATTTGTGGTACCATCACTGCAGGGGAGGCTGAGAAGTTTTGAGTAATTTACATTTCCTGCCTCTGAGGCAAAGAAAGCTAAGGGAAAAAAGACTTATTTCACAGTGTCTGCCATAGAACGACTGATGGTTTTGAACAGGGGAATAATAGAATTAAGACTGTGCTTCTTGATAACAAATTTGGCTGTAATATATAACCACACTTCGAGAAAATGGTGGAAGAGAGAAAGAACTCTAAGGCACAGAGATTAAGTGATGGATTCATAAGTGTTTGTATATTAGTAAGTCATGAAATTGGGATCTGAATCCAGGCTGGTGGCTCCCAAAGCTCTTTTCACCCACCTTTCTAAGGACTCCAAGGATTGGAGCCTTATGATTGAGAGCCTATAGAGCCCTTAATAGAACTTTTTCATACACAGAGTCATAGGCATCAGCACCAAAACTAAAAAGCCATTCATCCATTCCTTCAGTCTTTATTTTTATTATTTTATTTTTTTATGTTTATTTATTTTGAGAGACAGAGCGCAGGTTGGGGAGGGCCAAAGAGAGAGAGGAAGACACAGAATCTGAAGCAGGCTCTGGGCTCTGAGCTGTCAGCACAGAGCCTGATGTGGGGCTCGAACTCAGGGACCACGAGATCATGACCTGAGCTGAAGTCAGACACAACCGAGTGAGCCACCCAGGCACCCCTCTTCAGTGCTGCAGGTGTGTTAGGAACAGTCCAGAGAGAGAGTGTAATAAAGTGGAAAGAATGGAGTTCAAAGAAAGACGGAGGTGGGTTAAATCCCAGCTCTTATTCCTCTTCCCAATGGTATGATTTGGGGTTAGTCACATAAATTCTTTGACTTCTAGTATCTTCATGTGTACAGTGGGAAGGAGAATCACAATGAAAGAGATGTGCAAAATAAGAAAATGTGAGTCTGCCAAACATATGGCCAGCATGGGTTAGTTGGCCCTACCTGCATTCTTAAATTTCTTCTCCTAGACAATGGCAGCCAGGATTAGTTGTGTGTCACCAATTGCACACAAGTGAGGTTGGCTGTATTTTTAGTAATGCATTTATTTTTCTGATGGAGATTCTTTCCTTTTATCCTTTCTTCCCGATGATAGCTGGAGTTGATATAGACATCCTACCACAATAAGGAAAAGGCCATGAGAATTCTAGTGATTTCGCCATGGATAAAAATGAACAATTGGATCGGCTCTAAAAGCTGTCAACCCCCAGACCTCTCATTATGTGACAAAAATAGAGTACTTGTTGAAGAAACTATTCTATTACTTTCAGTTAAAAGCCCTTAAAATTGATATAGCGTACAAAAGCTCTTGGTGCCTAGTTGACAATAAATGATGCTTGTTACTATCATCATCGATATTATTGTTATTGTTATGGTATGCATTGGAAAACATCAAGCTAATGTTAACTTGCAGATGAGAAGACTAATCAAAATACAAAAATGGATATGTGATATCCCCATGAAAAGATGAAAACAAAGTCACCACCAAGGATTGAGTATAACCTAAAACAAAGTTGATCCTGCAGGGGTGGAAACTGTCTGTACATATGTTGGGAAAATCCAGGCTACAAGCCCAAATCCAGGATTAAAGTGAAGGACTCTCTATCCAGATGTGGGAACAGAGTGCACACGGCAGGGGACTGGGGGAGGGAAGAATTCTCTCCTGGAAGAATTCTTTTCTGGAGAATTCTGAGTGATGGTGACAAAATCAGTGCTCTGACTCTGGAAGAAAAATTCTTTCCATGGCTCTAACTTAAATTGAGTGCTCATGGGGATGGAGAGAATCAGACTGGCAAAGAGAGAGACTGGTTTCTGGTAAAGAATTTAGGAATCAGGGAAGCCAAGGTCCATGGAAATGCATTTTCTGACCTACAGAATTCTCCAACCAGGTATTGAGTGAGATAAACTTAATCTATAATGTATGTTAAATGGGCAGATTTTCATGAAACTAAAGTGCAAAATTAAATGCTATGAACAATAAGCACCAAAACCAGAAAGGTTATTAAAGAACAAACAACTCCAGTGCAGAGCATAGCCCTGGGCATATATATGTCTGCTAAGTAAGTGAATGATCAAATAAATAATATACAGTTGTTCAGACAAAATCAGAGATTCTATATTCATGAGATCAATAGATCAAAATTTCTGCCAGTCTATCTGCCACCTCTCTATATCACTTTTATTTATTTATACAGTTTCAAAAATATTTCCTACAATTTACAGAAACACATACACAGCAATAGAATAAACAACTGATAGAAGAATTTTGCAGTTCAAGATAGCAGACCATGTATGTCCTGCCTTGCATCTCATTAAACAACACGAGGTACATGCAAATGAGAACAAAATTATCACTGGAAAAACACAGGAACTTGCCATAGACAGATCAGAATATTCAGGAATTTCTGAAAGGTGTAGGGCAGATGGCAACATATCTAACGGGGAACAGACTAAATGACTCACAAAACAAACTGGAGAAAGGATAAGACCAAGAAAACAGGAGACTTCCCAGCTAAATTCTGGAAGGGTCCCAAGATCAGGGGCAGGAAAAGAGCGAGGGGTAACTGAATGAAGGAGCTGTACTGTCCGGAAGGCTGATGCATCATATGCCCACTCCCCTTGCCCGCGCTGAGTAAAGCTGAAGGAATTGGCTTGCTGATTAGGGTGAAATGACCTATAGGGGGCCCCCAAAGTGGGCAATAGGGTCCAAAAAAATGCAGCATTATGCTTCCAAGTAACTTTTGTTACCACTAACAACAGATAAATCCCCACACCTGCTAAGAAAAGGGCTTCCCAGTTAGTCCCCACCTCCTGTAAGGAATCAGGGCTTTTCGCTCAGAGTCTGTACCCATTGCTGGCAAAACAATGAGTTTTGCACGTGATGAGAATGCCAAACTCAAGATACTCATTCTGTTCATCTAGATCCTGATTGGTAAATGTGAACATATGACCTCATCATTAATACTGAATGAAATATAATAGTCTGAAGTGATTCATAGGAGGAATAAATAGAAAAATCCCCTAGGAGGAGGAGTTAATGCATAAAATAGAAAAAAATTAAAGCAAGTAAAAGTAGTATCTTCAGAAATAATTGTGAGTTTCCTCTCAGGTTTTTTTTTAAAGATGAATCAGAATTCTTGAAAATTGAAACTATCATTGTGCAAATAAAATGTGTGAGACCTGAAAAAACAAGACAAAGAACTCTCACAGAAAACAACGTAAAAAGTCAAAGAGATGAACTCTGTGTAGAAAGTAATGAGACTGATATGGTAGGCAGGGTACCAGCCCTTCCAAAAATGCCCATATCTAATCTCTAAAAACTGTAAATACATTCTCTTACGTGGCAAAAGGGATTTCACCGATCTGATTAAGTTAAGGATCTTGAGATGGGGACGGTCTCCGGATTATTCAGGTGGGCTCAAGATATCTTCCTTAAGTTACAATGGGCATAACCATAACGTCCCAATAAACCCATCACGCGTTGAAAGTACTGTCAGTTGAAAATGCATGTGATACTCTCAACCTATGGAACACCACAGCTCAGCCTCACCTACTTGAACCACGCTCAACACTTACAGTAGCCTACATTTGGGCAAAATCACATAACACGAAGCCTATTTGATGCTGAAGTATTGACTATCTCATGTAATTTATTGAATACTGCACTGAAAGCAAAAAACAGAATGGTGTGTGGGTCCAGGATGGTTGTTAAGTATGTTGTTTGTTTGCTCTCACGGTCGCGTGGCTGACTGGATGCTGCAGCTCACTGCCACTTCCCAGCATCTTGAGAGAGCACCATACCGCCTGTCACCAGCCCAGGAGAAGATCCAAATTCACAACCTGAAGTGCAGTTTCTACAGAATGTGTGTCGCTTTTACACCGTCGTAAAGTTGAAAAATTCTAAGTCAAGCCATCATAAATTAGAGACTATCTGTAGTCACAAGGGCCCTTGCAAGTGAAAGAGGGAGGCAGGAGTACCAGTCAGAGAGAAACTTAAAGATGATGTGCAGCTAGCTTTGAAGATAAAGGAAGGGGGCACAAGCCAAAGAATGGAGTAGCTTCTGGAAGCTGGAGAAAGTCACCAAGTGGCTTCTCCCCAGAGCCTTCTGACGGAATGCTGTACTGCAGGCACCTTGATTTTAGCCTAGTGAAACATTTCCGACTTTGCAGCTCCAGAGCTATAATATAATAGATTTGTTTTGTTTTAAGCCATGAAGTGTGTGGTCATGTGTTACAGAGGCCAAAGCAACGAATATACATGGAGAACAGGCAGCTGACCTGATAGCTGTGTAGGGAGAGTTCAGGCGTAAAGAAAGATACGTGGATGGAGGGAAGTATGCGACCAAATAAATAACTGAAGGAATATCTCTGAGCTGAAAGGGACTTGAGTTTTCAGAGAGAAAAAGGCCAATGGAGTCCTTGATGGCAAAATCATAGAAAATTGGGATCCTTGAGGAGAAAGAAAAATCCTAACAAGCTTCCAGAGAGGAGAGAAAAAATAAGGCTGGTAGAAAGAAACTGTGATCATTCTCATTAGTCAATCCATTGATTCAATGGTACTCAGGATTTTACTTTAATCTTTGCTGCATGAGGACCCTATACCACATGCTTATCTCATACATATGCATGAGAAAGAAGAGCCTCATTGACAGTAGGGGTTATACAGTTAGTGGTAGAAATGTAGAAACTCAGGTTGCCTATTTCTGATTCTTCTGACCTTAGTTGCTCACTGAATCAAGCATCTCATCTATAATAAAGAAAGCAGAAAAACAACAGGCCAATGCTAAATATATAATACAAATATATTTATATTAATATAAGAGGTATATATAAAAATATAAGTACAAATATAAGGAGCTAAGGAAATAATACGTTCTGAAGCTGGAGTCCTATCATTAAGAGTATGGGGCAGAGGGAAAGTGGCATTTTTCGACATGCAAGAATTTGGCAAGTTTACCATCCATGTAAACTTTTCTGAAAACAAAACAAACAAAAAGACAAAATTTCTGGTTGTACTTTAGCAAAGTAAAGCTGAGAACAGAAATATAACATAAGATACCAATAAAATGAGCCATGATATCAGTAAAACTTACAGTTAATACCAAGTAATTGTTGAAAATATGGCAGTGAAATTTAATGGAATTGTTAAGTAGGTCTTCATAAAACAGAAGAGGCACAAAGTAAAAAATTAACAATCTGGAACCAAAATTGAAGATAATTTTAATAGTACAGAGGAGGCAGTAAGGAAGAAATAAAGGGAAGATATAAAATAACCAGCGATACAACTCTCTTATTTTGTTTCAGTGACATGGCTATACATACAGCTTCATTTTTAGGGAGAAAGGAAAATAATTTCTGGTAGTGAAGCATTTCAGGATAACCACTAGCAGAAAAAAAATATAAGGTAAAACTTGAAAAGTACCAAAAGGTAATGGGGCACCTGGGTGGCTCAGTCGGTTAAGCATCTGACTTCGGCTCAAGTCATGATCTCAAGGTTCATGAGTTCAAGCCCCGCGTCGGGCTCTGTGCTGACAGCTTGGAGCCTGGAGCCTGCTTTGGGTTCTGTGTCTCCCTCTCTCTCTGCCCCTCCCCCACTCACACTTGGTCTCTGTCTCTCTCTCTCAAAAATAAATGAACACTAAAAAAATTTTTTATAAGTACCAAAAGGTAAAATATGAAATAATGAAGAAAATATGATAAAGTATGGAAAACAGGAAATAACAAACATGGCAGACATTATAAAGAATGACCATCAGCTGAATTTTTTCACTGAAAGGACTCTCAGGTTGGAGTGGGGGAAACAAAAGTATCCCACTACATTTAAGGAGAAATACTTAAAATCATATAAAGAAGTTGAAAATAATAAAAAAAAAGACAAAGATTTATCAGGCCAATGTCAGTACAAAAACAACTTGAGAGTTATAGACAAAGTAGCATTCAAGACAAAAAGCATTATACACACACATACACACAGAAGAAAGTAAATTTATATTGATAAAAATACATGTTCTAATAATATATTACCATAGCTATGAGCATTAATAACCAGGACAATACAATTGACCCTTGAACAGTGCATGGGTTAGGAGCACTGATGCCCCATGCAGTTGAAAACCCCCATGTATAACTTCTGACTCCTCAAAAACTTAACTACTAAAAGCCTACTGTTGACCAGAAGCCTTACTGAGAACGTAACACTCCATGAACACATTTTGTATGTTATGTGCATTATATACCATATTCTTACCATAAAGTAAGCCAGAGAAAAGAAAATGTTATAAAGAAAATCATAAGGAAGAGAAAACACATTTACAGGACTACACTGTGAAAAATCCACATATAAGTGGACTCATGCAGTTCAAACCTGTGTTGTTCAAGGGTTAACTGTACAATCAAGGGGGAAAAAAGATAATAAAAGGAGAGTTTTATTTAATGAAACACACCGAGATATTTTTTAATTGAATGAAGTAGACCCAAAAGTAAGGATTTAGAAGGTTTGAATAACATAGTTAACAATCTGTAAAGAATGAGAGAAACAGAGGGGAGAAGGAAGAAAGGAAGGAGTTGACAGAAAGAAGGGATGGAGGCAGGAGATAAGAAAGAATGAAGAAAGACAGGAAGGGGAAAAATCAGATTTTCTTCCAGACATACTGAGACAATGCATTCTTTTTATTAGATTATGAAGTCTTTACAAAAATTGATCATGTGCTTGGCCATAAAGAAACTCTGGACAAATATGCAAAAGATCAAGTCCTACAAGTTACATTCTCTGACCATTGTATGATAAAGCTGGGTATTAAAACCAAAGGCATAACAACAACAACAACAAAGAAAAGTAGAAGAAAATCAAAATCCTTGGACATTTTTTAAAGACTCATCTATGTAACATTTTGTGTAAAGTCAGCACTGACTTTTGCAGCCTCCTTGGGCATGAGGGAAAATGAGAACACTATAAGAAACATGAGACATAAAAGTCATGAAGATCCTTGGGTTTGGTAACAGAAAATTAAACTTTATATGAAAAACCCACTGATTGGTTGAAAATGGAGGAGAAACACACTTGCATTCTATATAATAAAGGGTTAGCACATGTAACATACAAAAAGAATGTATAAATTCTGGAGGAAAAAAAAATTGAGAAATGGCAACTCACCCAGGAAGAAACAGAAATGGCCAGTAAATATAACAACATATGTCCACACTGGTGATGGGGAAAATGCATGTCGAAATAAGATACTGTTTTTGTCCACTGGTTTGGAAAAATAATTTAAGTCTGCTAATAACCAGTTTGGTTAGGAGGCAAGGAAATAAACATTCTTACACTTTTTGGCTGGTTTTTAAACAGGTTCGGATTTTTGGAGGGCAATTTAGCAGTACTTATCAAACATTTTAAAACATAGATCCTTTGAAACAGTAAGATTAACCTCTAGGAATCTATCCTGCAAGGATACTCAATGTATGATTTTTTTGAAGAAAGAAAAACCTGAAGACAACTCCAACTGACAACAGAATGGCTAGATCGAGTACATCCCAGCTATTCCATACAATACCAAAGAACTCTCCAATATAATGCAACAGGTCTTTACAAACTGCCATGGAAGAATGTCCATATATTGCTGAGTTAAGAAAAGGCTGTGTGTGTATACATGTGTGCCCCCCATGCATACATGTATGTATAAACATATATATGTACACATGTTGCTTATATGTGACTATGTTTACAGAAAAGCCTAAAAGAATACATGCTGCTGAATTTTCAACAATGACTTTCCCTATGGCATGACATGTGGGAACTTAATTTTATACAATTGTATATATATTTTTTTATTTAAACATGTAACATTACTTTAGAATCCAAAACTAACAATAGATAAATTAACCAAGGTGGAAGTAAGATAAGATTACAGTAGTAAGAGGACACTGAGGGTAGGTGAGTTTACATAAATTCAGGGTATTCAGGGCTAGGTGGGCCATAAATCCAGCACTGAGATTCTCAGAAGCCAAAGCAAGAAGAAAAACATAACCAGTATATGGCTACAGAAACCATAGTAATTATGCAAAACAGTTGCCATATTCTTGAGAGGTACCATTTTCCCAGGTACTAAAAGAGATTCTCTTGGGGCTTCATATAAAGCATGGATGCAAATGAAAAGAAAAACCCTACCCACAAGAAATACCAAGATTTCTTAGACTGACCTCATAGACATTCATAGGATTAGTCCCAATGAGGAGAAAAGTCCTTCTTCTTTGAGAAAATATTAGTGAATCTCAGTTAAGTTCTTCAGACAGAAACATCCATAGCAGCAAAATCATTGAAAAAAAATCACTACCCACTTGTACAAAATGAAGAATAAAAGAATTAATGGCCAGTGGGATATTTGAGATGAAGCAAGCCTGTGATCCCACAAACTC
The DNA here is from genome assembly GCF_027475565.1 of Acinonyx jubatus. Classification (NCBI taxonomy): domain Eukaryota; kingdom Metazoa; phylum Chordata; class Mammalia; order Carnivora; family Felidae; genus Acinonyx; species Acinonyx jubatus. The sequence continues at coordinate 33,227,230 of NC_069397.1, read as the reverse complement.
CCCCCTCAAGAATTAGAGCTCTTTTTAAATCAAAGCCATTACGAAGCTGGATAAATACTCTGATGATGATTTGGGGATGAACAGCTTATTCACACCTACATATAAGGTAAATATGAGTAATTCATTAATTTATGTCAGCAAGTGACAAATTTGTTCCTGGGCAGAACAAACAAAATGCAGTAATTTATTACTTAGAAAAAAAATCAGGCCAATAAATTCCAACAAAGGACTTCTGTTATCTTAGGATGTTCTACCCTTAGTCTATTAAGGAGGTGGTAAGGGAAAACATGCTTCATGCCAAAGTGATGTGAAATGTTTACCTTGCCTTGTTTTAGGGTGGGATATAATTACTACCATCAATGTCACATTCGTTCCTTTGCCTGCCTAGCATATGAATCAAATTTGCCACTTCATGAAGCATGAAATTACCTTTTCAATACTAATTCAATAATAATGTTGAGTAAACCATGAGCAATTATCACTTGAGTCAGGAAATACTGTCTTCTCACCTCTGTCACTTTCCAGTCACGAAGAATATAGCTCTGTTTGCTCACACCACATTGATGTGACGAGTATTTCCAAATCTAGGTAAGTAAGAACATCCCAAGGGCTATTGGTTAGAATCCCAAGCCCCCCTTGCCTAGACATTTCCTGCATCCTTGGATCCATCAGGATGGTTATAGCATTGTTATCTTTATTAAGTAAAAAACATAAAAATCACTAAGTTATCCCCAGCAGTAGCAGACATTGTAAAGGAACGTAAATGAGATTCCTGGCTGCCTTTTAATAAAACCATATACTTAGAGTATATCTTTTGGAGAGATCAGGGAATCAGATCACAGAATTTTTTGATAGAAAATATAATAATAATAATAATAATAATAATAATAATAGGTAGTAGTGATAGTAATTTGATGGTAACTATGGCAATCCTAATAGCAAAAATCATAGCTACCTTCCACGAATGCTCAATATTTTCCAGGCATTTTGCTAAGTGCTTCATTAGTGTTATTTTGTTTAATCCTCATGGCCATTCTAGGAGGTACAGATAACAAAACTGAGGGTCACAGAATTCAGAAGTTTCCCCAAGACTGTAGAATTATTCAGTGGCATAGCTGAGACTTACACCAAGGTCTGTCTGAGCATACAGTTCATTGTTTCCATTCTTTTATACTAGCTGAAAAAGTCTAAGAAAATACCAAATTCATGACCATGCATTTCTGGAATAGTAGAAATATCAAGAGCCAAAAGTACTCAGGTCTCTGATTCTAAATGTTTACTCTGGCAGTCTTGACTAGAACTAACGCCAGTGAGGGTGGAAAATACTCCTAAAGATTCAACATGAGGATTTAGGTCACACCCACTTATTCAATACATTTTCTTTGGGTCAGCTGCTATTTGCTAAGTCATGTGTTGGGTAAAATTATGTGGTCCCTGACCCACTGGAGGTTGTAGTATAGTTGGGGAAGGCAGGTGTTATTTAAATAATCACATCAATGAAGGTAAAATTATAACTGTCATAATTGCTTCCAAAGAATGGTAAAAGGTTCAATGAGAGATTATAATATGGCCTGTGGTAAGGAATTTTGTTTTCATTCTAAACACTATGGGAAATTTTTGAAAAGTGTGAAACAGTGCTAGTGCTGGAGGTAGGGAAATTATAATTCAAAAATCTCTGTATAGAGTGAACAGCTGATGAAGTAGAAAGTAAATGTGTGTGTGGGGTGGTGGGAATAACAATTAGAAGATTATTAAATTGTCTTCAAAAGGGACAATGGTCTGGATTAGGATAAAGATGGGAGTATACAGAGAAGTGAATAGATTTGAGAAATACACAAGAGGTGACACTGACATTCATGTAGGCAAATCATTCTTCTGAAATCAAGCCTAGACTGGGCTCTTACCAAAGACTGATTTTCTTTCTTCTGACTTGTAATGGGGACTTGACCCATTTATTTGAATCTTAATTGATTTTAAACCCACTTAATATGCATTAAAAAAGTCTGTGTTTAATGGAATGCCAAGTGATTTTTTAATGTATTTTCTTCCCTGAGTAATTGTAATTAAAATCAAGAGGCAAAAACTACTCTTTTCAAATTGGCTTACTTCATGGTTTAGAGAGGTATGGGCTCTGTGGGTCTCTCAGATGTAGAGACAGAAAGTCAACCCATAGTTTCTGCTCCTCAACAGGAAATAAAACGACACACTACTGATGGTTTTTCCTCAGTGTTTCTGGCTATGGGGTGGTGTATGTACTCTTCTCTTTTTCAGCCAATCTAGAACAAAGCTCTTCATACCAGATGTCTCCCCTAGATGGCTCACTTATATCCTATACCATACCATGTATAGGCTCTATATGCTACACCAAGCTGGATCATGCATTAAAGAACAATAGAACTGGGGCGCCTGGGTGGCGCAGTCGGTTAAGCGTCTGACTTCAGCCAGGTCACGATCTCGCGGTCCGTGAGTTCGAGCCCCGCGTCAGGCTCTGGGCTGATGGCTCGGAGCCTGGAGCCTGTTTCCGATTCTGTGTCTCCTTCTCTCTCTGCCCCTCCCCCGTTCATGCTCTGTCTCGCTCTGTCCCAAAAATAAATAAAAAACGTTGAAAAAAAAATTAAAAAAAAAACAATAGAACTATTTTTTATACCATACTACTAAATCTAAAACAAAATTAGCTCTAACCTATATGTATCACTGCCTTTAAGTTATGTTTAAGTGTTTTGTCAATTGAGTCTTAGCAATATCTTCTATCTATCTATCTATCTATCTATCTATCTATCTATCTATCTCTGTCCCTATATCTCCCCCCAACAAACTTTCTCTATTTCTTTAAGTCACAAATGGACCATACCAGTGAAGATTGGATCAGTTAGCCAATAGATCCACCTTTTGTCATGGTCCAAATAAAAGCCAGATGAAAACAAACCTGTGACATAAAGTTCTCACATTTTTTCATAAATTTGGTCTCAAATTCTTTTTCACAAACTGAGCTACTCTTTAACTGTCATTCTTATAACAGATGCCTTTCCTCATGTTCTTACTATTAGCCTTACCCCATCCTTAAGATTTCATGCTTGAGAGGTGCCTGGGTAGCTCAGTTGGTTAAGAGTCCTACTTTGGCTCAGGTCATGATCTCGTGGTTCATGGGTTTGAGCTCCGTGTCGAGCTCTGTGCTGACATCTCGGATCCTGGAGCCCGCTTCAGATTCTGTGTCTCCCTCTCTCTCTGCCCCTGCCCTGCTCACACTCTGCACTCTGTCTCTCTCTATATATAAAATAAATAAACATTAAAAAATTTTTGAAAAAGATTTCATACTTGGAACCACTTTCTGGCTACCATCTCAGCTCCTTTTGTTGATATTCCCTGATGTTCTGTCTTATAAATGCTACCTCAGGTCACTTAGAGAAGGAGGTGTAAGGGGAAGAAGCAGATTTGGGATCCCATGTGCACCCAGAGACCGTGTGCTTAACCACTGGTGAACTACCTCAATGAATATCCCTTGCACTTTAGCCTGGCCCCTAAAACCTGCTCTTGAGGGCCCACTAGTCCCACAGGCCCCAGGTAAGGAGGAACTGTCTAGATATAGTTCTGTATGTACAATGAGGGCCTGGCCCAGAGTCAATTTCAAGTTAGTGTTGCTTACAAATAATGATGACATGAAGACTAAGGTCCACTGAAAGAGTAAATGCTCTAAGCCACAAGGCTGGCAGACACCCTTGTGAATATGAGCACCAAGAACATGATACGTTCTCCCCGGCTTTCTGATACCCCAGCTGTAATACCTGTGTAGTCTTGTGAATCTAGCGCAGCAAGGCTAAAAGGAAAAAGAATTATCAGTATCATTATTTTTTTTTAATTTTATGTTTCTTGCTTTTGGGTAGTTTTTAAACAATCATGACAACTCCTCAGCATTTGAGAGAAATTTATTAAAAAAGGAGTTAGGAGCCTAGAACTTACTCCTAATATCCAAGTTCAGAAACACTCTACATGGCCAACATAAGAGAACACTGAATAAACTATGGCAATATTAATAATGCTGCTGATGATGTCATTGTTGATGGTAAGCAACAGCACACATTTCTCAAGTCCTCATTAGGAATATTAGGAATAGATCCACCCCCTCCTCCATTCATTTTCACAGCAATCTTATGAAGCTCAGTATAAGACAACGTTGGCAACAGTTTATGATAAAGTGGAGGAAAAAAAGTAAGATAAAAATTCTTTCTTCTGCAGGAGAAAAACTACTTAATGAAAAAAAGCCTGGAAATAAATACAGTCCATTACTGGTGATTGATTCTTGAAGGTGGGACTACATGCATCTTTTCTTCCTTCTTTTCCTTAATTTCTTGTCTCTCATAAGCCCTTGTTACTTCTCCACTGGGAAAACACATGCAACTTTGTTTAAAATAAACAAGCGCTGTGTAATTTCTCTTCTGAAGATGACTAACTCGAAAATATTGTTTCTCAAATGGTCTTTGAGGGGCTCCACGGAACCTAGGTTAGATCTGGTCCTTCATCAGGTTGAAAAGCCATTTCCTACCATTTTTTTCTTGGAGGCACTACTTCAAAGTTCACCCAAAGAGGAACATAGTTAGAGACCTCTCAGAGATGGAAAAATGCTCCTGGTGAACCAAAAAGGAAGGAGAGCAGGCACTTTGGGTGTGTATGGTGATTTATACTCTTCTCAGTAACTTTATTTTCATCTCTTTTCACTTGCCCCTCACAAGACCCCCTAGAGATGGGAAAAACAGGCACCATTAATGTCCACGTTCCAGAAAATGAGGGGCAATGAGAACAGCTACCCACCAAGGCCACACAATGAGAAAGTAAACATCTGAGACTGGAACCCAATCTTGGCTCTCAATTCAGTGCTCTCTTTAAGGATAATGGCTACCTACATGGAGTCCTGATTACCCTTGGCAGGAAAGACAAGCTTACCAGGCTATCAGCTATCTAAAACGTTCATGGTTGAAGGTTTTGTGTCATGTCTGCTGTAAATTCGGTTTGGTACAACCTCAGCAAAATAAAAGGAATACCAGTTGTTTCACAATGATTCAGCCATTCATGCAATATTCAGTGTTTGCATGCCAAGCACTACGGAAGTCCTGGGGATTCAGTGATGTCTGTCTTCAGGTAGCCTATCATGGGGAATTAAATCTAGTAATATAATACAATGGAATGAGTAATGTGAAAGAGACATAGCAAGATGTCACAAGCTCTCAAAAGAGGGGCACACTGCTCCTCATTCATTCACTCATTCATTCTGGAAATAACCATGGAGTGCCTTCTTGCTGCCATGCTTTGTGTTGGGTTCTGGGGACCCATAGTAAAGAACACATGATCTTTACCCGTGAGGATTATCTAATGGGGAAGACAGAATTATATTGATTATACAGACCTAAATTAAATGGAAATATGATCAATATGGCAAAGGATAATCAGTGCTGTTAAAAGCATACGGTCTACATACAACACATACTTTTGATTCAAGAGAAAGTTTCTTTGCAACCCTCTACTAGAAACAGAAATTTTGTACTTCCTTGAAGGCTTGGGAATTCACAGGATAACTTTCAGGTGCTGATTGGAAGTAACCTACTCGATAATGCTTATCTCTTTATGATAATAATTTGATAGACTCTATTTCTTAACACACTGCTGCTCTGTTTTCCCCTCCCCACCACTGCCCAGAGTAAATGCTTGTTCTCTTGCCCTCAGTTTATGGAAGGAATGTAAAGTTGGAATGTTCCTCTCTTTCCAAATAAGCCAACCCCCACAGGGTTTGTTCCCCCCCGCCCAACCCCCCAGGAGGGGAAAAAAAAAACAACCCTGCAATCTTATCACATTATTCATAGTAAAGCATTAGCTCCTAACCTGAAGCGTCCTCTGCTGAGGGTAACAGATGGCATCGGGACGCCTATGCTAGAAGGAATGGAAACCTGATTATACTCCTTCTAATTTTTTTTTCCCCTCCTACATGAAGCACGCTATAGCCACCTCATCGAATATGGTGATGTGTCAAAACTTAATTAGCCAACACTTGTACCCCATCTACATTATGCTGGAAACTATGTTTTCAAAAGCAAGATAAAAGAGCTTAAAATATTCTGGCAGGAAGGGAATTCTTAGGACACAAAGGAGAAAGATTAATGCGATAAGCTATCTTATGTTACCAAGGCCTTAATCCTTTCTCAGACAAGCAAAGCAGTAGAAACTTTCTTGGTTCCTGCAGTAGGGTTGGCATACTGTCTACACAAAAATGGGAAATTCTGGCATGTATGTGTGTAATTTTAGGGGATCAGGGGCTGGCACATTTGAATAAAGTACAGTTCCTGTGTATCGGGCATGCATCATAAGGTGCTCAACCATCCTGCTTTGCCTAGAATGGAGGGGTCTTTTGAGACGCAAACTTTCAGTGCTAAAACGAGGGAAGTCCCAGACAAATGGAGATGTGTCTATCACCTTTGATGCATGTAAACAATGGTCATAAAAAAATTTTATTGCAAACTTAGAAGGTCATATTGACCAAGTCAGTGGTTTCTGTTGCTCTCCTTTGACCATTTGGAGGAACGAGGCAGACTGTTCATAGGAACATCAGAAAAGATGTTTTTGGTTCCTAACCAGGCTCCTCTGTCCAAATCCCATACTATTCTCTACCATCTTGCTTCTCTTCTGGCCCTGTTCCCTGTGGTCTAGCTCCCACCCTCACAGCTTCCGGGCTAAATACAGTCAATCACTGACAGCAGCATGAGAAGATTCTCAGACTCATCTATCCCCTGTTCGCAAAGCAAGCCCAGAGCTTCGTTCACATTTCCTAGAGATTTTTAACTAGGGGACAGAAAAAAAAAAACATGAGATCAACATTCAAGTGATAAAGAGCCTCAAAAATGTCACAATAAAAATAACTTTTGGAATTCTCTAACACATACATGGAGCAACTTCTACCCTAGCGTCCTTAGTTACTAATTGTGTGCCTGAGAGAGTCATTCCCACCTCTATTCCATCCCCAACCTCTCTCTTGGCCTCTACTATTTGCAGGCTTGGCAAAGAGGTCTCTATCCTAGGCTCCTCCCACTTCCCATGGCCATAGGGGGCAGTGAATGTACTATAAACCACGTGCATTTTAGGGTTCTCTGCCTGTTCAGAGCTGATTTCAGATTCTGGCTCTGCCACTCTTTAGTTGAATATGCTCGAATGAATTATTGTATCCCTCTGAACCTCAGTTTACTCATTATACTGTCACAAAGATGTAAAAAGCATCAAAAAGTTAATATTTACATGTTTCCAGCCTTCTAAGGAGGCTGCTTTGTTTGCTCTAATGTTCAGCATGATAGATAGTTATGAGACACAAAGGAATCTCAATAATCAGAGAAAGATACAAGTAAGGTTTCTATGTTTTCTTCATTAAGGCAAGGAAGTGGCTGATGATTTGCTCCAAGATTGGAAATCCGAAGGGTGATTCATCAGTGACCCAGAAATTGCAGATGGCTCTCCCCTATGGCACAGAGAGAGCTGTACAATTGGGATATGAGACTTAGGCATGGAGTTAGAAGGGGTTGGGCAAACAGTTCACATTGCATCTTAGGTGGGGATAATTCCTCCTGATCTCACTGACTTGTGAGAATTAACTGAGAATAGATCTAAAAAACACGAGACACAGACCATGGGGCACAGACCAGGAATGTCCATTGGTTAAGTTGGGTAGACTTCTTTTTCCCTTCTGGTAAGGGGAATCAAAGGGTCATATGGCTAGTACGTAGTGTTTCTATCACTCTCTTGCTTCCCTTCTTCCTCGCTTAGAAACCACAGCCCATCACCATAATCAGCCCCTTCCCTACAATTCAACTCCTTTATCACAGTCACCTGCCACAGGCTATATAGCTGGCTGGAACTACCTCTCTGCCTACCTTGTTCCTGCCCCCAACTATAGAGTAAGTTTGGAAAAACAAAAAAACATACCACTATATTTTCATTTGTAGCCATAACTCTCAAGTATGCCCTCAGTACTCCCTAGCAATGCTTTGGTCAATTCATGATCCACATTCAGGGATATCTATTTTATACCTCCACCCCATCCTCCTCAAATTTCCCATTCCCATTTTTCACTCTTAGTTAATGACCTTGATTATTTTACTGATAACAAAAAACAGCCAGACACAGAGCTACTTCGCCTTTCCATAACCAAACCCACTTCCCCAGCCCCATCTGCACCTAGGCTCTCCTCATCTCTCCAGTTATGGGGGTGCGATGTCCTCTCACCCACCTATGACCAACACCTCCTCTTTTGCATTGGATGCCACCTTCTCTTGCCTAAAGGAAGACTTGATGCCAGCAGGGAACTTGTCTTCCCTTAGCCTCACCAAGTGAATTGGATTATTCCTATTAGCATATGAATACTTCATAAAATCTCCTGTCTGAAATAGAAAACACCTTATTTTGATCCTTATTCTTCTCTAACTTGTCTTTCTGTCTCTAGTATGTATATTATGTATATACTCTATGTAGTGTGTGTGTGTGTGTGTGTGTGTGTGTGTGTGTATACATGTCTGTTTCATGTCTGTTGCTGACCAGATCCCGAATCAAGGCTGCAGGACTTATCACCCCAACTGTTCTGAGTGCTACAGCTGGGAGTCCTCAGTTGCCAGCTCTCTCCCAGAATTGCTTTTAGCTGCTAAGAACCTCCTGCCCAAGGTCATGCCCCCTTCCCAGATAGCCCTCACTCAGGTCCCCCACGTTCCAATGGGGAATCATTCTGAAGGGCCATTCTCGCTTCAGAGCTGACCACAGGGTCGCCTACATTGCAACCCAACTTCTGCTCAGTCTTCCAGCCTTGCTTTTCCCCACAGGAGTTAAGCTTGGGAGCCATCCCCAGTCAACTTCCTGCACACAAATGCTCATCTCTGAGTCTTTTCCTGGGAAAAGTGGCCAGTAATACCTTCACTAAAATGTTAAGTTCCACCAGTGCTGGGACCTTATCTGGCTGTTTTTCAGCTGGAGGCTGCAGTCTAGAACGGTGCCCGGTATACAGCAGATGTTCAATAGATAGCTGGGAAATGAATGGGAAAAGTGGCAAAGCTAGTATCAGACCCAGTTCTGCAAGATTCAAAGCCAGTGCTCTCTGCTCCGAAAATACTACCACAAAGAAACTTCCAACGTCTAACTTTGAGATCCAGTTCAATTTGAAACTCTGCCCTTGTGTCTCCATGCAACTGGTACCAGATGAAACTTGCAGTTAGCTAACGCACAGAGATTAATTGGAAGAACTCGCTCTCACAAATGGTAAACCTGGGAGAGCTCATGCGTGGCAGTGTAATTACTCTGGTGGCGTCAACACATCAGAAGGCCCTGGAGGGTCCAGAAACAAGCTCAGCCTGAGAGGTTTCCATCTTAACTTTGAACTTCCTTGGGCCTCTGTCTCTTGAAGTCAAACAACATCATTTTAACAAATTTTGAGTGTGTGAATAATTTCTCCTTTTCTTATGCCCTGGTATGTAAACTGATATTAAAGACTAGAATATTTATCATGTTGACAGCTCCCGCCTGCTAGATTAGATTTTGTTAAGGAGCTGAGTTTTCCTCGGAGAGCATTCAACTCCGTTATCTTCCTACTGTGGATTTCCACTATAGACGCTTTTGGTATTAGCTAAGCTCTACACCAGAATAAAATGGGAGGCAGCCAATAGAAATAGCTGAGTATATTGGCCACCTTCATTCCAGACTACTGGGGAAATACAAATTCAGTTACTAAATAAAAAGCCAATTCAGTTAAGGAATGATGCTGTACCTTCCCAATGACTCCTGTCACAACCACTGGATTAAAACTCACAGCACTGCAGCTCATTTTCCAGTGATGTGTTTGGTACTTACTTTACCAAATCACTAGGAAAGCTATGTGCCGTGACATTTGTCCAAATGCAGAGAGAATCACACTCTGATTATGTAAATCTGATACCAATGCAAGGACGTTAGTGAAACAGGCTACTCGCACTGAATAAAATGTCCTTGGCTTTCCTAAGTAATCTCTTGACTTGACTTCACCTGGTTCTCTGCAGAAGCCAGAGCTTCGGCTGCCCTTGTATTTCCAGGAAGACCGTAACTCAAGAAGAGAACGCATGCACAAGCACACACAATGTTTCAGAGCAGCCGTGCTGTCTTTTCCACAGCCGGAATAAATGTGCAGCCATTTCCTGGGGGAGACAGAAAGTAGAAGGTGCACTGAGGTAGCTCTTTCCTGGCCTTTGGTGAAGATAAAAAAAAAAAAATCATTTCCCCAGTTCAAGCAATACTAACACTGGATGCCATCTCTGCTCCTGCAAAATTCCAGTGAAGGGATGCTCAGGTTTCTCTGAAACTGGGGGTAGGGCCTGTGGAATTAGTCACTGTTTATCTATAGACTAAGCATAGAACTTCCTATCATGATTTCAGGAAATGAAAGCCACACAAATCAGGTGGAATTCAGAGGTAAACACTACCAGTTTGAAAGAGGGACACATGGGGTCCTCTGTTCTTTCTACTGGGTTATTTTGAGACATAGGAAGACAGTGGAGAAACATGGAAAGTATCAGAAATGAGAAGCAACACCCTTTAGAAGAGCAAAATTATAGTGTCAGAGCCCGAACCTGTCAATTTCCAATCATCATTTAAAGGACAAAGAGCCCATTTTAGGGAATCTTCTACAGATGTTCTTTTGATAGCTTTTTCTTTAATAGGCAACTGGAGGCTCAGCTTTTTATAATTTGGTTTCCTAGGAAAAGCATCATCTTCTCTTAGGAGTCTATTCAGTGCCTCTGAGAGTTGTAGAATTCACTCTTGCGCAATGTGCTCACCTCATTGATGTTCACCTCAGAAGGTAACAAGAGAGCTAAGAACCCTATCCTTCAACAGCCCGCAGGCTACCTCAGAGCACCCTCCTCTATTTTCAATGCACTGGGTGTTTTTAAATGATTGCAACTTCTTCTATTTTGTACACAACTGGGAATATTTTCCGCCTCAGCGTTTAAAATTGTAGATATGTTATAAAAGGGGGCCCTGTGCTGTTTTGCTTAACTCAGATGGGTTAAGCTCCTGCTTCTGTCTGTTGTCCTTTCTTTTCAAATCCTGGTGACTGAACTATTTGAACCAGACCTACCAGTCAGAAGCAGGGTGACAGTAACTAACAGCAGAAGGGGAGGGAAGCACATGTCCTCTTGTGGGGTCAGGCTGGAGGGTGGGAAGAAGAGAGGCTTTGCGAGGGGGATGGTGTCAGAGGGGAGACTTACAGACAATGCACAGAATCCCCTTTGATCCTACCCTTAAGCTCTTTTAGAAAAACCTAATCTCCAAAGATTTAGTTTAATGTTGATTATAAACAAAATATCTTTCTACCAGTGGTAATGAATAAAGCTAGAAAGCAGAGAAACAGACCAGCTGGTTTCCCTCTTCTTAATTAGGTACCTCTGATTTATTTAACTATTTGTTTTGTTCTTCTTTCTATCTTCTAGATGAAAGTCTCCTAAAATTCATATGCCTTACAGAAAAAAAATTATATATAACAAAAATATCAAAGCAGGTTAAAGACAGAATAGAATGGCAGGACCCAGAGAGTAATTCAGCAGGTTATAAAGGCCCACTAATTTTATTACGGGTGAAAATTTGGCTCTGAAGTTCTTTATACTTAAAAGGAAATGAACAACACAGTTCTCATGGAGGGAAAAGGCACATCAATTGTGCAGAGGGAGCAAGGCTTTTCCTAACACTTAGCGTTAAAGACATTTCTTACCGAGGGCTTCGTTCAGGAAGACACAATGACACGGTGTCCTTTACAAAATGCCAGCAGCAATTTAAAGGGTAGACACTTTCCACAGATTGTTCATAAATTTGAGTTTTGTAAGGCAAAATGAATCTTACAGGTGTTTGTCACTGGGGAGAGGGGACAAATTTTGGTCTGTAAGTTACCACCTTTTAATTTGTCACTTTTGTTAACTGCATTGTTTTACGTGAAATTTTCTCAATCAAAGGCCAATCTGGGTAGTGGTGTGAATGTAGTAAAAACTACAGATGGCTATGCAACTTGGCCAGTGGAATGTGTGCAGAAGTGACAATGGCCCAATTTTGCACCTAAGGCTTATGTGGCATTGTGTGCTTCCACTGACCCCTCTAAGAACTTCTGATCTCATCTAAAAGGTCATGCTCTATGACCTTCAGTCTGGGCCACAAAGCATACCTGACCTTGACTTGAATGAGACCAGCTCCTGCAGACCTGAAGACCCATGGGTAAGCAATTAATGCTTATGTTTTATACCACCGAGATCCTGTAGTGATTTTGTTAAATAGCATTGCTGCAGCAATAGCTTGCTAATACCCTGCCTTGACTATGCCACAAAGGCATTGTGAAGGTTAAGTGAGAGGATGATCAAGGATATTATTTGCATAACCAAACTTACTGGGTGTATTATGATCGTTTACGTCTCTGATGTCTACTCCAATATATGGCTTATAGAGTTTACAGTAGACTTGCCTTTTGCTTGCTGGCAAATGAACTGATGATTCTGGGACAGTCACATACCCAGCAAGTGAATAGTAGAGGAGATGGTTCATTCTGCCTGGCATCACGAGGCCCATTCATCGACATGTTATATGGACCCTTGTGTATTGCAACACATACTGTGTTTATTCGGTCCATCACGCACGGACAGGAGAGGGAGTTGAGACTTGGCTGCAGTGATGCCAAAGGACAATCCAGGAGAAGCTCATAAGACTGGGATAAAATAGTAAAGAGCTACCAACTAGAGTTTGGAAACCCAAGTGCAAGTCTGGCTGATGTACTGTTAAACACTAAACATTTGATGTGATGGAGATGACTTTGTTCAGTCGGTAAAAATTTGAATTCTCTATTTGTCCTTTCCTGAGGGTAACCATAGGAATTATAATGACAATATCCACATTTCCGTATATCTTATTTAACCTACTTTGGCCATCTGAGCACGGATTAAATACAATAAACACTTCTCGAGTGGCTACCAACACATTTTAGTGCGTATTTTTTGGGCACCTACAATGAGCCAAATTATATGTAACTTCAGGAAGAAGCAAGACAGACCACTGGACAGAGTTAAATATATACCAGATTATAAAATACATGAGGACTGTATGTCACAAAGACTACGAAGTACAGCTATCACTGATTGGGACCAGGACATGCCACTCTCAAATATACCATTTTGGCATAAGAATAATTTTGAGCTGAAGCATCTGAGTTCCTGAAATCCCTTGTCCTCCTAAAAGCAGGGCCTCCCCAAAGAACTCAACTGTCATAAAGTCCCTGTCCTGAAGCAACTCTAATTTCTCTTCTGGGACAGCACCACACTCCCACAGCCATTGTCACAAATTATCATATCTCCCATCCAGTCTCCTAAGAGCCCATTTATCTTTCTAAAAGTCATTTGCTTTTCCATAAGTACCCTTCTCCCTCTTTCCCCTACTAACATCCCAAATTTGAACTACCCCTTTGAGTTACTCATTTTTTTTTTAATTTTTTAAATGTTTATTCATTTTTGAAAGACAGAGAGAGACAGAGCACAAGCAGGGGTGGGACAGAGAGAGAGGGGGACACAGAATCTGAAACAGGCCCCAGGCTCTGAGCTGTCAGCACAGAGCCCAACGCAGGGCTCGAACTCACGAACCGTGAGATCATGACCTGAGCCGAAGTCAGATGCTCAACCGACTGAGCCACCCAGGTGCCCCTGAGTTACTCCTTTCTATCCATGTATTACTCCCATGTATTAATAGGCACCATGCACCTGCTAATTAACTTGTTTTTCTCTTGTTAATCTGTCTTTTGTCAGCCTAATGTACAGGGCCCTAGCTGAAGAATCTAGGACAGGAGGAAAATGATATTTTTTTCAAAGCTTATCATCTACTATATATTTTAGCATAATATATGTAGTGCCTTTTACCTCTTTTTATGGACTAAAAAATATAGTAATGCTGATGGTATAAATAAAACTGACTTCAAATCATGAGCATATTATTACATGGGTATGTACTATTACATGGGTATCGTTACTATGTTGACATAATTTGCAGGGTCAGCTACTTCTCTGTTAAATTCAAATTAAATTGGGCAAACATTATTTGTGCCGTGCACAATAATGGGAGCATTCCAATAAACCGGGATCCTCACCATAAAATGCTTAATATTAACTCCAGTTTATATATCAGGAAACAGGGGATAAAGTAACTTGCTTAAGGGCTGTCAGAATCCAAATGCATTCCTTTTTTTTCTCTGCATCCTTGCTACCCTCATAGTTTATTTACTGTGCTCCATATGGTGCAGTCAGTAAAAAGCAAATGGCAACTGGAAAAAAACACACACACACAACAACAACTTGCCTGCCATTTCTCTTCCTCATAGCTAGAGAAAGAGTTTACTAACATCAGTGTCAATGATCATAAAACGAAACGTCCTAAGCCTTAAATTTGCTTTTCAAATACCAGTATTTCAGAGGCAGATTACCTGACTCCAATAATATGGCTCAGACCTTGCACTGTATGTGCAATGAGAGGGAATATTTTCATCCATTATAAGAGGCTTGTCAGGGGAAAATATTTTCCTGATATCATACCCAAGAGAACAGTGTGTGGAGGAACATTATCATATTTTATTGAACTTTCATATACTCCATGCAGTATAATGTATATTTTATCTTTTGAGAAGCCTTGGTAACAAAAGAATAAAATATCTGTCTAAAACTTAAAGTACTTTCTAATAATGCTGCATGCACACTAATATCATTAAAAACAATTCACGGGGCTCTGGTAGCTCACCAGTCTGAGCCAGGAATGAATATCCCTCCATTACTGGAAGAAGGGCTCAAGCCTGTGGCTTTGCTCACTCCTTATAGTAGAGGCTAGGTGGAAGCTAAGGGGCAGACTGGAGGGCATCCATTCATAAAGGCTTTCTCCCAATTGGCAAGATGGGGGAGGAATGTCCTGTGCCCTGGGAGTTAAGGACTAGCTTAGCTTAATTTGCATATTCTTCTAGAATCACAGGGGTGTTGAGTCTAGCCTCTGAGAAATAATTTACATAAAGGTTTCAGGGCATTTTTAGGAAACAACAAAGAGGATTTTGGAACTGACAAAGACAGTCTCAAGAAAAGCAAGGAGAAAGGGGGCACCTGGGTGGCTCAAGGTTAAGTGTCTGACTCTTGATTTCGGCTCAGGCCATGATGTCATGGGTTCATGAGTTTGAGCCCTATGTTGGGCTCTGTGCTGACAGCGCAAAGCCTGCTTGGGATTCTCTCTCCCTCTCTCTCTGCCCCTCACCTGCTCGCTCTCTCTCTCTCTCTCTCTCTCTCTCTCTCTCAAAAATAAATACATAAACATTAAAACAAAAAGGCAAGGATAGTTGGAGGATTGGAAGCTGGGTGAATTACTTAGAGGTAGAAGAGAGTATAAAGACACATGTCTTGGGTAAGGCATCCTTCTGTTGGTGGCTGAGAACTTCACTTATGATTTCCACCAGGCACGGTCACTCAAATGGCTTCCAGGCAAGTCCCTAGGATCCTGGTTTAAACTTTTTGTCAGAGGCTCCTATGAAATTAGAAAAGCCATGCCATCTTCTAGGTACTAAAAAGAAAGTTGAAGTCCCTTCAAGGTCAGACCATCTGGGCTCGGGAATAAAGGCCTTCAGAAGCTTTGGAGAAATACCACTGCCAGGATGGGAGAGAAAGACCATGTTCAGTGCCTATAAGAGCCAGGCAGAGTAACAGTGGGTGGGTGGAAGGGGCAGGAATGACCCCGCCTGCACAGGTGTGCATCAGCCTCCCAGACAGCCCAAGTCACCCCGAACCACGCAAAGGGAGAGAGCAATGGTCTTGAGTGGGGACATGAACTAACTACCACTGCAATTTTAAGTCTTTGCTTTGCCCCATTCCCGACATGATTTGAGAACCGAGGGTCACCTCTGAAGACCTTTCAGTCTTAACACTGGATGTGGAGAAGAGCAAACCTAAAATCTCCATCCATTACCGTCATTATTATCCACAGAGAACTAAGGGCAGACCGAGAAATGAATGGCAGGGGTGTGCCAGCTTCGCCCCTGTTAAATTATGCACATCACATGGGGTGACTTACAGGATGACGGCCCACAGGAGACACAGGGACAGGCCATTTACACTGGCCGGTCCTCTGAGGCTCATGACTTTAGAAGTTTTTCTCGTGATCTGCCGTGAACCCTGTGGTACATGGAAATGTGTCTATCGGGATTTCCACAGTGCAATTCATGTCTACGGGGGAGTACCCGTACACGCAGAAACACCATGGTGTGTACTCGGCACAAAGTGAAAGAGACAGAGCAAAGAGAGGAAACCGAGGAAGCCCAGCCACCTTCTACATGGAGAGAAAACACCCATGTCTGTGTCCTAGAAATTAAAACTATATGTCTTTCCCCTGACTCTACAGCTGCCAGATCTGGTGCGGTGACGACAATAACTATCGGGGGGCATTTTATGTGGCACTTTTTTGATGAAGGATGCAGGAGAATTAACTACCCATTTAGAAATGACATTCAGTATGTGCTCTGCCACCGTGCCAGGGAGGAGAAAGTGGCAGCCAGATAACAAAGCAGACTTACAGCATCACCTCGAAGGATAAAATATGTATGATGCTATGGCCAAAATAAACAGGCTGCAGAGATGCAATTAACAGGCAGAACGTGGCAGGAACCCAGCACGGGGCACCACCTCCCCTCATTCTCTCAAATGCTGGCAAAGAGATGGAAATTGGCTGAAGGTCAGGGCTCTTCTGATCCCCTGCCCTCTTCTTCCTGAATCCGTGCTATCATGGCAAATATTTTCCCCTGTCTTCAGCATTCGTGCAGCATTCTGGAAAGGAACACAGTGTTTTGGGCAGACAAGCTGAGGCTGAAACTCAGCTCTTTTTCTTGTCATCCCTGTAACTCTAGGTGAATTATTTAACAACTGTACATTTTGGCTTCCTGGTCTGCACAACTGACCATCTCAGGTTGTTTGGGGAATTAAGTGAAATAAAATATGTATATATAAATGGATGTGGTAGGTAGCCAATAAATTTAGTTGCTTTCCCTCTTCCCATCCATTTGTAATTCCAGGATCTGGGGCATTTTTTTCACTTATCTGTTTATCATTTCATTCAATGAACATTTACTGAGTGCTGTCTTTGTGCCACATACTTTCCTGCTAACCAGAATTTGTCAGCCACAGCCATGACAGTTAAGTGGGCCAGATGAGCCCAGACTGCAGATTGAAAGGGGCTACCTTCATTCAAGACCCTATGCCTCATAGCTGTTGGCACGTTAAGCACACAACCCATGGGGGAAATGACAGACCACGTGGTAATTAGCAAGAACAATGTGTTCATCCCAACAGATTTTGTTGCTCCCAACTGAATCTGCATCAAAGGACTTTGGCGGTGGTTAATTCACCTCTGAAAGGTGATCAAGGCATCCACTTTTCCCTTCACTACACGGGTGCCAATCTGTGAAAGGCAAATTCAACTTTCACCAGATGTGTGATTATGGATGTTTGTGTAACATTTGACCTTCTTCTCTCTTCACAATCCTTTTAATTTTATATTTCTAATCACCGAGCGTAGCAATCCAGAAGACACAGAACAGTTTGACTGTATTAGTGAAGTTACTTATTTATAGATTATCTGTGATCACTCGCTTTCCTCCATTACATTCTTCCAAGTGGGTACCTTACAGTTATTAACTTTCAGGAAGCCCCTATATATCATAGCATCATACCATTAAGCCTTTTGGAAATTCATCACAAATCAGTATCCGGATGACATTGATGTCTTATTGCTATTCATTCCTCCTGGGCCGTTTTTAGCAGTTCATTTTTTATATCCCTGCAGTGCTGAAATATGGCTCACTCCAGTATCTGTCCTTTTCGTAATCGCAAAAGGAAAGCTTGGCAGTTGTTGTATATTACACTCTTGAGAAAAATGCTAGTAATACTTCGAATTGACTGAACAGTGTGGACTTAAAACTGCCTGGCACAGGGCTGTTTCCTTACTCTTATTCAGATTTTTTTTTTTTTTTAATCATACCCCTTAGGTTCAGAAACTGTGAACTCATCATCACAAAGCAACGTGTTAAATAAGGATCACTTACTTGGAAAAGCCCAGAAGCGCCTCCCCATTTCTTCCCTTCAGACCTGCAAATATGTTTATAGCATGTGTTTAGAGTGTGGCCTACTGATCTGCTGGAAGTGTACTATCACTGAAAGGAAGCTGGGGGATGGGGTTGGGGAAGTGTGGTTGTGAAATAGCCCAGGGCATCCCTGATTCTGGAGCTTAACATGGAAAAGTTGTTGGTGATACTGCTTTGTGATCGCCAAGGCATTGGGAAAAAGCTGTCCCCACATGCTAGCCTTACCTGTACAACAACATGATCAGGAGGGATGTAGGCTTGTAGGAGGCAACCAAGTAAAGAAGATGTATTAAAAGGATGAAGGTAAGGAGAGTCAGAATTTCATAGAATTATTTCTATGCTTCCCACCTCCTCCCCAGGTAGTGGCAACGGGGCTTGGGGAGGGTAGAAGACAGGCCAGCCGGATGTGAGTGATATTTAAGGAGGCCAAAGCACAGTCATTGGAGTCATTTTCAATAAGGGATATTTGTAACAAATCTAAAATTTTCTTTGCAACACGAGCTGTAATAGATGCTGCTGGCGATCCACTCAGATCCCCCGGTCTGGGCTAGGGGGCAGGTCTCCCAGCTTCTACGAGTGTTGGCTGCAATCAACTCACCTCCCTCTTGGGAAGTGCCCTTAGCCTATATAAGAACTGCGGTGTGCTGGTAAATGTTTATCAACCAGCTCTCCAGGAAAAAAAGGCCCTGTTGTGTTGTGCCTGCAGATTTCTGTGGTGTAAACACACCTACCATGGGGGATGCCAAGATACCAGCTTGATGTTAGCAAGTGCAGAGGTGGGAAGAGATGTTCAGGATGGGCTTTGGAAAGCCAGCCCTTCTCCAGTGTGCCAGTGCATGAGAGCCACCTTGCCCAGGAACCTCAGGGAGGTTACGCCCCTCCTCGGCCCCTGGGGGGGGAGTGGAAGACTTCTGGAATAGTGACACTCATTCATGCTCAAGAGCTTCCTGGGCGATCAGGCTATAGTTGGGCTGCAGGTGGACCCATACATTTGCTGATCTCCCCCGCTGTGCTCCCCCCACACATTTGCAGCTCAAACTGAAGAACACTTCCTCTGCAATTCATTGGTATAAGAAGCTGCAGGTCGGGCTCTAAACTTGGGCTTGGGGGAGCATCAGACTCTGAAGGGGTGACAAAGCACTTAATTTGAACAGATCATTTTGCCCAAATCTTATTCTACCAGAGTCACTCAAGCTCAAAATAAACAATTTGGGAGTCATCAAGCACTGAGCTGATTTCTATATTCAAGCCTACCTAGCACACCAGCAATAAATAGTAGGAAGCTATACATACTGCATAATCCCTTTCTATCCCAGCACGAGTCATGCATACTGCTCCTGTTGAAAAATCAGTGAAAATAGCTACTTGGCTAAAAAAAAAAAAAAAAAAAAAAAAAAAAAAAAAAGACTTGCTTTCTCTCAACTAAAAAAATATGTTTTCTGAATATTTCAGAGGAAAATGCAAATTAAGAAATATCTCTGCTCCCTAGAATGTGATGTGAGGCCTCTCTGAGATACGAAGGTAGGAGGAGGTGAGATGCTGCCATGTTGACAGGTTTCTATTGACTCTGACACACCAAACTGTGTGGGTGTGTATGTTTTGACTCCTTGGAAATCATGCACCTTCATCATATGATGTCATATGATATCATAGGTAAATATGTTTTGTACATGGTTAGAGCATGTGGGTTTCAGGGCTAACGGCCAATGACTAATGTTATATTAAGTGTCACGTCAGATGAAGAGCTTAGTAAACACAGGAAAAGGATCTGTTCAGAACCTGAAGTAGGTAAGGCTCACATTAACAAAATGAAATACCTTACTGAATAGACACTGGGTTTATTGTATGAAAAAAAAAAGAAAAAGAAAAACAGATGCCAGGCTGAGCCAGCTAATCTCTTAAAATTTTTTATTTATCTTTTTAATAAAAATTGTATATAGTTAAGGTGTGCAACATGATGATTTGATATAGATAGATAGAGAGAGAGTGAAATGATTACCACAGTCAAACTAACATATCCATCTACTCAGAGTTAGCATTTTCTTATTGTTGGTGAGAACACCTGAAATCCACCATCTTTGCAAATTTCCAGCATTCAATATGGCATCATGCTCCTTATTAGATCTCTGTGCTTACTCATCTTATGTAACTACACACTGTGGTGGTGGCGGGTGGGGGTGCCTGGGTGGTGGCTCAGTTGATTGAGCATCCAATTCTTGATTTTGGCTCAGGTCATGATCTCACAGTTCATGAGATTGAGCCCTGTGTCAGGCTCCATGCTAAGCAGGCTTGGAATTTTCTCTCCTTCTCTCTGCTCTTTCCCCACTTGTGTGAGCACTTGCACTCTTTCTCTCTCTCTCTCAAAATAAATAAACATTTAAAAATAGACAAACGGGTGCCTGGGTGGCTCAGTCGGTGGAGCGTCCAACTTTGGCTCAGGCCATGATCTCATAGTCCATGAGTTTGAGCCCCGCGTCAGGCTCTGTGCTGACAGCTCAGAGCCTGGAGCCTGCTTGGGATTCTGTATCTCCCTCTCTCTCTGACCCTCCCCCACTCATGCTTGCATGTGCGCGCGCACGCTCTCTCTCTCTCTCTCTCATAAATAAACATTAAGAAATTCAAAATAAATACAAAATAAAAACAAACAAACAAACAAACTACAACATTGGGGTGGGGAGGTGGGGAAATGGAAGAATGAAATGGCTACTCTTAACATTTTGTACAATTTGGATCTTGGCCCTAACAGAACAAGGGATTAGAATGCCAACATTCTAAAGTGATAAAAATATGAGATATTGGAAAGAAATGGATTGATTAGTTATTCTTAATCCTTCATGCAATATTAATAAACTTGTTTCTACAGGACATTAAATTTTCATAAGAAAAATTAGAAGTCTGTAGTTGCTTATATGTTCAATGGCTTATGATGCTTACACTCCCCAATTCAGACCTTTTATTCTAGTTTTCCGGTTTTAATGTAGTTCTTTTGCTTCAGAAAAGCAGAACTTAGAAGAAAATTTGTATTTTCTTAAGTCCTTCAAACAGAATATGCTTCGCTTTTTTCCCTGAAGTGATGGGGAAATTATTATTTGTTTTTATTTTCAGACCAAAGGTACCTGGTTTCTAGGCAATGATAGAGCCCTTTAACAGGACTCAAGGTCTCGGAAGTTCAGGTAGGGGGAGCCTGGCCAGTTTATGCAGTCAAATGAAAAGGCTTACCTGGAGTAGACAGAGCCTTCTCGGATAGAATACACAACTGATATCAGATTTTTTAATATCAAAATCCAGAACTTCTCTTGGGTATACAACTGTTTCTGTATCGCCCAGGTGTTCTATCAGTTTTATCTCCTTGACTGTGATGGAGACACTTCTTCTGGAATGCTTGAAAGACGAAGCAAGCTGGGAGAGGTCTGTAAAAATTAGGTCATGTCTTTCCCTTTTCTCCTGCTCTTCTCCCCCATTTTAGGCAAGAGAGCTGAGTTCCAAGCAGCATATGCAAATAAGACACTTTGTCATCTATTTTTGGAAGGACAGTTAATTTGTAAAATGCCTGTTGGTTTCATCTGTGGAATCAATTAACCAGAAAACTAAACTACCATGTGGTTAACACCCATGAAATTCCTGGAAGAAATGATTCCTTCTAGAAATTCATTTGCCTGTAAATTCATTAGGCATCTTGACTTAATTCCCTTCATATTCTCATAAAAAATTGGACTCAGTCCCCAGATAACTTGAACTTTCTCTTATTTAAGTGTTGCTGCCCAGATCAGAGAACTGTCAGTCCTTCTAAAATGTGTGAAAGGGGAGTCCCTATTCCACTCTGATGCAGAGGAGAGAAGGCACACAGGTCGTCCCTCAGTCACCTGTACCCAACCAGGAGGAAGGAGGGAGGAAAGGAAAGGGGGACAGAGAAATGGGGCAAGGTGAACTGGAGAAAGGAGACTGGGGAGGGGAGGAAAGGGTAGGAGAGCAAGTCAGAGTGACAGAGAAGAGAAATGTAAATGAGGAGAGAGGGGGTGATCAGGGAAGACCAAGAATCAGGAAAGGAAAGCAAAGACTTTTCTAATACTCACCAGAGGAATAAAGAATGAGACAGAGCCAGATATATTTATAAACTACTAAAGCCAGCATCCAGGTGTTTCCTTCAAAGGCTTGCCTAATGACTGCATTGATTTTCTGCGTGATGTCAAGAGGGACACATTACAAGCAGCGGCCAAGAGAGTGAGCAGCAGTCCTGAGTCTCGCTCTAAGCTGGGCGACAGTGCAGGAGAGCCAGAAACCAACCACAGAGCGCCTTAGCCCCGAGCACGTTTCCAACTTTCAAGACAGCGTCAGTCTCTTGCATTTTGCTTATCTCTCATCACTCTTCAGCACCGCGCACTGAACCTGCCACTCCTGCGAAACACTCTGCTCTGAGCATAAACACAATTACCTTGGCCTCATTTTCTTTATCTTTAATCAAAGTCCTTTCTTGGAACATTCCCCCATCCTAGCTATTCAGAGCAAAATATCCCAAAGGAGAAAGAGTCCTCTATTCAAAACTCTGAGGAGTAATTTTGATAGTGGATGAGAAAGACGAGAAGGCAGGTTAGTTCCAAACCTACGCTAGGGCTTTAAAGGGAGCTTTCCTTTGAGAGGGTGTACATCCTAGCTAAATCCGCATTTCGGGGGTCAGCCTCAAAGAAACATATTCCACATGCCCGGCTAACCATTATTCATAGGTGCCAGATGGGAAGAGGATTCCGGGCCAGGTCGAGGCTCCCCTCTGATGCTGGAGCTTTTCCACCACAGCCAGTGGACCTGGGAGCCTGCCGCAACTCTTTCTGTGCTGGGGGTTCTCAGCGAAACACAGGGAGGTCATTCACCCTCCACACTTTGAAATAAAGTCTGGTCCAAGCCATTTCCAGACACCAGCACTGGTTCTCTGTGTCTGAGGCTGCATGGGACAGGGACTGTTAGAAGCCACCTGTAATTTACCTTAAAATACCGTCCTTTCAGAGAGAGAGAGAGAGAGAGAGAGAGAGAGAGGGAGAGAAAAACAGAAAGAGAATTGAACAGAGAATATACCGAATGTCTGCTTCTTCTCATCACTCTTTCCTGTGTCTCCTTCTGCACTTTGTCAACATTTTTCCATTAGTTATTCTAGCCATCAGCACGGAGGGATCTGACCGTAATATCCCAGATAGTCTCTTCTCGCTGAAGGTGATTACAGGACAGTGACCTCACTTATCGTGGAGCAGTACCTTATGTACTATGTAATTAGGTTGAATTTGTCTCCTGGTATCTTCCCCGTGCTATTTACGCATGCTGCACACATTATCCAGTAACTTCCTCTACCATTTCTCATGTAGAGATTTTACAACAAACGCAGCCCAGCCTGAATCTGTGCAGCTATTTATAAACATACACCTGAGAGGAAAGCTTTACCTTTATGCCTCCCGAATTTCAAACTTTTGGACAGGGGGCACTGGCGAGGTGGTTTGGGATTTTTAGTTTGCCATCCACTTTACCTCTTGGCATATATGTTACAGATTTTAAAGTGAGTATGAGTTTCTTTGACAGAGAAACCCAAGTGGGAGTTAAGTTGTGTTTTCTCGCTAACAGCCACAACATCTCTGATGGTCGCTGCCATGGTTTGAATGTTGGTGTCCCCCCAAAGTTCATATGTTCGAATCTTAATCCCTAAGGTGGTGGTAACAAGAGGAGGGGTCTTTGGGAGGTGATTAGGTTATAAGGGCAGAGCCCTCGTGATCAGGATTGGAGCCACTATAAAAGAGGCCCCACAGAGCTTCCTGGTCCCTTCAGCATGTGAGGACTCAGCAAGAAGGAAGGTGCCAGCACGCAACCATGCCAGTGCCTTGATCTTGGACATCCCCCCCAGCCGCCAACACTGTGAGAGATAAATTTCCATTCTTTAGAAGCCACCCAGCCACTGACAGTTTGTCACAGCAGCCTGAATGGACGAAGACAGTAGTTAACAATTGTGGTGTATCTCCTCTGCCAGCCACTGGCCCGATAACTTGGTTATAACCTGCCTAATAGGGATGCTATTCCATGTACTTCCCTTCATCCCAGCCCTGCAAGAGGGGGACTGTTACAACCTCTCTTTTACAGGAGAGGGAACTAAAGCTCCGAGAGTTAGGTTTCTCCCATCTAGGTGGTTGGTGACAAACCTAAAATCCAAACCCAAAGCAGAACATCTGTGGACATCTATCCTCCCCCAAACGAAGGTCTACGTTGTCTTATTTTTTTTTTTAAGTTTATTTATTTTTGAGAGAGAGAGAGTGAGTTCAGGGGAGGGGGGGGGGCGGAGAGAATCCCAAGCAGGCTCTGTTCTGTCAGCATGGAGCCTGTCTCAGGACTGGAACTCATGAACCGTGAAATCATGACCTGAGCCAAAATCAAGAGTTTGGATGCCTAACCAAGTCACCCAGGTGCCCCAAGGTCAACACTGTCTTAATGTCCTTGCTTCCTCTAACTGTAACTTTAAAAAACCTTCCTGCTCTGCAATCCTACACTCATTCTGGGCCTTATTCTCCCTTAAAACATTTTCAAAGATTCCTTCCACTTTTGTCCCCCTCTGTAACTATAAGCCCTTTCTCTTACATCTTTTACATGCCATTTTAACACATATTTTTGGCAAAACTCCCTGAACCACCACACCAGTATCTTTAGTCACTACAACTTCCTTTATTTGGTATCATCATTTGTAATTTTATTACCATAATTTCATTGTTAAGAGCTTCTCAATCCTCTAGAGTTACCTTCCGTGAGGCAAAGAGATCCCATCTATTCTAACTATATTACAAAAATTCACCTTTTGAAGGTTTAGGATCTATGTCTGACAACAGTTATAGCTTTTTTTTTTTTTATATTAGCTACCGTATTTTCTAAGATAATACACCCACTTTCTTCTAGAATTTTATTGTCCATTCCATACCACCAAGCTGCTTTAGATCCAAATAAAGAGACCCTTTATTGCCTCCTTCTGAAAAAGGATATTATCAATGTGGCAAGTCAAGAAATTTATCAAACCACAAAATACAAATGAGTAAGAATTACATTCACTTCTTCACCAGCTCTTACAGATCTGCTCTATCCCACAAGCCTATGTGAAATTATGTGTATCATTTTCACACCAGAGCTTCAGTATAAAAAGACCCATGGTACTTAAAGATAGCTAATGAGTTCCAAATGGGAAGGAATACTTACCTATGAAAGTTTAATATCAGTTATCCAATAAAAACCAGCACCACTGTAACACATTTAGATGGCAAAATGGATCTATCCTTATATTTCTGTAATCTTTCACACGTGGAGCCAGAACATTTAACATTTAAAGACCCTTCTGCAAACAGTATTTCATTCTACCTATCTTTCCATGCTAGCTCACATTCTACCACCTCCATAAAGTCTGGTTTGGCCAACCCAACTTCTTACCACCATTAAATATTAACGTCAAAATGATTGATTTGCTAATTAATCATTTCACTGCTGCCTTAGTATCTCTTCCACTATTATCTCAAATAGTTATTTAAATCAGTTACTATGATTTAACTTCTGTATATCTGTATTTTCTCCCCTAATATATCTCAAAGTCCTTGAAGGAACATAAATGCCTCACTCATAAAAGTTTCTTAGCGTAGCAAATGTAGACATGCCATGAACTGCAATGATTAATTGTGGTCAACTATATTTTCCTATCAGGTTCATGGAGAAATTTAAAAATAGAGAAGTGATAAGAGTTTACGCACCAAACCAATCCACAGTCATTGTTTTTCTCAACATATTTCAGGAAAAGTACTATAACTGAAAATTAGTTTCTAATGACAGATTCTGTTGATAGCAAGGTTACTCTTCATCATGGGACTTGCTCATATTTTTCCTGCCTTGAGTCAAGGCAACTTTTAACTAAGTCCACATAAACCATTTGTTTGGTAATCAAAGATAATCTCGGTTCAGTTCAAATCAACCAGCACTGTCACAGATAACCCCACAGATACAAAATGAAAATATGAAAGCACATTTATCATGAGGAGCCCTTAATTGAAGACAGGGAGACAAGGCAAGTAAAGCTAATATACTATAGGCCAAGGTTAGGTCCTAAAAGAAATACAAGCAAGTTACTTAAGAAGTCAAATGATGAGAGATTTCACCATCCACTAAAGAGATCAAGAGGAGTATCATGGAGGAGGTAACACTGGTACCAGAGAGGTTGAATAATAAAAAGGTAGGGATGGGGATTGCTAAGGTACAGAGGTACATCAGGTGAAGGGTTATGTTGTGTCCAAAGCACAGGGGAAGGTGAGATACAGTCAATTAAAAAAAAAAAGTATTACAATCTCACTGAGAACAAAACATAGACATAACATGCACGAGGAATAAGGCTCTGGAGGGGAGATTTGGGGCCATCTTACAAGGACTGTGAATGCCAGGCCGAGACATTTATACCTAATTTGATGGGTAATGAGGAGTTTTATTACCTCATATTCATTTAATGGGAAATTTGGAAATGGTCACACAGATAAAATGTATAGCCTTGTGTTGGATGTTACCTGTTTGCCCCTCCCAATCTGCCTTCACCTTGCTCTGTGGCCTGGAGGCTGGCTCATGCAGGCTGAGTCAACAGTCTTGTCTTGCTCTGTGACTTCTCCCTAGAGGGAGCCTGGCATACGTCGGGGTGGGGAGAAGTACAGCTGAGGTCTTTAGTCCTCAGATCCATCCCAGTGGGTGGCATGGGCTAGCAATTAACCCTGCCTTATACTCTGGGTCATCTTACATTCTGGAAGTCAGAGGTAAAAAATCAGTTTTGCTGGGCTAAAATCCAGGTTTTAGCAGGGCTGTGTTCCTTCTGGAGACTATAGGGAAGAATCTGTTTCTTTGCCCTTTTCAAGCTTCTAGAGGCTTCCCAGATTCTTTGGCTCATGGCAACACATCACTCTGACCTCTGCTTCCTTTGTCACATCCCCTTCTGTGCCTTGGATTCTCCTGCCTCTCTGTCTTGTCCTTATAAGAACCCTGTGATTCCAATGGGTCTATCTGGATGATATCAGATGAACTTCCCATTTTAAGATGCTTAATTTAATCACACCTTCAAGATACCTTGTGCCATGTAAGATAACATATGTACAAGTTCTGGGGATCAGGAGATGCATATCTTTAGGAGAGGGCATTATTCCAACTACCATATTTGCCAACTGTAAGTATATCTTTGCCTAAACTGAAAGGATAAGTAAAAAAAAAAAAAAGGTGTTTTTCAGATTATTAAATTAATGCAAGCTTGTCATAGAAAATCTAGAAGTTTCAGGAAAGTAGAAAGAAAACAACATCTCATTTAATCCTGGTCTCTTTTCTATGCATAGCATGGGTTTATTTATTTATTTATTTATTTGTTTGTTTGTTTGTTTTTGAGAGACAGAGCACAAGCAGGAGAGGGGCAGAGAGAGAGGGAGACACAGAGTCTGAAGCAGGCTCCAGGCTCTCAGCTGTCAGCACAGAGCCCGACACGGGGCTTGAACTCACAAACTGAGATCATGACCTGAGCCGAAGTCGGACGCTTAAATGACTGAGTCATCCAGGCGCCCCATAGCATGGGTACTTTTTAAATGAAATTGGGATCATGAAGTGAATGACTTCAGATGCTACCTTTTACATTTAACATATCATGAGCAATTCCCATGTCACTAACTACTGAGATGTCCATTTTATCAAAAGAGCTAAAAGGTGAGGAAAAATGCCAAAACTAATTTTTAGTTAAAATGGCAGGATCGGCAAGTGATTTTTGACTCAGTTTTAATACGTGTTTTCTTCTTTTACTACAAACCATGTCTTCCATGAAGGCTAACCCCACCTCTTAATCCAGAAACCCTCCAGCACTCACCTGTGTCAGAGAATACTCCAGGCACATATCTAGAGGAATTTCTGCACCCCCAAAATGATCAAGCCAACCACTCAGATTTTGCTGTGAATAACATTCACACTTTACACTGTTGTATGCAAATTACCAAGAAGCTGACTTACGTGAATAGCACATGAAAATTAATACACAAACACATATTGTACACTCACTTTGGTGTGGGGAAAAAGACCACATGTGAATCTGTACATGCCCATTGACTACCAAGGGTGTCCATCTTTAAAACAGTCAATCAGGCTTGAACTGAGCTTAAAACACATCATAATCCAATTTCCTACATATAGGGTGTTAAATGATCTGAGATCGTGAGGGAAGAATTATCTCCACCCGCCCACTCTGATTCCTGAGTTGACTCAGGAGCTTTATCTAGAATAGATTAATTATCTCCAAGATTTTAAAAAACTGTTTAGACTGTTGGGAATTAAGTTGAATGGGGGTCAAGGGTGGGAGATGGATTCCAAGGTAAAATTGTTATGTCCATATGCAACCTAAACTTAAGTGAGTATTGTTTTTTTTAAACACTTTTTTAATGTTATTATTTATTTTTGAGACAGAGAGAGACAGAGCATGAGCAGTGGAGGGGCAGAGAGAGAGGGAGACACAGAATCTGAAGCAGGCTCCAGGCTCTCTCAGCTGTCAGCACAGAGCCCGATGCGGGGCTCGAACTCACAGACTGTGAGATCATGACCTGAGCTGACGTCAGACGCTTAACTGACTGAGCCACCCAGGCGCCCCAAGTGAGTATTGTTTGAAAAGCACAGTCATTTTAAATTTTGCCCATAAGAATCCTATGTGTCAGATACAAACAACTGGGTAATAAATACTCTCTTTCAAGAAAAAAAAACACAACACCAAACATTGCTTAAGAATTACCATTGAAAATAAGCAACCTAAAAAGTAGAAGAACTATCACTGTTCAAGTATAATGAATATACTCTGTTGTATCCAAGACATCATATGTTTCGATTGTCATGTAACTATTATCATTCTTTGTATTCTTGCATTCGGGGTAAATTTCAGCCCTTGCTCATGCTAAGATAAGCCGTAATTCATCATCTGAACCCTATGTCAGGCCAAATACATGAAAAAAACAAACACAGTAACACAAGTCAGAGATCGCAGCAAGGGTACTTCATGGGCTTATTATGCATAAGGTACACTTAAACAGGAGCAAGAATAATGCTCATGGATAAAAATGTGACATAAAACACATAATGACTGGGATACACTTAACAGGCTGATATCCAGCTGATCTCAGACTTCAAAATGTGGTACCTTGCCCAAAACCTCCCAGTCTTTTAAACCTTTTGAATTGGATACATATTTCTTCAAGGCAAAACTAAATTCACAGCAGTCATTTGAATACTCATTCCAAAATAAGTCTCCAACTCATTAAACACCACCTTTAAAAAGCTTGCAAACGTGATTTAGCTATTGTCTATCAAGTTTAGACATTTCATTACCAGTTGGTCCTACTACTATCTCTATTCTGTTTTCCACCTTTTGCTAATGCAAAGGAAACCATCAGACAGTTCTCAGCTTTTCAAACAGCTGACAACACAAATCGTGCCAGATATAAATATTTACATCGTCAAAAGTAAATGTTTCCAAAATTCCAAACTCCAGTGCTTTTGAAAATTGATTTGGATCAGGTACACTTTACTGAATTGGAAACATAAAAAAATATATATATCACTTTCAACAACAACAAAAATATCAAACCAAAACATATGAGTGCTTTTTAACACTAGGCTGTCTCCCCCATCTCTTCTTTCCCAATAAATTTAGGGGAGAAGCAGGCTTGAATTAATTATTTTTTTCTTTCACATCAATATTTTCCTCTAAGATGGGCTGATAGAAAGTGAGAATTATGTATCCATTCCTGTGTTAGATCGCCACCTTTTCCATCCCGTGCCCAGTGTGCTCTTGACTGAACAATGCTTCATTCGCTTGCCATAACTCAGGAAAAAGATCCAGCTCCTTAACACAGCCTCTAGATCTGGCCTCCATTTTCCTTTTCCATCTGTTCCTCCGGCCTATACCTCTATGGTCTCTGGGCTTCAGTCTTGCTGGTTACCTTTCAGCTAATTTCTGGAACTCAGGTCCCACCCCTCATTCTGAATTTTTACTGCTTCTCCCTCTGTGTAGGACACAAATTATTTCCTCCATCATCCTCCCCAAGAAGGAAAGAAAGACTGAGTACTCAAAAGTTCAACTTGCCCTTTACTGGTCAGTGGACCTACGCATGTTCGTGACTTGAATAAGAGAGGTGTGTGTAGAACCCAGGTTAAGTTCCCTTTAGAGTTTGTAAAAATAAAACTCCAAATGGACCAATAATTTGGATAGGTTAATTTTTGTGGAATCAGAGCAATAAACTACATGACCTACATAGGACTTTTCTACACAAATGCTTCTCAAGTCCTATTTAAAATAACACACAGATACTACATAGAGAAATAGTTACAATCACATGCAATGTCTTTAGAACTCACTTTGTGACTGGAGTCAAAGCCACTAACAACTCTTAAATAAGTCATTCGACTTTGGGTTGGTTTGTTTGGTTGGTTGGTGTTTTGGTGACAGGTAATAGGAAAAAACACATTCCAATACATCAGAAGGGGGCAAAAATTCTTATAGATTCCATGATAAGTGAGGTAAACAGGCTGCGAATGTAGAGAGCAGAGTCCAAGAAATGCAAACCCTGGAGAATCAGCCGCCGGCAGTAACAAAGTTGTCCATAATTTTAATCCAAATTTCTTGGACACAAACAATTTTCCATTCCTCTTGAGTTCGCAATAACTAAATCACCTTCAAACACAATTTTCTGTGTGTGTGTGTTTTCCACTTTCAATGATCTACTCAACAGTAAAAGGTAGCCAAAAAGAAATTAGCCCACAAGAGGAACGCTAGAACCCAGCGACGAGAAGATCCCCATGGGCATCATGCCCTTCCACACTTGAAGGCGGAGTGCATCGGGGGAGGTTGGTGGGGGGAAGGGACACTGGTATGAGAATGACAAGGCACAACTCAGCATTTCTGTGCAGAAGTTAGGATTCTTAGCCAGCAAGATGCCTCTAGGAAGATTAATTGTTGATTTTCTTATAAATCATCTAAGGTGATTTTTGTTTGTTTTTCTTTCCAAAATGATAAGTATCTGATTTTACTTTTGTTAAACAAATTATTCTTTCACTTTGTTGAAGTTAAAAGAAGCCCCAGTAAAGAGGTTTCTGAGAGGAGAGATTTTCCCAGTGTGATATGCTTGGGAAGCAACACTGCTTTCTGACCTTCATGGGGTACTGAGGGATAGGGCCTCCGGCAACCTCCAGGGGGTACAAAGTAATTAGAGAAGCATGAGGGTTTGACCAGCTAGAGAGAGAAAGTACAATTTAGACATAATTATATTTGTTGGCAGTAAGCCTGAGGTCTTTGATTTCACTCCTAGGTGGAAAGACAAACTCATCACAGAGAAGGAGACCTGTAAGACTAGCTTTCAGAATCGGCATCTCTCGGCGTCCTCAACTTCACAATGGAAGCAACATGGCTGCTTACCTTCCTGCCCCCAGTATTGATGCGAAGGGGCGTCAGAAAGGGGTCGAAGATCATGTGACTGGTCTCTATGTTGACTGGTGACTGCCGTTTACCCACAGAGCAAAGGTTCCAAGCTGAGTTCACCAATCCCCAGAAAGAAGGAACTAGAAACAAACAAACAAACAATTGTAGGATTAGTCCAGGTGGAAGGTTTGAGAAACAATGCAAAAGGGCCATGGCACAAAAAGGGTGACATCAGAGACAGACACCTAATATTTCCCACCCATAAAGACCCCTGGTATTTTCCTGACTTGGATCTTGGTCAATTTCTCTAAGGTCCACATTCGACATATGCAAGGTATTATGTATTCTGTGGGTTGTCGAAACCAAACTGAGGGAGTGAATTACTTTTATGACCCCAATCAATGCCAGACGGGAGCTCAGCAACATGACTCTGTCTTTGTTTAGTCCAGCACTGTGTCACTAACCTAATGTACCAGCAGCTCAAGAATGCATTCACTTGATAGGAAGAGAAAAATGACTTGGGAGTACTGAGTCCAAATATCCAAAGGGGAAATGTCTACTCCTCTTCAGTATCACATTAAAAATTGACAGAAATAAATTTCTATGGCAATTTCCAGTTATTTTCTTCTGTTTAAGAAAGTCAGGGGCGCCTGGGTGGCGCAGTCAGTTAAGCGTCCGACTTCAGCCAGGTCACGATCTCGCGGTCCGGGAGTTCAAGCCCCGCGTCAGGCTCCGGGCTGATGGCTCGGAGCCTGGAGCCTGTTTCCGATTCTGTGTCTCCCTCTCTCTCTGCCCCTCCCCCATTCATGCTCTGTCTCTCTCTGTCCCAAAAATAAAAAAAAAAAAAAAAACAAAAAAGAAAGTCAGCAGAGCAGTGGGGAGCCAGTTACTAATTTCATGTCATGGAAGATCACAGACTATATCTTCAGCCTTTTCCTGCCCAGCCCCCCACCCCCAGCTCTGTATTTCCACTGAGGCTCTGGATCCATCTCTACGTGGCCTTGAGATTATATGGTCATCATTCGCTCATCCACCCGCAGCGTCCATCAACACTACAGTAAGCTCCTGGCGCATGTTCAGCCTTGGGTTAGGCTGAATTTAGAGGAAGGGAGTTACGTACAAGAACAATTATCACACTGTGGTGGTGGGTGGCTGCAGGATGAGGCAAGTGGGTTGTAAGTCTCTAGGTGAGGGCACTGAACCCTGAAGCAGCGGAAGTGGAGTTCGGGAGTGATTCCTAGAGAAGATGAACCTAACAACCAAGTCACGACCCTCCCAGATGCACCTGTCCTCTCAGGAACTCAAGTTTAATTCAGCCTTTAATTTACGGTAGCCATCATTCCTTCTCATGTCACAGATGGAGAAAATTGAGGCAAGAGAGGAGTATGGTAAATACTTGCCAAAGATAGTCTATAAGAGACCCATAATTCAGGAGAAGAATTGGGCTGGATGGCACGTCTAGTACCACCGAAATCCAAAACTCTACGAACCTTTTATTTGTTACAGGCCATTGTTGGGCAGAAGTGGGAGGAAAGCCAAAAACAAGTTCCTCTGATTCTTAGAAGCCTGTTTCAACACCAAAATAAGGTGAGGTTCCTTGTGAAATAAGGAAAATATCTAATTTGGCTTAACCCATTCAATGAGCATATCTGCTGGTTCCATTCCCTTTAGTTTAAAGAGCTTGAACTGGTTTTCCAGCTATAACTGATTTTCAAAATGGCAGCCATGGCCAGAGTAAGAGGGGTAAAAGAGAAGAAGGTGGAGTAGAAAGAAGAACCTGTATGTGTTCCTTGGCACTTTCATTTCCCCTTATTATTTAAGTTCTATTATCACTGCAAGTCACTTAACATCTTTAGAAAGTACCATGCCCTAGCCAAATTATAATATTTAAGGAAGCTCTTGAATTAAACATGTATTTAAAAAATATATAAACAGAAGTCTTCTCTAAACTATTTTTAAATCACCAAAAATCCTATATTTATTCCTCAATCATTTCCAGTTTCTTATGAAAATAAAGCTTCCCTCAGTGCCTGCTCCCACCTATCTTTGTCAGCGATGCACATCAACGTGGAAGCTGTGGGGATTCCAGGGATATAGCCATGGCACTGCCACAGATCAGTTGTGTGACTTTAGATAAGGCATTTATCCCTTGGGCTTTGGTTGGTCTCTACAGTCTGTGTGGTAGGCTGAATAATGGCCCTCCTTCAAAGATGTCCATATCCTAATATGTTACCTTCCATAGGCAATGGTGCTGTGCAGAAATGATTAAGTTAAGGGTACTGAGATGATTATCCTTGATTGTCTGGGTGGACCCAATGTAATCAAAAGGATCTTTTTTAAGAGAGAGGGGCAGGAGGGTCAAAGATTTAGAGAAAAGCTCTAGGGATGGAAAGAGAGTCAGAGAGGAAAGAAGATACTGGCATGGAAGATGGAGGAAGAGGACAGGAGCTAAGGTGACTTCCAAAAGCTGGAACTGATGAAGCAACAGATTCTACCCCTAGAGCCTCCAGAAGGAACCACCGGCATGCTGACCCTGGTTTTAACCCCATAAGACTCATTTGGGGCTCCCTCATCCCTGAACTGTAAGATGATAAATTTGTGATGTGTTAAGTCCCTAAGTTGTGATTACTTATTACAGCCACAGTAGGAAATGAATACAGCCCCTTTTATTTTTAACACTCCATGAGACCAGAGCCTCTTGGACAGCCGGGCCACCTATGATGTGTGGGGGGCTTCCCCTGGAAGGCAGCTGCACAATAAATGTAGTTACAGCTATAGCACACAGTGCATTTCATCTATTCCCATGAAAATCATTAACAAAAATAATTCCAACCCTATAAATGGACTGCGAGACTGCTAATAGATGGCAGCACGTGTGGGCAGGTGCTGCTGTGCCTTCCTAACAAACCTCCCACCCCAAAAGCACCCCCACAAAAACACAAACAACAAAAACTTTATGCGAACATCTGCCTTTGTTTTTATTGGGCATGGCATTCTTTATGACAAACAGTTTCAGGGTTTTATATTCCCACTTCACCATCAAGGCCTAAGTGTCTGGTTCTAACCACCTGCTCAGACAATTGAGGAATGGCTTGGAGGCTGGGAGGCTGGGAGGCGCGCACCCCTGCTCCGCTCCTGAAGGGGTATGTGTGTTTGCTCCCCACTAGACCGCTCACTTGAAATCAGCCATGGATTCATTGTCTTTCAGAAACAGAAGCCACCTTAGAGATCATCTGGCCTAAACATGTTCATGAAATCAAGGACTAAACAGCAGAGGGTGACGTCCTCAACCCGAGGCCACGCAGCCAAGGGAGAGGCAGGGGGGAACAGAGTAAGGACCAATGCCTGGGTCTCAAGATTCCTGCTGCTTCTCCACCTCCCTTCCTTCCCAGCAGGCTCCATAGGAGGGCATATTACTGTAGCCAGGGAGTTTGAGAGTTAATTGTTGCCATGGCCAACTGTAGACTTTGCTACCCTTTCTTTTTTGGTAAATCAAAAGTAACATCAGTGCCCATTTGCTAGTTAAAATACATTTCAAGTGCCAAGGTTCAAATCAAACTGCTTTGAATGTCAACCATCCCAAATAAAATTAGGATTTTTAAAAAGCCATACAGGGGAGCGCTTGGGTGGCTCAGAAGTCTGTTAAGCGTCCGACTTCAGCTCCGGTTATGATTTCATGGTTCATGAGTTCGAGCCCTGCATTGGGCTCTGTGCTATCAGCACAGAGCCCACTTCAAATCCTCTGTCCCCCCCCCCCCTCTCTGCTGCTCTTCCTCTCAAAAATAAATAAATGTTAAAAGCAAAAAAAAAAAGCCATATATCTATGACTGTGTTAGGAAAAACAAAAAGGCTTCAATCCAGGAAACAGCGGATGAGCTTGGGTCTCATCTGCAGGGCCCCAAGGAAATCTAATGGGGATGACCGCTCATGAAGAGAGGCTCCAGGGGTTGTGTCCTGGGCCCAGCTGGACTGGGCCAGGTTCTACGGTCCAATGAAAGAAGCCAATGCTCTTAGAATCAGTGTTTGGTGTTGGGACAATAATGAAGGTATCAAAACCAGTCCAGGGAACTCAGGTACCAAAAGGATCAACTCAAATGTCTGCAAATGTGGTGTAATCTAGGTTCTAGGGAAATGCATTAGGAGGAAGGCTCTGGACACAGGAGGGCATGGAGATCCCACGCTTATTGGGGCATGGGAGTAAGCCTGCACACTTTACCTGAAGAACAAGGCTGGACAGGTGAACTAAGGCTTCAAGAGTTAGAGTCAGAAACTCTCCCTCTGGATTTGTGCAGACCATTATCCCCAGCATTCTGACACTTAACCATCCTGCATGTTATTGATCCTGCAGGTTAATAAACACCCCATGTCACCCCTGGGAGCAGAATTGCATTGCAGGATACTATGGCACTGCTTCTACTTCCAAATTTACAGAACTGCTACAGAATTCTTTTTCTCTTAGTTTCCATGACTGTCCCCGTGAATCAAATTTGCAGACTTTCCATCACATTTTAAAACCATCAGTTATTATGACTTATTGGCTAATGCTGTGTCTTTTTCTAGCTTGACTGTACACCTTATTAAGAAAATAATGTAAATGTACATAAAAGAAAACTGAGTGAGAATCACTCTAACCAATTAATGGACAAGTGGTCTGAAATTGAATGGCATCATCAGGGCCATCCTTTTCACACAATCTTCTAATTTACATATAAACTAGAACACACAACAGACCGGGATGGTTTTGCAAATTAATTTCTGCAGAGCCCAAACGATGGCACTTAACTGCTGCATCATGACCATGTGTTATTTTGCCAAAACATCTCCCCATGGCAATGCTGTATTGTTACCATAAACCACAAATCCCAAGCAGTCTCTTGGCTCAGGGTCCAGCGAGCTATGAAAGACTGGGATTTCAGCTGCTTAAAACATGAGCCTTGGAAAACCCAAAGCAAAACCTATCAGCTGCTCGTTCAAAACCAGTGAACCAAAACAGCCCCAGTTTAGTTTATTAACACATCATGGTAACTCCCATACAATAACGAAAAAGTTCTCACCAAAACAAGAAATAGATCAGGAGAGCAAGGAACCAGAGGAATCAAGGCTAATATTGAGAGTTAAAATTTGTCCTGGGACTTTTTTTTTTTTAATCCTAGAAAGTTAGTCTTAGGCATCTCCTTCATTCATCTGTCCTATTTTTATTTTTCATCTTACCAGAATTTGCAGAGACCATGCTGTCACGGGCAGGGAGTTGGGCACTTGGAATTAATTTATGTGGCTTATGTGAATTTGCTAAATCCTATGGGAACAAGACAAACTCACTAAAAAAGTGTTTACTGACAGCCTATAACATGTCAGGCTTCAGGCTTGACAGTGAGAATTCGTGCAGCAAATATTTGCTATTATAGGCCAGGCACTGTTAGCAGTTGTGGGTAGTTAGCGACTAACAGAAACAGCTCAAACAGCTCACGCTCTTAGGGGTCTTCCAGTCTAGTGGGGAATATGGGAGATCTTGTTTATCTGTGTCATTAGCACTTCTGATGACCTCGCTGTAGAGACAATTAAGATGGTAATGGATTACAGAATAAAGCATGGATAGGGAGATAACCTAGAATGGCCAGGGATAATTTCTCTGGAAGGACTGAGAAGAGTTGTAGACTCTTCTCTGAAGACTGGCAGAGAAAAGTGGGTCTTAGGCAGAGAAGCGGCATTGGTGTTGACAGAGAAGAGCCTGATGTGTTCAAGGAACCCAGAGGAAGCCAGTTAACAAACCTTATGAACCAGATGAGAAAAAAAAAAAAAAAAAAAAGCTGGAGGAGAGGAGGCTGGCTGTCGAGACAAGGCACAGACGTTCCAGAGCTCTGCTGACCACAGTGAGGAGTTTGTATTTTACTCTAATGTATTAGAAAGCCACTGAGAGTTTTTAGGCCAGGGAGTACCGAGGTCTGATTGATGAATTTAAAGCATGTATCTGCTGCCTGGGCTGGAATATAGCCACGTGTGAGCTTGATTATCCTTAGGGTAGTTTGAGTGGGGAAAGGATTGGTTCCCAAGCAACAGTTGGGTTTTTACGTGAATTTAATCCTACTGCTTTAGATAGGTTTAAATTCTGTCTCAAAGGCAGAACTAATTGAATGTTTTAAAAACTATTCTCTTCAACATATGTGCCAATAAAAAAGCATTTTCCTGGGATCCAACTAGCACTTTAGAAGTCACCACTCGAAGCAAGGAATATTTTCATGAAGAGACTTGGCTAAGGCAATCTTTTCTTGCTTTCAAGCAATAAACTTAAGGCCCCCAACTTTTCGGCCAAAAGAAAGCAAATGAAAGCTGGGAAAATGAATACTGGCATAAAACGTATCTTTGGCGAATTCAATCCTACAAATAAAGCCTTCTACTTCAATATAGCTGTCTCTATTTCAGTGTTATAAAGCATATGAATACATTTTCAATAAGAACTCCTATCTTTCCCTTGCTCTTTTCCTCACCAATGCTGATTTACTGTCCCTTTCCCTATTCTCAACTGTAATAAATCGCCACTTTGAGCCATTATTAATAAGCATGTTTAAAATACCCACTGCTGCAGGCTTTTGGCCCCTTTCTGATTTCAGATTTATTTCATAGGAGGAATAGCATTTGAATAACTCTTTTGCTTCTGGATTCTTCTTCCTTTGCTGGGACTCTGATTCATACTACATAAAGAGCGTCTAACTAGGGCTTCCCATTTTCTCACTTGGGGACCTTTCAGGGGTTGTGAGTAACACATATACTTAACACATAATCATTAGGTTGTGCACTCATTTTCAAATTAACGAAATATCCCCAATGAGTCAGATTTTTTAAAAATGCGCCACTCCTAAGTATATCCCAGATGGTGGGAAGATAGGCAAACTAAGAAATAATTATAATAAAACATGGTTAAGTGTTGTAATTAAGGTGTGTCCATATTAAGGCTTAAGTGACCCTGACCTTGACCCTTTTCTCAAGTGTTCAGATAAGCCTTCCTAATAGAGGGGATATTTGAGCTCAGCCGGCAAGTATGAATAGAGGCTACAAGCCACAGAAATCTTATAACTAGTTAAAAGTCTAAAGTTTTTCCTCAAACAGAGAAACTTGACATTCCTAGCAATCAAGACAGACTATCACTGGAATCTAAATAACTATTATGCAAGGAGAGTTAAGCCACTGGGTCATCTAACTTGTCCAACTTGGGGGGTGGTTAGTATTGCAGAGGAGAAAGATCACGAGCTGCCATATCCTCACCATGGAACCTTGAGTCTGTGGCTAAATTTCTGTAGTCTTAGTTTCTCCATTTGTAAAATGGGGGTGATAGTTACTTCACAGAGGTGCTGGGAAGATTAAGTGAGAACATGTTTATCAAAGGTCTAGCATCATGTGTCTTTTATAAGCATTCAAAGAGTACTGGAGAAAGAGCTGGGTGAGGGGATGGGGGAGGATGGTGTGTGGCTACCGATACTAGACGCACCACTGCAGCATTCTGGAGATGGAAAAAGCAGAATGGGAGGCAGGGGAGAGGCAGCTTTCAGATGCCCACACAACCCACCCTGGATTCAGAACAGGGAGCCGTCTAGATCATAGGATTGGCCCCTTCCTGTCACACCCGGAATGCGCCATGTGCAATTATTCCCCGAATCCAGAACTCTCCATGTCTGGATGAATGGGGGGACCGACAAGTGATATGAATCATCCACAGTGGCTTTAACTCCAAAGAAAACCATTTTTATTTGGCTTTTGGAAGTTGCTAGATTAATTGTGTGCATTGCATCTTCATCTGCCCATTTGCACTTGGTTCCGGCGTGGGGACTGGCTTGCACTTCTGAAAACATATCCCTTGAGGGTGAGGAGAAACGAAGGAAGAGGGAGTCCGCATCTGCTGATCATGCACCATAATCTCTGTGCAGCGAGCCTGACATATCTTATCTTGCTAATGCTAATCCTCCCCACAACTCTGTGAGATACTTTTATCATTATTTTATAGATGTGAAAAGTTAAGACTTCAAGAGGTTATGTGACTTTCCAAGGTCACTTGGCTAGTAAGTAAAGTGCCTACAATTTGAGATCAGCTCCTTTCTTTAAAGCAGACAAACAACCAGACAAAAGCATGCATGTATGATAGCATGTGAAGTGATACACAAGTGTGTAAAGCGAGGGGGTAATCATCTCCCTCTCCTTCTTTCCGGTGACACCCTTGAGGTAATCGGTGTGAACTCCTGGCCAGGCATCTCTGCTCACATAAACACACCCAAATACATATCCCGGTATTCAGAGAGGTTCTCTTTGTAAAAGTACTTTTTGTTTAGGGTAACAATATGCCACGAATGTCTTCCATGTCAGTCTTTCCTAGAGCTTCTTGTTCACATGTAAGGCAACAGAACTCTCATAGTTTGGACGCACCTCCCTTTTCTCAGGCTTCCTTGAACATAAGACATTGAGGTTATTTACATCTTATTTTACTATGCTTTTTTATACTTTTCGCACTAACACTTTCATTTCAGCAGGAAAGATCCCTAACAGTAGTATTGTCCAGTCATGGTAGGCACCTGCTTTAACAGATGCTGCCAGGTTCCTTTAAAGGATACTGGCTGTGTCTGTAAATGTTTATGCTATCAGCCATGAGTATGTCCACTTCCCCATAGTCTCCATAGCATGGGATGTTATTTATTTATTTATTTATGGACATCTAATGGGAAAAATGAAATCTCATTGATTTAATTTGCATTTCCTAACCATGCTGATGTTGAGCATGTTATGCTCATTAGCTACGTGCATTTCTCTTCTGATCACATTCTCCAGGCATTTTCCTCTGGGTTATTTACATTTTTCATGTAAATTTTTGTTGTTATTTGAACTGTAGAAACACTTACTCTTTGTCATGTGCAGTAAATGTTTTCTCCAAGCTTATTACCTAGCTTTTAACCTCACTTCGAGTGTTGGGCTATTTAGGGATTTTTAAATTTTATATGGTTGGTTATATTGATCTATTTCTTTACAAGGTTTCTGAGCTTCCTCTGTTACCTAAGGTTGTATCTCCAAATGCAGATCATATAAATATTTTCTATATGATTGAAAACAATTTTTATCACGGCATCTGGGTAGCTCAGTCGGTTAAGCGTCTGACTTCGGCTCAGGTCATGATCTCATGGCTTGTGAGTTAAAGTTCCACATCAGGCTCTGTGCTGACAGCTTGGATCCTGGAGCCTGCTTCAGATTCTGTGTCTCCCTCTCTTTCTGCCACTCCCCCATTCACACTCACTCTCTCTCTCCCAAAAATAAGTAAACACTAAAAACAAACAAAAATTTTATCGTTACAATTTTTGACTTTTAAAATCTATCAGAAATGAATCTGCATATGCTATGACAGTGGTCTAAGATTTTTCCCAGGTAGAAAGTAAATAATGCCAGCATTATTCATTAAATAAGTCCTCTTTCTCCACCAAAATGAATGTTACTTTGATTACATATTAGGTTTTGGTATAGATCACATTTGCCTCTCGACTTTTGAGACCGTTCCACATATTTGTCTATTTCTGTATCACTGCCATATTGTCTTGAGTATAGTAACATTTACGGTAATTTATAAGGTCAGACTTTCTGATCCAAAAGCCTACTCTTGTTCCCTGCTACCTCTATGGGAACAAAAAATGCCTGAGCTCCAGAGAAACCAGCGAGGATTACTGACTCCAGATATGGAACACAGATCTAGTATTCTTGGGAACACCAGGTCATTAGAGGTTATCTGACCCATCTTCTTATCTTCAGGTAGTTATGTATTTGAATCATACCTGATAGACAGGACAGTGCTTGTCCCTTTCCTGAAAAAGCCCTAGAAGTGCAAAAAGCATACTCAAACTCCAGAATTGACTCCTTGGAAGACAGGGCATTGAGATGGAAATAGCATAGCATTTAGGTCCAGTAGAACCAGGTCCTGGTTCTACTAATAACAGTCACATCTACTGAGTGCTTACCATGTGTTGAACACCACACTAGACATTTTCTATTCATCAGCTCACTTAATATTCTAGGAGGTAGATCTTGTTATTATCCTCTTTCTTACCAGGTCTTATAGGTGTCTGAGGCACAAAGACATTAATTAAATTGCCCAAGATATAAACAAACAGCCCAACTTGACAGTGGAGAAGTGAGGATTCCAGACTCAGGTTGTCTGGCCTGCAACCTTGACTTTCATCCCTGTGTTACACTTTCTTCTAATGCTGGTGCCAAATGTTCTAATGTTGAGCCAAACACATTTTCTCTTGAGCTTCAGGCCTCTCATTTGTAAAATCAAGATCATAAAAAATATACACTTCACTAGATACGTGTGCCCATCTAAGTAAAAATTAAAATTAAAATCTCACACACACACACACACACACACACACACACACACACACACACAGAACAAAGTCCATCACAACCAGTCCATTTATGCACTGAGTCATGGATTATGCTACTGGTGGTAGACTGGAAAGAGGCTAGCTTTACATCAAATCATTCATAACTGTCATCCTCAGGGCTAGGTATTATTTATCCCGTGTTATAAATGAGGAACTGAAGCTCACAGAACTGAGTCATTCAATGAGGACATTTAGCTAATACGCAGCTGAGCTGGTGGTGACTCGAATCCAGGTCTGACTCCCACATCCCACATCCAGCACCGAGCTCAGTGGAACTCAACTGACACCATTATTTTCCTCTCAATATTTTGCTTTCCCAGGATTCATTGCTTTCTCTAGATGACTCATTCTTGAGAGCCCACAGGAAGGCATAAAACACAGTCTGGTTTATGTAGGCATTAAGCCCTGGGTGTCTGTCTTAGGGTTAAGATTTAAGCCTAACAATGGTGTTAAGCATTATCCGATCGTATTTCGGTGGACATTTTTCTTGCCCTGTATAATTACTGTTGCTTCAGATAAAATCTGAAATTAGTCTACTGAAGCTGGTAATTGAAACCACAAGGAGAAGAATGTCTCAATGCATGTCAATAATCCAGCCCATTATTTCCACCTATTCAACTTGGAAGAAAATGACCAACCTGATGCCTCTGAAAAACCACATGACCTAGTTGAAATTTATATAAGAGCTGCATCCTCTTGGCTCCAAGAAGTACAGATATGTAATGCTGGAACCTGCTGGAGCATGAGGATTGAACACCAGGTAAAAAACATTTAGCTAGTGAAAGTAGGCGATCTTCTTCAGCCTTTGGAAATTCTGAAAATGTCACTGATACAGGCAACAATTTCCTACAAATTCAAACATCTGGTGAAACACTGTTAAAATCCTGCAAAACATCTGGATATCTTGGAATATACCATCCTTTACCTATTTGAATGTGTAAACACCTCCTTTTCCCTCTCACTCCCTCTGTATATGTGCACAAATCCATCCCCTTATACAAATGTCAAAAGTAAGCAAACAACGAAAGCCCTGTGACCCAGATGTGTGGAGATCAGCTGAGCCTAGCCTTATAGCCCTCCCAGTGATGGGCAGCCTTTTACAACATCTCACTGGGTTCACATTTGTGTAATCCCACAGAAACATCCAGCTGTTCCAATCTGCCTGGAGTTTGGCATGTATTTAGGGCATTTATCATTTGCACAAATAACAGGTCTTTGTTATCTTCATGATACATCAGGAGACATAATCTTCATGCCAGCACCGAGTCTTGGGTCCCAAACACAAAAGAATCAGTCACTAAACAGGGAACAAATACATACAAATGGTCTGCTGGTCTTCTAATTTTGTGCTAGGGTGGACTGACCAATATGTCTGCAACGTATTTTCTATCGAGACACTAGATTTAGCTTCACCGATATAGTTACAGGACAGACACATTGAATTTCTCCTCGTAACTTCTCTATTTGACTTGTGCATTAACATGCTTCCTCTTAGCAGGCAAAAAACCATGCAGGTATCTCACGGATTGTAGATCTCTGTCAAAATCTTATCAACAGTCAAATCTAGGTGAGTTCTTTGCTTTGAAATGCCCCTTATCCAACCTTGGTACCTCTAGCCTAATCCAGGTTCCCACTGCCACCTCCCTTAGTCTCTATAATAATTCCTTAAATAAATTCCCCAAAGCCAGGGTCAGTTCCACATCACAAATGGCATGACAGCTGAGCACACAAGGAAAAACCAGGACTGGAAACTGTGCCAGATCTGAGGTCCACGACAGAATTTAGTACACAGCAAGGGTCAGGATTAGGTTTCTTTAGATTTGTGTTTCCTTGTGACCCTAGGGCTCTCGTTTGATGCCACCATTATGTCCCCAATGCTTGGCACAGAGTAGTCACTCAATAACTACTTATGAAATGGGTAGATACATAAATGTATGGATGGAAGAGAGAGCACAGGACCATGCTGTCTGCCTTGCATACCATTTCTTCCTTTTGCTTGTTGTATTAGTCTTTTAATACAAGTTGTGGAATGAATGGATACTCATCATTCTGTTTCATTTCTATACTCCCGACAACAGAGTGTGCTCATTCCTACTTCAG
The DNA here is from genome assembly GCF_027475565.1 of Acinonyx jubatus. Taxonomy (NCBI): domain Eukaryota; kingdom Metazoa; phylum Chordata; class Mammalia; order Carnivora; family Felidae; genus Acinonyx; species Acinonyx jubatus. The sequence continues at coordinate 33,183,078 of NC_069397.1, read as the reverse complement.
TCCTCCTTTCCCTCCAACTTCACTGAGATATGGCTGACAAATAAAAATCACATACATTTAGGTTTATGATGTGATTTTTTTAAGGTGTACAATGTGATGATTATATATATATGTGTGTGTGTGTGTGTGTGTGTGAATATATATATACATATATATATATATATATGTTGTAAAATGATTACAACCAAGTTAATTAACACATCCACAGTTATTTTTTGGGTGTGAGGTGAGAACAATTAAGATTTACTTTCCTAGAGGGCACCTGGATGACTCAGTCAGCTAAGCATCCGACTCTTGATTTTGGCTCAGGTCATGATCTTGCAGTTTGTGAGTTCAAGCCCTGCACTGGGCTCTGTGCTGACAGTATGGAGCCTGCTTGGGATACTCTCTCTCTCTTTCTCTCTGTCCCTCCTCTGCTTGCTCTCTCTCTCCCTCTTTCTCTCTCTTTCTCTCAAAAATAAATAAACTTAAAAAAATTACTTTCTTAGTAAATCTCAAGTATATAATATAGTTTATTAATAACCACCATGCTGTAAATTAGTTGTTCATCTCATAACTGAAATTATGCGTCGTGTGACTTATTTATTCCCATTCCCCCCCTCTCCAGTCCCTAGCAACCACCTGTCTACTCTCTAGTTCTAAGAGTTAGAATTTTTAGATTCCACATTTTAGTTCTTCTTTTCTCTCTTGACCTTCTCATAATCAAATCCTACACATTCTCTAACTCCTAATGTAAATCCCAATCCCTCCATTAAGTCACTCTCTACTATTCAAGGCCCTCATTCTGGATTTCTGGCGAAGCCAGTCAGATGCCAGACCATTTCGTACTTAACTATGCATGGCTATACTGTTCACAGTTTTACAAATGCATTAATGTCATCTCCTAAGTCAAAGCAAGCGCTTTAAGATCAGGTACTCAAACAGAGCACAGCACCTGATTATAGGGTCCAAACCCATAAAAGATGATTCATGAAGTGACTGACCAAAATTAAATCTCTCTAAGGGGCTTTTAATGGAGAGGATTTGTATTTGAAAAGACACCAGCAGGGAAATAGATTTAGTGATATTTTGACACTCCTCGCCACCCAGTGCCCAAACATATGCCCAGCCGTAGGAAGCTCCTTGCAGTTCCAACTAACACACCCTGCCTGCTATGGCTTCATGCCTAGAATACCCTTTCCAATCGCCCATGCAGAGAGCACATTCTTATCTTTCAAGATGCAGGCTGCCTCTTCATCCACTCCTCCCTCTACTCTCTACTCTTCCTGCTGGAGTCACATGCCCTATCCCTGTGCAGCTTGGGCACTCCTCTGTTCCACTCTTGCAATTTTGTACATGCTTTTCTCCCCAGTTACGATGGACACGATTAGAAAACCTTTGTCTCTAAATCACCATCACTAAGCACAATGCCTGGGATATAGTAAATTCATAGGCAATGCTGTTTGAATTTTTAAAATTTTTAAAAAGGAATAAAAAGCAGTCAAGACCTGATATATACAAGTGAAAGAGAAGGCAAAGGGTGAGGAGTGGGGTGATCTGTCATTTTACCAAGCATTCACTGCGTGATAGCCTTGGTATTAGCCACTTACTCAGGATGTCTATTTCACATTTGATCACTTTCCCCAGATGAAGTGGGAGATAAGGCCTGATGCCAGCAACACGGTCTTATTTATCCAGGTTGTGAAGTATGAATACCAGACATGGTGGGGATTTGATGGTATTGTGATCAAGGCAAACATCCAAAGTTGGCTTACCACACGGAATAAAGATAAAAAGAATGATTGAAGATGTGAAATCAAAGGAAGAAAGTGGATGAGTGGCGAGATTTGCAGTGGGCAGTAGGAAGAAGAATAAAGGATTTCATGAGTCAGCCAATGAGGAGACAGAGATGCATTTTATTCATTTGTATGTCCATGAGCATGGTATGTTCTGAGCTTTCAAAAGTGTAGCCCTGGGGCCGATATTTGATCCATCCTTGTAACAATCATAAAAGGTGGATTGAAGGCTACATCAAATGATCAGATTGCAAAAAGAACTAGAATGTTACCACCATCGGAGACTCTGACATTGGTCAACATGGCTTTAGAACATTAAAGAATGCTTAACTCTGCTGGTACGTATGTTTCCATTTTGAAGGCATTTCTCATCTCCACAGGGTATTGTATAAAGATTCAATAATAAACGAATGCAGGAGTGCCTTGGACACTGTTACACATTCTTCATTTCTTAATCATTCATGTTTGCATTTCAGTATGCCTACAAATGACCAGCCCTCTCTTGGTCAGCTGGCTCTCTGAATTTCAGTACATTCTGGCTCTTCTGGCAGGATTACTCAGGTTCATGTACTAAACACAAGATCTAGATCTTTGCTGTAATGCTTGCTCAAACAGACAGCATGGATGTTCGCCTTTTGCTTTATTATTGTTTCCTAAGGACAAAAGTGAGGCGCTTAACAAACTATACTCCAACTTTCAGCCTCCTCAGGAGATCCGTGACAGTGCACCAAAAGAAATCCATGCTGATCTAAGTAAAGCTTTCTTTTAGAGACTGATCCAGTTTAGAAGAGTCTCTCAAATCAACGGCTTGGGACATTAAAGTCCGACATCTTCTTTTTGAAACAGCAAAAAATCTGAAGTTTCCCCATTATAGTTGGTGGCTCCCTGGGCTTTACTAAGAACGTGAATTGCCCCAAGGAAACACCAGTTCATGGTGACAAGACATTAAAAGATCATTTGAGTTTCAAAGTCCCCAATGCCCAAGAGAGTCAGCAAGGACTGCTCAGAAATTTAATCAGCAGTGAACACATCCTTAAAAGTTTCCTCTGTGAGTGACCTGAACCCCAGCTCTGGGTTCATCATAAGGCTGCCCTCTCCTGCCTTTCCTGTCTCTGCCTATGCATGGGGAAATCAGAAAAATCAGCAGAGTTCTCACTTTTGCAACACTTGAAGGTTTATAAAGCACGTTCTCAAAACATGCAATTCTACTACTTCCTGGGGAGCAGTGCACAACTTCATCAGCGAGTTAGAAGTTCAATAAAAACCACTGTGCAAAAGTCTGGGTCACCAAATATAAGAATGCATACCCTCTTCTCTCAGCAGGAGGCACCCTTTTAAAATTTTCTGTGATCATGGGGCGCCTGGGTGGCTCAGTTGGTTGAGCATCCTACTCTTGATTTCAGCTCAGGTCATGGTCCTAGGGTTTGGGGATCAAGCCCCACGATGGGTTCTGTGCTGAGTGTGGAGCCTGCTTAATGTTCTCTCTCTCTCCCTCTGCCCCACCCCCGCTCTCTCTCTCTCTCTCTTGCACATGTGTTCTCTTGGTAAAATAAAAATAAAAATAAAAATAAAAATAAAAATAAAAAGTAAAAGTAAAAGTAAAAGTAAAAGTAAAAATAAAAATAAAAATAAAAATAAAAATAAAAATAAAAATAAAACTGTCTGTGATCTTCTAAGAAACAGGATGCTACACCCAAATCCAGAAGCAATCAGAGGTGATGGATTACTGGTCATTATAAATGTACACCAATGAAGTCTTAGAGTACTGATGAAGCATTAATGTCAGGGCATAGCAAGAAGCCATGAACACAGGAGGCACTGAGTTAATACTGGTTCAGTGAGGAAATGGGGGGTAGAAAATGTTCAAAAAGAAAGGGAGACAGAAAGGGGAAGCTGGCTAAAGGGTCAATGGTCTTTACAGGATGCTATGCAGAGAATCGACTAATACCATGGTTGAATAATTAACCTTTATTCGGTGCTAACTCCACTTTAGGCCCTGCTCTAAGTGTTTATATATGTATTAACTCACTTAATCCTCACAACAGCCATATCATGTGAATATAACCATTATCCCCATTAAACGGGTGAAGACAGTGAAGGAGAGGGAGCTTATGTTTCACAGATAGTAATTGTCAACTTGGGATTCAAAGCCAAGACGTCTGGCTCCGGAACCTGCACCCCTTAAAAACCACGGCCACTTACTCACTTTGAGTTTTGATCTTTAAGGATACAAAACAATCAAGTGGGGAGCTTGTCAAAAGAGCTGATTAGGGAGCCCTAATACCAGAGATTCTGATTAAATAAATGTACTGTGGAGTCCAGAGATTTGTGTTATTAACAAGCATTCAAGGTGCTTCCTATGCTGGTTGCTCATAGACCATAATAATGGGAAAAATCAGCTGATAAAATTAACATATATTGGGAGAAAGTAGGTCTACCTACCAGATTCACAAGGTCAGCCATGTGACCCAAACAGTGACAGATCTAAGGGGAAAAACCTGTCAACTGAAGGGTCAATAAGAAAGAATAAAACAGAGAAACACCCGCATTTTGCTTCCCGTCCTGCCATGAGAGAATGGCACAAAAAGTTGTTTCTTAGTGGGCAGGGGAGGGGGGGTAGGTAGTAATATTTCACCAACACTCACCTTCTTTTGTTCTAATTCTTTGTCCTCCAAGCAACCCTTGGAGAAACTTTCCCAAGTTCTAATCTCAAGAAACAAACAAAAAAAGAAGTTGTTTTAGCTGGTAGACAGAAATAGTTCTATTACTGAAAAGAGGGTGCTAATTTTCTCATTTTAAATTGTCATGATGGCTTATTTATCATCCTGTGCTATTTTTATTTATTTATTTATTTTTAATTTTTTTTTTTCAACGTTTATTTATTTTTGGGACAGAGAGAGACAGAGCATGAACGGGGGAGGGGCAGAGAGAGAGGGAGACACAGAATCGGAAACAGGCTCCAGGCTCTGAGCCATCAGCCCAGAGCCCGACGCGGGGCTCGAACTCACGGACCGCGAGATCGTGATCTGGCTGAAGTCGGACGCTTAACCGACTGCGCCACTCAGGCGCCCCCCTGTGGTATTTTTAAAAGTACCAGTCAGTTCCAACGGCCTGATCACCTGTGGATATACTGGGACTATCCTGTTTCTGCATTTGTGAATCTATGCACCAGACAAGACACCAGGCATGAGGTTTTGACCAGCACGTGGCTTCTGACATAGGCACTGCCAGCAACCAGACCATACCTCTTCATGGCCTGCCTCTGTAGCAGCTCCCCCTAACCTCCCCAGAACAATCCACACTCTTCTCTACTTCAGAAACCTAAACTGCATTTAAAAACCAAAAATGATTTGCATACAGAGATGTTCACCAGAGCATAGTTTATAATAATGAAACACTGAAAACGAACTCAATGTACAACAACAGGGGCACCTGGGTGGTTCAGTCGGTTAAGCGTCTGATTTCAGCCCAGGTCATGATCTCACAGTTCATGAGTTCAAGCCCTGCATCAGGCTCCATGCTGACAGCTCGGAGCCTGGAGTCTGCTTCAGATATGTGTCTCCTTCTCTCTCTCTACCCCTCCCCTGCTCATGCTCTGTCTCTCTCTCTCTCAAAAAGAAATAAACATTAAAAAAAATTTTTTAAGTAAAAAATTTTAAAAAATGTGCAACAATAATAGGGGTTTAGTAATAATAATAATAATAATAATAATAATAATGGTTTAGTAAATTAGGTACATTCACATAGAGAATACTTGTGCAGTTATTAACATAAATTTTACCTACACCACAAATTTTTATATAGATTATTGTTTCGAATATATATACAATGATGGGCACTGGAGGGGAAAAATAACAGAAACATAGCTAGAAGTTATCTCTGGATAGTGAAATTATTGTCTAATACTAATGTATACATAGGTGTGATACTAATGTATACATAGGTGTGTTCATATGTACCAAGCTTTCTATATGAAGGCATAGTACTTTCACAATTAAAAACAACAACAACAACAATTACAAAACAAAGACTGTTTATCTGGGCCAAAGTTTAACCTTCCAAAGAATTCTATTCTGTTAAACTGAGATTAATTTTCTCATCACCTCTGGTTTGAGAGCAGGAATAATAAAGAAAAACTGCCTCCCTGCCCCCACTTTCCAAATTTCTGGGCCAACTGGGATGATCTGGTCACACCGAGGAATAAAATGCAGGGGATACTTCCCCTCATAAGTAAAGAGAGAAATGGTGATCATACTTAGCAACCACCAAACAGGAGATGCAAGAAACCTCAATATATTAAGCAAGAATTCTTCCTTTTCATCTCTGCCCTTGGACAAGAGATATTAATGGGGATTTAGTTAATTGGCTGGTTTTCATTCTAATTCGCTAACGAATCTATTCCAATCTCGAGAAAAACCAAAGAAGAGGAAACAAATAACAGGAGGGGTTCAGCTGCCGATTGATGTTCAAAAGAGATAGCATTTCATGTGTCGGGAGGTCTGAGGTCCTGGGCTCAGAGCATTAGCTCCCTGGAGGGGGGGGGGGCTCCATCAAGGAAGGGGTGAGCGTCCCTACTGGGACACCCCCGGCCTTCCTGTCTCTTTAAAGACAAACTGAAACTGATGGCACCCGTTTGATTTTGTCATCTCACACTGAACTTAGCTTAAAGCAAAGGCAGGCTCACTCTGGGCTGGGAATAGAAGCTCTGAGAGAGCTGAATCTCTTATACCACGTGGGTACTAGCATCTTATGGAAGGTATGAGTTAAATCCATCTGAGCTGAGTTTGCTCTTTCTTTCCTCACACCAATTAGTTCTGCCATTTAACACAGGGATTAACAATCTCATTTCCTGGGGCTGATTCGTCAAAGGATCAGGATCAAACTACTTAGCGGAACTAGCGTTCTGCAAAATTTCAAGGTAGGTGAAATTGGTTTTCCCTATCTTTTCACTGGCCTTTTACCCTCCTTCCCTCCCCATTCTTTCCCCAGGTCATCTGTGTTTCCTTTTCTCGCCCCCTTTCTACCTCTGCCGCTCCTGATAACAGGTACTGCATGTATCACAATCATACAGTCTGAGCCATAACTCAGCCCTGATGATCACACACTCACGAACACACTCACAGGATGGATGACAGAATGTCTGAGACAGAATGTGCTGGATCAGAGAGTCAGAACAGATGAGAGCTGATGGAAGGAAAAGTATTAAACACACACACACACACACACACACACACACACACACAGTGGAAGGGAATATGGAAAAAAGCATATGGCAGGAAGAGCTAACATACTACCAATGCTGACCTCAAGACCAACTGATAAAGGCCCTAAGGCTCAGGCCATCAGCCACCATAGCAAAGGAAAGGATTCCAAAGGAAAGGAACCCAGGATTCACAAAACATGCAGAATGAAGTCTCTTCCATGTTTGTCCCTTTCCATTCCTCCTGTATATCTTTTGAACCTCCTGTCTTGTCTAGGATAATCACCTACTGGGAGATCTTAGAACATTCAGTTTCTCCTTGCTTTCTTTTCCCAGGCACAGAATATAACTGCTTCCTGGTCTGCTGGGGCCTCCTTCAGCGTGGCTTTCAAGACCCTCCATGGTCTGGAAGGAACCTGTCTTTGGGGCTTACCTCCCACTGGTCCTCCCGCTGCCCCTGAACAGCTGAACAAGAACTGTCATCCCCCATGTGTCCTGGGGCTTTCTCCTCTTCAGCAGAACTATGCTCTTTGCCTGATGTGCCTACTCATTAAAACCCCACTCATTCTTCAAGTATCTCTTCCTTTGGGAATCTCCTTCGATGCCCCTTTCTGCCTCATGAAGTGGTACTCCCTTTTTCCTCTAAAATTCTGTTGTATCCTCGATCTCTGTTATGCCACGTCTTATAATGTCTCGAAAATAGTGGCAGAAACCATGTTTTTATGTCCTAACACTCCTTGTAGCTTATGGTGTGATAATGGGGTATCAATGGTTTGATCAATGAATGAAGAATCCTGACTGCAAATTCTGAGTTAATGCCAGCACACCATATGATGGCACTTTCTCTTATTCTTGCTTACTCTCTCTTGTTCTCATATGCACACACATATATACTCATACATTTCTGTCCATGAGAACAATTCAGATATCTTAATTGAAATATAAAAGATTGATAAGCAGAGGGAAAAATAGTAAAAAAGAAAGAAAGAAAGAGAGTGATTAATACTTCCATTGTCTCAATAAGACAGATCTTTTTCTACTTGTCTTTTAGAACATAATCATCTATGAATTTCTGTACGTGAAATCCACTTTGGTCCACAGAGGCCTTTGGGTGTGTTTTACACCGAAGTCTTGATTTTAGGATGCATCTTTGCACGGCAGAAAACACTTTGTCTAGACCTTCTGAGCTACCCTTATCAGTGTGGTGGTGAAAGACGAAACAAATAGCCCAGATTTCTGTAGAAAGTGGTAAATGGTAGAGTGGTATATGGGAAAGCCTCATTAAATCTGACGGTGGTTCACTTACCTGAGGTTTGTAAACAGAGCATATGTTCTTATTGGTATAGACATGACCTTGTGGGTCTCTTTGCCGACTATATTAGTGCTGTGCAAATATTCCTACTCAGTTGTGAAGGCACATTATACTCAGGGAAATTATTCTCCCAGCAAACAGACAGATGTTTAACTTCACTTAATATGACACTATAGTCTGAATTCTTAATGTGAGACAGGGGTCCTTTTTCAAGCTCGAGTAAAATTGCGAATGCCATATTTTAACACCACGGCTCTATGTAGCATAGATTAAGTCATTACCTCTTTCTCACTAAAAACTCTGCCTCTCTGAAGCTCCTCTCAGCAATGTCACTTGCAGAGGCCACCGTGTACCTAGCAGACCTTGGGAATTACAAGATGATGCAGGAGGTGTCTGTGATGGACTTTGTCAGCCTTTCTGAGAACTTTTAAGCACTTCTGCTTGCAAACCCCTACGGGCTAACATAATGGTGACTTACTTCCAATTGCAGAAGTCAGACCCAGAAGAATATGAAACAGGTCTTTTCCAAAGATTCGAGGAAAGCTTACGGAACTCAAGAGGGGACACAGGGGTGGGTGGGTTTAGATCACACACAACACATCTAGATTTATTCTTGGTGGCTTTGGCCTATCACGAGCAGATCCACCTGTCTGCTGGTGGTTATCAAGGATAATTGTCCTTTGGAACTTGAGCAGAAAGGGGCCCGGGAAACTGAGCTAGACCTGAGTTTGACACAGTGGAATTTCCTTTAATGCTGGGACTTAGGAGGGCACGGCCACCTACACGAGGTTCTTGCAGCTTCCACTGTGCCCTTCTACACTGTGTGAGGCTGCCGCGGGGCTCAACAGCCACATTTGTGCTTTACCAGCTGGCTTCTGCAGACTGCGCCAGAGGGAGATCTAGAGGGACACTGGAAGGCCGGCATGAAGGACCCGCTCCTTCCTGTTTGCTTCCCTTCCCCCTCCTGCCGGTATTACCCCAGGCATGGGGCTTCATTCGCCCAGGCAGCACCATCTGGTTCTACTTTGCAGGTTTTCCATCCCCTGCTCCCAGAACCAGCTTCATCACACCCTCTTTGAGATATCAGCACCAACCAGCTGACTGTGCCCCCCAGAGGTGTGAGTCTCCCCTGAGCTCCTGACCCCTCAGCAGCCAGCCCCACTCCGAATCCCCACTTCTGGGGTCTCCTCCACTAAGCTTATAAATTCTCCCCCAATCTCTTCTCCTAGCCCTGGAGCGGAAGCTGATTACTTTTATCATGACTCCTGTCATACACTAGGGTCCCTTTTGTCCCCTTTCCAATCCTCTAATTAAACAATTATTTTCTATTAAATTATCTCTATTGAAATAATTATGTGGTTTCTGTTTTCTTGACTGGGCCCTAATTGATATAATTTATTGCTCATCATGGAGTGACACAGACTTTTACTATATAGTTAATATGTTTATATTCTGGAAGGGGCATCCATGTGCTAAAACTGCATTTGTTAAAAAGCACATGAAGGATCAATATTACAGCCCTGAAAGATGCCCATGATAGATTGATAAAAGCAAATGCTTTTATAAGTGGCAAGCATTCGTCTTGTAATTGGAGATAAAGGAAATGTTTAAGAAGGATAAAATAACAGGATACTATAATCTCTAAGAGAGTACTTTATTAACCCTGTTAAAATAACTCTTAAAATATCTTTAACATATGTAATCAGGACATGATTTTTTTTGCCGATATTTAGCTGGGATTGCAGTAACCATAAAACAATTAAGATGCAATTTTTTTGATGCGTCTGCCATAATATGAAACCCCAAACATTTACATAATATGCTTAATTCGAAGGCATACAGGCTACTGTATCTAAAATTTAACTTTTTAGCTAAATATAGCGAACACCAACTCACATTCAAGTCCACAGCTGGGAAGAAGAATTAGCAAAAACTTTCATTATGGTCTCATTGACACTTCTATTTTCAAGCCCATTCATGAATTAATTTTAACTCTGTGCCTCTGCCTTCAATCAAACTGTAAGTACCTGACAGAAAATGACACCGTTTGAATATCTGCACATATGTTCGAAATTTCTACATCTTGATTCCTTTGTCAACATTTCAACTTTGTGCCGTGTGGGGGAGGCTCTAAGGCAGAGGCAACAAGTCTGGTCTCTGAATGTGACCAAGATACCACATCCAGAGAGTGTTCGTTTGATATGTAAGCCAAAATAGAGCTCCTTCTTAAGAGAATTGACCTTCAACACATGATAAAGGAGGGGAGCATCAGGTAAAGAAGCAAGCAATGAATAGAAACTTCAGGGGACCTGAGTTCAAGGCCACGTTCCGTACTGTGACATTAGGCTAATCCCAATCTGTGAGTATGGGCATTGAACTAGGAGAGCTTTGTTGGCAACTATGCAGCCTGCCATTATAGTAATAAGATCATTTACCTTCAATGTCTTAAAGCCATTAGTCTAAGGCAATGGTTGCCAAACCTTTGGATAGCCATAGCCCTCCCTATCGGTGAAAAAAAAAAAGTTCAGAATGCAACCTCCATATAGAAGCATTTATTCATAAGTTAGACACGTACACCATTGTACTAATTATTCCTAGCACTTGGTCTCTTACAAAACAATGAATAGCCAGCATCCTCTGATTCAGGTGCAGCCACATGGGCCTCCTATCTGACCCCTGACCTTGCCAAGCATGTCCTGACCTCACCATCTCTGCCCTGGATGCCCCTTCTTCAGCTAGCCCCTTGGTTCATACCCTCAGTTACTTCAAGTCTTTGCTCAAGGGTCACTTTCTCAGCAAGCCTTCCCTGACTGCCTCATTTAAATTGAAAATCCTTCCCAGTTCTGCCCTTGCCCTCCTTCTCCCCACTCTTGCTTTATTTCTCTCCAGATCTCTTGCGCTGGGTGTTCCCCACTGACCCTGGAGATACCTCTTCCTCCTTCTCCACCCTTCTCTATGCCCTAAGAGCCTGTCCTGCAAGGATTACACCAACTGGGCTCTTCTGTACTCTGGCTTTCAGTTGAGTTTGGCCATAGCGGGCACAGCAGGGCACTGGAGAGAGAGAGAGAGAGAGAGAGAGAGAGAGAGAGAGAGAGAGAGACAGGAGGGAGAAGCCTGAGGCTTATTCCCTCAGCAACTATCCTACAGGGCTGAGGACTGGAAAGGGCTGTTTCCCCTCCCGAGGCCACACCTCCTGTTGGGTATCCTTCTCTTCCATCCACAGCTGCTGCTCTGCCCTCTGAGCACGGGGACACGGATCCCTCCTCTGGGAGAGACAACTCCGCACTACCGTAGCCCCTGAGGTGTTCCATCATTCCCTCCTGGTTTCTCTTAAACCCCGACTTGCCCTCTATAAACAGCTCTTCATTAATCTCTCCTCAATTACTTACCATGAGTGTGGCAAATGTTGCTTCCCAGGACGTTATCAGTTATTTCTATTGGTAATCTGTTTCCTCTCATTAAAATGTAAAATTCCTGAGGACAGACATTTTTCACCTTGTTTTTTGTTTTTTTTTTTTTTTTTTTTTTTTTTTTTGCTGTTGTTCATTGCTATCTGTGCAGTTCCCATCTCACAGCAGGCACTCAGGTAAATAGATGAATAATATTTTTCTCCTGGATCTCTGTGGATTGTCTTACACATCCTATTTTGACAATCACTTGCTGAAGGTGCAAATATATTGTTCTTTGCCTGATTTTACTAACTCTTGGACTAATTTAGCCTCCTTCCCACTTAATACAGAGCTCTAATTATTTTTAAATGGTAAGAAATGTAATTTAGTATCAAATCCTCCTGGAGGCTCAAACTTGCCTCCCACAAGATTCCTATAGTCATGGCCCCAACAGATATGGAGCCAATCACGGGAAAGTCTTTATTAGTTCACCTTTCTATGCTGTCTTTGAGTTAACAGATTTGTCCTTCTCCCTCCTGATTTCTGCTTTAAGATCCTGTCTTCCTTTTTCTAAACAGGAAGATAAAAACTGCCCAAGGAGGTATAGACATGGCTCGCTCATTTTGTCCCTATTCACAACAGGAGAAAAATCACTCAATATCTTGTTCCCCAGCTCAGTTACTTAATTTGCATACAATGCCCCATTATTTAATTAACTTATAACTTCTAGGGCTTAGTTGCCCAGATCAGACTTAACAGTTGTCTTTAGTAACACATCCCTTAGAGCAGAATAGCTAATTAAACAGGAATGATTTCTTTTTTTAAAATCAGAGGCACATACATTTCCTTTTTTGTCCTTCAATGTGAACATTTGGGTAATTGCCTCTGACTGAATTACCTTATGCCTATTAAACATGCCAGGTACTTTACTTTTGGATAAACCAGATCATTTTTCACATGCCTGAGTTTCTTTCTCTGTGTTAATCGATAAATGCAGCTGGGTTCTAAGAGTTGCTACTATGCTGAAAAGAACCTGATCTTCAAGACAACCTCATGGAAGCTGCTGAGGTTGCTTTGGGAGGGAGGACAGAAGTAACAAGAAACTGCTGAATCCTGCATCCAGGAAGAAACATTTTGTAAACACAATGACTGCCACGTGCGTGTGGCTCCATTTTTAAATGCTGTGCTCATCTCTGGCTATATATAGTAGCATGAGTAAGTGTTTTCTTATGTGGTTTTAAGTTGTTCAAGCTGCGAGTCAAAACGTTGTGATGTTCAGTCTTTGGGAAGAAGAAATTAACTTCCAATATTATTAAGACGGAACTCCAGAGGCACCTGGGTGGCTCAGACAGCTGAGCGTCCGACTCTTGATTTCGGCTCAGGTCATGATCTCACGGTTCCTGAGTTCAAGCCCCACGTGGGGCTCTGGGCTGACAGTGTGGAGCCTGCTTGGGATTCTCTCTTTCCCTCTCTCTGCCCCTCCTCTGCTCATGCTCACTCTTTCTCTTTCAAACTAAATGACTAAACTTAAAAAAATAAAATGGAACTCTGCTTTCTATTACAACCAAAGTGGATGAGCTTGCACAAACAGGCACAGAGTAAGATAACAGCCTTCTTTCACTGCAACATGAACACCATGTATAGTTTCCCACTGTTAGCAGTGGTCTGACTCTCCAGTGTTGTATTCGCTTTCTAGGTTTTCCATGCCTCTGCCTTAGCTTCTGGTGCTTTGCTGGCAATCTTTTGTGTTTCTTCACTTCTCTGCATCACCCCTATCTCTGCCTTCACCTCCACTTGACATTTTCTTGGTGTGCATGTCTGTGTCCAAACTCCCCTTTTTATAAGGATACCTATCATATTAGATTAGACCCCCCCCCAACTCTGGTACGAATTCATTCTAATTTAAGTCAATACATCTGCAACAACTCTATTCCAAATAAGGTTACATTCTGAGGTACTGGGGATTAGGATTTCCACATGAGCTATTTGGGGGTGGGGAGAGGAGCCACAATTCAACCCATAACAATGGTAAAAATTAAATTATGTGTCAAGAAGATGCTAAGAGATCACTGTATCAAACCCCATTATTTTAGTAGGGAACAGAAAGATGAAGTGACTTGTCCAGGGCTTCCTGACAGTTAGTAGCGTAGACAGACCCAGAACACAGGGCCTCTGGCTCTGCTTCTGGTGTTTTCCTAAGCACATGATACTGCCTTTAATTTTCTTCTTCCTGAAGCTGAGACTCATTTGCATTTGCAAAGGGGATGTTGCAGCCTTGACCATCCTATTTGGAAAAAGCTGCCCAAAGGCTGATGTAGCACATCTACACCAGCTTGCTTTAGGAGGGTGACCCCCAACAGGCAATTAAAAAAGGGAAAGCCAGGTGTGAGTACTGAAAAATAAACCTAACTGAGGGGCGGACACTCACCTGACAACTTGCACTGCATTCTGAGCAATTCTGAATTAATACGTTAAACTACTTTTAGTAGTACAAAGAATTACTCACAGCACTTAGAGCTTCAGTTGTATAAAGTGTTTTCAAATCCATTATCTATTTGTTCCCTGCCAACTCTGAGATATGCATTGTTTCTGTTTGACAGAAAGAGAAACTGAGGTTCCAAGACAAGCAATCTTTTTAAGCAAAAGTGTTACAGCCTGACTTGATAGAGCTTGTATTTGATCTCAAGTTTGGATTCAACTTCCACTGAGCTCTCTCCCAAATTCTTATTATTCTGAGCAAAACTAAGCTAAAAATGTTTAAGGTTCATAAACTTCTTAGTATTTACATTTGAGTTTTTTTTTCCTACTTTTCTCTTGAAATATAAATTTAAGACAACGCTTCACAGGCCAACCAAGTGATTTCGGTGTCCACTGCTTTCCACTCAGCAGAAGGTCATAAAATATGAGCAAATGATGACAGTCCATCTTCAGACCTTAGAGAGTCACAGAGTCACATAAGCTTAGGATTTGAACGAGCTTAGAGGATTTCTAAATAACACTTTTTTTTTTCCAGACAAGGAACCTGTGTCTCTAGGTCCTGCAGTGAGTTAAAAACCCAGGATCCTGGGTTCTGATGACTCTCAGCCCAGTGATCTGAGGACTTTAGGATCTATAGCCATTTCAAAAAGAGAAAGGCTGGAAGAAAGTCCCGGTCAGACTACTTTTATCCCACTCTCTCTGAAGGCAAGAAAGGTCATTAAAGATGCACGGGTGAGACCGTAAAAGAATACAGTACTGTGCAAGAGTGATATTCAAAATTATTAGATTGGTGGCCGCAGTGCCTTTCGCAGGCACAAAGCAGCTCGTCTGTAAGGTTATAAAAAGAGGTTGCTTGTTGAGGCACGAGGCTTCTTTCGACAGAGACCCCATTACAGCTCCAGAGGACAAGACATCAGTTCCTTCCAGGGGGTCTGTGTAAAGGTAGTGTATGCTTCTCTCCTGGCGTCAAGATTCACAAAAGAGATGGGAAGTTTGAGGCTCTATTACTGATGACCTTCCCACAGAATATGCTGCATCTCATTTTTAAAAATAGCCTCGCTCCTGTTGGGTGGAGTATCTGATGGCCTTCATAAAGAAACTGAAAGCTTTGCCAGAAGTCTTGAAAGGAATAAAGAGCAGAGCAGAGAGAGGGAATGGAGAAGCCAAGAAGCTGGTCTCCCTGCTCCTGAATCTTTCTGGACCTCAACGGGGTCCTGTCTTTGACCTCAGGGCCTCACTGCCTCTCAGTGGTGTTCTCCACGGCCTCAACTCGTCTCAGCCATTTTCCCCACTGCTAACCAGGTTGCGTTTTGCCATTACCCTCAGAAACCCCTATTTTCTTCACACTGTAAAGTCTACATTTCCCAGCATGAGATGGCAGGTGCTTGGAAACCAGCACCCGCTCCGCCTCATTTCCTGCTTCTCTGTTCTACGTACTCACGTCTCTGCCACACTGGGGCACCTGCCGCTCCTCAGACAGGTCACCTGTTGCCTCTGCCTTGGGCATGACCTTGCTGTTCTCTTGTCAATCAAGATTCTCCCCGAGAACAAGGCTCAGCTCAGAAGCTCCGTTCTGTGGGAAATCTTCTAGTCAGAACAAATCGCTCCCCAGCCTGAGCTCTTTCTTCGGGCCTCAGCTCAAAGCCTCCTACTTTTAAGCTTTGGTTCTTTTGATTAAACCTAAACACAAAGGCATTTGTAAATCAATGCCAAATGTAGAAACTTAAAAAAAAAACCTTTTTATTTCGGATTAATTTTATCTTTTTCGTTTTGTTTTGAGAGAGAGGACAGAGAGACAGAGCCTGTGAGCAGGGGAAGGGGCAGAGGGAGAGAGGGAGAGAGACAAATCTCAAGCAGGCTCCACATCCCGCATGGAGCCCAACATGGGGCTTGGTTTCATGACCCTGAGATCATTACTTAAGCCGAAATCAAGAGTGGGATGCTTGGGGTGCCTGAGTGGCTCAGTCAGTTAAGTGTCCGGCTTTGGCCTAGGTCATGGTCTCACGGTCCGTGAGTTTGAGCCTCACGTCGGGCTCTGTGCTGACAGCTCAGAGCCTGGATCCTGCTTCGGGTTCTGTGTCTCCCTCTCTCTCTGCCCCTCCCCCACTCATACTCTGTCTCTCTCTCTTTCTCTAAAATAAATAAAACATAGAAAAAAAAGAGTGGGATGCTCAACCAACTGAGCCACCCAAATGCCCCAGTTTTGGACTAATTTTAGATTTACAGAAAGGTTGCAGAGATAATACAGACAATTCCCACCTAATAACTTTTTAGAATAAAAAGTATTTTATAGAAACGTATAAAGAATAGTATTACAAACATATCCTTACCTCCATCTTTATCAAATCTTAACATTATGTCATTTGCTTCAGATTTTTTTTAAGATATAAAGCATTACTGCTATTTTTTTATTTATTTATTTTGAGAGGGTGGGGGAGGAACAGAGAGAGAGGGAAAGGGAGAATCCCAAGGAGGCTCCACACTGTCAGCACAGAGCCTGATGCAGGGCTTGATCTCACAAACCATTAGACCATGACCTGAACTGAAATCCAGGGTTGGACACTTAACCAATTGAGCCACCCAGGAACCTCAGCATTGCTGTTATTTTTAAAGTCCTCTGTGCATATCTCCCTGTTCCCAATCTCTTTTCCTCCTCAGAATTAGTCACTCTTAATTTTGTGCTTATGATTAATTGGCACACTTCTGTATGTTTGCCACACATGTATGTATCCCAGAAATCATACTGGATTGTGTTGTATGTTGTCAAACTTGGTATACATGTCATTGTTCTGTGTACATCAATCAGTTTTTATATATTTTGTTTTTTCACGTAACATGTGTTGGTGATTTTCTAGATCTAGTTCATTATTTTAATAGTAATACACAACCATGTATTCTATTCAATTGCTCAGCATTTCAGTTTCTCATTTATTTACCGTGTGTGTGTGTGTGTGTGTGTGTGTGTGTGAACAAGGAGAAACATACAACAATGCACACTGCAGCACTGGTTTTATTAGCAAAACCAGGACGTGGATCTGGATGGATTAAGCCATTAACTCATAAACTTTCCCACCCTAGAGCACTATTCAAGCTCTTACAAAAGAAAAAAATTAGAGATATCAAAATAATATTTTGACAGTGGTGAGAAGTGTCTCATTCATTTTTGTTCAGTAGAAATCTTTTTCTTCTTTAGAGCTACAAAAAAAAAAAAAGCAGGAGGGGCACCCACCACCATTTTTTAAGGAAAATACACATATAACAGAGGCACAGAGGCACCTCTTCCTCTGCCAAACTCTTCCAAATCTCAAAAATAGAGGTAAAAGGAGTTGTTCATACTATTACATAAAAATCACTGAATTAAGTCCAAAGGGTACCTGGAGTCTTATCTCTCTAAATTCTAATTTCCTGTACCTAGCATTGGCCCAGATTGCTTTAATATTCCCTTGAAATAATAAACTCTTTAAAAAAATCCAAACAAACAACCCAGGATATAGGTGATGTCATTGTTTTTCCCCAAACAATTTTAAAATACGCCTATAAATAAGTCTATAGAAAACAGGGGAGTAGACAAGCTCAACTATTTTGTGGGCTAATTAAAGCAGAACTTGGGTTTTATTTCTTAATGATTTTACACAAATTGGCAGGAAGGTGAGACATGTTATTACAAGGTGGTCAGGCAGGAAAATAGATGCCTTATCTGAACTCAGAGATGCTCCAGGGCTCCACTGGGATATTTGCATTTATCACCTTTCCCTTTCTGCTTACTGTGATAGTATATAATCTCATAGGCATGGTGGTAGGAATGGGGACATTGGGGTGAATACGATTAAGTCTGCTTTTAAGAAGCTATTAGCCACAGGGGCACCTGGGTGACTCAGTTGGTTGAGTGACTGACTTCAGCTCAGATCATGATCTCGCGGTCCGTGAGTTCGAGCCCTGCATCAGGCTCTGTGCTGACAGCTCAGAGCCTGGAGCCTGCTTCAGATTCTGTGTTTCCCTCTCTCCCTGCCCCTCCCCTGCTCATGCTCTGTCTCTCTCTCTCTCAAAGAGTAAATAAAAATTAAAAAAAAATTTTAAAAAGAAGCTATTAGCTACCCTGCAAATAGGTGAAAACATAATTGAAAGAGAGAGAGAGAGAGAGAGAGAGCAAGATGGCATGGTCCTTTGGAGGGAAGCAGGAGATTGAGTGGGAATGTCACACAGAGGGAGCTGGAGCAAAGGCACGGAGCAGTAACAAACTATCACTGCCCCCAAGGAACACCTGTGACAGTACATGTTCTTGGAACCTAAATCCTGGTTTCCATAGTTTTGCCAATTACACCACTACCCAAACCGTGATGTGGAAGAAATAATACAACTTGACTCAAAAGTATAAAAACAAAATACAGTACACCACACACCAGCTACACTGAACTATTTTCTACCCCCGAAGAGTGCTGTGAATTTGCAAGCCACCCAGCCTTACCTACACCCCTACTTTGATGACATTCTCTGCGTGCTCCACTTCCTTGTGGACTAATGCATCCTCAGAACTCATTTGAAACCTCACCTCCCTAGGAAACCTTCCTCACACCTCTCGGGAGGGGTGAATCATCCCTGTGTGTGCTTCCCGAGAAGGCAGCGTCTGTCCCTATAAAGTAAGCACTCGGCACAGTCTGACAAATAGTCTTTTAATCGTGCATGCCTCTGTGTCCTCCCCTCTTAGAAGACAGGGATTCATCTCATTCATCTTTGTGGTCCCCTCAGTACCTGGCACAGTGCCCATCATAGTAAGTGTTCAATACGAAGTTCATTAAATGACTTGCATAGCTGAGAAGAAAACAGCACTGGGAACGAGAGTAAGCAGCGCATCCCAGGAGTGTACTTTGCCTTAAACTTCACGTGGATATGATTCCTTTGAAAATAACTGTGTTTTTCATTTTTCGTTTTTGATAATTGGCATTGATTCCCTTGGCTCCACGTGGAAGTCCAGGGTTCAATTCCCTGAGCAAGAAAGCAAGTTGTGTATGTTTGAGTGGGTATATGAGGGTAGTCCTCATGACCTTTCCTACAAATTGTGCTCAAAGTAAGTCATTTCCTACTAGATTCCTCACCTTTCCTAGATAGCATACAGTGAAATGCTTATTTTAATTAAAGTAAACAACGACTTCAAAAGTATGTCCAAGGAAGAAAATTGAAAAGGCAAGAAGAAAACACTAGACATCGCATTTAAAAGGGTATTATTTTTCCTTCAACTTTACGGTTTGGTATGTAGTCATTATGTTATTTGTATTTATATAAATATATTTATTATATTGAAGCAATTGTGAATGGGTTTTTGTTAGGTAATGTTAGGTATTTGGTTTTTTTTTTCCATTTTCTCTAGAAAATGTATAGGAAAAGAGAAACATACCTTAGCAAGGAAGGATGAGAATTATTTTAAAACTGAAACATCTCAGGCCAATATATTCATAATATAAAAACAAAGTAAGGCAAACAAACA
The DNA here is from genome assembly GCF_027475565.1 of Acinonyx jubatus. Taxonomy (NCBI): domain Eukaryota; kingdom Metazoa; phylum Chordata; class Mammalia; order Carnivora; family Felidae; genus Acinonyx; species Acinonyx jubatus. The sequence continues at coordinate 33,163,442 of NC_069397.1, read as the reverse complement.
GATGAACAAAAATAAAATGAGAGTACCAGTAAAAATTTTTTTAAAAAGTAATATAATTTTGTTTGGTTCCAGTTCTGGCTATGATGAAGTACATATCACTCTACATCTCCCACTGATTACTACTAAACACAAAAAGGCGTCTATCCCAGGACTCAGAAAAGTAAATCATAGCAGGTGAACTGGGGCAAGAAACCAAATCTGAAAATGTTGCCAATATGGCAGGGAGTTTATGAGTATTTTCTTTTTCTTCCTAATCTCCCAGTTTGGATTCCAGGAAAGCCGAAATTCTAGAACTATGTATCAGGCACAAAGAGGAAAATCTCCAAGAGAAATTGACTCCCCACTTTCTTTCCAGAGGACTGGGAAGGAAAAATATATGGGATGGAGACTGTGGAAGGAGATCCCCTCCTTCATGTGTTGTTTTGTTCACCTGGCTTAGTCCCAGACAAGTCATAGTCACAAAGTTGTATACTAGTGGATGCTATGCATATACCTAAAATTCTGAGAGAAATTATTTCTCTTGCAGAAGAAGAATTGGAAAACTGGTCCCTATGGTCCAAGGTCCAAAGAGAAAGTATGTTTGTGAGAAATTGTCATCAGTAATTTTCTTCCTTTTTTCCTTCTCACTGCTTTGCTCTCAAGGTGAACCAAGTCATGAAAAGTATGAAATAGCATAGGAATCTAAAATCCTGACTTTTAAGGAACCCTGGAGACTAGAGAGGAACCCTGGTGACTGCAGAGGAATGTGGTAGAGGAAAGAGCTCCTAAATCTGTGTATAAATTCACAGGCTCACCACTGAGTTGCACATGCATTGAAATTATGTGACTGAACATACTCAATGCTTCCAGAATTGGACTATGGTAAAACAAAGGGTTGACCCCTGGGATGTGTACATATGGAGCCAACAGAATAGAGCTACAGATGTTTTGAAAACTAAACTGACATAGTAATCACAGCCTAATGCAGGTGTGGCAAGAACCACCCCATATTGATTACCTGAGAATACAAACAAACAAACAAACAAACAAAGGAAAACATTACGTAAAGCATTTGACAGGATGAATCACAAACGTAATTCTCAAAATGTCCATGATACAACCTAAAATTACTAGACATAAAAAGAACCAGAAAAATCTCATCAACTCTTCTAAGAAAAAACAATGCCTGAGATGTAACTACCAATCCCTGAGATGACTCATATGTTGAAATTAATGGGCAAAGCTTTCAAAGTAGTTATAACTATACTCCATAAAGAGAAAAAAAATCTTTTGAAATGAGTGGAAAAATAGAAGTTCCGAGGCAAGAAATAGAAAATATAAAGGAGAAAAAAAAGAAAAGAAAATTTAAAGGAGAACCAAATGAAAATTTTTGAAATAAAAAATATGATAACTAAAATTTTTACCAGATAAACTTAACAGTACAGTGGAAATGTCAACAAAAAAAAGTCACTGGACTTGAAAAAAAAATAGTAGAAATGATCCTTTCTGAAAAGGCAGACAAAAAAAATAATTGACCAGAACCTCAGGGACCTATAGGAGAGGTCTTGCATTTGAGTTACTAGAATCCCAAAAAAAGAGAAAGAATGGTGCAGAAAAAATAAACCTGAAAATTTCTCAAATTTGGTTGAAAGCCATCAATGTACAGATTAAAGAGTCTGAAAGTACCTGTAAAAGGGAAAAAATCACATGCAGAGATAACGTAATCAAATTGCTGAAATATAAAGTCTGAAAAGCAGCAAGTAAAGACTCCAACGCTTTACATATAAGAGAATAATTCAATGAAAGCATATTTCAACAGAAATCATGGAAGCCAAAAGATAGTACAATAACCTACTTAAAAGTGATGAAAAGCAAAGAAACATTAATTCGGAATTCTATATCCACCACAAATACCCTTCAGGAAAGAAAGGTGAAATAAAGACATTCTTGGGTGACAGAAAAAGCTATCAGAATTCATAGCGGCTGATCATTAAGAGAAATGATGGAAGCTCTTCAGGAGGAGGAGGAGAAAAGATACCAAAGAGAAACTTGGCACCACCGGGAACAAAAGAAGAGCAAAAGAGATGGCAATGCCCTGGGTAAACAGCCTGGTTATATTTCCCCCTTAAGTTCTTTAAAATATGTTTGACTTTGAAGGTAAAAATTACAACTCTGTATGATAGGGTTTTCAATTTTTTTTAACAGATGCACTGCGCTTGTTAACTACAGCATAGAGGAGGGAGCATAAAAATCCTATAAGGTTGCAGTGTTTCTACACTCTTCTTCAAGTGGTAAAATATGAACTCTATGTAGAGTATGAAAAGATAGGTATGTACATTTTAATCATTTGAGTAACCACTAAAAACTATAGACAGTCAAAAAGTAAGTAGACACATTAAAATTGAATAGTGAAAACAATAATCAAAAGAAGGCAGAAAAAAATGGAAGAATGAAAAACAGAGCAAACAGAAAAATAAGATGATAGATCAAAATCTATCCATATCAATAATTACATTAAATGTAAATGTAGTAGGCAAATTAAAAGGCATTTTGAGATTTGAAAAAAAAAAGAATCAACTATATGCTGTCGGCAAGAAAAACATTTTAATATAGTGATATAGATAGGTTAAAAGTAAAAAGAAGGAAAAATAAACCACACAAACAGTATTCAAAAGAGAACTGGATGGGGTGCCTGAGTGGCTCAGTTGGCTAAGTGTCCAACTTCGGCTCAGGTCATGATCTCACAGTTCGTGGGTTCGAGCCCCATGTCGGGCTCTGTGCTGGCAGCTCAGAGCCTGGAGCCTGCTTCAGAATCTGTGTCTCCCTCTCTCTCTGCCTCTCCCCCATTCACTCTCTCTCTCTCTCTCAAAAATAAATAAACATTAAAAATTAAAAAAAAAAAGAACTGGGATGGCTGTATTAATATCAGATGAAGTATACTTCAGAACAAGGAAAATTACCAGGAATAAATGATGAAAGGGTTTATCATAATGATGAAAGGATTAATTCACCAAGAAGACATAACAATTCTATATGTGTATATACCAAATAACGGAGCATTAAAATGCACAAAGTAAGAGTGGATGGAGGTAGGGGCTCCTGGCTGGCTCGGTCAGTTGAGTGTCCGACTTTGGCTCAGGTCATGATGTCAAGGTTTGTGAGGTTGAGACCCGTATCAGGATCACTGCTGTGAGAGCAGAGCCCACTTCAGATCCTCTGTCCTTATCTTTCTCTGCCCCTCCCCTGCTCACACTCTCTCTCTCTCAAAAATAAACATTAAAAAAAAAAGCGGATGAAGCTGGAAAAAATAGAAAAATAAAAAATTACAGTTAGATTAAAAACACTCCTCATTGTAATTAATAGAACAAGTAAACAATATCAGCAGGGACATAGAAGTTTTGAACGAGACTTAACCAACTTGATGTGTATTGAACATTCAACACAAGTGCAGAATACACATTCTTTTGAAGTGTCTACAGACAATATCTTGGGTCATAAAATGAACCTTAACAAATGTGAAGTGACTCAATTAATACCATGTGTGTTCTCTAACCACAATGGAATTAAATGAGAAATCAGTAACAGAAAGATGTTCGGGGAAAAAAACCCACAAATATTTGAAAATTAAATAACACAGTTATAAATAGTACCTCTGTGAGAAAGAAAGTGTCAAGGAACATGAGAAAATATTTTGAACTAAGTGAAAATGAAAATATTACAAGAGGTGATCAGTTTCATGTGACCAACTTAGCTAGGCTATTGTCGTTATTACTGAATCAAGCAGGAACCTAGGTGCTGCTGTGACATAGATATGGTTAAAGTCTACAGTCATTTTACTGTAAATAAGGCAGATAATTAGTTGAAAAGGTAAAATAAAGATATTTTATAAAGGTGTCCCTCTAGGGGCAACTGGGTGGCTCAGTCGGGTAAGCATCCAACTTCAGCTCAGGTCATGATCTCATGGTTGGTGAGTTCAAGCCCCACATTGGGCTCTGTGCTGACAGTTCAGAGCCTGAAGCCTGCTTCCAGTTCTGTTTCTCCCTCTCTCTTTGCCCCTCACTCACTCATGCTCTGTCTCTCTCTCAAAAATAAACATTAAAAAAATTAAAAAAAAAAAAAAAAGGTGTCCCTCTAAAATACCTTCCCTGACCTGCTGAGAGCATTCTGCATGAAACAACAGATTTGAACCATAAGAAACAGGCCAGTTCTTATTGGAACTCAACTATATATTCACCCTTCCACCCAGATGGATATTTACTGATACCCTCTGTGTGCCAAGTCCTGTGATAAGCAATGAAGATTAGACCTAAAATTAACATAAATGAATGAATGAATCTTTAAGAAACTTTTGTATGCAATTTAAAGAAGGAGTGGGGAATAAGCAGAAAAATCCCCATTCCAGGCAGAGGGAAATAATGTAAACAAAGAAACAGAAATAGAATCAGAAAAATTATGCTTTGAGATATTAATTACCTTTTCTGCCCCTCCAATGCCCTTTGCTTCCTTTAATGGGCCTCTGACAGTGGGGACTGGATTCATGACTCTAATGAGGCAGCCAAAGCATACAGAGTTACTGAGAGGGCTGTTTGTAGAGTAACAGATCACACAATAGCTACCTAGCTGGAGGAATGAAAACAGGAGCGATGGAACACACATCTCAGGCCAATGCAGATTTCATGCTCCCCAGTGGAATGTTCACAGCATCTTTAATTTAAAAAAATACAATGCAAGCCTGGGTGAAAACTTGTCCAATTCCAAGCTACGCAGGCTAAGTCTCGACTTCATTTAAATCCTATTAAAGCACAATCTTCTCAAATATCCTTTTATGATGTCTAGAAAGTCTAATTCTTCAATTTAATTTTATGGAGTATGGATTAAAAATGCTTATAGAGAACAAAGGGAATTACCCAAAGAAAGGCATTTCCTGGAGGAAGGAAAAAAAAGGCCTCCACAAAGCAAAAGGAATCTTTTAGTTTTATTATTTTTATGGTTTTTTCTCTCTCTTACGTATGAGGGATAGAGACGAGGAGTCTAAAATCTGAATTTAAAGCTATCGCTGAAGTATATATACATTTTTTTATTTCATGCTAGATGGCTTAAACAGACGAAAAGTGATTCAAGTACCACTCTGCACAATGTTTGTTGAGGAAGCATACATGCATCACTGCTTAAGTGCTGAAATGACTATTTGGCCTATTCAAAATTATTTGAACTATTAGCACGTGTAGGATAAGCATGATAAGCATTAATCCTTCCGTGATCTAATTAATCAGCCTTTCTAAAGTTACTAAGACAAATTCTCCAAAAATCCCTTTATTCTGAAAGCATTCACTGTTTTTATTCTGCTTATCCAAAATCACAGATAAGTTTTGTTCGCTCTATGACTGGACCTTTTTAAAAGTAATGTAGGTAAAACATCCACATTCCAGGAATGAAACAGAAATAGAAAAGAGTGAAGAAGCAACCAGCAATAAGAGGCAGATGTGAGGGTGGGCCAAGAGGCATGGAGAAAATGGACAGGAAGTGATGAAAATGCACTTGACTACATCACGGACGTGCACAGGAAATACTGCTCTAAAAACTCCATATCAGAACAGGTATTACGTGGTAATTGGAGTCAATTTATGAAGGGGTGTGATCTAAACAAGGATTTAAAAATACACTATAAATTAGTTCTAGATAAGATTTTTGACTTGTCTGGAAAACTGTCACAAATGATTTAGTAGCTAAGGACCTAGAGCTGTTCATTTGTCTCAGATCAATGATGAAGAGAATCTAAAAATGAATCTGGAACACAACATGATATTTGCATGCAATGGTGGGCTTACAGTTTTGGTTTCCAGAAATGGCAACATTATGCTTATTGCCTGCATGTGCCTAGAAGCAGGAAAAACATATTCCACTTCTAAAATTTCTTACACACTGTTACAAAACAATTTCTCCCCTAAGAAGAACAAATACTTATTGAGACTGTGTTTAAATTTGTCCTTGGGCATGAGGAATAAAAATGTATCTGTGTGTGAGCTATGGATCCCTTATTACAGAAGGACTCTTTAGAAAGTCTAGCCTTTTCTTTGCAGGAGAAAGCTTCCTCAGCATTATTTGGGAATGATCAATCTGGATAGAAACCACAATAGAAAAGTAACATCTGCTTATCAGAACTTGTAATGTTTCAGATTAACATTGATGTGGGAGTGAAAGTTACCCTTACCTAGCTCACTTTCAGTCATAGTTAAAAAATAGGGAATTTTAACAAGACAGTGGAACTGTTTAAAAATATTTACTGCTGTATTTTTGAGCTTTTTACTTATACCACTTTCAAAAAACTCATATTTTACATAGAATCTTGTGTTAATAAAAAAGTTACTGTTACCTATTTATATATAGAATAAAGCCACTATAGATCTGTTGATTTTTCAGATTATGCATTTAACCAAAGTAAAGGGGTATTTTAAAAAATCTAAGCATAGTTATTTATCTAAATACCTTATAATCTTGGAGGAAGAAAAATATATGGGCATATGCAATTATAGAACCAAATAGAATCAGAAATTATACAAAATGTGATATGAGAATTACATAAGGGAAGGATGCTATTTGAGGAATGAGAAAAAGAGCAAGGTTTCAAAAAAGATGTGAAATTTACTCTGGGTCCCCTCCCTTTTTTTCTGGTTGGTCCTAGAAAAGTTCGTTCATACTGTAGACTGATAATACTTTATGGAGGCTAACTCTGAAAAAGAACAGTGTGAATATAATTTGCCTTCTGTCTTTATGTTCACTGATATTCATGAATCTCCAATCTTTATTCTTAGATTCTAGATCTCTACCCTGAATGCCAAAGATTATACGTGATACTTTTTTTTTAAGTTTATTTATTTATTTTGAGAGAGAGAGGAAGGAGAGAATGAGTGAAGGAGGGGCAGAGAGAGAGTGGGGGACAGAGGATCCGAAGCAGGCTCCATACCAACAGCAAATAGCAAAAAGCCCAATGCAGGGCTCAAACTCATGAACCATGAGATCATGACCTGAACTGAAGTCAGGTATTTAACCAACTGAGCCACCCAGGTACCCCTAAGTGATATTCTGAATTAAGCTTGTATATAGACTTTTCCAGATATTTAATTTTTTTAACATTTATTTATTTTTGAGAGAGACAGAACATGAACGGGGGAGGAGCAGAGAGAGAGGGAGACACAAAATCTGAAGCAGGCTCCAGGCTCTGAGCTGTTAGCACAGAGCCTGACGTGGGGCTCGAACTCACAAACCATGAGATCATGACTTGAGCCAAAGTCAGACGCTAACCAACTGAGCCACTCAGGCGCCCCTAAGTGACATTCTGAATTAAGTTTGTATATAAACATGGCCTAAAAATCTGAAGAACAACAGTAGTGCCCACAAAGAGATTAATAAGACAAGACTCCTGTCTAAAGGGAGCGACCATCCTTTGTGGGAAACAGATTCAAGAACAGATATCAATTTAACATGCTGTGATAAAAAAAAAAAAAAAAAAAAAAAAAAAAAAAACCACAAGATACTAGGGGAGCAAAAGGAGGATATTGTTTGAAAATGTCACGCATTCCTGAAAACTGTATCTCGTAACAGACAGGCCAAAAGTGAAATACGCATGAAGTGTTTTCATCTCTGAAGACAATGAAGAAAAATGAAATGAGTAAATAAAGGCAAGAAGTGATGAAGAAAACAACAACGACAACAACAACAACAACAACAACAACAACAACAACAACGAAATATTAAGCGGTACTGAAGGAATTTGACCATGATGGCCAGCTTAATCAATTTTGTGTGGTATCATCTATGGTATATGATTGTTTAAATGAAAACACCATCCAAATGCCTCCAAAACAAAAACAAAAACAAAGTGCAAGCACAGCTGTAAAAAAAACACAGGGAGGGACTTGCAGTCACTGCACTTCAGGCTGATGTGGCTCCCCGTTGCCTGGTCAAATAGGTTACAAAATGCTGCAAAATTGGGTGCAGGGAGAATGAGCCAAATGATGAGGCGGCATTCTACAGGATCTAAATCTAATAAAGCATCAGGATTTTCAGGTCCTGACATAACCAAGTAATGAATACTGGACAAACTTTCCTTCCATAAACAACTATATAATGGAACACAACTATTTTCAGGCACCAGCTAGATAGCATAACGTTGTGATCTTTGAGAGAAAACATACTCACAAAATGAGCTCCATATTTACCCTGAATTTCTGCCAGAGAGCACATTCCAAGCCCTGACATATGGAAGTGGAGCCCAAGCAGAGAATGACATTCTCAACTGGGTGAAAGGAACAGAGATTATGCTAATAGGGAAGGTGAGAAGGGTGGAATCTTCAGGGAAGGGTGCAGTTGAAGAGCAAGCTTTGAACATAAGGAGCCCCAGAATCTGCTTTGGTGTCTCCTACACATGTGCAGGGCTAGACTTTATAAGGTTTACCAGAGAATAGCTTTTGGGGAATGTTGAGCTTAATGGAGTTTCTGAAGGTTGCTTAACGTGGGGAAACATTGGAATTCTGTCATTCAGAGTAGGAAGACTTCCCTAAATGTCCCAAGCATTCAGTTAAAATTTTATAAAATTTGCAAATAAAGAGTTGGTTAAGTGTCTGACTCTTGTCAGTCGGTTAAGTGTCTGACTCTTGATTTCAGCTCAGGTCATGATCTCATGGTTTATGAGTTCGAGCCCTGCATCTGGCTCTGCACTGTCAGAATCTCCTCCCTTTTCTCTGTTCCTCTTCCACTTGTGGTCTCTCTCTCTCTCGAAATAAATTAATAAACCTAAAAAAAACAAAGAGTATGGATACATTAGCCTTAAAGTATCCTTAGATTCATCCTAATGAAGCCCCAAATAGCCTTGAGAGCATAAAGCTGATTCTCCATTAATTTAACTATTTTCTAGCAAAAAAAAAAAGTCAGTTTTATTTAAAGACAATACTATTTAAACTCTAAACATGAGTCAAACATACCATACAGCATATAATAAAAAAATTTACTAGAAGACAAAGCAGGGAAATATAACACATAACTAGGAAGGAACATCAATATGAACAGACTCAGATATGACAATGATGTTGTAATTAGCAGGTAAAGATTTTAAAACTAGCTATTACAAATAGATTCAACTTTTAAAAAAAAACTGAGAATCTCAGCAAAGAGAAACTAAAAAAAGACCAGAAATTCTACAACAGAAAATTACAATAGCTAAAATGAAAAAAAAATTAGATGACCTAACAGTAGATGGACAATGCAAAAGAAAATATTAGTGAACTTGAAGACAGAATGAAAGAATCTATATTAATTAAAGCTCAAAAAGAAAATAAGCTTGAAAAAAGGAACAGAGCCTTAGTGAATTGTGGGACAACATCAAGCAGTCTAACGTGTAGTTGAAATGCCAGAAGGAGAAGAGAGAATCAGGCAAACATATTTGAAGAATTAATGATTAAACATTTCCAAATTTGGTGAAAAATTTCAAATCACAAATGCAATGAGAACAAACCCCAAGTTACATAAACACAAAGAAAATCAGCCATAGACACATACATCATAGTCAAACTACTGAAAACCAATTTTACTATCTCACTGAAAATAAAAAGAAAATAGTAAAAGCAGTAATAAAAGGCACATTACGTACAAGGAAAAAATGATAGGAATTATCACTGATTTCTTACCAGAAATAATGCAAGCAAAAAGACATAAAAAACTGAAAAAGCTGCCAATATTAATTTCTATATTCAAAAAAATGTCTTTCAGATATGAGGGGAAAATAAAAACATTTCCATAAAAACTAAAGTGAAAAGAAATGTTAAGATTTTTGTTTAAAAATTTGGAACACAGATCTAGTTGAAAGAATAAAGAGCACAAGAAACGTAAAATATGTCAGCAAACAGAACATCTTTCTTGTTTCTTGGAGAATTTATGGTTTTGAAGGTAAGTTACAATAAGTTAAACACACATATTATGATGCCCAGCTCAACAACTAAATAACACAAAGAGACATGACAGAAATGTCAACATAGGAGATGAAATAGAGGTGCCTGGGTGGCTCAGTTCGTTGAGCGTCCAACTCTTGATTTCAGCTCAGGTCATGATCTCAGGATTGTGAGATCGAGCCCCACATAGGGCTCCAAGCTGGGTATGGAGCCTGCTTGAGATTCTCCTTCTCTCTCCCTCTTCCTTGGTCCCTCCCCACTCATGCTCTTACTCTCTCTCTAAAAAAAAAAAAAAAAAAGAAAGGAAAAGAGGAAATGAAATACTGAAGATTACTCATTTAATCATAAAGAAGGCAGGAAAGGTAGAAATGAAGTAAAAGAGCAAACAACAAACGTAGAAAACAAACATGAAATAACAAATAGAAAATATATGGGGTGCTTCGGTGGCTCAGTTGGTTAAGAGTCCAACTACATCTCAGGTCATGATCTCACAGTTCATGGGTTTGAGCCCCAGGTTGGGCTATGGAGCCTGCTTCAGATTCTGGGTCTCCCTCTCTCTCTGCTGCTGCCCCACTTGTGTTCTCTCTGTATCTCAAAAATGAACAAATAAACATTAAAAAAAAAAGAAAATATGGGGCACCTGGGTGGCTTACTTGACTAAGCGTCTTACTCTTGAATTCAGCTCAAGTCACAGTCTCACAGTTTGTGATTTCAAGCCCCATGTCAGGCTCCACACTGACAGTGCAGAAAGTGTGATCAACCCTGTAGCCATTAACAAAATTTAATTTTAATTAAAGATTTTCCACTCAGGCATTAAAATCTTCACTGATGAATACATAAAATCTCTAAGAAATATTTGTGGGGCGCCTGGGTAGATCAGTTGGTTAAGCGACCGACTTCGGCTCAGGTCATGATCTCATGGTTCATGAGTTAGAGCCCTGCATCGGGCTCTGTGCTGACAGCTTGGAGCCCGGAGCCTGCTTCTGTTTCTGTGTCTCCCTCTCTCTCTGCCCCTCCCCCATTCACACTCTGTCTCTCGCTGCCTTTCAAAAATGAATAAATGTTAAAAAAATTTTTAAAAAAGAAATATTTGATATCAATTTTATATGTACTTTTTCAGAAAACAGCCGAGATGGAATGGCTTTCCAGTTAAGTTTATGAGGTTAGCATATGGTTGATAACAAATTTATACAAGGGCATTATAAGAAAAAAAATGCAGACTTATACCTCTCATGAACCTAGATACAAAAAGCTCTTACCAAAGTATTAGTAAACAAAACCCAGTAATAATTTTTTAAAAGATTGTACATAATGACTAAGTGATGCTTACTCTAGGAATTCAAGGTTGGTTAAATACACAAAAGGCAATGAATATAATTACCACATTAAAAGATTATAATAGAAATTGCATATGATCATTTCAATTGCCACAAGAAAAACATTTTTAGATAAAATTCAACACCCTATCATTGAAAAATTCTCAGCAAACAATGACCAGAAGGATATGTCTTCAACTTAATAAAATACATCTGCTAGAACACCTATAGCTAATATCACATCTAATTATAAAATATGAAACCCTCCCTTAAGATTTGAAAAGGAAGTCCATTTGCAGCACTTTTATTTAAATATTTTACCAAAGAGGGGCACCTTGGTGGCTCATTTTTAAGCATAGGACTCTTGGTTTGAGCTCAAGTCATGATCTCCTGGTTTGAGGGTTTGAGCCCCATGTCGGGCTCCGCACTGGCAGCACAGAGCCTGCTTGGGATTCTCTCTGTCTCCCTCTCTCTGCCCCTCTCCTGCTCACACTGTCTCTGTCTCTCTCAAAATAAATAAAATTAAAAGAAAAAAACTTTATAAATATTTTACTGAAGATACAAAAGTAGAACTTACAATAATCATACAAATCATAAAATATTTAGGGGAAAATTTAAGGAAAGCTGTGCAACAGCTCTATGCTGACACTTAAAACATTACTCTAATAAACAGAAGAAGACCTCAGTAAATGGCAAGATGTATCACACTCTGGGATTAGAAGGCTCAATGTTACGAAAAAAGTCTTTTCTTTCCAAATAGGTCTGAAGATTCAATGCATTTCTACTTAAAGTCCAGTGAGCTTGTATTATTAATAGAAACAAGTTGATTCTCAAATTTATACAGAAAAGCAACGAATCTAGAATAACCAGAACAATCCTGAGAAAGAACAAAGTTGGAGAATTTCAAAACTTAGCATAAAGCTACAATAATCAAAATCATAAGGTATTGAAATAAATATAAACAAATAGATCAATGGAACAGAACTGAGATTCCAGAAACAGAACCACAGTTATATGTAGACTTGCTTTTTCTTTTTTTCTTTTCTTTCCTCCTTTCTTTCTTTCTCTTTCTTTCTTTCTTTCTCTTTCTTTCTTTCTTTCTTTCTTTCTTTCTTTCTTTCTTTCTTTCTTTCTTTCTTTCTTTCTTTCCTTCCTTCCTTCCTTCCTTCCTTCCTTCCTTCCTTCCTTCCTTCCTCCCTCCCTCCCTCCCTCCCTCCCCCTCCCTCCCTCCCTCCCTCCCTCCCTCCCTCCCTCCCTCCCTCCCTCTCTCTCTCTCTCTCTCTCTCTTTCTTTCTTTCTTTCTTTCTTTCTTTCTTTCTTTCTTTCTTTCTTTCTTTCTTTCTTTCTTGTCAAAGTCACCAAAGCAATGCAGAAAGAAAAAAAAAAAAGGAAAGGAAACAAACAAACAAAAAACCTATTTTCAACAAATGGTCCTGCTATAACTAGATATTCATACAGGGGGAAATATCTCAACTTCTATCTCATATCATAAATAAAAATTGATTTTAGGCAATCAAAGACTAGCTAAAATGATAAAAATCAGAGTATAAAATGTAGCAAAATTTCTTTTTGAACATACAGTAAGCAAAGATTTCTTAAACAGTATACAATAAAGGACTAATCATTAGGGAAAAAAATTTCATCAAAATAAAAAGTCTTCTGCTCATAAAAAGACCTTGTTGAGGGGTGCCTGGGTGGCTCAGTAGGTTAAGTGTCTGACTTCGGCTCAAGTCATGATCTCATGGTTTATGAGTTCGAGCCCTGCATTGGGCTCTTTGCTGTCAGTGTGGAGCCCGCTTTGGATCCTCTGTCCCCCTCTCACTCTGCCCTTTCCCCGCTAATGCGCTCTCTCTCTCTCTCTCTCTCTCTCTCTCTCTCAGAAATAAATAAACATTAAAAAAATTTTTTTAAAGATCTTGTTGAGAAAATGAATAGGCAAGTAATAGATTGGGAAAATATTTGCAAAATATATATCTCGACCAAAGGACTTTTTATCCAACAAATTAAAAAGTGAATTTATCAATATCATGGATAAAACCAATATAAAAAGAGCAACTGGGTTCCATATAATGGCAATAAATGTTTGAAAAAGTAAAAATAAAAAATACCATTGACAATATCATCCCAAGTATAAACTATTTAGAGTTGAATTCAATGTAATGTTTAGGAATTCAATCAGGAATTCAAGATTGGTTAAATACACAAAATTCCACTAATGTAGCTCCACTAATCTCTCTAGAGTAGGTAAATAACCCAATAGTACAAACAACCCAACTTAAAAACATAAGGGAAAGGCTTGAACAATCACTTCACAAGGGCTATGTACAAATGGACAATACACACGTGAAAGTGTTCAACATCAATTGTAATCAAGGAAATACAATTAGAAGAGTGGTTTACCACTACCCACCCAATAGAATCAATACAATTAAAAACCTTGGCAACACCAAATGCTGGTGAGAAGGTGGAGCAACTCTAATACCCACACCCTGTTGGTGTAAGTATAAAATGGTACAATCACTTTGTAAGAAGTTCTGATAGCTTCTTAAAAGGTTAATCGCATACCCATCATATGACTTAGCCTTTTCATTCTTAGGTATGTATCCAAGAAGAAGAGAAACACATGTCCACAGAAAGACTGGTACATAAATGTTCACAGCAATCTTATTCATCCTAGCTCCAAATTGGAAATACCCCAAATGACCATCAACAGGAGAAACGATAAACTGTGACCCAGTTATACAAGGAAATATTGTCCAAGTATAAAAGGCAAAGAGCTATTTGTAACATGCTACAATATGAAGGAATCTCAAAAACATGACGTTGAGAAAAAAGTCAAACAGAAAAGAGTACATTACTAAATGACTCTACTGTATGAAATTCTAGAAGAGGCAAAATTAAACTACGATGAAAGAAATGAGAACACTAGTTTTTTTTGGTGGGGGTGGAATATGATTGATGGGGAAGGTACGCAAAGAAACTTCAGAGTGACAAAAATGGTTTATGATGGGGGTGGGTTATATATGTGTTCACACTTGTCAAAACTCACTGAACTTTATTTAGAGTTAAGGTATATACATTTTACTGTACATAGATTATATCTCAAGATTTTAAAAGGCTACACATGGGATTAGTAATGCAAGCTGATATTTACTTCTGCCTGCCTGGGACAGCATTTACTTCCTTTTTCTTTTTTCTTTTCTTTCTGTTGCTGAGGTGTATAAATGATAATGAAAGTAGCAGATTTTGTCAATACTGAAATTGGTCTGACCGCTGGGGATGTATCTATTAAGATGAAAGAATTCATTTAAACATAAGAAGAAATGGGCTGGATTCAGAAAAATGAACTGAATTTATGTATTGTCTCTTTTCCCTAACACATTCTACAGGTAAGCAGGACATAATATGTAAAGGTATTAAAAATTTAAGCATGCTTGGAAAATTGCCATTCAACCTTACAAGCAACTAAACAAGTATCAGAGGTAAAGCTGGATTCTCAATCATTAATTTTAATTTCTAATTCACTGTCAGGCCACAAAAAATTCCTTTGAACATTTTCTCTCTCTTATCTCCAACACTAGAACTATGGTGGCTAGGTATACATCAAGGAAAAAATGATGCAGAAATAATACAGGCGTTGTGTCTTTCCATGATTGTTTATCCTGGTATTGAACATCTGCCAGCACATCCCTTGTGCACAGACCACCCCTGAGGATCTAACTGAGGTGGTCTTGGAGGTAGGTAAGTAGGAAAGATTCTAATCACTATCACCAACAACAATGTGCTCAGTGTCTTGATTGACTGAAATTGTGCTATCAGGGTCTATGCATATATTCAGCTATATTTTGTCAAATGTCATAGCGCATTTTGCATCTGTAAGTTAAAGGTATCCAGGGAAAGAAATGTAATGCCTGACTCATTCCAACTTTCAAAGATAAAGCATTAAGAAGAGGAAATACTTACAAGAGATTCCAGGTCCATATTCAACCTTTGCTTGGACTGATTTAGAACTGTAAGGGCTGTTCCAAGCCATGCATGGTACTAAACACTCTCCAGGGTCTTTTATCTCTTTTCCTCTGGACTGTTCTTTCCCCTTTTCTCTACTGGTTAAAGTCCTAGTCTCCACTCAGGGCTGTGAAAATACCACAACATCTCCCCAATATATTACCTCACCAACTTTAGGTGTTTTAAATATATTTGTTCACGTCTCTGTCTTTTCTAGAAGATAGGGAACTCATTGAGGGAAGCACTTTGTAACATTAATCTTTGTGTCCTTGTTGTCTGGCTCACAATAGGTGCTAAATAACTTTGATAAGGACCAAATCAACTACATGAAGCAGAGATTTTGGAACACTGCCGCCCGTATCATCTCATTTAGGTGTCAACTTCATGAAGGTATTTTAGCTCAAAATATTCAGTTGTTGTTTTGGATTTTTTTAAACTTTTTTTTTTTATTCCAGTAATATTGCTTTTTATCTCCAGCCTAATCTGGTTTCACATCTTTGAGTCGGCTTTCAATTTTGCTATAGGAAATGATATATTTTTTCTATTTTCTTGATTCCAAACTCTTTCGTGTTTTATATCTGGTCACCCTTAATAGAGTCTGTCATTTATCCAGCATGAAACTAACTCTGTCCAGATTACTCATCGTCTAATGTTCCCTGCCAGCTTTCTGGGTGTCAGGAAACCTGAACACTTTTCAAGCTATATTCCTATCTAAGACATTCATAACATAGAGTGCTTTCTGCCATCATGAATAACTTCTCTTTCTCTCCTAGAAACAAATTGGGGATAATGTACACAATCTCTCTCACATCAGGCTTTCTGATTTGTTAGACTGATTCCTTCCACTATACTGTGCAATATCAAAAGTACCATAGAAATCTCAATAAATTATCTGCACCTAGAATGCCTCTTCTCTGTCCCTTGAATCTGCAATAATACACTCTTCTTAAATAACTCTGAAAATGGATGGCAGGCCTTATTTATTTTCATGGGTCCTAGCTCCTCATTTTTTGCCAGATGACTGCATATGTATTTCGCCTCTTATTTGTTTATTTTATTGATTTAAAACATTATGCAAAGACAAAATAAGAGGCTGCCTATGGCTATACATCAGGCATGAAAAGAACACTGTAATTAGATAGAATTTCACCAAAGCCACAGCAACAAGGACTAGTTACTCAAAAATGGAACCAGAAGTCAATGACTATTGGTTATTCATTCACACCTTTATAACTGAAGATATATAGATATATATAGATAGATAGATATACACACACGCACACATACACATACACAGTTGATACTTGAACACCAGTTTGGACTGCATTGTTCCACTTACACATGGACTTTCTGTTTAGATAAATACACTACAGTGCTGTATTTTCTCTTCCTTATTATTTTCTTAATAACATTTCCTTTTCTCTAGCTTACTTTATTGTAAGAATTCAGTATATATTAAATATCACATACAAAATATGAATTAATTGGCTATTTCTTTCAGTGGTAAAGCTCTGGTCAGCAGTAGGCTATTAGTAGTTAAGTTTGGGGAGAGTTAAAACTTATGCACGGATCTGGGGAGGATTTGCATTCCTAACCCGACCTCCATGTTGTTCAAGGGTCTACTATATAAACATATACACACACATATATACATAAATATGGATGTATATATATATGCTATATATATATATAGTATATATATTTTAAATTTTTATATATTTTATTATATATTTATACACATATATTTTAAGCTATGCCACAAATCAAGAACATTTAGCAGTACATTCACTGTCTGGGTGGCTCATTTTTCTATAAGGTCAAAAGAATGTTTTGTAGGACAATTTTCAGGGGCACATGTGCTGCCATGTCCTCCTAGGTTACTGGGCACTGTCATTATTTTAGGAGCTTTGTGGCTGGAATATGGTGAACAACAGATTAAGAAAAGGAGGATTATGTGTAGGTGAAGCAAAATATCGCCCACAGAAGAAAGAAATTGGACTGATGGGTGAGGGTGAAGACAAAATCAATTACATCACATGCAGAAACAGCCTGTTGTACGTATAGAGCCTAGAGCTCAGAGAGGGAGGAGAAGTTTGCCACATAACAGGGTGCTTTGGCAGGAGAGCCGTGACTTTTATTCTTAGCAAACATTCCTAACCTAAAGTCTCTACAAGAGCGTGGACTATGATTAGTATGACAATCATAGCTATCTCCTTTCAATTAGCTTTCCCCAAATTATTCTATTCTAGTACTTCTCAACCTTCAATGGCTTCTGGATCCTTTCAATGACTAACTTAACGGAAGCACTGCATGCTTTCACCAAAAAACATACATCCACCCACCTATGATAGTGTATACAATTTCAGGGACTGACAGAATGGACAAAAATACACAAAGCAAAATGCAAACAAAAAGAAAGTCAATGTCACAATACAAAAAGCAAACCAGGTTGGATTTAAGGAAAAAAGCATTGTGCTGAAAGAGGAGATAATTTTGTAGGTAAAGTCAGAATTGGAACCATGGCTGTTTTGAACTTTTACGTACTCAATAACAATGCACTGAAATACCTAAAGTAAAATGACAGAGAATACAAGGAAGTTTTAGGGCAAAAGTTAGGGAAACAATGTAATAAAGAAGAATTTCATATTTCTTTCTCAGTTTTTGATAAGAAAACAAAACAAAGGGAGAAAATGAAGCATGTAAATAACAATTTTAAAAAACTATCTAATATGTGTATGTGGTTGTGTGTATGTATAATTCTACATTCGGCAAGTACCTTCTATTTTAGTAGCCAAGGAAGATTTGCAGAAATTTATCATATGTTTTAGACCACAAATACCTTATATATATATTTTTTTCTTTTTTGGGGGTGTGTGTGGAAGGGGCAGAAGGAAAGGGAGGGAGAGAACCTTAACCAGGCTCCATGCTCAGCAAGGAGCCTGATGTAGGGCTCAATCCCATGACCATGAGATCATGACCTGAGTCAAAATCAAGAGTCAGACACTTAACTGAGCTACCCAGAGCCCCAAATAGATTTTTTAAATGTAGAACTGGTTAAAACAGAAATGACAACAAGCTGTTCAGAATTAAATCTACCAGTTCTTATGTCAAAAAGGAAATTAAACTCATTGAAGATTATCTGTAAAATGACTGAAATACTATGTATTTGACCTATGAAGTATATTTTAAGGTTCACTTAGAGAAAGTCTAGAAAATCCAATGAATAAATCATAATCTAAGAAGATACAAAAAGAGCAAAAAATAGACATGAAAAGATTTATTGAAAAATCTATTCAACAAACATTTATTGAGAATCTACTGTGTGCCAGATAAAGGCATAAAATGAGAAAATAGAAGACAGAGAAACTACAGATTTGAGGACTAAATCTGAGAATTTGTTCTATGGGAACAAAGAAACAGCAACAATAAAAATACAAAAATAGATTACTCACCAAGCTAATTAAGAAAGGGAAAGAGTAAAGCACAAATACAAAAAAAAATGTAAATTCGAAAGGAAAACAAAACTGGAGGGAATTTGTTGCCAGCAGATCTGCCTTGCAAACAATATTAAAAGAAGTTCCTTAGAAAAAGGAAACGATATAGGTCAGAAACTCAGAACTACATAAAGAAAGGAAGAGCATCAGAAAGGAATAGATGAAGGTAAAACAAAATCTTTCATTTTTCTTATTCTTAATCATGTTACCAAATAACATTTGTTCAAAATAATGTGTATATTACTTGAAAGTAGACTTGGACTAATTAGAAATGTAATTGGTGAACTTTAGGGTTAACACACACACACACACACACACACACACACTCACAAGAAAGTCTAGGTAAGAGACAGAAATCAAGAATCAGGAGTTGGGTCTTAGACACATTAACTCCGAGAAACATTTTAAACAGTCAAGTCCATTGCGGGGGTGGTGGGAGGATGAAGACACAGGCGGGGAGAAAATGAAAAGTAGCAACTGGTGAGCTAGGAAAAATCCAAGATAGGATGGTTTCCAGAGGACCAGTGAAGAAAGAGTCTCATAAAAGAAGATAAAAGTGTGTTTAAGATGCATAAAAATGTTGAGCAAATATAAAACAGAATGTTAGCAGTGGTTGCTTTGATGCAGTGGGTTTGTGGGCGATTTTATTTTGGTTTTTCTGTTTCTATCTTCAACAACTGTTCTGCAATAGGATAGCCACACCATAGTAATAAGAAATGAGACCATGAAAGTCATGTTAAAAAATATCAGGCCCCTTACTCTTACTCAAGAGTATACATTCTTTACGCCTACCTTTCCAGGAAAGTCAGTTCCTAGGTAAAATACTTACGGTGATGCACATGTTATAGGGAACCCTGTTGATAACATGCTCTGGGGGAGCATCATCCAATGGAAATACAATGGGGGCTGCATATATCATTTAAAACTTCTTATTGGGCATACTGCAAAGCATTAAAAGGGGAAGATGAAATTAGTTTTAATAACATTTTTATTTAACCCAGGATGTCCAAAGTATTACCATTCCAACACCTAATCAATAAAAATATAAATGAGCTATCTCATCTTTTTCTCTGAAGTCTCTGAAGTCTGGTGTCTTTCACAATTGTACCACATCTCAACTCACACTCATTTCAAGGGCTCAGTGGCCACATGTAGCTAGTTACTACCATAATGGATAGTGAAATTCTAGATCCTTGCTATTCAAAGTATGGTCTAGAGGCCAGCAGCATTGGCATCACTGAGGAACTTGTAAGAAATGCCCCTCAGTCCCCACCCTGCACCTATCTGTTTCTAACAAATTGTCATATGATGTTGACCTACAGACCACACGCTGAGTAGCAAGACTGTATATTTCCAACTCAATCTTCCTCTAGAATATCTGCAGGGGTTCCCTAACCTATTTCCTGTCACTATTCTTTCTCTCTTCATCTCCATCATTTCTGCAAACAGCATTTATTATGTGTTGGTTACCTTGTGCTAATACTTTAGAAGTCCTATCATGCTCGTTTTACAGAGGAGAAAACAGAGGCACTGAAAATTATGTATTGTCTATGTAATGTATGTACACATTATATTATGTAATGTGCCCAAGATCACCCAACCCAGGACTTACCTTGACTAAGTGCCCAAGGCCACCTAGTAATTGGTAGGGCTGGGATTTGAAACCAGTCTGCTCCAAAGTCCTATGTCTTAATCAGCAATTATATGTTCACATATCTGTCTCTTCTACCTGAGATACATCCAGCTCTTCAAGGACGTATACCATATCTTACACATCTTTGCTTCATAACACCTGTATAATACACTAAATGTTTTTGGAAGGAAGGGAAGGAGAACTCCTGCATGTTCTCCCACTAGGACTGTCCTTCCAGGACCAAATGCCCTGTAGTGTCTGCCATGCATGCTTCCATTACTGATGATCCCTATCTTATGGAAGCTAGTGGATACAGTATAACTGTGGTAGGCTATTGTCCAAGCACCAGTTTTCTCTCTATTATTTCCCATTAATATTAAGCAAAGTGACTAATGCCACTTGGGGAAGTTGAGAAGGCTTTGAAATTGGAAGTAACAAATGGGGTTTCATATTTGAAAGTTATGGATAATATCCAAACACAATTTTTGCTTATGAAATCGTTTCTTCCTAAATATTTAGAAGATACATTTTGTCTCACTGGTAATCTAACTGGTCTGAGTTCTATGAGTGGAAGTTGTGAAAACTAATGAAATGACCATAAAGTAAGTAAGAGATTTAAGGGAGAAAGTAAGTTGAATGATTCTAAATCCAAACACTATCTTCTTGATATCCAGGTGATGACTTTTTTTTTAACGTGTTTTTTTTTTTTTTTTTTTTTTTGAGAGAGAGAGAGAGAGAGAGAGAGAGAGAGAGAGAGACAAAATCTGAAGCAGGGTCCAGGGTCTGAGCTGTCAGAACAGAGCCTGACGTGGGAGTCAAACCCACGAACCATGAGATCATGACCTGAACCGAAGTCGGACGCTTAACTGACTGAGCCACCCAGGCGAACCTCCAGTTGCTAAGTTTCATTGTACATCCAGTACTGACCTTTTCAGATTCTCTTGCTTTTTGTTCTAACTGAATCAGTCCAGTTCCATTTATATTTTCTCAGTTACCATCCTGCCCTTTGGAAAGGGACCAGTTCTTCTTCCTTTTGCACTTTTAACTCCCTGTTTCTCATCTTACCACACTGAAGTGGCTGAAATGCTCTCCAGGACATGGAGTTGTGGGTGGGGAAGCACCTTGCGCCCTTTTGCTAGAAGCTCACACTGGCTGCCAACATCCAGCTGCTTTTCCAAGAAGACGCTGCCAAGTCAGGAGAACCACCTGCCTCACAGATGGTCCCGGTATCTGCTCCAACAATGGCAGACCCCAGAAAGGGAGAGAGGAGTCTGTTCCTTTCTGAGCAGGTGTAGAGACGGCTATCGTGTGATATACCTTCTACCACTCAAAAGCTGTGTGCTCTTGGGCACGTTATCCAGACTCTTTGCACCTTACTTTTCTTAAATGTGCAAACTTGGACGACAAGTTTACTATGAACCTCATGTTTCACTTATTATAATGTGGCATTAACTGCCTAGAGTTTCTAATACAATAGCTGAAAATAAAAGATACAAAAACATACAAGCCAGAGCCTGGCATCCGGTGAATAAGATCACATTATCATTCTGCTGTGATCCTTTCTTACTTAACTATGGAGTTTTGAGGCTTTGGTAGTGTCAGTATTTTAGACCTCTCAATGGCCAAACACACACTTCCATGCCACCCCCATCCAAGATGCATTTACCCTTCAGATGCATTCTGTGCTAAATAGTATTCGTATCCAAACACTCTACTTACTTACTCATCAGCACTATATTGTGAACGGATAGGGTCTGGGTCATATCACTTTCCTTCTCGGGTATCTAATACAATGCCAGGAACAAACAGGTGCTTGATAAAGGCTTTTTTATTGATAACAGGCACCCCCAATGTCTTTGGAAAACTATCCATGAACCCCACAGTTTGGTCACTACTCCATCTCTACCCTCTGGTCCTACCCCAGGATCCTCCATCACAGACCTTCCCTCACTTCTTTGCGAAGCGGGTGTTATTATTACAAAACATTTCAAACACACAGGGAAGGAAAACCTCCATGTCTCTACCACTCAGATTTCATTAATGTTGACCTTTTGCCATATTATTCAAGTTCTGGTTTGTAGAGATCTGTAAATGCTTCAGATACAGTCATAAACTTTTCAACCCTGTTCTCTTCCTCCTCCCTCTGAGGCAACTGCTGTCTTGTTATATCTGTAAGTTTCATTTTTACTTCCTGTAAAAATGGAGTTACAATATCTGTCTTACAGGCTTATGAGGATTAAGTAAAATAAAACATATAATGTGGCCGATAATGAGCTAACTGCTCAATAGTTGGATCTATCAGCACCATCACCATCATTGCCCTCCCCATCATTATTGTCACCATTACTTTTCTCTGCATGTTTATCTGTCCCTTCCAGTAGAGTTATGCTTTTTTTTTTTTTTTTTTAGATTTGCAACTGTCTTTCCCCTCTATATACCTACAGCGTAGCCCAGTTCCCAATACATAGCCAACACACAAAATTTATAAATTAAACAAGTGTTATAAAGGCTGGACTGACTGCCGTTCATTCTCCAATTTTAGGCATTATCTTAAAACACTTTAGGCACGGTCCTTTACCAAGTGTCTAAATCAGAAAATTGACCATTATATGCAGACCGGAATTCATTCACTCATCTTGAAAACATCCAGAGTAACAATAATCTCTTAGTTCTTTCAAATGGCCCTGGTTACTCATTTGTTTGTATCCCTTATTCTTCTCGAGTCCCTGACTCAGAGGAGACTGGGACAAAATTAAAGTTTCTAAAGTTCAGAAGCTGAACTAAAAGATGGCCAGGTAATGGACAGATGTGCACCCAGTATCCTGGCATCCTCAATATCCTCTCAAGATAAAAGCAGCCTTTTAGTTTGTTAAAACCCCACTTGCTGTCTCCTATTCAATTACTGAGATTTACAGACAGAAAAAAAAAGCAGAACTTGCCATTTTAAATTATTTGCAATAAAATTCGATTTTGTTTACTCGACACTAAACACCAATAGTCAAGGAAGCGGCAGGCAATCTTACTCGTTTTCCCCCATACACTAATTAAACATTTTAGTGCAGGGATCAGCATAATTAAAGAATTAGGAAACAATGAGAAGTGCTTGGGATAATTTGTAATATCAGTGCACTGATGCACTGGGTCCAGATACCAGAATTTGATTGGCAGGACTTTATTAAGTTTTGGCAGCGTTTAGGTAGGCTGGGAGCTCCTTCATGAGGCTCTTGCACATTAATCCAGGCTCCTGTTCTCGTTAATACTGATGAGTGAAGGCAGTTAATTGAATTATGTATGAAGCACTGCTGATTAAATAATATTTCACTCCCCACTATAGAATTAGGTCTGCTGGATTAACACCCACTGTTGTCTCTGACACTGAATGTCATAAGGACCTCTTCTCAAGCATACACTTTGATTCTTTTCCATCTGTTCAACTGATGCAGCATCTCAGTTACCACTGGAACCGACTACCCTTCAGCTTTGACATGAGGTCACTTTGGCGAAAAGAGAGTTATTTATTAGCCTCTGTGTAACCACGAGCAAAAATCCTCCCCCGTGCCTCCAGTATTCAAAGGATATTATTATTTAAATCCACTGTGGAATGTGAAGGAAAATTCTAATAATTTATAATTGTATTCATATTGCATAAGGTAACTTGAAGAGAAAATAACTTAGGGTCTTCCAAATCAGCCTTGAAAATTAAAGTCCTTTTGAGACGCAGTTCTGCCTACATTTTCTGTACCTTCCCTTTCTCGTGTGATCTCAATAGCTGCTGTTGAGAAAACGGAAGCCTCTCCCGGTGAAAGATGCACTTGAGTGTCTTCCCTTTCTCCTGCCCTCCCTCCTTGCCCTCTTTCTTCCGATCCATCTCTTCCTTGACTATGATATTACTAAGTGACAGATGCTGTGATGGGCGCGAGTATGCAGAGATGAACAAACTGTGGTTACTCTTGTAGACAAGTTGGCACCTTATCAGGCAATAATATAGGTATGTAGCAATTTAACAGCATGTGAGAAGTACACACTAGAGATATGAATGGGGCAGAAGAAGGATAACTAATCCTACTGGATTGGTCTAGAGGTATTGGAAGGCTTTTGAAACTGGAAGTAAGAAACAGGGTGAGTCTCCAAAGATGGAGTAGAATTTTCCAGATCCTGACTCCACCAGAAAGAAGAGAAAGAATACAGGGTGAACTAAATGGCATGTAGATGCTTCATTCACTGAGGTACCAGAGTACGGATTAGACTAACAAATAAGGTTTTGTTCACCCCCTAAGAGTTAGATAAAATGTGTTGAATTATTTCCTCAGTTCTCCAAAGATTATGGTGTATTATGAGGCCATATTATGTAATGGAAGGAACAGATACCTGGCAAGAAGCCAAATTTGCATGTGACTTTTGTCAAGTCACTTGCATTGTCTGGGCTTTCATTTCGTCCACTGTAATATGCAGAGTTTGGCAAGGACACATCCTACTGAAGGTCTGCAAAAATTCGCCCAATAGTGGAGAATGAGGTTGGTCTATCTCCCTAAGAGGTGGCTCATAGACTACCTTGGAGAATTCACTATAAATCAGGGTCTGGCTTCTCATTCTGCAAGTCCGGAAACCCTCTTATCAGTGCTGGGCTTGAGTACCTGATTTATGCAGACTAGATTTATAAGAGACTGAGGTATATATATAAAGTTCTTAATCTATAATGAATGTTCTTGTCAGCCTACCTTGAAATTTTCTTCTTACAGGAAAAACTATAGGGAAAGCTATATTTTAATCAAAGGTTACTTAAGCATAAACTCAAAGCAAAGGGAATTGAATGATTTTAATCTTTCATGACATCAGATGCTGAAAGCACCTCTCTGAATGCATCCATCTCCATGGGAGGGTCTGTCCATCAAGGGGAACTCTTTTCACAGAGGCTGGGACAGGAACTCCTGTTAAAGAGTCAGTGCCAATGTTCAGCTCCTGGCCTTTCTTTTCATCTAAACTTTCATTACTTACCATTCTTTGCCTTTCCTATAAGACTCAGTAAATATGTATTATCTACAACTACTGATGCCTCAATAAAGTCTCTACTACTTTATGGGGCATTCATTCTCCTTAAGATGATTGCCTATTTCTACTGTTCCAAGAGTTGATTTGATAGTTCAAGTTGGAGAGCACAATCTTATCTCTCATATAGCTCAGTTCTGAGGTCCCTTGTTATTCCTTACCCACCTACATCCTCCAACTCTAAAATTCTAAGACATAGAATAACTTATCTTTTCATGGTGTGTACAATATTAGACCTAACAGAAGATGCTTAAATGGAATTGAATGGCAACCCAGAAATAAACAAATAGGCACAGTCAAATTTTTTAAAAAAAAGGAATAAAGCTGATAATATGTCAAGATCATGGCTGATACACAAAGCTAACTTACAAGAGTAAAAACATGTAATGCATTTTACCTCTCAAATCTCAAGTTCATAAAATACTTAATATAAACAAAGCAACCAAGAGAAGAAAATAAAGCTCAACACTCAGCATTTGGATTATTAGAAAAACATCATTCCTTAATTAAAATTGTTAATTGCTTTTATGCTGTGCTTCACTTATTGCAAATAAGTAAAAATATTCAGGAAATAAAATGCCTGAAACACAAATGCTGAATTTTCAACTAAGAATTCTGTTTATGTGCCTCAGCATTGCTTCCAAAAAAACCAAAACTTATGCAAATAATTGTTTAACCAAATAATTGAAGTCTGATCATTAGAAGACATTGTTCAACCATTAAAAAAATGTAAAAACCCTCAGCAGGCCAAATTAACATTTTCATTAAAGTTATATCCAAGCCTTACATTCAGTGGCTTTCCCTAACTAAGGGAAATGGGTCTAACAAAAAAAGGATGTAAATGGAGAAAAGTATAGCTGAGGTTAATTCCAAAGTTTCTGTAATACCTAAGAAAGTTATGTGTTCTTTATGCAAAGGTTCTCTGTCTATCCAAGGCTAAGGATGACCCAACTGAGATGGCTGGATTTTCAGAACTCATTTCCTGTGTTATTCCTGCTTTCAAACCTTTCCCATGGCTGCCTTTCAGCAGTTGAGCCAAACTAGGTCAGCCATTGTATCCCCTCACATATTACGTTTCTCCTTCCCTTAGGAGCTGTCACTTTTCTTCTCCTTGAAAGAAATTCACCTAAAGAGTCAAAGCCATTTCTCTCAATCAACTGCCCATCCTTCTCTCTGGAGCCTTCAGAACTCACCATTACACTGTCAAAAGCATGTCAAAAACACAACCATTGAAAGCCAAATAATAATCATAGTTACTATTTACTGAACTGTTCAAATATGCCTTTGCCAGCTGTGCTGGGGATTCAGTGATAAATAAAGCATTTTTGCCCTTGAGGAGCTCCCAGTCCACCAAGAGAGGCAAACAGGTAAGCAGATGTTCACTGCAGAGAAGGTCTGTGCTAGAAAAGTACAGAAGAGGGAGGATCAGTCCAATGGGAGAAAGGTGACTCTCCCACATCTCCTTTTCATGGTATCATCATCCACCCTTTCCCCGATGCTTCAATGTCACACCCATCTCCTCTCTTCTCTCTTCTCATCAAATGGGGATTTCTACTTCAGAAGTATGCCTGACATCTCTTCTCACTGCCAGTGAACTGGGCCCCCCACATCTCTTGCCTGAGTGACCCTACAATAACCTCTTTGCCACTCCGGTCTTTCCTCCAAAACTTGTGTATTATTTAATGTTAAGCAGCACGGATTCAAAAATTGCCACTGGGGGAGGTGGGTGGAGGGTGGGCAAAACAGATGAAGAGGAGGGACAGGCTTCTAGTTATGGAACGAAGAAATCATGGGAATAAAAGGCACCGCATAGGGAATACAGCCAACGGTGTTGTAATAGCGTTGCATGGTGACAGATGGTAGCTGCACTTGTGAGCACAGAGTTGTGGAATCACTATGCTGTACGTCTAAAACTAAGGTAACATTGTGTGTCAGCTACACCTCAGTAATAGTAGTAGGAGCAGTCATAATACTACTAATAGAAACTAGAAAGACCATCGTGGCTAATGTGAAGCCATTATAACATGATGCTAAACAGCTATACATTAGGAGCTCTTCCCAAGAGGCTAGAATTTTTGCTCAGGCAAGAGTCACAGGAACTTTTTAATGCCTTGTGGAAATTAACAAAGAGTTCGCCATTTTTATGGAATCATTGCTTAACTCAAGGAGCTAGCTAAATAATTGAATAAAAATGTGAACAATCCATTTTCCGTTCTTTTATGTTTCATTTTCTTCCTTTTCAGACTCACTATTTTGTGGAGTTAAAATGAAACTTCAAGAAATTAAAAAAAAAATTGCCATGGGCTCTGACTTGTTCATAAGATTAAGAAGTTCAATTTCTTCCACACGGCCCACGTAACTTTTCACCATCCGGCCCTCACATACTTCTTCAGCCTCAGAGCCCACGTCGTTCTCCAGGTGACACCAAAATTTTCCTCATTCTCTCCACATGCCATGTTCTTTCCACTATCTATGGCTTTGAGCATGCCCTTTTCTCTGCTTGGCATACCTTTCTTTCTGAGCCCATCTTCGTGGGAAAATTCTTATCTAGCAGATCCATTCCCACTGGGCCTCTTCAGTACCCAGCTTGCGAAGGCTACCAGATGGCCACTCACCCAACAACCTCAGGCCACTCCATATAAAGGCAAAAACTTGACTTTTAAATAACAGCTGAGGACCACATTTCAGCCAAGCACACAACATTCACATGTGGTAAAAATGTCACCAAGAGAGCTGCTATAATGTGCTTAACTATTTTCTATGGATTAAAAGATGTTATTATAACTCTCAAATTATCTACCTTCCTCATAGCCATCCTGGGGTTTCAGAGCATCAAGGTGACAGAGACTGAATTATACTCTAACCTTCCTAACTTCCAACCACTCTGTATTTTGGCTTATCCTTCAAATTTTGGCTCATATTCAGGCTCTTTAAGAAACATTTCTAGATATTCTTCCCAGGTTAGTCCCTGCTATCATCTCTCTTACAGAATCATGACAAAGATTCTTTTCATTTACATCACTTACCTCAATTTATTGTTATATTTTATTGTTTGATTTTCTCTTTTCCTGCACAAATTTGTGAAGTCTATAATGATAGGGAACACTTTTGTTTTATTCATCCATACCTACCCAGCACTAGCCTACTAGGCACAAAGTGAGCCTCAATAAATATGTGTTGAATGACAATTCTTCCACATTGTATTATGCCAGAGGGCATGAAAGCAGAAAAAAAAAAGTAGATGACAGAGTTACAGTCTAATTGCTGGAGAAATCAATTATTGATGAAGATCTATACATATCAGGGTAGCTACGTGATTTCCAATAGTTTTGTGTACATGAAGACCCCAAGGAGGTGCTGAGAGGAAGAAGGGCAAAAGAAGAACTTTGAAATTTGCAGTCAAACTCTCTCAGGACAGAAAATACATCCTGACGTAGAAAAAAATCAAGTTGCCCAGGCTGCTTCCGTGAAACATGTTGATTTTTGGCAAGGAAGAAATCTTGTGAGATGAAACATAATGTGGGAGCAATTAAGTATTATCTGACTCAACCTGGGAGAAACTCTGTCATATTTAAAATAGCATGCTTCAAGAAACTAAAAGAATAGGGCAATATTTTAGGGATCCCCAAACAAAATTGACACCACTGAAGAAACACCTCACCTCATTCCCTGTGAGAGAAGCACTTGGGGTAACAGAAAGGAATCAATATAAGCTATGGTAACAATGTCAGCCTCCAATGGCAACCCCGAGGTCACCTTCCCATTGACAACCACAGGGACAGAAGAATCTGGGCATTATGACCACCAAATGGCAAACTGAAGAGCGGCATGTTAACGGTAATGTCTGCCAAGGTAAAAGATGGGTCAATCACCCTGGTCACCTAGACTGGTGAAGACAGACAAAGAAGGCATTGGGAGACTCAGCTGTTTCTTTGGGTCAGGACCCAAGTTGAAGCATACATTCTTTACAGAAGCCATGGCCAGTCATGCTTTTTGTTCACCCATTCTAGACTGGTACATCCTGGGGAACAAGAACTATAAAGACATACCAGGTGAGAGAATGAAGGAACAATAAAAGCAGTGAAATAATTTTGTATTCTAATTATATGTACAGACTGCAGGTGCTACAGATATCTTAGAGACGGGAGAAGGAGCATCTAGAAAAGGATGGGATACAAATATTTGCTCTCCTGCAATCCTTCATGTAGTGAGTCAGCCAAGGATAAATTTAGCTTTACTTTATTTTAAGTACCTGTCCCTGGGAATTCCTTATCCCATAAAATACCAACATAAAATTACAGCACCATCTCATCTTCCTTTGATGTATTTCTCTTCCTTCCCATTTTCTTTTTATCAATTAAAATGTACCACTCACAACTTTGACAGTGTCTCCTTTCATTCTGGGCTCCCCTGGGCCAACTTTTTGCACAGTGCATCAATTTATTTATATTTATTTGTACTGATATATATTTTTTCAATTGGTTTCTATTATGCAACACACCACAGGGAAAGAGCCTAGTATTAAGATCACACTGTGTGGTTTAATTTCACTTCATCGGCAGGACTCTGGTTTTAATCAACTTATTTTGGTCACAGAATAATTCTTGGTAATCACCCAGTGGTGTCAGGTAGGCCATGAGCTGAGAGTAATCAAATGAGTCCCTCCTCCCCATTCTTCTCTCTTCCAAACGGAACAGCACATTTCTTCCACTCCACATAAACTGGAGCTAAAGCCAGATTCTAAATTGGTCTGGTGAAATTGTCACTGACTGTCCATTACCCCTACTAGTAATGGGAATCGGTGGAGTGGATAATCCAAAATAATGGTTGGTTCTAAATCAATCATAGTTGTCTTGAGGAATACAATATATGTATTTTTCTCCCTCTCAAAAGATTTACCTTTCTTATTAACTATATTTTCTTGGTCCCTAAGGAGATATCAGGGAAAAGAAGCTAGTACTTTTTAGAAGGTCAAGCATTTTGGGGGGTGCTTTATAAACACTATCTCGGGCAGTCACTTTATGAGGAAGGCATTACTATTCCCAGTTTGTAGAGGAGAAAATTCAGGGGCAGAAGAGCATTGTGTGAAAATCTCTGGGCAAAGAATTAGGGAAAACAGAGTTCAAGTTGTGGATCACCCTACACTTCCTGAAAATGTTGGAAATGCTTCTTGCCCATGTAGCTGGTCAGTATTCAGCAAATTCTGTTTCTCCTGGACACTGTGTGTGTGGTTAGCACTGTGAAGAAAGGATGCCGGCTTTTCCTGCAGACAGATGAGTCCATCACCAAAGTTGAAGGTTTGGGGGATGTGAGAGAGCAGTGTGTGTTCAGGCTGTCCTAATGAGTTCCAGCCTGTCCATTTTGTCCTTGCTTCCCTCTCTTCACATCCATCTTTCCTTCCTCATGGCTTTCCATGCGGACTTCAGGCTCCAGAGAAGCAGCAGCCTCACGTGGTCTGCTGACCTAGCCCCATGAGTGTGCAAGGTCCAATCCCTATAAGAATCTCTTACTCTCCAGAGTGTCAGTTAGATCTGCTTTTCTTATCAAACTCTGACCCATGCAATCCTAGGAAATCACTTCCTCTTTCGTATCAGTGAATTAGTCCCTGGTGGCTCTATCCTGAAAGTAAAGGTTGACCAAAAATATGCTAAGGGGATTTTCTTTTTGTTGACAGACAAATCACAAAATAGGTAATTTGCATATGGACAATCACAAGGTAAATGAAAAGATGTTCTTGTGAAGATAAGAGTCACCACTAGGCCCGGGGTCTTGGACTTCATGATGGGAACAATGTTTCAAGGGAGCACTCAAGCCTGGAGCCACCTGCATGAAGAAGTGCATGAGAAGATGAAGGTCGAGAGCAAGATCTGAGGTTGTTGAGCCTCCTTTCATGTAGGTTCAGTGAAGGCAATAAATTCACACTTGTGTAGCACCTCGCTTCTTTCAAGTGCTTTCACACTACTGCCCACTTGTCAAAATGCCTGCCTTATGGAGATGCTGTGGGAAACACTGATAACAGAAGTGGAGACCTCAGGATGAAGCGAGGCACAAAGCAGTGAATAAGTGGTTATTATTTCTTAAGTTTGTATGTTTATTTGATTTTTACTGGCTCTCCTCAGTGAACCCTCAGGATAATCTTGAAATGCTATTATCACCCACTTTACTTAGTAAGAAAAAAGAGTATATAAGCAAAGTATATAAATGCCTTGATCAAGGTCATATGGCTAGCAAGGGCTTACAAGGACCAACAGCAAGTGATAGAACAGGGGTCAATAACTTGATCCACTGAAACAATGGTGATAAAGCTGATGAATATGGAACATATGTGATTCTATGGCACATCAGACAATGGCTACATATTAGCTTACTTCATCCTTACTAAGAAAAAAAAAACCCCTAAACTCTATAATAAGCAATAATACTATCTTTTTTACAGATTATGAAAATGAAGTTTAAAGATTAAGGGGTTAAGTTATTTGCTTTACATCATACAGAGGTAAATGGTGAGTGGGACCGAAAGCTGGATGGTTGATGAGCCAGGGCCTGAGAGGGGCTGGGGAGGGCACCCCCATCACCAGCTTCTTAACAGTGGATCTGTACAGTACATCTCATAACGTTGCCCCAAGGACTGGACAAGGGAATATAAGAAAGCTTCTTGTATTATACCTGACATGTTCTAAGACCTTCTTACTCAGTCTAAGCAGAACTGGTGCTTTTATTGCTGATACCAAGGATTACAAAACTGTATCTTCTGGCCCAAATGCAGCGTGAGGGCTGTTTCCATATGGCCCATAAGAATGATTTTTAGAGTTTCATGGGTTGCAACAAACAAACAAAGAAGTACAAACAACAAAGACCTATGTAGTTCACAAGCCCTGAAACATTTACTATCCAGCTTTTTACACAGAAAGTTTGCCAACCCATGGTCTTTCTCATGTTGCTTATTTGGCCTTGAGACACGGAAGTGAAAGAACCCAAAAGGCTACACTGATTTACTCTTAAAAAAAAAAAAAAAAGGAAGACTTTGCCTAGAGAATGAGCAGATCCTAGAAGACAGAAGGAGGAGGTGAAAGAGGCAGAAGAGAGCCATGTTTTGTGTTTTCCAGTGCAGCGAATAAAAATAATGAGAGGCCAGATGTCCTCTCTGCCATAGCAGCTCCACTGCCCCTCCCCCTATAGGCAAGTACAGCACAGTGACTGCAGGGGAGAGGGGTTTTCTAGAGGATCTTGCTATCTGTCATGACATGTGAGCTCCTGCCATTTTTTAAAAGAGACTAAGAAAGATTTATATTACTTTTTGAAGGTGGAGTTGTAGATTATTTTAGGCTATTATGCTGTATGGAAATAGGCCATGAGGCAGCCCAGCTATATTAGGGTTGCATATATATCCTCCCCAAACTATCCAGCAACAGATTTTCAGCTTCCGTTCCTGACATCTTTCTATGATAAAAGCGTTTGGGAGATGGCATGCATCCTCATGCAAGACACAAAAAAAGAGAAGCCAAGTCATTTACTGGAAGACCCTGGGCTTCAATCAGTGGGGTTAGTTGGGTTTTCCTGGGGATAGAGGTACCTGGAAGTCCCAGGCTACTGGCTTGGTTTCCAGATCAAAGAAAAACAGAAGGGTCAAGAAGAGCTCAAGACATATAACCTGATAGCCACTGTAGGAGTGATTCTGGTTTTACCTGAAACCTGATCAAGGGGGTAAAGAGAGGCTGGGGAGATGGTCTCTGCATACGGTGTGACAAGTCACAGGGGCTGTGGAAGCTCAGAGCTGAATATGTATTAAAGCAAGCATGTGCTTCTGAGGCTGTCATGCCATTTGAATTAAAAATATGAAGCTTTTGGAGACATATTTACCATAGAGGCTGACCTATTGCAGAGGTAAGGTATGTGAGAGCAAAAAGAAGCAATGATATTAGGGAGAGAGGAGAGGTCAGTGGGCAGGTAAAACAGGCCTAAGGATTCACTTGGGGCCATAAAAAAGACCAGCACTTTTGAGACCACATACAGGAGGTGCAACTGCAGAGGAGTGACCCATTTGGGGTCACGGAGCAGAAAAGTAGCAAAGGCCCGATATCTACACAAATGGTGAGACTTCAGGGGTGCTCTACATTTATTCCCACACATAGATAATGAACATGCAATATATCTAAGTTCATTTATTGTTTATTTTCCAGGCATGATTATTTTATTTGATCCTTAAGATGCAATTATGGAGGGGGGGCAGGAATCAAGTCCTCCATCTTAGAAATTAAGGAAAGAAAAGGAAAGGCAACAAATATGCATTAAGAACCTTTGCTGTATCCTGCACTCTCCAGACACGCCCACATTCTCTCATGTGGACATCATCACCATATTATCATGCTTAACATATGAGAACACTGAGATTGAGATGTGTAGGAAAGGCTCACAAATGTCGGGTTCTGAAGGTGGAATGGGAACTCCATGTCTGGCTACAACCCTGACCTCTTGCTACCTGCCTTCCCTATGTCAGAACAGCTAGAAGATATAGGACTATCCTACTTTCAAAACTAAGGAAAAGGAGTTTGGGGAAAGAATGAGGTTTTCTGTCTCCCAAGTCTTTTGCTCTTTCTAGATGCCAAGCTACTTCCACTTTGCTCCTGAAGTTGCATTTTGGACCATTCGACAGACTTATCTCTTTGTAGATCCCTGCATGTGCTCCCTTTAACCAGTGGGCCATGACACGTGCCATTCCCCTTGAAGGGATATCCTTCCCTGCCCTTTATATCTTTTTTTTTTCTTTATATCTTTAAAGATTCAGCTGGGGCATCATCTCTTCATGACCCCCCATCCTTGGCCCCCAGGATGCCCTCCAGTTTACATGCCTCGTCCTCTCCCTATAAAGCACACACCACACTACACTAACAATAATATCTGGTTAATACTATTACTAATAGTACTATTACTAAGAGTAGTACTATTAATATGAGTAATACTTTAATACTATTACTATTAATAATAGCCAGTTTAGTTTGTTGTTTTTTTTTTTTTCTCTCACTTCATGGAACGCTTCTTGAAGGCAGGAGCTTCCCAGGCTCTTGCATGGTTCTTGACCTATAAGCGGTCAGTATCTGTTAATGAGGGGATGAAACTTATTTTTTTTTCCTGTTTAATATTTATTTATTTATTTATTTACTTACTTACTTATTTACTTGAGAGAGAGAGAGAGAGAGAGAGAGGCAGAATGAGAAAGAGACAGAATCCCAAGCGGGCTCCATGCCCGGTGCAACGCCCGAAGCAGGGCTTGATCTCACAATCACGACCTGAGCCAAAATCAAGAGTTGGACATTTAACCAACTGAGCCAACCAGGAGCCCCTCCTGTTTAATACTTTCTAGGCCACAGTTTTGGATAGGAGTTGATAAAGGAGATACACATGAATGCTCATTACTCTTTCCATGATATTTGAGTAGGAAAAGCTGAAGACAGAGGGATTTGACGTGGAAGTCTGCAACTCAGTAGAAAATAAGACACCCAGAGTTTACTCATAGGAGAAGTGGGAACATTTAGATGCAAGAACTTTCTTTAAAGGAAAAGGCAGAGAAAAGAGTCCTCCCAAATGCTCTGTTGAATTGTATAAGCTTTGAACTATGTGTTGGTATTGGGCTAATCCATTAGTATCCCATCCTACTTCCACGGGCAAGGAAACTTCTTTCTGAGGGAGTAAACTCTTCCCTAAAAAATCTAGAGTAGTCACTTCTAGGGAACAAAATAACACAACACATAAATAAGTTATCTGTCTCTTACCAGGACAACCACTGAAAATAACACCCACATCCCATGGGGCTGCTTCCTACTTATATTAATACATCAAAATATCTACTTATGATGATTTATTTGTAGATCTTGACGCTGAAAACTCATTTATCATTTGCAATGCAATTTGCCCATCTCTGCAGATCATAAAAATTCATTGAATTATGCTTCTTTTTATGGTATAATTTTCTATCTTGTTTTCAGCACCAGAATAAATCCCCATGATAAGTATACAGTTTCCCTATGTGATCCTTTAGGAGCCCATTACAAAAAATGCATTTGATATTCACACATGCATTTCAGGAGTTAATGGAAGACATGTCTCACCTTGTAATTTCTTAAATCAAAAGGAACAAAGAGAAGTATCTAACCTAATTAGGAATCACAACAACAGAAATGCCCAGTTAACAACAAAGCCAGCTGTAGATTTCTGGAATAAGTGCAATATCTTGCTGATTCTACCAAAACTGTGATCCATAACCAATCCTGTGGAAAAGACACCTGTATGTGCTTTCTTAGAAGGATGACTTTCTCAGAAGGGTGACAGTGGAGATTTTAAGGACCGCCATTCTGTGCCTTTGACATTAAAAAGAGTTACAGCTACTGAAATAAATGACATCCAACATCTGGAGTAGAGTTATGAATTTTTCATTAATTGACATGCCACCACTCTACATTGTTTTCATACCATTTCTGCAAAGAGATGTGTTTCAGTAATTAATAAGTTTTTCCCAATTTTTTAGAGAAGCTGAGGCATGGTGAGGTTCTAAGAATACCTCAAAACCTAGAATGAGACAGTGATAAACAGCGTTTGTTGTCAACCAGTCTAGTTCTTGTTTTACAAGATAACAGATAAATGGTATTCCTCAATAATGAAAAAATTTCTATTTTTAATATAAAATTATGAAAATACCAACTTATTTTTAGTCTCTAAAGAAATTTGCTAATTGTTCCAAGACATCTCAAAGCCAGGTCAAGAACAAGGCTCTTATTTTTCTAACTCAAATCTTAAACTTGTACAAAACACAAAACAAAGCCTTAAGACTCTTGACTACTTAAATGTTTTTTTCAACTTCACTGGTGTATTAGCAATTTATTCTGAAGTATATAACGATGAAACATCAGAACCTGGACCTTCATAAATCCCCAAAGTTGTGAATATCTCTATAGCACATCTTTTCCCCCACAAAATGTAGTAAAGTATAACATAATAATTTAGTCGACCCTTGAGAACCTTAATGATTACATATATATATATATATATATATATATATACTAATAAAATCATTTCTAAAGCCATAAAAATAATTTGTGCTTTTAAAATAAACTCTACACTTCATTATGCTTCCATGCTACTCTATAACATTAATTATAAACTTATGGAATTTTAAAATATTCTTTTGTTTTAAGTTTATTTATTTATTTTTATGTTTTTTAAATATTTATTTTTGAGACAGAGAGAGACAGAGTATGAATAGGGGAGGGTCAGAGAGAGGGAGACACAGAATCCGAAGCAGGCTCTAGGCTCCGAGCTGTCAGCATAGAGCCTGACGCAGGGCTCAAACTCAGACTGTGAGATCATGACCTGAGCTGAAGTCGGATGCTTAACCAACGGAGTCACCCAGACATCTCTATTTATTTTTTGAGAAAGAGACGGAGAGAGAGAGAGAATCCCAGGCATGCTCCACACTGCCAGTGTGGAACCTGACACGGGGCTCAAACCTCCAATGACCTGAGCCAAAATCAAGAGTCAGACACTCAACTGACTGAGCCACCTAAGCACCCTAAACTTATGGAGTCTTTAAAGAACCTTTCTGTCTCTATTGGATATCTACCTTTTGGAGTTATTCTCTAAGCAGTAATAGATAACTTCAAGGTTCATTGAAATCAAAAGGGTGTGCCATCCACTGGGGCCATTCCTTACCCAAGTGACTGGTTCCATTACCAGATGTCTAGCCCATCCTATTTGGCATTATACTTATCAAACATATGGCTCTTCAAGGCACTTTACAATAAAAAAACATAATGAGTGTTCCATCTAGCCCTAAAAAGAAATCTATTTCACTGGTTTGGAGAGCAGTTGTTAAAGCCATTTCATGGGTGACCAATTCCTTACCAGACTTTCATGGTATAGAGTAGATATAATGGAGGATTGATGAAGATTTGATCTACAATGTTGATGTAATAAGAAGCTTTCCAAAAAGAGCCTCTTATATCCTCACAAATTCTTGGTTTCAGGGAACTTTCTCTGAAATATATGGAGCTCTTGGCTCCACTGGTCTGTACTAAGTAGTCACATGAGACTTAACCAGGGGCTTGGAAGTTTGTGCTATAAGCCAGATTTACTTTTCATACTTAGACAAAGAAGGAGAAAAGTGACAAATGAAGCAATAGGGAAAATGAGGGGAAACTGAGATTAAGGTTCAAGGAGAAAAGAGGATGAAAAAAATGCCGTAAAAAAAAAAATCATCATACATAGAGCTTCCATGGGTCTTAGTAATAATGCCAGCTTGCAACTTTCATCATGTGATATAGACAGCAAGGTAATGAGTTCCATACAGAAAAAGACACATAAGGCACATACTCCAAAATCTCTGATGAATAGTGAAATGATCAGGCTTTGCCTCTATAGAAGGAAGTAGCCCCTGACAGGATTTCTGCTTTCACCTAAATTTGAACTTCCATATTGACTGTGCTTGAATGTTACAGGATGAAACCAGCAGCCACCATAGGAGAAAGGATGAAGTTATGACATACAACCCACTCTATTCACTGCCCCTTCATCCCAACCACTTAAACTCAAAAAGAAAATGGGGCACACTTGAGTCTAAAATTCATAACTACTGCAATAATTATTACAGAAAATAATTACAGGTGAAGAGGATTAAGAGGTACAAACTTCCAGTTATAAAATAAGTAAGTAACAAGGATGAAAAGTACAGCATAGGGAATATAGTCAATAATATCGTAATAACTTTGTATGATGACAGATGGTGACCACACTAACCATGGTGAGAACCATGTAATGTATAGAAATTGTCAAGTCACTATTTTGCGCACCTGAAACTAATATAACACTGTACGTCAACTATACCTCAATTAAAAATTACAGAATATACAAAAAATAAAAGTGCCATGTACCATCAGCCACACACCCAGATTAACTATTGTTAACATTTGCCATTCTTTCAACAGATCTCTCTTTGTGAAAAAATGCAAATGCAGTGGAAGATTCATTTTTGTCATTTTTAAGCCCATTTTTTCCCTCTTTCACTGGAGGTAATCAATGTCCCACAGCTGCTTTAAGATCTTTGTTTTCATGTTTTTAATGTATATACATATTAAAATTTTACATGAATGCAATCATATAGTAATTTATTCTGCAACTTGCTTTTTCATATGAGATTGGTTGAGATGTATCAATGTTGATATGGGCATACTAGTTCATTTATTTTAAGTGTAGTAAAATACTCCTGCATAAATGTCTTTTCTAAAAATGTCATGGCAATTCTTGCACCCTCTTAGGGTTTTGATTAAAATGTTACTGAATTGATTAATCTGGGGAGAATGAGCTTCTTTATTATTTTAACTTTTGCCATTCACATACATTATGATTCTTTCCCTTTCATCCAATCTTCTAGATCTTTCCTTCATATATGATAAATTTTGTGGCTGTTGTTATAGGCCTTTGACACATACTTGTACAATGTAGATTCCTTGTAGTCACTGTGGTGAATGGTACCTTTTTTCCTCCTATTACATTCTGTTTTGTTATGACTGATATTATATAAATACTTTCAATTTTTGCCTATTGATATTATATCCAAAAAACCTGTTAAATGCTCTTTGTTTAAAAACTTAGCTGTAAATTCTCTTTCAAGTTTTTATATAATCATATGATATTCAAATATTAACAATTATTTTTTTCTTCTTTTCCAACCCTTCTACAGTTTATTTTTCTTATATTTTTATGGGTGGGACCTCCAGTAACAAATTTAAATGCTAGCTGTGACACTGAATATCTTAGCGGATGCCTGTCTTTAACGGAAATACTTTTTAACATTTCATCTATAAGTAAGGTGTTTGATATATGGTTTTGGTGGATATGTTCAATAGATTAAGGGGGTTTTATTTGATCCTTAGTTCAAAAAGAATTTTATTACAAATAATGCTAAAATTTGGATTTTTTTTTTTTCTGTTTCTCTTGAGATGACCATGTGATTTTTTTTGTTGTTAATCAGTGTAGTGAATTACACTGAGATATTTTTAGGATGTTGGCCAACCGTCACTTTCCCGGAAAAAAAGGATTTTTAAAAAAATACTACAGTGTATTTTTAACATTCTGTTGAATTAAATTTATATTTTCTTTTCTTTTTTTATCTGATTTTGGTTTTAATATTGTATTAGTCTCTGTGAGTTGGGCAGCTTTTCTTATTTTCCTATTGTCTGATACAGTTTGTATTATATGTGAACTATCTATTGCTCATAAATCCATTTATATCTATGGTTTTCTATTAAAAATTTTCTACAATGCTTACTGGTTCATTTTTTCAAGCATGCTTAATTACTTATATTTTTCTAGAAAATTATCCATCTTGTGAAATTTTAAATGTGATCAGAACAGTATCCAATTTTCTTTTATGTCTCCACTGTATCTATGGTTACACTACTTGTTTGAGTGGTTTTTTTTGCTACTCATATTATTTGTTCATGCAGCTTGTCTTATTTCTTAATCAATCTTGCTTATTTATTTTGTAATACAATCTAGTTTGTCTACTTTTCAGAGGGTAAGCTTTGGTTCTGTTGATGATCTCTTGTTTGTTTCCCATTTTATTACTGCTTCTTTCCAGAGGATTCCCTTGCAAACAAAGGTGTAAAGCCCTCAAGGAGAGCTTTTACAAAGGAATTCAATAAAATCAGCAATTAGGATGTGAATATACTCCAGATGGAATGAAAATAATAGAGGAAACTAAAAATAGATTTAAGATGAGAAAGTTCAGGATCCTTGACTTGATAAAAATATCGTAAGAACTGTGTCTTTTTTTATTGAAAAGGCTTTAGACAAAAATTACTAGGAAGGTGGGAGTGCAAAAAATACCTGATGCATAATTGTTTTTTGGTGGGAACATGGTAGAGAAAATAAATAATTTATACTTTGGTTAAGTATGTTAAAAATTTAAGGGAATAGACTGCCTAAGCTGTTCTAATTTCTTTTTATAAAACGTGTGTGTGTGTGTGTGTGTGTGTGTGTGTGTGTATTGTTACTGCCATGTGTTTGAAGCAGAGTGGGGCTCAAAATATGAACTTACAATGTCATTTTGACTTGATATCAGTAGCAGACATTATCAGAAGTTTCAGATCTCTCAGTACCCACTTTTACTTAAAGAAATTTTGAAAGACTCTCTCAGTCTCAAGTGTCATGCAGACTTGATATACACAAAGCTCTTTGAACTTAACTAAATTAAAACACTGAATTTAAACATGAGTGTAGTGGCCTTCCTATCTGAGTTTTCTCCTATTCCTGCTTGGGCACAGCGTCCCCTTTTCCTAAACAGAACACAGTTAGCTGACCCTTCAACCATGAGGGGGATTAGGAGTGCCAACTCCTTGGCCATTCGAAAAATCTACAGTGGAAAACCTGCATACAACTTTTGACTCCCCCAACTACTAATAGTCTAAGGTTCACTGGAAGCCTTACTTATAACGCAAACTGTGGATTAACATATATTTCGTTTGTCATATGCATTATATACTGTATTTTACAATAAAGTAAACTAAAGAAAATGTTAAGAAAAATCATAACAGAAAATACATTTACAATATTGTTTTGTATGTATCTAAAAAAATCTGCATATATGTAGACCCGCACAGTTCAAACCCGTGTTGTTCAAGAGTCAACTGTACTTGATGTCCCTTTCTGCCTTTGTCCACACCTTCCACCTTCTCCCCAGTCCCACACCTGTACACTGGACTGGAGGTTCCTGGGATAGAAAGTGCATCTAGTACAGTGCCTGGCACAGAGCACTTAACCAATGTTTCTTGGATATATAAAAATGCTGCTTTCAGCCACTAATATTAGTCTGTCTCATCTCTAAAACTATGAATACCAGACCATAAAGACACTACAAGTCTAAATCTCACTCCTACAAGAATCAGCTGTCCTCTATAATAAAGCTTTTCCTTTATACTCCCAACTGGAAATCATTTCATTTCTCTTTTAATCTGTAAAGTATTTTAATATAACTTTTTATGCCACTTTATTTTCGATGTTAAAGGACAGTGATTTATGAACACAGACTCTCTTTTTTATAGGACACCAAAACTCTCTAGACCAGGATCTGATTTGTGTTTTACACATAGTAAAGCAAATTACAAATGTTTGCTGAATAAAAACTTTAAAATATAAAGATAAATTGTAAAAAAAATGAAATTTCCATTTGTTCACTACTTAATCAATCACTATTTTATCAGGCCTTCATGAAGGTTCCTGAACTATGGTTTTGACATGGCGTTTGGAGAGAAGACATCCTCTAGGCGTTAAATATTGTTTTCCTTCCTTTCAGAGCAGAATATACTCCTCAGCAGTGGCTTCATAGCAGGGCTATACACAATGCCCCAGCTTTTAGACAATATCTAAAGCAACAACCAATTGTAATCTGCAAGAGCATTTATTTCTCTTCTGAACTTATTGGGAGATGTTTAATTTTATAAGATTAAGAAAAGTTTATGATTCAAAACTCACATTTTTAAACCCCAAACATTAAAAAACACCTATATTATTTTCACGTTCTGTTCAAGGTGTATTTATTAGTATTTTTATTTCAGAAAAATGCACACTGTCCTATTTCAATTAGATTTAGCAAGGCTGATGTAATCAAATCAATGTCCTACATTCATTACTCCATTAGATATATAACTAGTGTTTAAGTCCTCTGATCAGACAGTGAAGTCAAGCTTCAGTAAACTTTCTGTACAGAATGAGAAATCACATGCAGAGTGGGATGTTGCATATGCACACACAGTGGGGCCAAGAAGACCAATGTCTTGGGCAGGTCAACTCCCAAGCTGGGAAGGTCATTTAAGCCTTTCTGAGCCTTGCTTTCTGTGCCAGAAGATTGGGAATTGTAATTCTGACCTTGCAGAATATGTGATGGTTATAGAAAAGTCTGCATGGGTCCTGTGTAGTATGCACCGATCATTCATTGTATAATTTATAATCATGACCATTTATCATGGTATTTATCATGATGATGACGATGGTGGTGATGATGCTGATAAATGTTCACGAGGTCAGCAGTGTCTCCTGAGCTTGTGGGCCATAGGATCAGCCTTGTAAACTTAGAATTGAGTTTCTGCTTTGATCACGTGGAAATAAGTAGTTTGTTCTTAGGGTCATCAACATGACAATATGTCCTGGTGCAAATACTTTGGGCAATTTAAAAAATTACATTCTAAATGGCTTGGGCATTAATTTTTTATTAGCTGATCATGATAAAGTGGAATAGTTCATCACAACAGGAAGATGATACTAAATAATTTTATTCAGTATATTAACCAATATATAAAACATGAGATGCTTTATTAAAACAAATGAGAAAAAAGTCCACTTTGCAAAAGTACATTTAGATTTCCTCCTCCTCTTCTCCCCTCCCCTTCCCCTCAATCTCACTCCTTTTCTTTCTTTTCCTTCTCTTCTTCTTCCTCTTTTTCTTTACAATATATCAATGATCTGTAACATGGGCTAGCTGGTTTCACATTTTATCATGGAAATGTATGTGAAATACACATGGAACTCTGTAAGGACAACATACATTGTAAGGGACATGACGCAGGAAAAGCTATAGGGGAAAGAGAGAAGGGCTTATGGATTTGTGGGGAAGAGAGAGTCTTCGAGGGAACAGAATCAAGAAGTACACGTGGATAGAGAACTGACTTCAGCATCATGTAAGAGCAAAGTGAAAACTCAAGAAGAAATGATCATTGTTCCCTAGGTAACTAGCCTCAGGGACATGGCAGTACACACAGCTGTGTTTTCACGTCATCCATGGTCAAGGAGGCAGACAGGACAGAAGGTGAGCCCACATCCAGGGTGAGCTGGGGGCTGCATCAGGGAGCAAGGACCTGGGCTGAGGAAGATAGACCTTCCACCTTTCCACCCCGATACGTCATGAACTGAGCTAGTGCCGGTAGCTTCTCATTTGTTACACACGATACTAAGCAATTTATTACAATTTCTTGTATAATTCTTACAGTTCAGTGATGATCATTATCTCAATTTTATAGATGAAAAAATTTAGGAACAGAGAGGTTAAGTAACTTGTCCCCAAATTCTTTCAAAACCCTGAATCCTCATAACGACCCTACAAAATCAGCACTATTAATCTTATTGACAGATAAGAGAATGTAAGACTGGAGACACTGAGTAACTTAACAGCAGATAAAAGACCCAAAATCCGAACAAAGATCAGTGACCCCAAAGAGAAAATGCCACTTAGTAAATGTGGTATTGATTGAAAAGAGCTAATTCCACTTTTTTTTTTTTTTTTTTTTTACAGATACTTGGACATTTTGGCAGTTTAAAGAGAGGGTCAGTTTTCTCATTGCCTTTATTCTCTTTAACAAAAAAGACAATCTTAGTGGTAAATTTCTATATATTTCTTCACAGAATTCAATATAGCCATTTGTCTTAATTTTGTAGATTATAAATATTTTTATTTTGTTCTGCACTGACTCTGATGCCAAAAAGATTATGTGTCACCACTTCAGCCATTCTGAATACTGGGAGAGAAAAGTTAGTTTTTTTTGTTTGTTTAATTTATGCCAATCCCCACAAACAGCTTTCGGCAGCTGAAAGCAATTTGGGGATTTTGTTTTTACAAGGAGCAATCTAAAATATAAAAATATTATATTTTTAACTTAAAGGAATCGATATAGACTATACATGCAAAACAGTGCACAAACTACAGGTGTACAAAGACTGATGAATTTTTATATAATAAATAACTTTTGTATTTAGGATCTAAAATCTATGTCTTTAGCCAAGAAATGGAAGAACACCAACATCCCAGAAGCCCCAGATGGAAGCAAGGAGAAGCAAGAAATAGTTTCAAATTGTCTCTGTAATTTATCTTTTGAACCTTGGGCTAGTCAGAAATGTGTTGCTTAGTTTTCTAACATTTGGGTATTTTCTACTTACATTTCTACCATTGATTTAT
Organism: Acinonyx jubatus; assembly: GCF_027475565.1. Lineage (NCBI taxonomy): Eukaryota > Metazoa > Chordata > Mammalia > Carnivora > Felidae > Acinonyx > Acinonyx jubatus. The sequence continues at coordinate 33,119,031 of NC_069397.1, read as the reverse complement.
ATTGTAGTTTAATCTCTCTATGAATAGAATATTCAATCTTTTATATCTTACCTGTTTTTATCTGTTTGCTTGCTTTTTAAAAAAGTTTGTATTTAAATTACAATTAGTTAACATACAGTGTAATATTAGTCTCAGGTGTACAATACAGTAATTCAACACTTTGACACAACACCAGGTGCTCATCACAGAAAGTGCACTACTTAATCCCCATCACCTGTTCACCCTTCCCCCACCCCACCTCCCCTCTGGTAACCATCAGTTTGTTCTGTATAGTTAAAAGTCTGTTTCTTGGTTTGCCTCTCTCTCTTTTTCCCCCTTTGCTCATTTTTTTTTGTTTCTTAAATTTCATACATGAGTGAAATCATATGGTATTTCTCATTCTCTCACTGACTTATTTCACTTAGCATTATACTCTCTAGCTCCATCCACATTGTTGCAAATAGTAAGTTTTCACTCTTTTTGATGTCTGAGTAATATTCCACTACATATATAGATGTGGTGTGTGTGTGTGTGTGTGCGTGCGTGCCGTATCTTCTTTTATCTGTTCCTCAGTTGATGGACACTTGGGCTGTTTCCATAATTTGGCTATTGTTGATAATGCTGCTATAAACATCAGGGTTCACGTATCCCTTTGAATTAATGTTTTTGTATTCTTTGGGTAAATACCTAGTAGTTCAATTGCTGGATCACAGTACACTTACACTTTTAGCTTTTTGAGGAACCTCCATATTGTTTTCCACAGTGGCTGCACCAGTTTGCATTCCCACCAACAGTGCACAGAAGGTTCCCCTTTCTCCACATCCTTGCCAATACCTGTTGTTCTTGTGTTTGGAATTCAGCCATTCTGACAGGTGTGAGTGATATTTCATTGCGGTTTTGATTTACATTTCCCTAATGATGAGTGATGTTGAGCATCTTTTCATGTGTCTGTTGGCTATCTGTAGGTCTTGTTTGTTTTGTTATGTTTGTCATATCAGTTGTTGGGAGAGTGTTGATAAAGTCTCTTGCTATGATTGTAGATGCCTCCATTTTTCTTGTAGTTTTGTCGATTTTTGCTTTATTAAGCTTGAAGCTATAGTTTTAGGTGAGCACGAATTTAGAACTGTTATATCTTCTTGGTGGACAGACCCTTTTATCATTATGAAATGTCCTCTTTCTCTCTAGTAATGCTTCTTGCCTTAAATTCTACATTATCTGATATTAAACTGTTTGGGGAGGTTTTTTTTTCTAGTTTTCTATGTTCAGTCTTATCTTTCCTTATTTTTAAGGAATTTCACTCGTTGGTTATATGATCTTCCTGCTCTTATAGTTGTTGAGATTATCACCTCAATACTTGACTTACTGAAGGCTAATATAAATTAGTGTTTCTGCAACCTCTTAAGCAATGCAAAGTTCTTAGAATATTACAATTCCAATGATGTCCTTCCTACAATTTATGTTATTATTTTTGGGTATTGTAACTCTGCATACATCTTAAATCCAAAACAATACTGTTAGTATTTTATTTTCATTATTGCCTTGGAGAGTCAATATTTTTTTAAACTTTTTAATGTTTATTTATTTTTGAGAGAGAGAGAGAGAGAGACATGACTTGACGAGGGGCAGAGAGAGAGGGAGACACATAATCTGAAGCAGGCTCTAGGATCTGAGCTGTCTGCACAGAGCTCAACGTGGAGCTTGAACTCACAAACCTCGAGATCATGACGTGGGCCAAAGTTGTACACTTAAGTGACTGAGCCATCCAGGCATTCCTGGAGAGTCAATATTAACTTAGATGTACCTTTATTTTTCTTCACACCTTACTGAATTTTCTTGCTTGCATACAGGACCATTTTTCTTTTGCCTAAAGCATTTCCTTGTATTTTTTGTATTGCAATTTGGCTTCTAAAGATGTGTTTATTTGCCTTCATGTTGAAAGGATATTTTCACTTAGGAGACAATATCAGGATTTCTATAATTTTCTTTAATTCTTTAAAAATGTCATTCCATTTGCTCTGCCTTCCATAGCATCTGGTGAGAGGGGGAAGTCTGTTTTACTGCTCCTTCTTTGAAAGTAATATAGGTTTTCCCTCTGTATTTAAGATTTTCACTTTGTCTTTATTAACAATTTTGCTATGCTATCCCTAGATGTGTTTTTATTTTTATTCTGCGTGCCATTTGTCAAGTGTCTTTGATCTGTGGGCTAGTGCATTATCAGGTTTAGAAAAGTCTCAGCCATGATCTTATCAAACTTCTACCTCTACTTCATTCTGCACTAAGCTTCTGTCTGGGCTCTTGGCCTTTTAGGCATTGGCAGCCTTGGCTCTATGATTCCTTCTGAGATATTTAAAAAAATATTTTATGCATGTTATCTAGATCTCAGCAAAAGGACAGATCGGTAGGAGCTAATCCTCTAATAGCCAGAAGGAGAACAACCTCTTTTGAGGAGATATTTCTTCTACTGTACTAATCCCAGTCATAAACTGAACACACAGTCTTCTTATTCTTACTTAGACATAGTCACATACATGAAATGGGAACCAAGTTGAAGGTAGTAAGTAAGTAATAATGGCAAGCCTATTAAATACAATTTAGTTCTGCTGTCCCAGCCACCAGTTGCTCTAAGGCTCATTCACGTAGGACTAGGGCACTGTGACCCCCACTATAAGCCCACAGCGACCAGAGGGGCTGCCAAATCACAAGCTGGGGTCAGAGAAGCAGAGGAAGTAAACCAAGTCAAAGGAGAAGCAGAGTGATGTATCAGAAGATATCCAAATGCACTCTGGGATCCTTGACAAGCTACCTCCTCAACTATAGCTAAGGCTCAGTCCTCCCTCAAACAGCAGACAACTTCCTGTCTCTAAGGTGCAGTTTTCTTAAAATGATGATAATCACGAATAATTATCCTATAGGCTTGTAGTGATTGGAAATAATAAATATGTATGGTGGTTAGAATAGTGTCTCGTTCATAGTATCTGCTTAATAAGTCAGAGCCACGATAGGTGATGGTGGTAATGACGATGTGATGATGAGCATGAAATGAGAATGATCATCATTATTATCAGCAGGAAGTCAGAGGATATCAGAGTGCACAGTCCTAACATGTTATAGCTGACTTTCCATGGCATGTTTTTTTTCCTTTTTTAAAGATAAATGGGAAGTCTAGTGTTTATTGATTTAAAATATTTGTTCTACCTGAAAGTGGTGACACCCCTGAGGGTGCATCTGATTGAAAGGGTCAAGTTCTGTTTGGGGGACCAGTACCCCAAACAGATCTCATGGGACACATGACATGTCACAACAACGGTCCTGCCCTTTTGTCCCCCAAAACTCATAGTAACAAGGAGGGGAAAAAGTTAATTCACTTACTGGCATAGATCTGGCAAAAGGACTCAATGCTGGTTTATATGGCTTGGAATTTCACAATGATTAATACACAAGATCTCAAAGGAGAAACAGAAAACACCTCAGTATGGATACATTCCTCATTGTGGCTCTTGCTGAAAAATATTGATAATAGGAAGCAATTTCCTTAAGGCTCATTCACATAGGACTAGATGGTTTTCTGCTTCTAATACACTGCATTTTTAAAAGGGGATAATTTGAAAAAAAAAAATCTGTCACTTGAACCAAATGGCTAAGGCACCTAGATGGGAAGAGACAAAATCAGGGCACTGCCATTTCTATTCGTGAACACCTTTCCTGTCCTCATCTATCTTAAAATATTTTTTGATTGTAGAGAAGTGAAACATGCATAAAATACAAGCCTTTTCAGAATGTGATAGGCAGCTTTGTTGAGACAAATGGATTTGATGATTGCTTTTCAAGCTGTGGGTAAAGAGGGGGATGGTGATAGCAGGGATGGGATGAGACACAGGCACAGGGTAGTTGAGGAAACAGGTACCAAAAGGAGAAGTGTACGTTTACACTTTCTTTTGATGGCCAGATAGGCTAAAAAAATAATAGAAATAAAAAATTTCACACAGTATATGTATATACATATATACATATATACATAAATATGATAAAATGAAAATATTTAAAATATTATATAATATATATAGTATATATTTGTGTGTATGTTTTAATGTAATATAATTATATAGTGTGTGTGTACGTGTATATATATACATGTATATATATATGTATAAAGGGAAAATATCTTTTTTTTAACTTTATTTATTTATTTTTGAGAGAGAGAGAGGTAGACAGAGAGAGGGAGAGAGACAGAATCCCAAGCAGACTCCACACCACCAGGGAGGAGCCCAATGCAGGGCTCGAACTCATGAATCACAAGATCATGACCTGAGCCGAAATCAAAAGCCAGATGTTTAACTCACTGAGCCACCCAAGGGCCCTGGGAAAAATATCTTTTAAACTAGGGGAACACAGCAGTCTTTCTCCGGGTTGTCTGAGGTTAAGATTCTGGCAGATATGGGCCCCCAGTCTGAGTGGATTTGTCTCAGTGATGTGGGTTTGGGGGCCACATGTAGGTGCATATGCTGCTTCACAAAGTGGGGTGTGCACTTAGGCAAAATCCAATCATTCTGAGGCTCTGTCCCCTCAGACGTGGAGAGTCTTCCCCTCCCCGACAACAGAATTTCACACTCCTCTGCTCAATGGCACCTACCACTGTCCCTTCTTTTCTACTTTAATCATCCCAATGACCTCAGGTTTTCATACACAAAGGCAGGTGCCAGAAGGAAAGAAACCTCAAGGAAAGGAAATGCAACTAGCTGCCTTCCTGCTTGGAACTTCACCCCTGGATCTCTGTTTTGTTTTTTTTTTTTCTGTAAAAGGAGGAGTCTGAACTATAATTCTCTGAAGCCTATCCCAGCTGGGAGCCCAAATCTCACTCTTTGTCTGATTCTTCCCATTAAGTACAAAGACTAAAAATAATTCCAACCTTCCAGGAACAGGACACATTTTCAAAGTCCTGCTGCTCTAGGTTCTAGGATGGGATCATGAGAAAATTGATATATCCCACAATAAATTATCCCACAAGTAATTGATATAAAATAAATATATTTTATTTTTTAAAATAAATAAATAAAATATAAATATTTTTTATATTTATATATAAATTTATATATAATTTATATATAAATTTATATATATATAATTTATATATAAATATATATTTATATATAAAATATATATGTATAAAATATATATTATATAAAAATATAAAAAATATAAAATATATATTTATAAAAAATAAATAAAAAATAAATATATCCCACAAATAATTGATATCCCACAATAAAACTGGGGAGAGAAGACACTCCCCCTTAGAAGTTAACTTTGAAAAGTCTATCTAGGCAGGAAAGAACCCCTAAGGTCAGGATGGACTGACTTTGCCACATTCTGCAGAAAGGGCAGTTCTTTCCCTCACTCCTAATCCAACCCCGTGCCCATCTCTCTTGGGGAGGAATGTTCTCCTCCTGGAATTGAGGCAGATGTTATTCTCTGCACTCTTCCAACGGCATAGTTGTGAGTCAGAGGCGTTGAGTGATTTGTCCACAGTCACACAGTGTCTCTACTAAGTGGCAGAGCAGGACAAGTAGGAGACAAGGGAAATCACTTGATAGAACCTTGCTTTTCTTGGGCTTCTGTACGAAGGGCCTCCGGGATCAGACTTCCAACAAACACTGGTGGGCTGGACTAATTTGTGCCCACCTGCGTTCTCTCTGGAGCCCTCTTGCTGACCATTGCTTTATGTTGGCTGACCTTTCAGAACTTCCCCCCTGTAAATACAGGTTACAATATCTGACTTCGTGCCTCCCAGGGATGGGAAGATAAATGAGGTAATAAAGGTGAGAACCAGATGACCTCCTTTTAATGTCGGTGCTAAAAACCCCATGGAGTATTATGGTGTTATTAACAAAATGCAGGGGCTGCAGAGTTACATATGGCCAAAATCTTGTACCTCCAGTTTTTTAGTAAGGAAACATAGATGTGGAATCCATGTTTACTAATAATGAAACTGACAGCCAGTATGCTTTCACTTCCAAACAAACCCATTATATGTAAACCCAATTAACAGCAAAAGTACATCAGAAGGTGACTTTATCAATCTATATATACCTTTAATGGAACTATTCTGGATTTAACTAAAAAGAGACTTCTGTGAGGGGCCTGGGTGGCTTAGTCAGTTAAATGTCCAACTTCGGCTCAGGTCACGAGCTCACGATTTTTGAGTTCGAGCCCTGCATCGGGCCCTGTGCTGATGGCTCAGAGCCTGGACCCTGCTCCAGATTCTGTGTCTCCCTCTCTATCTGCCCCTCCCCCATTCATGCTCTGTCTCTCTTTCTCTCTTTGTCTCTCTCAAAAATAAATAAACATTTTAAAAAAAGAAGAGACTTCTTTGATAAGTTTCATGCTTTGTGGCATTTCAGTGATGCTGGAGTTGTAAAATTATGATTGAAACAAAGTCAAGGGCACATCTTTGGTATTAAGTGAGGTACAACTGAAGTTACCACTTGAAATTCAGCAACGGGTCTCTCCTGGGATAAGATTCTACCAGCCGATTGCATTACTTGAAAATACTGGCAGCTGCTGCCTTGGGCTGCCTTTGGAACCCATAAAAGCATCTAGAATGAATATCTGGGCATCAGAATGGAGGCACACTTGTGCTGTGGGTCACTGCACTGCAAAGGGGCTGTGCTAGTCAAGATAGGACTGTGGATATAATCTTGAATTAAGTAGATTGTCCCCTTCTCTAACGTGCATCCACAAAATGTTGGCATTTTGGGTGCCCAGGAAACTTCTGCTTTGATGGCATGCCTTTTAGGATCATGAAGAGCTAAAGGCTAACTTTTACATTTCAATTTTTACCTTTTCCCCCACATAGCTTGTCACTAAAACTCTCTTCCCACATGGTAGCCTAGAGAACATATTTTTCTGGTTTTACATCATCCCCCGCCCCCACCCTGCCAAAACCTGTTCAATTATATTCCTTTAGAATTACTGGATAATTCCTTTTGAGGGTGCTACAATGGCCCAAACATGTCAGCATTTATAGTTTTCCACTGGCAAACACTGAACATCTTCAGTTTTACGTTGTAAGTTCATCAAATAACTTAATTGAGCCCTTTTATGTTTATTTGTTGTTGAGGGTCACCTCAAATCTTTCTGTCTCATGTCTCCTCTACAACATCCCAAGAAACAAAAGGGGCCCAGTTAGGCTTCCTGGATCCCTGCCTTGCCTAATTTAGGGATGACCATCACAGGAGATGGACAATTAGCATCTCAAGATTATCTCAAAACATCCTTTGGTTGACAAATCCATATTTCAGCAACACTTGAGTACTTTTTCTGATTCTAGAATGAACAACACTGATATAGAGCATCACGTGGTCTCACCTTGTCCTATGGAGACGAAAGCTATAGTGTAGTAATAGAGCACAGGACGTGGAAGTTAAAAGGCCTAAATCACACATCCTTGGGCAGGCTGCTTAGCCCCTCAAGGCCCCGTCTGTTTCTCAACTGTAAAATACCAAAGATTCTTATCCTATCACACAAATGATATTCCCCTCATTGTCGTGGGAGGCTAGTAAGGTGCAAAGTATTTGGCATGGTGTCTGGCCTTCAGTGGGCACCTCACAGTTAGCTTGAATCTGAATCTCAGGAGGGGAGTCAAGAAATCAAGAAGTATGAGCCATTAAATCCTGTTCCCAAATACTTCCAAGAAACTCATAACTCCTTAGCCACTTGAAAGCCATATGTGTGTGTGTGTGTGTGTGTGTGTGTGTATTTTTAATATTTATTTATTTTTGAGAGAGCTCAAGTGGGTGAGGGGCACAGAGAGGCATACAGAGGATCCGAAGTGGGCTCTGCACTGACAGCAGTGAGCCTGATGTGGGATTGAACCCATGAACTGCAAGATCATGACCTGAGCCAAAGTCAGACGAGCAACTGACTGAGCCACCCAGCTGCCAGAAAGCCATATACTTTCAAATCCAAGTATAAAAAAGCCATGTGGCTGAACTAAAAAGTAGATTTATTCAATAGTTTATTGTATCACAGTATTACATGTGTATTTTTCCCACACAGTTTATAGGTATACTCTCAGAGAGAAAGACTTTTTTTTTTAAAGTTGAGAATTTTTATGTCAAGTAAGGGCAGCTGCTCATTTGCATAGAGTGTGCATTGCTTTGTTGCATAGTACAGAGTAATGACTCGCTCTTACACCCTCAAATTGAGTTCACCAATGATGGAAAACAGGCTTTTGGTGGCAGAGGCTTCTGTCCAGCTAAGCAGTAAATCTTAGCTGGTCCTAACCATTGTAGGGACTGGCTCCCGGTAATAATTCTGATGTCGTTATCCTCTCCCAGAAATGCATGAATGATTCTGGCCTTTAAAAACAGATTTAGGAGAATGCATTTATCTTGACATTATCAGCCTTTTAAAGATCATGCAGTAGGGCCTGTTGACCTTTCTGTCTTAATGATGAGTTGCAAAACCGTTGGATAACATTAATGGAATGAAGTGAGAAAGAGTGTGTACTCAGGAGCTGTCCCTGTGGAGTGCAAGAGGTGAGAAAGAGATGTTCAGGATAATAATAGGAACTAGCTTTGGTCTTGTGGGGGGACTGAGGAGTCACATGTAAATGGAAGCAAACTGAACTCCATTTCTGTTTCTACTTCAAATATGAAATCCTTGGGCATAAATCAAGGCATGAGCCAAGACTAAAATATCTGACTTATAATGAGGTGGTTGACAATGACTCCAACATGCTTTCTTTATACCCAATAATGTGAATGTCTATTAAAAAATAGGTGATGTTCATCAATTCACCACTATATACTGGGAACAGCACTGGATTCAATCACTAATCATACAAAAGATTGTATGCAAAGTGCCTCCCTAGTGCCTCTCTAGTACTGAATCCCTCCCCCCATTTTTTTTAAATCAAGGGTTTCTAACATCTTGGGGCACCTGGGTGCTCTGTTGGTTAAACATCTGGCTGTTGATTTGGGCTCAGGTCATGATCTCACAGTTTGTGAGATCCAGTCCTGCGTCGGCCTCTGCATTGACAGAGCAAAGCAGAGCATCCTTGGAATTCTCTCTCTCCCACTCTCTCTGCCTCTCCCCTGCTTGTATGTGCTCTCTTTCTCTCTCTCAAGATAAATAAACTTAAAATAAATCAAAGGTTTCTAACATCTTAAAATTTAAAGAAAATAGTAATTGACAAATTCTTCATACAGTGCCTTGGCCCTACCAAGGGTTCAATAAATGCCAGGGTCTCTCCCTCTACCCCTAGTTTCCCCTCTTTGTACTAAGTTGTTCAATCCACAAATCATAGGGTGGAACAAACTGATAAAGTTAAAAATTAGAAATTGAGATTATCTGACTCCCTTGGCATCTTTGAGATATAATTACGGTGAACACATTTTTGGTGCAATATAGAGTTTTAACAGAGGTATAGGAATTTAGAATTGGAAGCACTCTGAAAAATACAGGAGCCGCCATGGGCACAGCAAACATCTCTAATCTCATACACACAAATAAAAATGGATTAAGTTAAAAGCACTGACTGTTCTGCCTTCTAAACCCAACAGGGAGGTCATATCAATGCACAAGCTGAAATGCATAATTCTGTGCTTACCCACTAGCAGTACAGCCCAGTGAATGTTTTAAATCCCAGATACGGTTAAAAATATATCTGGGTATGTGATTTTCTTTGAAACCTAATATAGTGAAATGAACCACATACTAACAAGAGCAGATGAACTAGTATTTCCATGGCAACGAAAGACTATCAATATCACTTTATTATTATTATTTTCACTTTGCAAGTCACCTTCTTTGAAGAGCAATTCCCTTTCTGCCTGGGTCTACTTGATAGCTCCCTGAATAATTCTAGTCCATAGGCTTTGTATCTCTTTTTGCATGCTGGAAATACAATGGCTTATTCTAATTATCTCATGAAACTCAACTCTTAAATAAAACTTGAAGTAAAAACATAAAGCTATTCGTTTCATGGTGCCTTCTTCTTGGCAAAGTGCAAATAAGAAATGGGATATGCCTGTTGCAGACAAAGGGTTCTTCACACTTGCCCCTTGCGAGAAGGAGGATTTGAGCCAAGTCAGGCCCCATTAAAAAAGAGTAAGACATGAGTGACCAAAACCTTCCTTCTGGATGACAAAGGAGTGGCTGGCTGAAACAAACGTTTATTGGCAACAACTAGAAGTCAGGTCCTTTGGACGAAGCTATCAGTAGTCTCGGAGAACTCTGATTTGCAAGGGGGAAAAATAGGCAAACATGGACTGTCTATAAACTGCAGTTCAGGCCATAATGGAGTTAACATCAAGGTCACTAATGATTTGTTGTCCAAACTGGGTCACTTTTGAGAGTGAAAGGGGCACTGTTAATAATTATGCAAGGACAACTGGCATAAACATTACCCTAGCTAGGAAGAAAGGCCACCAGGAATTTCAGAAGAATTTTTGAGTTTGGGTCATCAAAGAAAAATACATGTTGTGAAGTGAAGAAATAGGAGAATATTCCAGGTATAATGAAACAGCAAGCACAAAGGTGTGAAGCAGTAAAATTGTATCGTGTGACTCTACCCATCCAGATGAACCCAAAGAAAAGAACCACAAGAGGCCATTTTGGTCTCATCATACTGAGAAAATGCAAAAGCCTGATAATACCAATAATACCCAGCATTGTATAACCACATTGATTAATATCCTATATTTGAGCACAATCAATTTGGTGACTGCCACGGAAGTATCTACTATGTGTAACCTACTATCTAAAAATAAAATTCCTGGCATAAACCTACCGGTGTGCCCAAGAAGAAACATAGATGAATATTTACTGTACATTGTCTGTAATAGTGAAAAACTAGAAATACCCTGGGGCACCTGGGTGGCTCAGTCGGTTGAGCGGCCGACTTCAGCTCAGGTCATGATCTCACAATTCATGGTTCGAGCCCCATGTCAGGCTCTGTGCTGACAGCTCAGAGCCTGGAGCCTGCTTCAGATTCTGTGTCTCCCTCTCTCTCTGTCCCTCCCCCACTTGTACTCTGTTTCTCTCTCCCTGTCAAAAATAAGCAAACATTAAAAAAAAATAATTAAAAAAAAAGAAATACCTTAGTTGCTCAACTGCAGAATGAAAAAAATATTGTAGTAAATCCATAAAATGGACTGCTATTCAGCAGTTAAATGAACTAAAACCCAAAGCATCTGTCAATATAAATAAATTACACAAACATGTTTGGTGAAAAAAAGGAGGGAAAACCTACAGAAAGACTATGTATTATAGGATACCATACCCTTAAAGATTAACAGTATGGAAATCCTACTATACATTGTTTCATGGATACATATATACAAATACAGTAAGAATATATGATAAAAAGCTTGCATGGGAGTGAGAAATACAAAATATTGGATAGTGGTTTTACTTGAGGTAGGAAAGAAAAGGGAGAGAACAAGAGATGCACAGATGCCTTTGACTGTAATCCAGCTTTATTCTTAGAAGAGAGAGAGATGAAACAAATGTGGCAGGAATTTTAGATGTGACTGCACTGGGTGACAGGTACAGGGGGGCCAACGTATATTTGTGTGGTAATCAGTGCAGTCAAGCCTGAGTCCAATCTAATCCCCTGGCTCTACCATTTCACCAGTGTGTGACCTTGAGAGTATGATTTTTCTTCACATCTCAACTCCTCACCTGTAAACTATGGCCAACAACAGCACCCACATCATGGGGTGGCTATGAGGATTGAATGAATCAGTGTTTGAAAAGCCCTTAGAACACAAAGTAAGGATTGTATTTGTTAAATAAAAAACAATTCATGTGGCGCACAGCTCAGCAGCTGGATAGAGAACAGGATAGCTGGGCTGGGTCACGATGAATGACAGGCTGAAGCACAGGGCCTTGGAAGCCAGTAGTCCTCCTGGGAAGTCCCTGAGTTTGAGTGACCATAGATGACAAAAGAAGAGTCTGCACTTGGAACATTCCTGGAAGGACTGAAATTCAATCTATTATTGTATTTGAAAACAACGCCTGGGAAGTAAATAGTGCCCAAAAAGCAAGTATGTTTCTTTCCTTTATTCTTCTCTCAACCTAAAATACAGGTTCCACCACTGCCCTGATATTTGAGGTCATGACTAAGACCATGTTTAGAGGATGGTTATGTTCTGTAGTATCTGGAGTGGCTATCGGAGGCCTGAGCAGACTCATGGCATTATCTATATAACCACATATTTACGTAATGCATTTCTTCATGGAGCGAAGGACCTGGAAGATCATCAGACTGACTGTGCTGCTTATTTGCCTGTCTCTCTCCATCCCCCCTTCCAAGACTCTCTGTCCCCCTTTCCACTCTCTGTTCTGTGATGCTGGGACTCTATATGCTGCATTTCTCTCCCTTTTAGCTGGCTTCCTGTTAGGAGGCTGGGAGGGGGACAGTATGGGCTCCTTCCGCCTTCAGCATCAGTCAATGTTACTGTAGCAGTATTAGCAAGGAGCAGTTAGGAGTCTGCTCTTCAGCTTCCCCCAGCGCCCCTGGGGTTGAACCCCCTTGCTACAGTCTCCAGCTACAGAGCTGTATCCACCAGACTGTCCTCCTGGCATCTGCTGGACCATGGCTGCCTGACAGTCCAAGCACTCACTGGGCGACACTCTTTTACTCGTTTCTCAAACCATAAAGCTCTGCCTCCCTGGTCATTCAACTACCAGCCACGGGGCACTGCCTTCTCAGCAGTATAAGCACTGTGTCACCTGCCTCCGTAGACATGTAAGTCACAGTCCCTCAAGGCCCACCTCCTGGGTCCCAAATTCTTCCTTGCGGCCTCTTCCTTTCAGATCCTTGAGTTCTAAGAGGGGGCACTGCTTTCTGTTTTTACTCATGCCGAGTTTCCTTGGCTCCCTCTTTTTGCACCTTTGCTTCCAAACATCTGCACAGCTTCCTGTATTAAATCCCCTTTGTCTGAATTAGCTGGCATGGTTTTTCTTTTTCCTAACCGGACTCTGACTGATTCAGCAAGCTTACCCTCATGTCATTTTTCAGGCTGAGAAGACTAAGCTTTGGAGAAAAGAAATAAATTATATCACAATGAGGTAAAACAGACAGTCTAGAACCCAAGTCTTCCTGTCTGGCAGTCCACATCAATCAGAGAAAACACACTGGACTTATCACCAAGGAATGAGAACTAGAAGGTCCATCAGTGATCCTATCATTTACTGCAGGGCTTTTCTTTACAAAAATGGGCCTTGGGTGGGATTTGGCTCATGGGCCCCCGGGCCCTAGTTTTCCAGCCCCTAGTATGGTGGTTTTTAAATACTGCCATGCATTAGCATCACCCGGAGGGCTTGGTGAACAAGTTTCTGCCACCACCCCCCCGCCCCGCCCACCCAGAGATTCTAATTCAGCAGGTCTGGGGGAAGAGCCCTAGAATTTTTATTTCCACCAAGTTCCCAGGAGAGCCTGATGCTGATACTACATACTTGGGGAACCACTGCTATGATCCAACTTCTTTACTTTATACATGAGGAGACTAACACCAGAGATACCGACTGAATTTCTTACCAGAGGTCTCACAGCCAGTAAGTGAGGGAATTGGGGCTTCGATTAAAATCTTATTTAGTCCGAAAGTATGTATGAAGCGCCAACCATATTCTGGGCACTGGGCTAGGTCCTGGGTATGAAAGGATGAATGCGATGTGGGCTAGCAGTCTAGTGGAAGAAAATGAAATGAGAGATGAGAGCGTGTATGACTCCTGAGAGTACGGGAAGCAGTGGGACCACAGTGAAGAAGGGCCTGGCTTATTGAAGGAGGTGACATCGGAGGCATCCTGTCAAAATAAACAGGTGGGGGGGGGGGCGCCTGGTGGCTCAGTCAGTTGAGGGTCCGATTTCGGCTCAGGTCATGATCTCGCGGTTCTTGGGTTTAAGCCCCGCATAGGGCTTTGTGCTGACAGTTCAGAGCCTGGAGCCTGCTTCAGATTCTGTGTCTCCCTCTCTCTCTGCCCCTCCCCCCGCTTGCACTCTGTGTCTCTGTCTCTCAAAAATAAATTAATTTAAAAAAAAAAATAAAATAAATGGGTAGAAGGAGGAAATTCCAGGCAGAGGGAACAGCTTTGTGAGATATTTGAGAAGCAACACAGCATCATGCTTCGCAGTAGGAGTTCTATCTTTGGTTCTTATTAACTGCCAGCCTAGGTGAATTCTTTGATCTCCACACCTCTGTGTCCTCTTCTGAAAACAGGGACATGACACGTACCTACCTCATAGGGCTGATGCGTAGACCATGTAAGATAATGAAGGTAAGATGCTTTGGCATAGTGTCTTAAACGCACCTGTCCCTGTATAAACAGGAACAACTGTTGTGGGCATTGTTATCACAGCACAGCAGTATGTCAGAACACCCCCACGTTCACAAGCACGAACAGACCTGGAGTATGAAGTGTAGGTGAAGGTACGGAGGCAGGCTAGGTTAGACAGTAAAGGACTGTCTGCAACCGTGTCTTTCAACGTGAAGGCAATGAACAGCCAGTGAAGAATTCAGGCAGAAGAGTGATGTGCCAAGGTCTGCACTATAACCAGAGGAAAGGAGGATGACACTGATGGGTGATGTAGTGATCCAAGAGGTAGGGGCAGATTTAATGTTTATTTATTTTTGAGAGAGACAGAGAGAGACAGGGCATGAGAAGGGAAGGAGCAGAGAGAGAGGGAGACACAGAATCCGAAACACGCTCCAGGCTGTGAGCTGTCAGCACAGAGCCTGACATGGGGCTCGAACTCACAAACCGTGAGATCATGACCTGAGCCGAAGTCAGACGCTCAACCGACTGAGCCACCCAGGTGCCCCATTAAGAGGCAGGGGCAGATTTAGAAGAAAAGACAAGGAGGTCAATTTTCGAACCAAGTGGGGTATTTAAATGGAACTCTCTAGAACTCAAATGAAACATCTCAGCTATGCAAATCTGGGATCTGTCAGTTGGCAGCTGAATCCACGGAAGTGGATGAAATGACCCAGTGATACTATGTAGAGAGAAGAGTGTCCACAAGGTGCTTATACAGTCAGCATTGAGAAGTGGAAGGGAAGACTCATGAGATATTACCCCAGTGGTTCAGGGATAACAGCTTCAAGAAGACCCAGTCAACAATACAGATACTTCAGAGATCAAGCAATAGAAGGATCACAGAGTGACTCCTGGATTCAGAACCAGGAGACAGAGTTTTAAAATCTGCTTTATGCCAGATGGATTATATCACCTACATTTTATAAAGAACTATAATCTGACATATAAGAAGATAAAGGGGATGGGTAGTGATTAGTCAAACAGCTAATATGATATTTTTCTTCAAAAACAAGCAGATAAAAACATCTGCTAAAAACCTGAAGAAAAATGATTTGAATATTTTACTCTCATTGTCCACTCAAGGTCGTGCATGGCCATTCCAGGCCCTCTGTGATCTGGCCACCGATGATGCCAGCCTCATCCCACCCCTATACCCCTACATTCGTCCATGAAGATTGTCCCAGCCATGGTGAGAGTATCTTCCTCATACACGCCATGACTTTATGAGCCTCCAGGCCTGTGGCCATTCTGTTCCTTATCCTCCTCTAAAATGATGAAAAATTATGAGTTAAAAAACATCCTACTTACACTTTAAGCTTAATTTTTGTGCCATGCCAGACTCTCACCTTGCCCACCGACCATGATCCTCTGCCCCAACACTCTTTATTTCCTTCACAGCACGTTTTCACAAGCTACATTTCATATATTCACTTATCTCTTTAGTCCCTGTCTTTTCTCTGGAATGCAAGCATCACAGGTGAAGGGTCACACACCTGTCTAGGTCTATGTTTTGTCCAGTTGTACCTATTATATTCAGGTGCCTGGTATATGGAAGGAACTCAATGAATAGTTATGGAATGAACGTAGGGAACAACATGTTGTGCTTAAAAAAGCATTTTAAACTAATTTAGGACAAGTGTAAGAAAGCTCTTAACGAAGGAATGCATGTCTACTGGAGAGCTGAATGGGATCACAGAGCTGAAGTTTGGGAAGAGCAAGTGGGAGTAGAGAAGGTTTATCAAGGGGAGAGAAGTCACCAGGTATCTATTAGAAGCATCCCTCATTAGTAATTTTATCCTCCCATGAACAACACCACGTAAGTGGTATTTTTCTCATTTCATGAATGAGGGCACAGGAGCTTAAAGAGGCTACTAATGTGTTGCCCAACTCACACAGCTAATAAGCGGCAGCACGGAAATGAGCCTGATTGTACAACACCATGGCATTGTACGACAGTATGTTGCTCTCATGAATTAGAATGTGTAAGAGCAGACTAAATGAAAAATTAAACATGATATGAATAGAGACTTGGCGGCCATTAATTGATCTAGCAGAGGGTCACAGAACTGCCCACGTAGGAGCAGATAGACTTATAATTTAGGGATGGATCATAATTAATCACTGTGTGCAGAGAATTGTACAGTGAAAACAGTCCTGAACAAGGTTTAATAACCTAGACTTTGCTCCTGACTCTGCCACTTAGACTTGGGTTGCCTTGTTTAAGCCACATCACCCACATCGTGCCTTTAGGTGCCACCTGAGTACTTAGCTCCCACAGTTGTAATGAGGAGCAAACAAGATAACACACTTTGCAAGCATTTTGAAAACTGAAACAAGCGATAGGTACCTAAAGGATAATTAATTCTAGGCCCCCTGTCATCTCCTCCACCCTATACTCTTTGAGACATTTCTCTCATAGAATTTTTGCTTGTTCTTTCATGTCTTAATTATATTAATGTGAATACAATTATGTATATACACACTGGTTTTCTGAGCCCTTTTTAGGAGTAATTTTGTTTGTTTATTTGAGAGACAGCACATGCATGTGAGCAGGGGAAGGGCAAAGGGAGAGACAGAGAATGTTAAGCAGGTTCCACTCACAGCACGGACGATATCACAACCACGAGATCATGACCTGAGCCCAAATCAAGAGTTGGACACTTAACCAACTGAACTACTACGCAGGGGCCCCGAGAAGTAGTTTTAAGAAACATTCCAAATAGGATAGAAGTTTGACTAGGATACCAGAAAGCCTGTTCTGCCACAAACCAACTATGTGACCATGTGGAAACAATTTTTCTTCTCTTGGTCTCATTTCCCGTACTTATCAAGTGAGTGGAATTCAATGATTTCTAAAATATTTTCCAACTCTCCAATTTAATGACTATTTACTCCTCTGAAATCAACTGATGTGTGAAACATGGTTTAATCTTTCCAACCTGGTTCTTAAGAATCTGGAGTCATGTTTATTTTCTTGACCTGCAATGGTTCTAGGAAAGGATACACCTATTAGGCCACTTTCTCTGACTACGAATATCCTGATTACAATATTGATGAGTAAGCTTCTGTCTAAATATTAGATTGACTCCACATTCTTACTGTTGACAGGTATTTTAAAAAATACTTCCATTGTTCATAGCACCTTTTGTCAGCTAGCAGCTGATAGGAAATTTCCAGGGAAAAGTGATCACCTCAAGCAGCAGACACCTGCTTTAGTTCAGGGAATAAAAGGTTACACTGATATTTTGAAGTGATCTCAAACCAGAACATTTCTCTACCTAAAGCCCAGACAGATGGATGAACCAATGGGCTTCCTGTGATCACCTCTGCTCCCCATATATCAATGGGGTAAGGAAATAAATGTGTTTTAAATTACTTATGGTTTCAGATATACCTAAGAAATTAAGTCTATCCACATTTGACAAAAGTTAATACACCTTAATCTGCATTAATAGAAGCCTGGTTTCCCTGCCACAGGAAAGAATTGACCCATTCACTCTATATTTAAAGTAGAGTACTTACTTCTGGCTATCAGATGTTAAGCATAAAAGTAACACATTAGCATTTGTCCAGAGGATAAATGACTAATGTGGGGAGAGGGTCTGAAAGCCATGCTCTCTGTAAGAGCAGCAGAGGATTTTAATCCAGATAGAAAAGACTTGAAGGAGATTTCAAAATGGTTGTCAGTAATTTAACACAATATATTCTAGTTATCCAGGAGGACAGAGCAGATAAACAGGAGGAACATAAAGGAAGAGATATTTGGCTTATTGATACAGAGAAGGTTGCAAATGACCAAGCACTTCTGTATTAGAACAGGTCCTTCCAGAAGGGCACTGCCTGGACACAGAACTTGTGTAAACAGAGGGTGGGTGGCCATCTACCAGAGATGATATGGGTGGGAAATAGTAAAGGTTCCTTAGATCATTAAGATTCCTTTTTCTTTCCTTTTTGTTTTTTTTTTCCTGTTTTTGAGTTATTCTCAAGTGACTTTCAAAATCAATTCCTTAGAAAAACCACCACCTCCACTGAAGAGAAAGTGTGGCTTTTGAGGCTCATTTAGAATCATGGGATTCTAATTCCAAATCAATGTCAGGTACCTGGTCAATTTACGAGTGTTCACTCTTCTGCAACTAATCATGTCTTTTATAGTACAGATACTTGGGCCCTCAGATCCTCTTCCATCATAGTAATTTGCTTCTTGTTTTTCCTTTAAAGTCTTTTCTGAATTCTACAGATGTCAAAGGTAGGGATCAAAATAGGAAATGGATAAAGAAACTTTTATTTCAGGCCTGATGGAATGGCAGGGATCAGATTACCCACCTGCCTTAAACAAGAAGAAAACTGGAATAGATCTATTTAAAAAATGGGTTTCAGACACTGGGCAACAAGCTGTGTAGGACAATAATTCCTGAAAGAAGGAAAACAAACAAGATGAGGCATGTGAATTCCCAGATCACTACCTGAAAAATGTTTCCAGGTCAAAGCTCTAGAGGGGGTTGCCCAAACAGAACCAGGTGGTCTTTCTGAGTTGAAGAGACAGAATTCAGTGTTTGGAGAGGCTAGGATGGCTAGGATTTGTGAGCTGTTTATTGAGAGGAGGAAACTATATTATAGATAAGCAGAAGGGACCCCTGAGTCCTTGGCTTTACTAATCTTAGCATGCATAACAGGAAACTACCCAGAGTCAGGGAGAAAACACTGGAAAGAAATAGTCACAACAATTTCTGAAGTTCATACAGGGCTGGGAGTAGTTTGTATTCCCAATATCCAAAGAGGAAATACACAGGTGTAGAATTCAGAGGGCACTAGGTAGAAGCCATAGAAGAGTTCAGTCTTGGTAGTGGCGCTAATAAATTAACCCCCAAATAAAGGCTCCTCTGGCAAGGCTTCAAAAATGAAAAGATTCCAAGTAACTTAACTGCATACTGGAGCAAAATCTAGCATCAGAAAGCAAATATAACAAAATCCAGCAATCAAAAATATACAATTTGCAGTTACATGCCATCAACTCAGCATGGCAAGTCATTCAAAGAAACATAAAAAGACAACTCACCCCCTGGTGAAAAATTAATCAATGGAAACAAATGCAGAGAAACACAAATGGTAGAATTTTTAGGCAAAAACACAAAAATAACTATTATAATTATTTTCTCTATGTTCAAGAGAGTAAAGGAAAACATGAGCATGATGAGAAATGGAAGCTTTAAAAAATACACAAAGGGTCCTCCAGAGATGAGAAACAAAATATCTGAAAAGAAAAACACACTTTCTGAAATTAATAACAGATCAGACACTACAGAAGAAAAGATCCATGAACTTGAAGAAATAGCAGTAGAAATTTCAAACATTAAGCACACAGAGGGAAAAAAAAGAATTCAAAAATTGAACAGAGAATCTTAAAGACTTGTGAAATAATAGCAAGCAGTCTAAGAAACATATAACTGGAATCCCAGAGGGTTGAGGTGGATGAGGGCATGGTGGAATGAAGTGTGATGAAATAATGATAAAAAATGTCAGATGTTAGAAAGAAATACAATCCAAGAAGCTCATTGAGCTATGAGCAATTGAACCTAAAGAAAACCATGATAGGAAGCATCATAACTAGGGGCACCTGGGTGGCTCAGTCGATTAAGTGTCCAACTTGATTTTGGCTCAGGTCACGATTTCAGCACAAAGGCTTCTTGGTATTCTCTCTCCCCCTCTCTTTCTGCCCTTTCTCCTGCCCACACACAAACACACACATGCTCTCTCTCTCAAAAATAAATAAATAAACATTAAAAAAAGCATCATAACTTAAGTGACGACACCCAGCAATAAACAGAAAAATCTTAGTGGCCAGAGAAAAAAATGCTATTATATACAAAAAGTAAAGATTAAGAATTACAGTGAACTTGGGGTACCTGGGTGGCTCAGGTGGTTGGGTGTCAGACTCTCGGCTTTGGCTCAGGCTATGATCTCATGGTTTGTGAGTTCCAGCACTGCATCAGTCTCTGTGCTAGGGGTGTGGAACCTGCTTGGGATTCTCTCCCTCCTTCTCTTTCTCTGTCTCTCTCCCGCTCACTTGCTCTTGCTCTCTCTCTCTAAATAAATAAACTTAAAAAAATAAAAAAATAAAAAATAAAAGAATTAGAGTGAACTTATTTAAAGCCATGCAAGCCAAAAGTCAGTGGAGTGATATCAAACATTAAAAGAAAAAATATTAAAAAACACAAAACTCAGAATTTGTTATCCAGTGGAAATACATTCTAGAAACAATTGTTAAATAAAGTATTTTTTAGAAAAATAAAATATGAGAATATCCATTGCTAGGAGATCTGCTCTAAAGGAGGCTCTTCCATCAGAGGGAAAGTGATGAAAATTTGGATTTACGCAAAGAAATACAGAATATCGGAAATGGTAAATAGGTGGATAAATATGAAAGACTTCCCCCCCATTTTTAATCTCTTTAAAAGAAAACTGTTTAAAGCCAAAATATGACATATAATAAATAGGGTCTCTAACACATATAGGAGTAACATGTATGACATTGATAATACAAAGCCAAGAAGACAGAAATGATGTGTACTCTTGTTAGGTTTTCATCATAATAAGATAGCTTTAAAATGCACAGAACAAAAATTCATGGAACTGAAAGAAAATAGCTAAAAATCCACAATTACAACTGGAGATTTCCACACTCTTCTTTTAATAATTGATATAACAATAATAAAATCAATGAATACATGGAAAACGTAGAATGACACTTTCAACAAATGGAAGCTAAATCACATTTATAAAACACTCCACGAAAATAGTATCAGAATACATATTCTTTTCAAGTGCACATTAAACATCTTCCAAGCAGACCTATTCTGAGACATAAACAAATCTTAATAAATTTAAGAAGTTTGAAAACATACGCAGTAGTATTTCTGATCACAACAGAAATGAACCAGAAATAAATAATGGAATGATACCTGGGAAAATTCTAAAATATCTGGAAATTAAACAGCATACTTCTAAACAATTGATGGATTAAATAAAAAAAAAATCACAGAGAAATCAGGAAATGGTTTGATTGGAATGAAAATTGAATCATATTATTTTTATATTAAAATCTGTGGGATGCCACTAAGGTAGGAAATTTGAACTATTAAATGCTTATATTAAAAAAGAATACAAGCAAGATCTTTAGCTTCTACCAAAAAGCAAAAACAAAAACTGAAACAAAACCCTAAAAAGAGGAAAGAAAATTGAACTGAAAATAAAGAAAAGGAATAAAGTAATAAATATTGGAGAGAAATCAGTGATATAGAATATAGGGAGAAAAAAAAAAGAAAATCAGCGATACCAAAACTGGCTCTGAGAAATGAACAAAATTGATAAGCCTCTAGTCAAACTGTTCTGGAAAAGAAAAAGGAAGAAAAGGCACAAATCATTAATAGCACAAAGGGAAGGAGGTCATCATTAAGATCCTACAGACACTGAAAAGTATAGTAAGCAACTTTATGCCACTAAATCTGACAACAAAGATGAAAAGGATGAATTCCCTAAAAACACATTCTATGAAAGTTTGCTCAAGAAGAAACAGGTAATCCGAATAGCTCTATAATTATTCAAGAAATTGAATTAGTAGTTAAAAAATCTTCCTATTGAAACTCTCTAGGCCTGGATGGCCTCACTGATTACTTCTACCAAATATTCAGACTTTCAGAAAATAGAAGTTATGACACAATTCTAACCCATTCCATGAAATCAGAATCAAAATTACCCTGGCCCCCAAACTAGGGAAACATATTATACTAAAAGAAAATTTTAGACCAATATAGCTCTTGAAGATAAATACAAAGATCCTTAAGAAAATATTAACAAATAGAATCTAACAATATATTAAATGATAGCAGGCTATCACCAAGTATGGTTTATCCCATAAATACAAGGCTGGTTCCACATTCCAGAATCAATCAGTAATGAACCTTATTAACTGTGAAAAACAAAGAGCCACATGATTATATCAATAGATGCAGAAAAAAACTTTTGATAAAATTCAATTACTGTTCAAGCCAAAATTCTTAG
This sequence comes from Acinonyx jubatus, assembly GCF_027475565.1. Classification (NCBI taxonomy): domain Eukaryota; kingdom Metazoa; phylum Chordata; class Mammalia; order Carnivora; family Felidae; genus Acinonyx; species Acinonyx jubatus. Next base: position 33,096,672 of record NC_069397.1, on the reverse strand, counting down.
TATACTCAAAATAGAAGGAAACTCCTTCAACTTGATAAAGGACATTTATTAAAAGCCTTTAACCATAATCAGTCATAATTGATTAGAAAACACTGATTGTATTCTCCCTAATATGAGAAACATGAGGGTAATATTTGCTCCCAAATCTTGTATTATACATTGACCTGGAAATAGTGGCTATGCAATAAGGCCAGAAAAAATAAATCAAAGTCATAACAATCAAAAGGAAAATGTAAAACTTTATTTATGTTACGAAAACATGATCATCTAATGTAAAGCAAAATATTTAGAATAAGTGAGTTTAGCAAGGCCACAGGGCAGGAAGTCCACACATAAAAATTATATTTCTATATAGTAAAAAAAACAAAAATTAAACATAGGAAATGAGTATAATTTATGATATCAAAAAAAAATTTAGGTATAAATTTTAAAATATGAGAAAGACCTATACTATAAAGAATAGCATATTTCTAAGAAATATGTTTTTTAATATTTCTAAAAAAATTAAAAAGCCCTAAATAAATGTAAAGGCATATATTATGTTCATGGATCAGAAGGTTCAATAGTATTAAATGTGAATTTCCAAACTGAGGTAGAGATTCAACTCGGTCAATGTCAAAGTCCCAAAGGACTTTTTCTTTTTTGTAGAACTTGATGTTATTTACATAATTTTATGGAAATGCAAAGATGTTAGAAAAGCCAAAATAATTTTGAAGAAGATAAACAAATTACAGGATTTATATCACTTGCGTTTAAGACTTCTTATAAAGCTACAGTCATTAAGATAATATTTATTCGGTGATAGACATCAGTTGACCAGAATAGAGTCCAGAAGTAGATCTGCATAACAAAAGTCTCAAGCTGTTTCAGTGAGAAAGGATTAGGTTTTTAATATATGAACTGGAACAACTTGAAATTCATATGCACCCTTACCTTGAATGATTTGTAAAAATTATCTCAAAATATAGCATAGTCATAAAAGCATGATAATAAGACAATAATAAAACTTACAGAAATAAGCATTTGAAAAAAATCTTTGTTATCTTGGATTAAATAAAAATGTCTTAGCTCATAAAAAGCATGAACCATAAAATAAAGGATTCGTTAGCTCACAATTAGCAAGATAAATTGATATCCTCAAGATTAAAAAATCTGCCCTTCAAAACTAAGAAAATGAAAATACAAGCCACAGACCAAAAGAAATATGTTTTAAAATGTATCCAATAGATGACCTGTGACCAGAAGACATAAAAGTCCCCCATAAATCAATAAAAATAAGGAAAACAACCCAATTTAAAAAAATGTTTATTTACTTTTTAGAGAGAGAGCATGCATGTGCACAAGCAGGGGAGGAGCAGAGAGAGAGGGAGACAGAATCCCAAGCAGGTTCTACTCTGCCAGTGCAGAGTCTGATGTGGGGCTTGAACTCAAGAACCTTGAGATCATGAACTGAGCTGAAATCAAGAGTTGGATGCTTAACCAACTGAGCCACCCAGGAGCCCTGAAAACAACCCAGTTTCTAAAATGAGCAAAATACTTGAACAGATACTTCACTAAAGAAGATATATGAATAGTAAATAAACACATGAAAATTAATCATAAGGAAAATGCAAAATTATAAATATAAGAAGCTGCATTACTACACACTCACTAGAATAGCTAAAAATAAAAAGACTAATAATACCAAGTGTTGATGAGGATGTAGAGATACTGGAACTCTCACACATTGCTTGTGGGAATGTAAAATGGTAAGTCATTTTAGAAAACAGTTTGGTAGTTTCTTGTAAAATAAAATGCGCTTACCAAATGACTCCGTAATCCCTCTCCTAGGTATTTAATCAAGATAAATAAATATATATATCAGATAGGGACTTATTCTGAATGTTCACAGCAGCTTTATTCCAAATAGCCTAAATCTGGCAACAATTCAAATGTCCATCAGTAAGTACATGTCATATATGTATACAATAAACTACTATTCGGCAAAATAAAGAGGTGAACTACTGATAGACTCAACAACATGGATGCAATTTACATTATTCTAAAGGAAAGAAACCGTGCACTAAAGAGTCTATATATACCTATAGTTCCACCAATATGGACCTCTAGAAAATGTAAAATGTTACTGATAGAAAGTTCACCAGTGGTTGTGAGGGAACAAGAGTTAGGAGGAGTGAGTCAACAAATTATACAGGGGTACAAAGAAACTTTTGGGGATGATAAAAATGTTATATATCATGATTGTGGTATTAGTTACAGTACTGTATACATTTGTCAAAAATCATGGATTTATACATTTAAAATTAGACAATTTTACTATAAATTATACCTCAATAAAAGAGATTTTAAAAAGACTATGAGATTTTCAAAAGTTCTAAATTTCATATAGGGTTTCTAAATAAACCCTCACCACCACCTCCCTTTTCCACAACCCCCCTATTAGAAAAAAAAGCTGTATTTAAAATAAATTTTTAACATACTGGTAATATCTGCTAATTATTAAGCAATTAGAAAATACAGAAATGTAGAGAAAAGAAATAACCCATCAGCCAAAGATATACTTTTTTTTATTCTGCTGTTTTTCCTTCCAGGGCTTTGTTATATAGTTATGATAGAATATGAAAAAAATTGAATCATACTGTATATTTGATTTAATATCTTGTTTTTATCACGAAAACTATAATGTTAAAACTTAATATATGGTGTTTATTTTCTTGGTCAAAATATCTAGTTTATAACTATTTATTATTAAAAATAAATTCCAGGGGTGTCTTGGGTGGCTCAGTTGGTTAAGTATCCGACTTTGGCTCAGGTCATGATCTCGCAGTCCATGAGTTCGAGCCTCGTGCTGGGCTCTGTGCTGACAGCTCGGAGCCTGGAGCCTACTTCAGATTCTGTGTCTCCCTCTCTGTCTGCCCCTCCCCACTCATGCTCTGTCTCTCTCTCTCTCAAAAATAAACAAATATTAAAAAACAAATAAATAAAAATAAAAATAAATGCCAGTTAGAACATGTGTCTATAGTGGGGCACCTGGGTGGCTCAGTCAGTTCAGTGTTCAACTTCAGCTCAGGTCATGATCTCACAGTTGATGAGTTTGAGCCCCACATCGGGCTCTCTGCTGTCAGTGTGGATCCCACTTCAGGTCCTCTGTATCCCTCTCTCTGCCCCTTCCTCTCTCTCTTTCAAAATAAATAAGCATTTGAAAAATTCAAAAAATTAAAAGAAAATGTGCCTTATGGTAAAAAACAAATGTGTTAGTAAAACGAGTGACTGAAGAGGTTCCATTTGTTCTATTTAGATTAAAACACATGACTTTTCAGTACTTGGTTCCCATCTATAAACTGGTATCTCCACTCTCCTCAAAAAAATCCTTTTTTAAAACTTTTGTTTCTTTTCCTGAAGTATCTGAGAGGCAATCTGCCGAGAGGCAAACTAGGGGGAAAGATGTCATGTACAGAGTTCATCCTAACCTGCAAGTGGCTTAACTGGGGAGTCAGCCACTTAGCACTCTTGGTTTTAACATGTGTTTGGGAAACACGTGTAATAAAAATCACTTCATGATGTGAATGCATTTGGGAAGCAGAATCAGTCCAATGAAAAGCAAGACAAAGAGGCAGCGCTCTTCAGGTACTAATCAGACAGGAAAAAGCAGCTGAGTGGGAGAGACTGCATCTGTTTATGGAGTACTTAAACCCCTAAAGCACCAACTGTTGGCTAGGCACAGTGCAGGCATTCTAGATGGTGGTGGAAAGCTACAGACCACTTGCTCTCTAAGACTGGACAATCTGTACGCACAAATTCCCATAATATTTAGAATCCAATAACTAGTATAAAAGGAACAGGGTTTCTTTCAGAAGAGAATCTGATCAGTTCCAGCTGAAAATGATGCAATGGCGAAAGGGAGGACCCTGATACTGGGTTGTGTGGGATGAGTCAGATTCTAACTGGCAGCAGCAGGAACCTCTGGGGCGTGGCGGAGTTGGAAGAGAGGTTCTATGTATGCTGGGAAGCACGACAAAGTTGCTAAGCTGAGAATGCCCAGGACATACTCGGAATAATGAATTAGTCCTGGTTGAAAGCCATGACCACATGCTGGGGAATTGTAACTGATGAGCTTGGAAGTTGAGGCCAAATTACAGGTGACTTTGGATATCAGGAGAGGCTTGTGAACATTCTGTAAGAAATGTGAGGTCACGGAAGGTTTTTGATCTAGGAAATAATAGTATGTGGTCGTGCTTTGGTTAATCTGGTTGTAATGGGAAAACGTGATAGGAGCTGGAAAAAACCAAAAGCACTTAGGAGTTTATCATAATATTCTTTTTTAAAAGTTTATTTATTTTGAAAAAAGAGAAAGAATGTACATAGGGGTGGGGGAGGGGAAGAGAGAGGGAGAGACAGAATCCCAAGTGGGTTCCCCACTGACAGCACAGACCCTAACGCCAGACTCAATCCCACAAACTGTGAGATCATGACCTGAGCCAAAATCAAGAGTCAGACTCTCAACCCACTGAGCCACTCAGGCACCCCTATCACAATATTCTGAAAGTCTGAAATTCAAATGATACAAAAAATGTAACAAAATGACAGATGCAAGAGTTATTTTTGGAGTTAAAAGATATGAGTTTGGGCAACAGATTGGTTTATAGTGGCAAGAGTTAGAATCTAAGTCTACAAGGCCAACAAGAGCAAATATACTTCCATTCACACCTGCCATATTCACTGATGATCCGGTCTCACTGAATCCAGGTGAGACAGCAGGATGCTGAGAGGTACCATGGCACAGTGTTCAAGAGTATGAATTCTAGAGGCAGTGTGCCTGGGTTTGAGACTTGGCCCTGTCATCTAATAGCTATGTGACCTTGGGTAAGATGCATCCACATGCCTCCATTTCTTTATTTGTAAAAATGGAGCTAATAACCATAACTACTTCATGGGATGGTTGCAAGGAATAACTCAGTTAACATTCACCAAGTTTGTTTCCAAATGAACATTTGAAATCATGCCTGGCACAAAGTAAGTGTGGCATAAATGTTTGTTAAAAAATACAAATGCTCATGTAGTCCTACACTAATGTGAGTTGTCATAGGAGGTGAAACTGCTTCCATGTCTGCCCGTGTCCTGAAATGTTGGCTCTTCTCCGTGTCTAATCTTCTGTCTGTGAGCTATATTTTCTCTTTAGGCAATCTCATTCACTCAGTGGCTTTTAAAAACCATTTGTACGTTGGCAGGAGGTAAATGCATATTTCCCCTCAGACATCTCTTGCCAACATGTTGCCTCCTCTTGAGTGTTTCGCGAGCGTGTAAAAATTAGCATGGCTGAAACAGAACACTGGACTCTGTACTCCAGACCTGCCTCTCCCATGGTTCACCAACTCAGATGATGGCACCGTCATTTACTCCAAATTTAAGATTCATCCTCCATGACTCTCTTCCCATCCAATATATCAATGTCCAATCCCCACTACCTCCAGAACATTCCCAGCATGAGCACATTCACCTCCACCTTCACTCTAGCCTCTGCAGCACTCTGCACCTGCCCTCCTGTAAAACTTTCCCTGAGTCCACTCTTTCCCTCTTACAGTCTACTCACTCTCTCCACAGTAGCTAAAAAGATCATTTTTAAAAATGTGTATCATGCATGTAGCTCCTCTGTTTAATACTGCCATTGCTTACTACTGAATAAAGATTTAAATCTCAATTCCTTACATGGCCTAGAGGCCCCTTACTCTCAGGTTTCATTCTTTTTTCATGTTGCTCTGCACTTCAATCCCATCCCTGGTTTTCTCTACTGGCCTCCAACATGCCAAACTCTTTCCCAACTCAAGGACTTCCAATGTTCATGCTCCATCTTATTGGAACCGTCTTTGGCCTTCTGCTGGCCAAATTCTACTTACCCTTCAGAGCTCACCTAAAATGGCATTTGACCAGTAAGGCCTTCTCACCCTTATTTCCTTCAAGGACTCTACCATACTTTGTAAATATGTATTTTGACTGTGTGCTTGTTTGGTTGATATTTTTCTCCCCCACTATTATAAGCTCTAAAAGCACAAGGCCATATTTGTTTGTTTACCCCTATATATCCAGCCCCTTTCCAGTGCCTAGATAGAAATACAGTTTTTAACAGGCATGAAGGATGGAAGGAAGGAAGGAAGGAAGGAAGGAAGGAAGGAAGGAAGGAGGGAAAAGAAAGGCAATCAGCAACACTGATCAACAGCCACTAACTTTTGCTTCTCTGAACTAGGGAGCCATTAAAATAATGGGAGAGTTGGAGTAGAAATGGGAGTGGAAAGAAGTGGAAAACAGAAAGTAGTAGAAGTAGAAAGAAGTAGAAAGAAATGGGAGTAGAAAAGAACTAGTTTGGTGAGAAAAGGTGACTTATTCAAGTTGTGGTTCATTATCATTCAGGACACACATATTTATTCTCTTCCACTATTACTTCCCAGATATAATTAAAGAAAAGACATTACAAAAGGAATAAATATACAACAACTCTGATAAATATGAACAAGTGCCATTTGCAGGGCCAGGAATTTGGAGGAGTTTTCAGAAGATACCAAGCAGATAAAATGGGATTTAGTAGCAGGATAAATAAATAACTAGGAGGGAGGATAAACTCCTCGCAGTGGTGACAGTCTTTCTTCCTAATTTCTCACTGGCTTCCTAGAGAAAGGTCAAACCTGCAGACAGAAGAATAGGAAACGGGCACCGGCCAAACACAGGGCAATGATTGGAGTGCAGCCTATGGAAAGGTTCGGCTGCCTTAGCCGCTCCTCTTCTGCATATTTGTGCTAAGGCTGGAAATGGCATTTGCTCCCGTGTTAAAGCCATGAGAAGGCCCTTCCAAGGGAGCAGACATCAACTGTGTCTGTGTGTATGTGTGCGCAAGTGTGCACGTGTGCACACGTGTGAGGTAGTGGTGGCACTGGGGGTTCTCTGCCTGAGGCCAGAAAGAGAAGCTGACCAAACCTAAGGTAACTTCAGAACCACACAAGTGATGTGTGTTCATCTCTGAGATGAATAATAATAAGGGCAATTCTGTAACAGCATCAGCTACAACACACACCAGCCCCTCAATAAAGGCGTCCTGATTTTGGAGGCCAAGATTCACCAGCTTCTCTTTTTTTATCTACTCCTCCTATACCTGGAAAAGATGGCCCATCGGCATTTTCCATTTTGACCCCTTCCTTCAAGGTTAGAGATTTATCATAGACACCGATGGGCATTAACAACAGAGAAAACCATACCAGTTTCCAATACTAAACTACTGAATCCTTTGTTTAAAACATGGACAGCCAATGATAACCAGACATTTGAGGGAAGTCAGCAACAGAACAGAGAAGAACCGTGATTAACAAAGAGGGACAACATTGAAGAGAAAAGAAAACTTGAACAAAGTCAGGAGGATAATGAGTACATAAAACAAGATAAACCAGATAAACAAGATAAACATTAAAAAGATAAATCAGAAAACAAAAATAGTTTTTTAGAAATTAAAATACGATTGCCGGGGCACCTGGGTGGCTCAGTAAGTTAAGCATCGGACTTCGGCTCAGGTTATGATCTCGCGGTCCCTGGGTTTGAGCCCCGCATGGGGCTCTATGCTGACAGCTCAGAGCCTGGAACCTGCTTCAGGTTGTGTCTCCCTCTCTCTCCCTGCACCTCCCCCACTCATGCTTTCTCTCTGTTTCTCAAAAATAAATAATGTTAAAAAATATATGATTGCCAAACTTAAAAAGTTAATAAAAGATCCTGTCTAAAAGAACAGATACTGCCAAAGGCCAAAGTCGAGCAATGAAAAGGTAAGTAAATGAAACATTCTAGAACTTAAAATAAAAAGAGAATAAAATGATGAGAGAAAGCAAAGGACATAGAAGTTGTACATGGAAAGAAAAGAAAGGCTTAGAAAATAGATCCATACATTCCCAAACCTGTCCAGAATGTGAGAGCAGAAGGAACAGATGGGGGAAATAATAGAAGAAATAATCAAAGACATAAAAGAAGAAAATTTCCCTAAAATAAGCAGAGACTTGAATACTAGTTTACTTAGCCAATAAGACTTAAGGAGCTCTTACTGTTTGTCAGGTACTCTTCCTAGCATTCATAGAACAGCGAACTAAACAGGAAAAAAAAAAAACCCAAAAAACCCTCTGCTCTGTTAGACCCTAGATTGCAGCATGCTGAGTGCAATTAATGAAAAAAGACATACACATTTGGATATGTCCCATGACATTTCTGAACTTCAAGGATAAAGATAATGTCCTAAAAGCCAGTAGGAGCCTGGGTTGGTGGGAGACAGTTATCTATAATAGCATCAGACTTCTCATCTTGGACACCATTTACAAGTTGACAGTGGAGTGGTACCAAGAAAAATCTGAAGGAAAGTAGTTTTGTAAATAAAATTTGATTACCAAAGAAACTATCACTCAAGTGTAAGGGCAAGAGAAAGGCCTCTTATTGGATATATGAAGACCCAGAATAATGATCACCCCTGTACCTTTAGTGCCAAAAAAAAGGAGAAAAACTTAAATATGGAGTTCAGAAAACTATAAAGTGAACTCAAGAGTATACCACAACATCTGAGAAAGAATACAGATAACCTATGAAGTAAAACTCAAACTAAAACAAAAGTCAGTGTGACAGCTGAGCAACTTAGAATGCGATCAGTCTGAATTAGAAAAGAAAGAATATTAAAAGGCACCAAGGAGGATGTCCTCAAGAAAAAAAGCAGCTGCAATAACAAAATGCATAATTGAAAGTCAGTAAGTATATAATATGTTGTTATACTGGTACACTATGCTATGACATGTTGTATAAGGTATTATGATAATGTGATACATTATTTATATATTTCCACCCTGCTGAGATGAGGGCAGAATTTCTTCCGATTAACCTGGGCGATATTTTTCCCAGGGAAACAAATGCAAGAAGGGTGTGATCTAAATAAACACTTTAAAAGGAGACAGGATTCTGGACAACTGCCGCAGTGTTAGAGAGATCACTTTGGGGAAAAAAAAAATCAACTTCCTAGGAGTAAAGCAGATTGTCTGAAATAAAATAGAGTGTATAACTGATATTAGCTATACCTTGTGAAACTGTGGTGCTCAAAAGATGGGAAAGCAGAGCTGTTCAAAAGCTCGGACAATGAGGACAAAACTGGGAAGAGGCTAGAACCAGTGCTGGAGATGTTGGGAGTTGTTTGCACCAAGCAGGGGGGCAGGCGGCGGGGAGGGGGGGGGTGCTGTGAGGCTGTGAGAAGAGTTTAGTGGGCAAAGAAAGAGGCTCTGGAACACCCAATCATGGACCATGGGTAGGCACAGAAGGTTGCAAAGGGGCCCTCATATCTAAGCTGTCGATATAGAAATGTGCACTCTTCCAGAAAGAAGCATCATCGGGGATCCGAGTCCAGGCTGAAAAGGAGCCAATGGTATGGCACCTGGCAGGAACTGGTGACCCAATTCTGGTCAGTAAGGGGGGAAAAGACAGCTTGCAGGGTAAACTGGAGATGGAATGCAAAAACAGCGCACCTGCCATGGGGTCCAGTCATACAGAGGCATGGAGTATGTAAAGAGAGAAAGGATGCCCGCCACCCCCACCCTTCCAGCCCTTATCATCACATGGAGACACTGCAACCTAGGGAGTTGACGCCCTCCTATTGCCAAATCTTCAAAGAGCATTCTGTGCACACTTGAGGCATAAAAGCCTTTGCTGCATAGTTTGTCTTTTTGAGAACGTTGTCGAATGTTACAGTCTATAACAAAGTCCACAGGCACCTCCCTGTCATCCATTAGCAGGGAGAAGAAGGATTCCTGTTTGGGATTATAGTCTTGCTGCCTTTGATTATCTTCCACCTGACAAAGAGGTATAACCTGAGGGTGAAGAGGCAGCAGCCTGCTGCGTATTCTGTAAACAATCCCATTATCACACAACAACTCAATGAGCAGTATTTACCCTTACAAGGTACCTCTCAACAACTCACCAAGCTGCTTTTCAATAAAGCCATTACCTGTGGCTTGTGAAGGTAACCCAGGCACATCTTTCAAATGGGAGGCCTTGCCAGGAGGAGGAAGGAGTGGATTTTCAGCTAGCTGGGATGGCCAGCACCATGGATGTTAACCCAGTTAGCTTCACTCAAAGAAACCATGTGTTTCATGGCCAGAGAGCAGCCATGAGCTCAGCTTTTGTGCTGTTTACTCAATGTGAGTACAGTTACCGAACCTAGGGCTGAATACAGGGGCAAACCTAAAGTATGTGACTTAAGAGCTTCTCATTTTTAGCACTCCCTGCTCTGAACAACACAATTATTTCCACTAGCAATCACAATAATTAATAATGTTTTTTTTCTTTGGCTTTAAAACACACAAAACAGGTGGTAAAGGCATGGTTCAGATTCAATAAAATAGTTTGTGTACGAAATTAAAACTGCACTTCCCAAAGAAAAAATTTTTTTACCTTTGCAGTTCACATTCTGGTTCCATGTTTTAAAAGTACAAATAAAAACTCCATAGAGTCATAGAGAATGACGTAATTGAAGGAATTCAAGTTCTGCTTCTTTGTGTTTACAAGCACAGTGCTATTGCTGTTCAACTGTTTAAATTCAGGAATATGTAGTACGACAGGGATCGGAGGCAGGGACTTTCTTACCAACAGTGAACTCCACCAATTCTGAACCCTCGGGACGGTTGTCTAGGAACAAACATATGTCAGTGCGTCCCCGTGTGTTAGAAGCTAATTGAGTAACTGAGGGTTCCTCCAGTAACTTCCGTGTAGGATACAGTGCTCATTCAAGGGTAAGTAACAAAGACGTGCTAACCTGAAGACCACACATATATTATTAAAACACAACAGCAACCACAGGAATTGTTTAGAGCTTAGGCCAACAAACGACTTTTTCAGGAGGAGTATTTTCTCACTGGCATCTCCAGAATTTTCAGCACACAAAGATAATGAAAAGCAGATCGAACTTTCAGCGGGATTCATCATTTGTTTGAAATTCTCTACAGACAGGGTACCCCTTCCTGCCTGAACCCAGTGTGGCCCACTGCCACGGAGCCTGCCTGGGTCCACTCCCAACTGGGTAGGTCCTGAAGCTCCAGAAGTATTTCCAAAGTGGGTGACTGGCTAGAGCCATCTGTGCTGACTGGACTAGGAAGCAGTGTCATGGCACCAGGAAAGACATGTGCCTCTGCGAAGGCTTGGTGCAACAGCTCATCTGGCAGCAGCACTTTCTATGATGGCTACAACCAAACAGGCTTCCGTGGTGAAGTATATATACAAGCTTTATGTATACTTGTGCTCAAGTTGTATCTGTTTGCACAACGTGCTAACATGTCTTCAAAAGGCTTACCGTGCCTTTCTGGATTAGAACGATGCGTTAGGAACAGGAACGCAGAACAGTAGTACAAGCAGGGCCCTTCCTTGCAAAGGTAAAAAGCCCAATGCAAAATTACGATAACACCAAGAGCAATACCTTTATAGTCTTTCTGAGTCTATAAGGCACCTCTAGGTCTAATATACGCAGGGCTCCCTCCTTACCCGCGGTTTCGCTTTCTGCAGTTTCACCCACTGGCGGTCAACCCCAGTCCGACAGCAAATGATCCGCCTTCTGAATTATCATCAAAAGATCCACAATAGCATCATGCGACACCACAGGCCTACATTTACTTCGCTTCATCTCGTCATGTAGGCATTTTATCGTTTCACCTCATCACAAGAACAAGGATGAGTTCAGTACAGTAGTATATTTGGAGAGAAACCACATGCACATAACTTTTATTATAATGTATGATTATAATTATTCTATTACTCACTACTGTTTGTTGTTGACCTCTTACTGTGCCTAACTTATAAAGTAAATTAAACAAAAAACTGTTTTGACGTTTATTTATTTTTGAGAGAGGGATTGACAGAGCATGAGCAGGGTAGGGGCAGAGAGAGAGGGAGACACAGAATCGGAAGCAGGCTCCAAGCTCCCAGCTGTCAGCACAGAGCTCGACGCGGGGCTTGAATTCATGAACCACGAGATCATGTCCTGAGCCAAAGTCTGACGCTCAACCGACTGAGCCACCCAGGTGCCTCTAAATTAAATTTTATTGTACGGGACGCCTGGGCGGCTCAGTCGGTTGAGCGTCTCTGACTTCGGCTCAGGTCATGATCTCACGGTTTGTGGTTCAAGCCCCATGTCGGGCTGTGTGCTGACGGCTCAGAGCCTGGAGCCTTCTTCAGATTCTGTGTCTCCCTCTCTCTCTGGCCCTCCCCTGCTCACGCTCTGTCTCACTCTCTCTCTCAAAAATAAATGAACATTAAAAAAAAATTTTTTAAATTTTATTGTAGGTATGTATGTATAAGAAAAACCACAGTATATATAGGGTTTGGTACAAACCCTGCATTTCAGGCATCCACTGGGGGTCTAGTACCTTGCATTCTCTACAGAAAGGGGCCAATTACTGTAACTTTATTTTTACAAAAGTATTTGAGACGTAAGTTTCATTGTCCTTATTTTACAAGCGAGTAAACTGAGGTTCTGAGAAGTTAGGTGATTTCTAAACATCACACAGCTGGTTCACAATGGAGTGGAACACAAAGAGTGATCTTCTGAGTCCAATGCACTTTCCACCACACAGCTTTGAAGTATGGTAATAATAGGGGCTGTCATACAGAGGACTAGAAAGAGAAACGCTTACTGCTCCCAAGAAGTTTACAATCTGTTATTTAGTGGCAGGTCAGATTCCATTACGCTTAATCCACCGGCAGTGACCTTTTCCATGGCATCCACCTGGCAGACTCTTCCATATCTTTTAAGACCTATCTCAAGAGATGTCTTCATCTGCAAAGCCTTCTCTGACCTGAAGGCACCGTTAGGGGAAACTTTCTCCTTTGTCTCTCCACTCCAGTCTCACATCGCCTACCAGGCTGAACTGGAACCTGTGATTTGCCACCTGCCTCTAAACATATCTGTGAACTCCTTAAGTTCAAGAGCATTATTCTTATTTGTAGCCCCAGTGTCTCGCAGGGTGTCTGGCATCTTTCAAGCTCAGAGCACATTTTAATCTCTACACATCCCAATTTCTGAGAAAAAAACATAAATGAAGGTATTTATAATTGAGGGTGAGTCAGCATAACATCACCCTCCTATACTGAGAAGAATTCATCCATTAAGTTCTATTTGCTTTCTCGTAGAGACAAGAGATCAGAAATCTAGACAGACACGATTACATCACTGACTCCATTTCAAAATACTGATACCGAGAACATAATAAAATTATCCTGTGAATGAAATCAATATTCTATTTCTTAATGCTGCTAAATGTATCTCCCAAACCAATCTTCTATCACATTAGCAAACTCTCAGAGAATATTGGAGCCAGAATGGGTCTCTGAAATTAATGCAGCCCAACACAGTGATTTTATACGTGAGGAAATCAAGAGCCTGAGATACTAAATGACTTGCCTAAAATTACACGTTTGGTTAGTGGAGGAGCCAAGCCAGTAAGCACTTTCCCATAGTCTTCCTGCTGCTTCCGGGACCCAGAGAAGAAAGAAGATTGGTAATGACCAAAGCAGAGTCCAAGGGGAGAGCACTGCTGTGTGGACTCACCCACTCCCCGCTCTAGCAAATGAAACAGATAAAACACGAACATACACAGTAAGGAGCGACTGCCTCCAACAGCAGAGGGTTATTTCCCTTGACCAAACAATATGGAACCAGGACTCTGTAAAATGTGAGTTTTACCTCAGAGAAATTAAAATGAAATTTTACACTCAAACAAAAAGGTGTGCACATACTTTTGTAGCAAAGAAACTGATGTCAAAGTGACATATCAAGAGGGGCTTGATTTTAGAATATCTACCTCCAGAATGCTAATAATTATATAATTACTGTGTCATTTTGAGCCACTGCTTGTGTAATTTGTTAAGGCAGTCATGTGAAACCAATGCAATGACTTTATCCAATACTCAACTGGGGTGTGTTAAAGGATGCTGGAGGGCAGGTAACGTTTAGGGGCTGTGGCATCCTCTTCCCTTCCGCAGGAGACTGAGTGGGGCAGGCGTGGTCATGCAGCGAATTCCTGAGGGGAGAAAGCCTGAGCAATACCTGACCCCAGTGTCAACAGAGCCTGTCAGTTGGAAGTGGAGTGGGAGCTTGGGAAGATGGTGGCAGGCAAATGCTGAGTCTGAGCCAGCCGCCAAAAGGCAAGCTCGCCAAACACAAGGACGGAGGTCTGAGTAGGGAGAAGTATCAGAAGCCAGAGTCTGCGGCTGGAGGATAGAAGGGCAGGGGAGATAAAAGCAGGGGGAGAATGGCTGGAGAGAAATTCGGGGTGGCGCCTGGATGAGCCCCTGAGGGGTGTTGTCCACTGGGAGCCTCTACGAGCCTTGTCCTGCCCACCTCACTGCTTCTTTCCTGTGTCCGCAATGGGGAACAATTCCACCCTCCAGCAAGTTGCCCAAGCCAGAAACCTGGGAGTCTTGTATAAAATCCTTCCGTCTGTCTCCCTCACACTTTCCGTTGATTATAAATCTAGAAGCACTGGCTGAGAAATCAGAGGCGGGGTGGGGGAAGCTAGCTTTGGTTTTCTTCTGAGGATACTCTTCATGGAAAGGCAACAGAAACAATATCTGATCCAAAAAATATTATTTCTCACCTCTCCTTTTGGAGATGTTAGCCTAGAACAATGTCTATTTCATCTTCAACTGTGATCGGTTTAGAATGAGCGTTTTAGCAGCCTCGTACATATGAAGGAATGAGGGGCACAGCCCGGTACTGGTTACCATGTAGAGGAATGAAGGTCAAGGTGGTGGGGCCAAATTCCATGATGGCCCCCAAGATTCTCACCTGCTGGTGCACACACCACCTGAGCATGAATTGGATTTGTGTGAATAATTGTGTGAATAATTTCACTCCTGTGACTACGTTACGTGTTATGTCAGAGATGAAGGGACTCTGCAGATGTGAATGAGGCCCTCCATCAGCATAAGGAGAGTATCCTGGGTAGGTCTAACTTTTAAAAGAGAGTCCAAACCTTCCCGGAGGAGAAAGGAGAGATTCAAAGCAAGACAGTTTCTTCTTGGCCTTCAAACAGTCGGTCATGCTGTGAACCGTGGAGACGGGCCAGCCTACAGGAGCTGAGGGCATCAGTCCTACAACTGCAAACAACTGAATTCTGCCCAGAACCTGTGTGAGCTTGGTCCCAAATGAGAAGCAACGGGACTGACACCTTTCACAGCCTTATAAGACCCTGAGCAGAGGACCTAGCTGAGCCATGCCTGAACTCCCATGGAAACTGCAAGACAATAAAATACGTGTCTGTTTACACACATTTAAACTCCTAGATGAATGGTGATTGGCTATGCAGCAATAGAAAACAAATATAGACACCATCTGCTCTATGGAGGAATAAGAGGCAGGTGTGACCCCTGGCAGGTCACCCCACGTCACCAAACACCCACCACCCAGCTTCCCTCCCTAGGAGGGCTGCAGGGAGAAAAGAGAGCTCACGTTCCTTACCCATGTCTATAGGAGCCTTTCCCAAGCCAAGAAACCTGGCCATTTGGAACAACGCAGGTAATTAGGTATCAGTGCTAAACTACAGGTAATGCCAGCAACAGATATTATTACTGTCATCTTCTAACAATCTTGAGGTTTTAAAACTCCCCAACAAGGAAGAGGTGAGAAGCTGTGCAGGCTGGGAGACTTTACTGTCCTGAGCGAACCATCTCTACTTGATTTTGAAGAATATACCAGAACATGGTGAGCCATCTGGCTCTACCAGTGAGCCAAAGCAGCCTCCTAATCCCACCCATGATCAGAAATGAAGCTTTGAGTTTCTCTATTCATCATTCAGACAGTTAGAAACTCACTTTCATGATTCCTTGGTGCTTGCCGGATCTCCGAGGAAGAGTGAATTGCTTACAACTGCTTACTCTCCTTCCATTGTTCCAGGATCCTCATGCAGAAACTTGAAGTGTGGCCCAACCAAGTGTGATCTGGCTCCTGACCACCTCCAGTCTCAAACCACTTTGCCTCTGACACTGTACACTCAGGCCACAGTGAAGTTTTCTCTGTTTCTAATGCACGCCATGCTCACGCATGCGTGCCTCTGAGACTTCATGCAGGTGCACTCTTCTGCCTGGGACAGACCTCTAAGCCTATTTGTCACATCTAGGGCTCCTGAAACCCTTCCACATTCCCAAGAGATACCAGCACTAGGAGCATCTCCGGTTCTAATGAGGCAATTAAGGTGGGTTCCTGGATGGCCTCTGGATGGGGGCTGGTCAACAGAAAGACCAAGCCATGATTAGAAGCTTAGAATTTTCAGCTTCTCCACCCCACCAATTCCTCCATAATGTGGAGGGCAACTAGAAATAGAGTTAGCAATCGATCGTGCTCACCTGATGAAGCCTCCATAAAAATCCCCATGGCGGGGTGTTTGGAGAGCTTCGAGGCTGGTGAACACGTTCACGTACTAGGAGGGTGCACGCCCCAACTCCACAGGGACAGAAGCTCCTCTCCCTGTGTATTTCTTCAACTGGCTGTTCATCTGTATCCTTTATAACATCCTTTAATAAAGTGGTAAATATAAGTGAGTGTTTCCCTGAGTTCGGTGAGCCACTCTAGCAAAATTAATTGAACTGGAAGAAGAGATGGTGGGGACTTCTGATTTGTAGCCCAGTCAGGCAGAAGTTGTGGGTAACCTGGGGACCTATACAATGTGTAACTGGCATCTGCAGTGGGGTGGTGGCAGTCTCATGGGACTGAGCCCTTAAGCTGTGGGATCCGACACTAACTCCAGGTAGAAAGTGTTACAACTGAGTAAAATTAAAAGAAAATCAGTTGGCGTTGTGGAGAATTACTTGCTGTGTGAAAAAAACCTCCACACATTTGGTGACCAGAAGTGTCAGCAGTAAAATGTGAGGAGGGGACACACGTGGGAAACTGGAGATTTTCCCAATGCACCTTTATAGTCCATACAGCCCATATAGTTTGTCGTGCTGTGTTTATTTTGATGCTGCTGCTGGTGCTGTCCACCTGGCTTCAAGGAGCAGTAACTCCTCTGTTCTGATCCAAGTTGATTTAGCAAACGTGGAGGTCCCCCCCCCCCCGGCTGTATGCAACGTCTGTGCTATGTTCTGGAGGGGTAGGGGTAAAAGGACATGAGGCTCCTGTCCCTGGAGGCTAGACCCTCCTCAGAGCCCCCACTGCTCCTATCTTAGCTCCCATCTCCCTCATTCTGAAGCTTGCACTAGTTTTCATCCCTCCCTTGGCCCCCCCAAAACCTTTAGGGTAACATCTACACTGACAGCTGGTATGGCCTTCCATGACTGGACCCCTGCTGCCCTCCTCAGCCCTAACTCCCCCTGAGCTATCTGCACAGTGAGCCCCTCTCTTCCCAGACTCCTCCCCTTTCTGAAACACCATTTCTTCCCTTATTCCCCTAGCAGAATCATTCATACATGTTACCCTTGGGGACTCAGTCCAGGCATTTCATCTGCTGGGAAGTCCCCTCTGTGCTTTCTCGAACTGGGTAGCCCCAGACACCCTCCATGGCAATCCTGGAAGTGCTATAGCATGATGGAGATTTCTCTCTCTCTCTCTCTCTCTCTCTGTCACTATCCTCGGCTCCTTTAAGCCACAGTGGAATGTTCTTTGTGTCTTTATCCACCAAGAATCAAGTATGGCCATGCTGAAAGCAGGCGTCCAGAGACAGACCGCAGAATGAGTGAGTTCAAGAGCTCACATTCAGCAACCTGAGAGTGACCCTTAGGAGGTGGTGAAATGGAAAAGAGGTTCTTCACCTGCTCCAGGGTTTCATAAAATTCTAAAAATATATACCCCCAGTGTCATGATTTAAAGCTTTAAAATGGAAGCAACCCCTTGACTCTGATGTCCTAGTCTGACCAGAGAAAAAGAAACTTCCCATCCAAACATTGCCATGTGAAGCAGGTGTTGGGAGTCAGAAGCTACTTAGTACTTTTAGTGACTGTCTCTCCCACTAGATGGAAAGAAGTTAGAGGCCAACTCCTTTTTATTTTTTTTTAAATGTTTATTTATTTATTGAGAGAGAGAGAGAGCATGAATAGGGAAGAGGCAGAGAGAGAGGGAGAGAGAGAGAGAGAGAGAGAGAGAGAGAGAGAGAGAGACAGAGGGAGAAAATCCCAGGCAGGCTCCATACTCAGCACGGAGCCCAACTCGAGGCTCAGTCTAATGACCAGAACCATGAAATCAAGCCCTGACCCATGATCAAGAGTCAGACGCCTAACTGACTGAGCCACCCAGGTGCCCCAGAGGGCATCTCTTTTTTAAAACCCCAGGTCCCAGCATAGTGCCTCCTCCATAGAGAATGCCTGATTCCCCCACTGTTTTGGATAAATGGAATGTGAAAAGACAGTATTTGGCACAAATTTTTCTGAAATGTGTTAAATGTGTATATTTATGCTAAATGATAAATGTGTTATCTACATGTGTGAAAGAGAGATATACTTTAAATGTCACTAAACAAACCCTATGCTGAATCCTTCCATAACATGATTAACCCAGTTTTGGGGTTTTGTTTTTAGGATTTTTTTTTTATTTCACAGTATTAGTACAGGTGCTTGCCATCTCTTGCCTGGATGATGAAAGGAAGGAAGGAAGGAGGAAGGAAGGAAGGAAGGAAGGAAGGAAGGAAGGAAGGAAGGAAGGAAGAAAGCAAGCAAGCAAGCAACCACCTTGAGGCGCTAGGGTGGCTCAGTCAGTTGAGCGTCTGACTTCAGTTCAGGTCATGATCTCACAGTTCTTGAGTTCGAGCCCTGTGATGGGCTCTGTGCGGACAGCTCAGAGCCTGGAGCCTGCTTTGGATACTGTGTCTCCCTCTCTCTCTGCACCCCCCCACCCCCCCGCTCACACACTGTCTCTCTCTCTCTCTCAAAAATAAACATTAAAAACAAAACAAAATCACCTCATGAATCCTTTTGCCTCTGCTATTCTTTTCAAAATACAGTATACATAGCCATTACTATAGTCATAGCTGGGTTTTTTTTTTTTTTTTTTAGAGGAGGGGGAGGGCAGAGAGAGAGGGAAACACAGGATCTTTTTTTTTTTTTTTTAATCTTTATTTTTGAGAGAGAGAGAGAGAGAGAGAGAGAGAGAGAGAGCAAGAATGAGACAACAGAGAGAGAGGGAGACACAGAATCCAAAGCAGGCTCCAGGCTCTGAGCTGTCAGCACAGAGCCTGACACGGGGCTCGAATTCATGATCCACGAGTTCATGACCTGAGCCTAAGCCAGATGCTCAACTGACTGAGCTGCCCAGGCACCCTGAGAGAGGATGTTAAGTAGGCTCCATGCTTAGTGTGGAGCTTAACACAGGGCTCAATCCCATAACCTTGAGATGATGATCTGAGCCAAAACCAAGAGTCAGGTGCTTAACCAACTGAGCTACCTGTGTGCCCCAATAGCTGGCTTTTTTTTTTTTTTAATTTTTTAATTTTTTTATTTTTTTTTTACCTCTCCTTGACTTTTTTTTTCAATGAAAAAATGACAATGAAATTTATTGTCAAATTGGTTTCCATACAACACCCAGTGCTCATCCCAAAAGGTGCCCTCCTCAATACTCATCACCCACCCTCCCCTCCCTCCCACCCCCCATCAACCCTCAGTTTGTTCTCAGTTTTTGAGAGTCTCTTATGCTTTGGCTCTCTCCCACTCTAACCTCTTTTTTTTTCCTTCCCCTCCCCCATGGGTCTCTGTTAAGTTTCTCAGGATCCACATAAGAGTGAAAACATATGGTATCTGTCTTTCTCTGTATGGCTTATTTCACTTAGCATCACACTCTCCAGTTCCATCCACGTTGCTACAAAGGGCCATATTTCATTCTTTCTCATTGCCACATAGTACTCCATTGTGTATATAAACCATAATTTCTTTATCCATTCGTCAGTTGATGGACATTTAGGCTCTTTCCACAATTTGGCTATTGTTGACAGTGCTGCTATAAACACTGGGGTACAGGTGCCCCTATGCATCAGCATTCCTGTATCCCTTGGGTAAATTCCTAGCAGTGCTACTGCTGGGTCATAGGGTAGGTCTATTTTTAATTTTCTGAGGAACCTCCACACTGTTTTCCAGAGTGGCTGCACCAGTTTGCATTCCCACCAACAGTGCAAGAGGGTTCCCGTTTCTCCACATCCTCTCTAGCATCTATAGTCTCCTGATTTGTTCATTTTGGCCACTCTGACTGGTGTGAGGTGATATCTGAGTGTGGTTTTGATTTGTATTTCCCTGATGAGGAGCGACATTGAGCATCTTTTCATGTGCCTGTTGATAGCTGGCTTTTTAAAATACACATCACTGTGTCTCTCTAGAGCTTAGGGGTGTCTTATAATTCCTCTACTTTTAAAGGGACTGTGTCTAAGCTCTTGAACACAAAACACAGAGTCCCATAGCCAGGCCCCCTTCTGGCCTCCTCACATATCAAGCTCCATGGTGTGCTCTGTCCTATAGACAGTGCCCGTATGCATGGTGCATTTCCACCCCTCTCTGCCAGTGCTATTTGCTCTGATGTCCCCCTCCCCCTTCTCCTCCTTTTCCACTGAGAATCCAGAATCTGGAAGAATGCTTTGGGCTGCAAGTGACAGAAAGCCTGACTCAAAACAGCTCCAACAGTAAGGAGTCTGTTATCTCACTTAAGAAAATCAATGTTGAGGCAATTCCATGGTTAATTTAATGCTAAGTAAGCCATACAAGATCTGGGTTCATTCCAAGTTTCTGTTTTACCATCTTTGGTATAACTTTTGTCCCCACCATGGGTAGAATTGTTTACCACAGGCTTATGTTTATATTAGTGAATCAGTCAGGGTTTTCCAGAGAAACAGAACCAATAGTGTGTGTGTGTGTGTGTGTGTGTGTGTGTGTGTGTGTGTGTGTGCGTGCACCCCATCTGTATGTATGTGTCTATGTGTAAAGAGAGATTTATTCTAAGGAATTGGCTCATTTGATTGTGGACACTGACAGATCTGTAACTTGCAGGGCAGGCTGGCAGGTTGGACATCCAGAGAGGAGATGGTGTAGTTTGAGGCCAAAAGGTTCTAGAAGCATAATTCCCTCTTTCTTGGGGGAACCTCAGTCTTTTTCTCTCAAGGCCTTCAACTGATTTGATGAGGCCCACTGCCATTAGGGAGAGTAGTCTGCTTCAGTTAAGCTCCACTGTTGTAAATGGTAATCTCATCTAAAAAAAATCTTCATGGAGACATCAAGGATAGTGTTTGACAAAGTATCTTGGTACTGCAGACCATCCAATCTGATGCAGGAAATTAGCCATCATGATGTCTAAATCCATCAGTCTCAAGAATAATATGAAATCACCATGATTGGGGTAGATATTAATCAAGAGTAACTTTCTGGGGCTGGGGAAGGACTCCTTCTGAGCCATGACTGTCTGGGAGGAGTGAACACAAATCAAATTGGGGCTCTGCCTGCAAAGTAGGCTGTAGTTAGGGGTGAGGCTAGATGAAGGTGTGGATTTGAGCAGGTAAACGAAGTCTACTAGTCAACAGGCAGGCAGAATCACAACACTTTACAGGCTCCTTTACATGTTCTCTAGACCCTATTAGAGGCCTTGTTACACTGAGTCATGGGTTTATGGCTTATCTTCCTCTTGAGATAGTAGGTTCACCCTTGAATAATAATTGTGTACCCATTACCTCTTTATCAACAGCCCCATACATGGTTCTCAGCACTAGGAGCCTACCCCATAGGTGCTTTGAACTGACCAAAGTGGGTTATTCTTGTGCTAAATCAACCCCAGGCTTGCCACTCTTAGAGAAGTCCTATATTTCTATGCACCACAAGCTGTTGAAATCACAGATTCACAACTGTCATGCCAACTGACAATTATTTCTAGATACTCTTGTAAAGAACTTACAGGGCAATAAAACTTGTCCAAATCGTCTCGTCATACAGAGTTCTCTTTTCTTTCACACATCCATACCATGAAAAAAAATCCCAGTGGCAAATCAAGGAACACTGTCAACCTTACATTCAGCAATGATAATAAGAGATAAAGGGTCTCTTTATTGCCCTAAGCACCAATTTAGATAAAGTAGGTCATTTGGAGTCTGTCAGATGTTAGGGCCTCAGGTCCAATTACTTAATTCAAAAATTCTCATGACTCTTATCTTTTTTTTAACAGAGTGGAGTGCCCCAAAGTTTAGGAAGTAAAATCATCAGCTACCAGTCTTCTGTACCAGGAAGCCAAAGGGCTTTGAGACCATTCAATGCAAAGGATGATCAAGTCACTTCTCAGTTGGCCACTGCATCCAGACCAGTTGCGTTCACCCATCCCGGGAACAATTACTAAGCATCCCCCATGTTCTACGCATCATGAGAGACCTTCACTTGCATTATTATATTTCCAGTTTATGGCTCTCTGCCTTTTCTGAAGCAGAGAAGTATCAGATATCCAACTACATTGCTACCAATAAAATAGTAATAGTTATATCAAGAACAACTGATATGTCCTGCCTCACACCATGCACCACACATTACCATAAGCACCTTATCTGCATTATCTAATTTAATCCTCACAAAACCTCATGAGGCTGACTGAGTCCTTATCTCCATTTTAACAGATGGATAACCCAAGGATCTGAGAGTAGGCAGGCAACTTGCTGACAGAACTACCAATAGGAAGCCATAGAACCCAGACTCAATGCCAGGTCTGCCTGGCTCCAGATTCCACTCTCAGACCTCTGCACCTTACTGCTTACCATATAGCAGGTTTTATTCATTGTATCTCATATAAAGCTGGAAATGAGGGGAAGTTTGACTTTTTTAAATCAACACGTAAAAGGAAAGATAAAACTTCTTTCCTGTGGCTGTCTGAGAAGCAACTGCCAAATCAAAAGAGGACCTTGCAAGCATGTAGAGAAGGAATGTGTCAACAGAGTGGAAAACATCAAAAATAAAATGTGGGGCAGAAGAGCAAAACTTTGCACCGCCTCTTCCATATTATCCATCAACACTTCAGTCACTACAGAGGATATTATTAGTTTAGCAGGACTCATTATAACCTGAAGGGAATGCCCTTTGTGGCTCTACTCCCAAAATCACAAAGCACATGAGTGTCATTATAAACACAACTTCTGGGATGTCTCGAATATGGGAAGCAGATTCCTTAGAAACACAATAAGCACTCCATTGGAAAGGGATGTCTCCAGTTGTTATGGATAAAATGCCATGTATCTATATCATACCATATGAATATAGCACGTGTCAATTAAGTTGTTCCAAGATTATTATTAGAAACCTGATCGTTTCTGGGTGAATTAATCAAGACCAGTTTCTATGCCCACTAGGCCAAGGGATAAATGTACCAGAGTAAATTTGTGCAGTTAATAATATCAATTTATGAGGCTATTTGGCAGCCAGCTGGCTTTTTTGTGGGTCAACCACTCTCCCCCACCAAGCTGTTTCCTCTTCTTGGAAAGCCCCAAGAGCGTGTATTACTGTCCCACGGCACAACCGAGAAAGTGATGCTCCAAGGGCTTTAACAACTTGCTGAGCTCTGCACAGGTGATGTAATGAACTCTACAGAAGAACAGGCACAGGCCATACAGCAGCCAAGAATGAACCAGGGGCACTGTTCTTCCCACCTGCCACCAACTACAAAGATCTCCACTGACACTGGAGCTTTCTGTTCTTAGGGCCTAAGTGGGGGCTCCATACTCGCTTCTCTCAAGAGCTTTCTTTCTTACCTTCCCACATCTCAGCAGTTCGAAATATTCTGACATATCTCACCTGCCTTCCCCTCCATCCTTCTCCTTACCAATCTTGCTCTTTCTCTCGCCTCTCTGATACAGCAGAGGGATGTCTGATACAGCAGAGGGATGTCTGATACAGCAGAGGGATGAGGTGAGAGTGGTGGGGAAGACAGGAGAACTCTCCACCTTCCTTCGAAACTAGTCATGGCTTTAATTTCTGGCTCTGCCTTGTCTTCAGTTCTCTTCCCCCAATGCTGACGGCATCCACTCCGCCTGTTATTTTTAGCCTGTGCTTGGCTCAGTGTGCTAAGTCCTGACCACAGATGCTACTGAAGTGACATCAGTGACAGCATGCATCCCGGCAAGCCTCACTGTCATGGTCAGCCTTTCCAGC
Organism: Acinonyx jubatus; assembly: GCF_027475565.1. Classification (NCBI taxonomy): domain Eukaryota; kingdom Metazoa; phylum Chordata; class Mammalia; order Carnivora; family Felidae; genus Acinonyx; species Acinonyx jubatus. The sequence goes on along the minus strand of NC_069397.1, from coordinate 33,072,543 downwards.
CTTCCTGTTTCATCAATGTTCAAAGACGGCTCTTTCTCGCTTCACTGAACTCCAGCAGACAGAGCTTCAACACTCTGTCCTCCCCTGGCCTCTCCCTGGAAGAGCCACCTGCAGAGGGAAAGGCCTTGGCAGGTAGGCTCAGATGGAAAAAGGTGGTCTTGCCTAAACTGCCACTCCTGAACAAACCTTCCCCGGATGGAGCATTCACCTGCAGTGGCAGAGGAACCCTGCTGCTTCTGGCGATACCTTTCCTGCCATGTAGCAAATGCAAAATTCTGGAAATAATATTCTATTTCATTCAAATTCTTTTCTTAAAAATAAAATGACAAGAATAAATGTGTCTTTACCTGGAACAAAGCTTCCCTGGACCACCTCCTTGTACGCCCACCAGCCTTCATGGATTTTTGGTGAATTCTGTTGAGCTAAAAGGGGGAAGAGAGGAAGAGAGATTAAGAGAATAGCAGACAATCCTTTGGTCCTGGCCACGTAAGAAAGGTGAACAGACATACAGTACTCCTTTTCTACCCACAAGCCATCCAGCATCCCTCCCTCTTCTTTTCTTTAAAACAGATTATTAACCTGTAAATATATTGTCATTGCGTTTTTATACAAAGCACTCAAGAGAGGTCTATTGAAGAGAAGTAGACAGTAATTATGTATTTAAGCCTATCTGAATTCCCCCATCACTTGTCTCTACCTCTGAATCACCTCTTTTGCACACCTGCCCCTACACTCATGTACACACACACGCACAGACACAGACACACACACACACCACTCAGATTGAGGCTGATCCCATGCACAAGCCAGGCAAGAACTCTCCATGTGCACCAACCCCTTAGGAACAGAGAGGGCATAAGGCATTTGCTAAAAGGGCTAGGCTGAAAGAGGGAAGGGTGCAATTGGCCAGCTTTCCTCAGGTTCCAGGAAAATGAAAACAAGAATATAAACAATCATGGTAAGAGGTTTTGACACCATGAAGAGAAAAAATGGAAAGCCCAAGTAACTGGGACAGAGCATAGGGATCTGTGAGCTCATGCTGACGTGATCTCAGGATAATCTCTGACCTTATGACAGATGGTGGGTGAATTGGGGCGATTCTATTACATGTGGGTACACACCCCAAAGTGCAGATAATACAGACTTGTGTGGATCCCTTTACTACTGAACAGTATTCATATTTCAGCTTCCCTTCACACTGGAAGAAAATAAGGTCATTTCAACCATATTTGTAATCTGGTAAGTAAATAGAAATGTTAAACCTTGACTTTTATTTCCTTTCTTTAAATCTTATTCTTTTTTTCAGGCTCCTTCAGACTCATCGTTCTGAGTTAGAGATAATGACACAAGACAATGTGTCTGAAAGCACAGTTTTGTGTAGAGAAAGGATTTGCCAAATTAAACTTCATCTTCCATTTGAGCTCCAATTGCTTAGATCCAAGTGTCTTCCCAGAGTGAAGACACTTTTTCTGCCTATGACCTTAAGGCCCCTGAGGCTTGCAGCTCTGTGATGAAGAAGGGTTTATAACACAGGATGAGTGAAAGAGAAGCCAACTCCTTCTGGAGTTGACAATGAGGTTTGGTGTCTTCAGACACGACCAGAACAGGAAAAAAAGAACCTACTGAAGGCTCTGGAAAGGTATCACCTTGGAAGTCACCCAGTACAAATCTAGGGCTTTGGGATGCATCAAAGTACCCTGGGTTACCCAGTACCCCACTTCCAGATGGACTGGCTAGAGAGCTCAGATGTTCCCACAGCCCTGGAGGAAGCCCTAAAGGCAGGGGAGTTGAAAGCCAGTGCATCTGTCCTAGGGCAGCAGGCAGGAAGTGGCCTCAAAGCAGAGGCTGCAATGGCTTTGTCCAGCCAAGGACAACAGAGTTAACAGAGACTCCACGTATTTGTGTCACTAGGGAAAGACAAGGAGATTTGAAGTCAGCCAGGAAATCTTTATATCTGATCAAGTTGAGAAACCAGATCAAGACTTACGTGGTTGGAAAGTTTACCAAGTAGGTGGACAAAGGACACTTCTCAGGTTCAGCACAATTCTGATGCCTCCTCTGAGACCTGACATTGCCGGATCCACTCTTACCCTCCTTCCCAGCTCACGGGAGGGAAAGAAGGGAATGCCAAAGGCTCAGAAATCTATGACATCAGATTCACCTACTGTACTCAGACCCAGGGGTTCATTTTTGAAACATTTTGTAATGCTCGCCTTGATGATAAGTAAATAAAACTTATAGGCAGTACATTCTACAAAGAAAGAAAGAAAGAAAGAAAGAAAGAAAGAAAGAAAGAAAGAAAGAAAGAAAAACAACTCTGATATTTCACTAAACCTCAGCTCAACTCTGCTGCACATGAAGCATGTCCCAAGCCTGGAAGAAATAACACACATCTGAAAGCCCAGAAGTACTGAATGGCAAACATCACCTAACAGCTTTGCATTACAGATAAGCCAGGATTGATTTTCCCTACCAAAAAAGACAAGAATTTCTGAGTTTTATAAAAAGGCACCAAATTTTATCCAATCAGGATTGTTGCCTGTCTTGAACAATTTTAACCATAAATGCAGCTTGCTTGCTCTTTCTTTTGCTTGCTTTTTAATATGGCCTTCTTTCTTTATTCTCAGAGGTAGTTGTTGGGAAAACCATAGTCTCTTGTATATATTTATCATTACAAGTAAAGATCTGCACAGCACTAAAAACTGTTTTATATTAAATATTTTTACCAAGCTGTTTTACAAAAACCTTTGTTGCTAGTACTTACACACATCCATTTCAAAAACTAACGTAGTGCTTTAGCTGTAATGTAAAGGATAGATGAATGTAATATGAAATAATATACATTTGTGTATGCTTGAGCCTGACGCATTAAAACGGACACTGGTAAATGATCATCTACTAAACAAAGATGGCCCACTGACTGTTTTGGTACCAGTCAAGAGCTAAGAATGGTTTTGCATTTTTAAGTAGTTAAGAAAATAAAAAAGGATGTCTTGTGACATGTGAAAATTATATTAAATGGAAATTTCAGTGTCTATAAATAAAGTTTTATTGAAACACAGCCATGCCCACCTATTTACATATTGCCTATGGCTGCTTTCTCACTAGAATGGCAGAGTTGAATAATTGTGACAGAAACCAAATGTCCCGCAAAACTTAAAATATCTCCTATATGGCTCTTTACAGAAAGTTTGCTGATTGTTAATTTACACACATAATTTCAAAAAACAACACAGTGTAATGCTTTACCTGTAATACAAAGGATTAATGCATAATCTGTAATAAAAAATATATATTTCAGTTTATAAATACTTGGTTGTTATGCACCAGAAGAATGAAGAAGTTGGATGCTTGATTGAAACAGGAACAAATAATACGGTGGTACTGTATCTGGGAGGCCACGATCCACAGGTGGCATTGCTCTTGGTGGTCTGATTTTCCAAAATACTCAACAACTCTTGGTAAAGTTCAGAACAAAATAAAGTACCATCTTCCCTTGATATACACAGTATTTGCACTGCCGAAGAACAGGGTATACTAAAACTATGTGAGAGATATTCTGTTCATAGACAACATGGAGTTTGTAAGTTCAGATAAATAAAGATTTGCCACTCACTTGAATGTCTGCTGGGACATGGGGCAACGTATCACTGTCTGAAACCATCAAATACGTTACAGAGCATATTCTCTGCCCACCCCGACCCAGTTGGTGTCAAATGCAGTATCTTTCATTAAAACAATCTCACCATGCCCTTCTTGACAGTCACTGACCTAATGGCATTATTTATAGCACTATTTACATATGCTAAATGAGTGAGGATAAAACATCATGTTGAATACTGATCAGAGGAGACTGTTTTCCCTAAAGGTCTATCTGAATTGTAGTGTCAAGTCCACATGTCATCACCACGTTGTATATTCAAGTATTTTTTCTGCTTTTTCCTGCCATTTGACCATATCTTCAAGAAACTATCATTTCCAGTGAGGAAGAAAGAGAAAGCAAAGATGTTTGCTCTTAAGACGACCACAAAGGAAAGCTGATTCCAACACAGCCCTGAGTAAACTAGTCGACTAAGTTTTCAGATTTGTAGATACATTCATATTCTCTCTCTCTCTTCTCTCCGTGCACACCCCCCCCACCCCCCACGCCACACACAGAGGCCGTTTAAGGAAGACCTATCAGTCTGACTGAAGCACTGATTTAAGAGATGTGATTTAAAAGGTAGAAGAAAATAAAGTCTTTGGATAATTAAGGGTATTGCAACTGACAAATGTATCACTGAAAGCTTCTGTCCCATTCAGAAGGCTGCAAAAAGCCTTGCTCTCCCTTCATTCTTCCTCGGCCAGCCCATCCATTCAGAAGTGAAATTATGTAAGACTTTAATAGGCGGCAAGACAATCAGATCATCTGAATGAAGTCTGTTATAATGATAGAACTGCATAGTCTCTGTTTGCTTTCTTTGACATGCCTTGTGAAGGATCCAAACTCGCCCTGCAAAAATCCATCAGCCTGAGCTGAGCCCACTTGCTGTCCATCAATTACAAAATACGATGCCTGCAGGCTAGATTTGAAGAAAAGCAAGGTGCTTTATATAATGTGTTTTCAAATGCCCTTGTATGCCCTGTCTGGCCTCATACTGTTGGGCAATGTGGAAAGACAGGACAGCACATCGTAAACGCACCTCATTGAAAGCCCTGCTACAGTAACCATGAGTGTTGCAACAGAGCTCAGGGAGAAATACTGGCTTTCCATTTTAAATCTTCCTAGCCAGATCCTCCATTATCACCTGTTGTTTACATCTGATACCCAGTGAGTGGAGAGCCGGTTGAGAATTCCTCACAGCCAACAGGTGAACAGAAAGCAGCCTTAGCTGCTGCAGCACTCTGCCGGTGGATAGGATTTCTTTACTTAACGTGCAGCCAGCCCTTGGGAAAGATCCAGGTGTCTAATCAAAAAAAAATTGTGTTGACAGTAAAAGCTGTCATCCCTGCCAGATGAGGAGAGATATACATAGCAAGGGCCCCTCTCTTGATAGTAAGGAAAACATATTTCAATGTTATTCTCCTTTTTTTCATTGTGGCAGTTTGAGAACTTGTGAGTTTCAAAAGAAAACTCAGAATCTCCGCATTTGGAAAGAGACACAGAATTCATTGCTCCAATCTCCTTCTGGGCATTTGAGGAAATTGACGAACAGAAGAGGGCCGCCACTAAAAAGAAAAAAAAAATGTATATGGTGTCTCAGAACAAGAGTCAGCAAACTTTTTCTGTAAATGGCCAGATAATAAATATTGGAGGCTTTGAAGGCCATTCAGTCCCTGTCCCCACTACTCCTCTGTGCCACTGTAGTCCAAAAGCAGCCAGGGACTATATATAAATGAATGGCTGTAGCTATGTGCCAGTAAAATGCATTTACAAACACAGACAGAGGGCTGGATTTGGTCTGCGGTGGGCAGCACTGTGCTGATTCCTGTCTTAGAGCTAGGAACCATTTTTGTCATCTAGTTCTGCTCCCCTGCTCAAACATTCAGAGGTGAGCTACTTTAAAAGGAAAATTAGAAAGAATTTGGAAGGAAATGAGTTTCTAATTACAAGTAAATGGCATCTGATCAATAAGCACTGTAGAACGTATGTATAATCCTAAATCTTTCCCAAACTCCCTGAAATCGATCACCAGAGTCTACACAAAATACCACCATGCCCCATCCAAGTCCATTTCCTCTGGGCTAAACCATCAAACTTGTAGGGACCTCATATAAACATGCCAGTCCACACCCTCATGCTGGGTTTTTCAAACAGTCATTAAGGAACAGACTGATTCCTAAAACCCTTCTTACCCTTCCCATACATCTATAAAGCATGTTTCTGGATAACTCGTGGGATTCTCAACTGTTTCCACAGATAGAATAATTATGTTTTCACATGCTAATTCCCTCACATCATTTTGAGATGAACTTTTGCAACTCTCCCCTTGCTCTATATTTTCAACCCTATCACCACCTAACACCTAACATCTTGTGTTCAGAGAAAACACAATCGTGGGCCATCTCCGTGTGGAAATTACAGTGGCTTCTTGACCTAATGGAAAAGAAAACTCAAGAGCAACAATTGAGAGTACCCTGGTGTGGTGGGGGGGGAAATGGCACAAGATGGAACAGAAGAGCACTCACCAAGGGATCTGCAGGGGAAGGGCAATGGCTTGATAAAACTTCAGTCAACAGGCACCTAACCGTGAGCATGCACATTGCAAAAAGTGCACTTCCGAGCCCTTGGTCAGTACAATGTTATCTGTGCCAGGTGGTCTAGGACAAGGGGAGATGGAACCAAATATAGGGGAGAGGCAGTTAGAGTCTAGGGACTACTGTGGTACTTAGTTTTAATGGAATGTGAGGAGTCCTGAAGAGTAGCTTCCTTAGGAAACTCCTTTTCTCTGCCTAGGAGGTAACATAAGGAAAGACACACCGAGCCTGTTGGATCAGAACACCAGATGTTAGAAGGTGAAAAAAAAAAGCCGTGCTATCACTGGATGCAGGATGCAAAATGTCACACTCCCTATCCCCACGACAATCACTGTTTTCCCTTAAAGGGTCAAGCCTGTCCCCTACACGGGAAGCAGGAACAGAGAAGAGCATGGATCACCAGAGGAAATGGAAATGGCCATCCTGGTACACTGCACGGCCCCCCTGGACCTGCCAGGGATAATGCTCTTGCCAAGTGCTTGACTTTTATACATGGCGTAGGTCTCTCCCTCCTCCATGCACCTGTCATATTATGTTATCCTCCATGTGGGCACTGAGATCATGCTCCACACTTATCTGGTTCCATGTCATTCTTTCACAGTCAACTGTAACTTTCTTGAGGCCAGAAAACATGTCTTCTCTTGAAATCCCATGATTTACGCAAAGCTCGGTCCACAAGAGGTGCCCAACAAAGCTGGAGGAGTGCGTGAAAAATGCTGTGTCAAGCGGAACATGATATACAAAATTGCGGTGCAGCTCAAACAGTCCTTGGGAGGTTGTAGTTTATATCCAAAGACTTGTTGGTGTGATGCCTGTATCTGTGGCAATGGGAACGTCCACAGAAGCGTGTTGAAGTTGGCTGACAGGCCCACACTCACTTGACAGATGGAAGGGCACCAGGAGCTGACACTCTGCCTAGAGAAATCAAAGCCACAGCAGACCGTTATCTGGCTCAACATGTTTCATTGAAAAGTATGGTGGGGGCTGGGGGTGATACTCTACCTGAGGGTACTTACATCTGTGCCATTCTTTACATTTTTTTTAAGTTGTGAGAAAAGGGTGAGACTCCTCTCTATCCCCCTATCCGACATGACCCCCATTTACCATAAAAACTAGACAGTACACTCAGACCAAGGATTGCACTGGCTAACTGAGCCACAAAATGACTGTTCCAAGCACAGAAATCACACATAAGCCAGAATCACCTTGCACATTCGGTCAGACTCAAGCAAGCTGGCATTAACATTGTATGTGCATTGGGAGAGTAAGAAAAAAAAAAAAACAACTTGGTGGTAGAACGGACTGTATTACTTTCACCTAAATGACTCAGAATGAAATGGCAATCAAGAGGTTCAAATGTAGCTGTAGTCAAAAATCAATGAAAGGAGGGTGTCTGGGTGGCTCAGTCGGTTAAGCATCTGACTCTTGATTTCAGCTCAGGTCATAATCATGAGATCGAGACCCACATCTGGCTCTGTGCTGACAGCACAGAGCTTGCTTGGGATTCTCTCTCTCCCTCTCTCTCTCTCTGGCCTTCCCTTGCTTGCATGTGCAATCTCTCTCTCTCAAAATAAATAAACATTTTTAAAAAATCAACCTGAGGGAAAGTCCCTAACCTGGATGATTTTTAGCCCCTCTAACTGGTATTCTAGAATCCCTGCCATTTGGATTTACCAGTCTGAGCTCATTTCACATAATCTTTACAAAATTTCTGCTCTACCTGCTGTCCCCAAGTATTCCTGTTTACTACTCTTGTCACACCTTTGCTTTTGCCTTTTTGTTTTACTGCCTGGAATTCTCTCTTTATCTACTTCTTCTTGACTAGCCTTACTTGATTCTCAAAGCCTCACCAATTTGCCCTCTTTTCAAGAAATTATTCCTGATAATTTTAGTTCCACTGTGATCCCTCACTTCCCTGAATTTCAGCATGTTAGTGTCTCATTTGTCACTTTCATTATTTCAACAAACATCACTGAGTACCTGTGTTTGTGAGGCAGTGTTCTAAGCATCGAACATACAAAGTTCCTGTTTTCCAAGGACTTGTAATCTATTGGAGGGGATAGAAAAAAAAAACACAAGTAACTAAATTCAACTATAAGGAGAACATTATGTACAGAAAGTATTCTGCAGTATAATCAAAGATTAGGACAAGACAGACTTCAGATTGTGTGACAGTTGATGGCCTTTGAGATTATGATACTTCATCTGAGATTTAAATGACAAAAAAGATATGGCCTCCTGAAAATGAATAGCACTAGTATTTCAAGTGGATTCAAAGGCCCTAAGGAGGCAGAAGGAACTTTTCAAGAGACAGAAAAGTAGCCATTAGGGGTGAACAACAGTAGATGCATGGAAAGAGAGGTTTAAGATGAAGCTGATGATTTAGGTTGCGGTCCAGAAGAAAGGTGGCGGTGGCTTCAACTAGGATCATGTTGGTAAAAACAGAAGTGGATGGACACCATATGATTTAAAGGAAGACTGAAGAGAACAGCCTGATGGAAAGAATGAGGGAAGTTAAAGACCACAGATCAAAGAGAGCTCCTACCTTTCTAAAAAAGTTTTTTTTAATGTTTATTTTTGAAAGAGAGAGACATCATGAGCAGGGGAGGAGTAGAGAGAGAGGGAGACACAGAATCCAAAGCAGGCTCCAGGCTCCCAGCTGTCAGCATAGAGACCAATGCAGGGCTCACACCCATGAACCATGAGATCATGACCTGAGCTGAAGTCGGACACTTAACTGACTAAGCCACCCAGGCTCCCAGAGACCTCCTACCTTTTTTGACCTGAGTGATTCAATGTTGACAGTTATTGAGATAACAAAGGAGCTCAGTGGCTCCTTTGGGGGAGGAGTATCTTTGCAGCACGAAGGAAAGTCAAAAGTTCCATTTGAGTGGCACCTGGGCAGCTCAGTGGGTTAAGTGTCTGACTCTTGGTTTCAGCTCAGTTCACCATCTCACGGTTCGGGAGTTCAAGACCCACGTGGGGCTCTGCATTAACAGTGCAGAACCTGCGTGGATCCTCTCTCTCCCTCTCTCTCTGCCCCTCCCTCACTCGTCCTTTCTTTCTTTCTCTCTCTCTCAAAATAAATAAACTTAAAAAAAAAAGGAGTTCCACTTGAGATGGTGAATGAGCATTTACACAGAGGTGTCAGGTAGGTGGCTGGATAGAAAATGAATTCTGAAGAGTCAAAGTGGGATATGCATTTATGACTCTTTGACATATACATGATATTTAAAACACTGAGTTTAGAAGAGGTCACCAAGAAGAATGTGAAAATGTAAAGAGAGAGACCAAAAGGGACAGAGAATAGAGCTCTGGGATGTTCAATATTTAGAGGTTGAACTGAAGAGGAAAACCTGAGAAAAGATTGAGAGGGACAGGCCGTTAAGGGTAGAGACAAAAAAGAAACAAGAGAGAAAAATAGTAGTCTGGTGCTATTCCTTGTTATCTTTATTTACTTTCTCTTGTTAGATAGATAGATAGATAGACAGATGTAGATATAGATAGATACATTTTAGAATATTTTTAATTTCATAGAAAAATTACAAAGATAGACGCTTCCCACATAAGCTCACACTCAATCTCTGTTATTATCTCTATCCTTCATCAGTATCTTTGTCACAATTAGTGAAACAGTCTCGATACGTTAGTAGTAACTAATGTCCACACTCTATTCAGATGTCCTGTATTGTCTAACCTGAAGTCCTTTCCCTGTTCCGGGATCCCATCAGGATCCCACATTCCACTTAGCTGTCATGTCTCCTTAGGCTTCTCATGGCTGCAGCAATTTCCTCATATACTTTTAATTTGTGGCTTCCGACGGCCCTGTCTCCCTAACTAAATTAAAACCATCTCAAGGGTAAATCTTGTGCCTCGTCTACTCTAACATAACATGTAATAGGTGCCCTGGGCATGCTGTTTAATAAATATCTGTTTAACAAACCTAGGAAGGGGCGAGAGAGACAGGTGAAGCTCCATTTAGAAATGCCATTCACAAGTTTTCTAGGAATACCCACCCTTCAGAATCCTTAACATTTTCCCTAAGGTAAGTTTAATGGTAAAGAGTCATGAGAACTTAAGAACCATGTCACTCAAATAACAACAACAGTAGAACACAAAAGAAAAGGGATGAAAAAAATCTCTCATCTATGTGAGACTGTAGCTATAATTTCGTTTTCTGCTTCTCTCACCAAACATCACTTCCTGAGTTGTTTTCTTCTTGTTGTTAATGTCTTTTTTGATAGTCCTTGTAGTGGATATGCCATAATTCCTCCATTATGCCCTTCCAGTGGGCTATCTGGTTATTTGAATACTGCAGTTCTTTAAGTCCAGAGTTTCCCCTGCTCCCCTTTTAGAATCTTAATCTTCAAGTGCAGCATACCAAAATCAAGGTCAAAGGACAAAGCATACGTGTATTTGTTAACTTACCTGGTAAAAAAAAAATGTATAGCGATTTGCATTCCCATAGTAATGTAAGTGATTATTTTTAAGGGGAAATTCTGGGGTAACTTCAAGACAAATAAATAATGATAGAATTCTAATCTAACTGAAAAGCAAATTTGACCTCTGACAAATAGGCAACTATCAAGAAGCACTGTAACTCTGTCTAAAAAAGGATTGTTTTCCATCACAAATTCATGTTATGAACATTTCATTGAAGTCAGGACACATTTTGTATTCCATTTTTTTACTATTATTTATCATCTTGGAATCAGGTATACATGTATTTTCCATAAATATTATAGATCAATTTGGTAGTAAGTTCCTGTCCATGTTTTAAAACAGTTGGAGGAAAAAAACAAAAACAAAAACAAAAACAAAAAAAACAAAAAAAAACAGTTGGAGGAAACTTCAGACCTCAAACGTTCAAGTCCACCCCCAGATTCACCCTGCGTCCTCTGCCCTCCATCAGAAGAAGGTGAATGTGTGTGTGTTGTATTCAGAATACTAAAAGGGTATTGATACAATGAAACAATTTTTATTTTGTTCTATTTTTTAAAAATTATTTAATGTTTACTTATCTTTGAAAGAGAGAAAGAGAAACGGAGTGTAAGCAGGATAAGGGCAGAGAGAAAGGAAGACACAGAATCTGAAGCAGGCTCCAGGCTCTGAGCTGTAAGCACAAAGCCCGAAGCAGGACTCGAACCCACAAACCATGAGATCACGACCTGAGCTGACGTTGGACGCTTAATCAACTGAGCCACCCAGGCACCCCATGCAATGAAACAATTTTTAAACTGCAGTTGATAAACAACTGGTAATTCCTAAAATCAATGAGTTAGTCAATTTTGGGATTAATCTCATTTCGTACAAAACTTTCAATCAAAACGAGTAGCTTTGATTGAGACTAAAACTTCCTCCTCTCTCTCTTTAACTTGAATTCAGCAGGGCTAAGTCAAATGAAAAGAAAGAAGCAGAGTTGTTGGTTGTCTTCTGAGAAATAGTGTGAAATCATGGAAAATGTGCAGATTCCTGGAGTTGAGTCCCAAATTTACTACTAAATTTTGTGTCACTCTGGGCAAATTATTTCACTTTTAAATGTGCAGCTAAAACACACACACACACACACACACACACACACACACACACACACACACTGTTACACACTACATACCTCAGTGTCCTTATCTGAACATTGCGAATAAATATCTTGAAGGACTGTCAGAAATACTAAATATACTCATGTATATAAGACAATACTTTATGCTCAATAAGTAGCACCCAATCAACACTTGCATTATTTGATGGCAGTGGCAGTGGTATTGGTGGGGAGGGGAGTGCAACCAGGGACAGCATGGGAATCTAGCAAAAGGAAAAAGGCAGAAAATGCTTGGGAAAAGGAATCAGAGGCTATGGCATAATTTCACTTGAATCTGGTTGAAATTAAAAAAAAAATCACAGCCTAAAGAAGCATTGATCTGCATTCTCCATTCTCTAAATTCTGAGCCAACTCCTGGAAGGTAAAAGCCGGCCCTGCTAGACTGAGGAAGAGCTCAGGGCACCTGAAGACACTTAGAGCATTTGCAAGTCAAAGCGCAGCTAGCCCTCTGTGGAAACAGGGCAGGAGACCTGAAGCAGGAAAACACGGATTCTGGGAACTCATGTGGGGAGCCTATGCTATTCACTGGGACAAAGCCTAGCCAAGCCCAAGGCCCAATGGGCTGTATGGAAAGCAGACAAAATGACCCTCCGCGATCAATTAGCCAGGGTGGGACAGAAGGTCAGGTCCAAACCTTAGGAAAAGGCCAAATGGTTTTATTAATTTATTTTTCTCATGTAGAAGCAGCTCATTATCTTTTTGTGCTTCTTTTCCTTCTTTTCAGGTTCTGATCCACTGCCTGTGTGCTGATTGTGCACTACGTAACAGGGATGGTCACATACTTTAAGCGGTGGGGCCAGTGAGTTAGGAGCAGATCTGGGCTGTGTAGATGGGCCAAACTAGAGTTTCATTGTTTAAGTTTATTTATTTATTTTGAGAGAGAGAGCGAGCAAGCGAGCGTGAGCAACGGTGGGGCAGAGAGAGGCAGAGACAGAATCCCAAGCAGAATCCGGACGCGGGGCTTAAACTCATGAACCTTGAGATCATGACCTGAGCTGAAACCAAGAGTCAGACACTTAAGGGATTGAGCCACCCAGGCACCCTTCATTTGTTTGAGTTTCGTTATTGAAATAACAAAGATGAAAGTTAAGTGTGAAATTCCAATTGCCTAGAGAGTTGTAACTGGAAAGACTTGATCATTCTACCCACTGCAGCTACAATTTCAGTGAAACTCAAAAACTTCTATTCCTCTCCTGCATGTTTCATCCCTCTTTCACTCAACCTCCTCAGCGGCTCACTCAATAGTGTACTGCTTTCTTCCAGAACCTCATGACCACAACAGTTGTGTTTTGCAGCTATGGCAAACACAGTATAAATACTGTCCCAATATCCATTTTCCTTTTTCTCCCTTTACAAGAGAAGCCCTGGTTTTTAGAAAGGCACATGACTTCTCAGAATAAAGACATTCATTCCCCTTCCTCCCTTGTAGCTATGGACATGTGACTAAGTTCTGGGCAATGAGATCTTAGTGTGTAAGACATCCAGGAAATGTTAAAGGGAAATGCTATGCCTCTTCTCACCCCTTCTGGCAGGCTGGAGTGTGCATTGGATGGCAAGACCTCAAGCTGCCCTCTGAACCATGAAACAAAAGCCTCGTTTCCAGTAACAAGATAGAAGGAGCTGGAATCCCTATACTGACTACATTCACAAGGAAGGAAATTTCCATCTTATTTGGTATTTTCTGTCACTCACAGCCAAAACGAATCCCAACCTATACGTACCCACCTCCAATAAGAAGGAATTAAGACATTGATTCTACTCCCACTATAGCTCTAATTCATCCTTTCCTATACATTTATGGTGCCCTGACACAAGTATTAGAAACAGGACCTCAATAATTACTTATATGGGCAATTACAACTGCCTCATCACATGACTTTCCCCATCTCTACCTACCCCACTATTAAGATCGCTCCCCCTAGAGCAATGTTTTGCTCCTGTCTTTTATTGACCCTTCAAAAATCTTCAACAACTCCAACTATTTACAAAACAATGTCCAAACTAGATCACCACCACACCCCTTCAATGGCTCTCACTGCTTACACAGTAGTGGGGAGGTGTCCTAGTGAAACTTTTAATGCCCTGTGTGGTGTGGTTAATTTATCTGTTCTTTTAACACTCCCTCTAATCCGGGGAGCCTGGGTGGCTCAGTCGGTTAAGCGTCCAACTTCGGCTTGGGTCATGATCTCACGGTTTGTGGGTTCAAGCCCCACATTGGGCTCTGTGCGGACAGCTCAGAGCCTGGAGCCTGCTTTGGATTCTGTGTCTCCCTCTCTCTCTACCCCAACCCTGCTCATACTCTGTCTCTCTCTCAAAAATAAATAAACGTTAAAAAAAAAAAAACAACTCTAATCTCCTTTGGGGATCTTTCCTCTGTGCTCTCAGAGCATTTATTGCATACTTCTGCTTCATCATATATACTATTTGCTTAACGTATCTCTTCATGGGTTTGTCTTCCAGTTCCCAATAAATATTTCTGAGCTGAAGTAAGTTTAGACATTTGTTTTTCACCTACTGCCTCTGTGTCTTAGACTGAACTATCTCTGCTCTTGTTTATGTGTGTCAAATGCTCATGCTCTTTATTTTCCCTGTAACATCATTTTCTCCATGACATATCCAAAGTAAATCAATTCTTCAAATATCAGCTCAAAGACCACTTTCTCCTTGAAAACTTCCATGTTCCATCCAGCTGCAGGGAAGTTTTATCATCTGTTAAGTTTACTACCGGTGTATGTACAATTTATTTCATTTCTATCCAGTTCAACATGATTCAATTCAATCCAATCCAAAAAATGGTTAGAATGCAATCTGTATTTGACTACCTATCCTTGGTTTTTATTTTGGAGAGGCTCACAGTTCAATAAGAAAGAGACGTTTTTAACATATCTGAGGCTAACATTTATGCAGTGCATTCGTTAAGATAATGCTACTGATGATAATGTTAGTTTACCTACTATAACAGGTAATCTCTAAATTTTTTTTAATGTTTATTTATTTTTAAGAGAGAGAGCCAGCATGAGTGGGGAGGGGCAGAGAAGGGAGACAGAGAATCTGAAGCAGGCCCCAGGCTCTGAGCTGTCAGCACAGAGCCCTACAAGGGGCTTGAACTCACAAACTGCGAGATCATGACCTGACCCAAAGTTGGGCGCTTAACCGACTGAGCCACCCAGGCGCCCCATGTAACAGGTAATCTCTTAAACCTCAGTGGCGTAGTACAAATTCATTTTTCCCACGTGCGAAATCCTAAGCTGGGTGCAGGGCCCAGGCTCCTTCTTCCTTGTAGCTCTGCTGTCTGCACTATCCACCATGCTGTGCCCATCAGGCCAGAAGGGAGAAGACTGTAGGATAGCTCTCATAAGCTGTTCTTGTGGCAGAAGCCTTGAAATGAGGTCTGTTCCTTCTGCGCACATTTCATTGACTAGAACTTCATCTTCTGAACATACCTAAACGTAAAGGGGGCCAGTTGTCTAGTTGTAGACTAAATCATGGTGTTTGACTGGAGAGAACTCAGGTAAGTCTTGTGGAACCCTCCATATCCCTCAGGCATACTAAAGAGAATTTGAAAGCTTCTGCATTCCCTGAGATGAACTAAGAAGGGACGGAAATACATTTGGGGGAATATATAGCCAGGATGGCTATAACTTTTAATTTGCTTAGGATATTCCCAATTTACCCTTGTTGTCTCAAAATAATTATAAATAAGATCCTCTTTTTTAAGGTCCTAAAGATGTTCCAGTTTAGATGGTAAGTTATACGGTTGTCCCTCCAGATAATAGCATCTGCCATATGTAGCGATGGCCATTGTGAGGAATCTGCCTACAGAGCATCGAGACTCGTGTGAGATCATCCACATATTGGCCAATATTTTGTCTTGTGTATGCTGTCCACCCGAAAGCAAGAATGCGTACCTTCTCCCTCCCCTCCTATACCCTTTCTCCTGCTTTCCTCATCACTATTTGCTACCTGACAAATCAATAAAACCAGTTTATCTGACCACAGAAAAGCCACAATTACTGGCAACCTGATGACCCAGATCTTTTTCCTTTTATTTAAATGTTAGATGAAAGAAGCATATTTTAAAGAAATAAGCTTATTGAAGGTATTAAAGGCTGGGTTGTGACGGGGCTGAGTGGGGGGAGGGTTCTCCTTTCTCTGAGTAGCCTTTCTCCATCGGCAAATATTCAACATGAACCCCAGTTCCTTCCTCCTGTTCTATACAATGAGAATGGCTACTGGAATGAATTGTAGTGTAAGAGAGTGGATGTGATAAATTATAATTATTTTATAAACAAACTCCCTACTTATAACTTAATTTTCTTCTAATTATACAGGCTAATCTGTTCAGAAGAATGAAGATATGACACAGAATAACGGATGTGGAAGAAAGCTTGGAAATCTTGTTTTTCTGCTTCCCTTGTTTATCAGATGGAGAAACCGAGGCCCAGAGGAGTTAAAGCCTTCAAAAGAGTGAATGGCAGGGAGCCAGTACTGTGACTTAAGACCTCTGGTGACCTATCTGTGGCTCTTCCAAACTTCATATAGAAGGATTTTCCGTGATTTGTAAAAGGAAAGATTCGTTTGTTAGTCCAACAGAACATCCAGCCTCAGTTATTCCGGATTATTAGTTTGGCAGTTAGCAAATCCAAGGTTTCACCCAAGAAATCTGCAGCGGTGAGATTTTGGTCTTGTTAACCGGTGCAATGGGGTCCTGAAGCAGAACATGCACTCCGTGCCTAGGAAAGCCGAGTGTGGGGACAGAGTTTGATGAGACAGCTTCCTTGGTTCTGTGATCATCCGCCTTCAGAACTCCGTGCAACACGCTCAAGGTCTACTCACTTCTAAATCACAGATTATGATGAATGAAAAGAGACAACTGTGCTTTCTCTGAGATGCTTTCCAAAAGTTCATCTTTAAAGGAACAAAGGCAAATGTCCTTTAAAATGACTTCTTCCCCCCCCAGACGATAGGTTTTCTCAGACTTCCAGGAATGCGGAGAACATCCTATCTCTACTACGGATGTTATGTGCAGTCATTTAGTAACAAAAGCAAGAAAGGAAAACCCTTACAAACAAATACGGCTTTATCACACAAGCGAGGCAGATGCCATTCCTTAGAGCCGGGAGCACACTTGGCTTTCAGAAAGAAAGTCACTGAGCACAAACATGGAAAACTACACTAAGGATTATAAAGAGCTCAGTCAATAAAATCCCCCCATCATCCTGGCCAGATTTCCTCGGACCATATTTTGTTTAGAAAGGAAGCAAATGCCCTTTCATCATTAGTTAATGCTCTGCAATTCTACAAATCCGCTTCCTTTGGAACATCCAGGGGCATGCAACCATAAATTTCAAAAGGTGGGCAAAAACAGACACAGTCTGTGTGCTGCAGAAGCAAATGCTGTGCTCTAATTTTCAAGGTCGAAAAGATTGGATTGGAAGAGTGAAGACATTCACATGAAATACACCAATGTTGACCTTAGCTGAGTTTCTGTGTCACTACCTTGTGCATGTATAGCTGCTAAACAGATGCTGGCTTGGGGCAGCGGAAGGTGCACAAAAGTGCCATTGAGGGGTCAGGACTGGCTGGCATTAGGCTGCGGGCTTGAGTTGTACTGGAAGGTGACTTAGCAGTCAAGAGTCAGCCAAGAGAAGAAAAGGTCATAATAATAGCTAACATTTAAATAGCTTTTAAAACTAGGCACTATTTAAGCACTTCATGTATATTGACTCATTAAACTCACATAGATCCTCTTTACTGTTAACTTTCATCTTTCCCATTTTACAGGTGAGGAAACCAAAATTAAAGACGTCAAGTAATTTGCCCAGAGTCTCTCTAATAATAAATGGTAGAGCTGAGACTTAACACACTCGAGCAGTCTGGCTCCAACGATTGGGCTCTTAACCACTATGCCCATTGCTTTTCAAGAGTCACAGGAAAAATATCACATTTATCTTTAGAGAACTGTAATAAAAAGAGAGATTGAGAGCTTGAGAGAGAGACAGAGAAAAGCTCATCAAATGCCAAGAGGTGAAACAGGACTTGAGATGACAGTAGAGATAAGAGGTCACCAAGACAGAAGAAACAGTTAGAAAAAGGGCAGGTGGGAGGCAAGAGGCCTCTAGCAAATAGCTGGCTCATGTTTAAAAAGGCCTCACGTAAGGGCGCCTGGGTGGCTCAGTTGGTTAAGCATCTGACTTGATTTCAGCTCAGGTCATGACCTTGCAGTCAAGGGATCGAGCCCCATGTGGGGCTCTGTACTGAGTGTGGAGCCTGCCTGGGATTCTTTCCCTTTCCCTCTGACCCTCCCTGACTCACACCCTTTCTCTCTCTCAAAATAAATAAATAAACATTTAAAAAAAAAGGCACAGGTGTAAAGGCACAGGTTCAGGTGGGCACTCAAGAAAAGACCTATCGCCCCTTCACCAAAGCTGTCCTCTCCTTGTCAGACTATCCCCTCACAACTATTCAGAAAACTAGTCATTCTTGTGAATAAACCTTTAGTGCACCTGTGCTTAATTCCTTCAAAAACATTTGAGAAAAATAGTTACTTGGGTCAAAGGGGAGAAATAACTTAAATCAATGGGTATTCCAAATCTAATCAGAAATAAAACAAGGACGATTAAAATAATGATGAGAAAGTAAAATCTACCATTTACTTGGTGACTGTAGCATGCCAGACACTCTTCTGGGTACTTCACATATAGCACTTCACTCAATCAAGTCAAATCTACAACACAGAAAGCATTCTGGAGATTAAAATTCAAATACTTTATATAACTTATCCAAAGTCATAAGCTACTCAATGGCAGATGCAGGATTTAAATAAAGCTCACGGGTTTTACTAGCTATATTGTCTGGAAGCTCTGAACAATCAATAGAGGAGGACTGGGAGCCATAACCATATCTATTGAAAAGAAGTGGGGAAAAAAATCATTATTTGTACACCATATTTTGTCAAAAGAAATGCATTATTTCCAAAAAACCACCCCAAAAAAAAAAAGCCATGAAGAAAATAATCTAGTAGAGTCAAGAACGGAGATAGAAGAACAGAGGGAGAGAGGCAGACAGAGAGAGACACACCCAGAGCAGGGGTCAGTGGAGGACCAAAGAAAATCATACAGATAGGAAAAAAAAAAAAAAACCAAAATGGGAAAATAAATTTAAATTTATATTAGTCATCACTATAAATGTAAATGGATTACACTTAACTATTGTAAGATACAGACTCTCACACTGGTTTAAAAATGAGACATTCTATATTCTAACAATATGCCTGAAATAAAATGACACAAAAAGACTGGAAGTTAAAGGGGCGCATGGGTGGCTCGGTTAAGCTTCTGACTTTGGTTCAGGTCATGCATGATCTCACTCTTTGTGAGTTCAAGCCCTGTGTTGGGCTCTGTGCAGACAGTTCAGAGCCTGGAGCTGGCTTTGGATTCTGTGTCTCCCTCTCTCTCTCTGCCTCTTCCCAATTTGTGCCCTCTCTCTCTCTGTCTCTGTCTCAAAAGTAAATAAACATTAAAAAAAAAAAAGACTGGAAGTGAACAATGAAAAGAACTTAAATACTCATCAATATAGCAATAGGTGAATCAACTGTCATATTTATATTTCAGAATGCCATACAGTAAGTAGTTCAAACAACTGAATTAGGTCTTTAAGTATCAGGATAGATCTAAAACTATATTAAATGAAAAAGCAATTTGTAAATTATAGTGATCATTTAAAGATATATAAAATATATCTTATATATGCCTACCCTAAAACTCACAAAATAAAACTATAAATTTTATGCATGCATGCATATATAATAAAATTATAAAAACACAGATCCACACTAACTTCAAGGAAGTCATTATCTCAAGAGGAAGACAGAGAATGGGGAAGGGAGTTGGAAAGGGGTATCCAGATTACTATAAATTTTACTTATTTAAAAGGATTTGAAGAAATATGGCAAAATGTTAATATTTGCTATTTCAGAGTGGTGGGTACATTACAGTTTGACATAGTCTTAGTAGTTTTGCAGTACGTTTAAAAGAATTACTAATTTTTATTTCATTTACTTAAAAAAAATTTTTTAATGTTTGTTTTTGAGAGAGAGAGAGACAGAACATGAGTGGGGGAGGGGCAGAGAGAGACACACACACAGAATCCGAAGCAGGCTCCAGTCTCTGAGCTGTCAACACAGAGTCGGACGTGGGGCTGAACTCACAAACTGTGAGATCATGACCTGAGCTGGAGTTGGATGCTCAACCAGTTGGGTCACCCAGGTGCCCCAAAAGAATTCCTAATTTTAGAATAGGTAAAGAGAAATAGGTAGGGTGGCAAATAAACATGTTATTATATAACCTTAAATACCTATTTTTTTAAAATCAGCTGGGAAAAAACAACCTTAGAATAGATAAGTAATAATAGTCAGTAAGACAGAGATCAGTAAGAGCCTTTTGTGTTTTAGAAGCGGTAGAATGAACAGATGTCAATTCTTCCCAAATGGATGTGTAGTTTTAATGATAATCTACTTCAATATCAGAGATTCTTTTTAGTAGCCCAAATTATTCCCAAAGTTTATACGGAAAAAATAAATAAGACTTTAGAAAAAGAATACTGTTAGGGACTTATGTGTTCAGATATCAAAGTTTTAAAGTTACAATAACTAATATGATGAATTATTGATAAGCAATTGGCAGACAGATCAATGAAATAGCACTGATTCTACTGGTGCAGAAACGTTCCTTAAAAACAAAAACACTAACTCAAAAAGCTATATGTATTCCAATGGTTCCTGACAATGATTTACAATAGTCAAGCTATTGAAGCAACTCAAGTATCAGTTGACTGATGAACGGATAAAGATGTGGCACATATTTACAATGGACTATTACTCAGTCACAAAAAGGAGTGAAATCTTGCCATTTGTGAGAACATGGATGGGACTAAGGGTATAATGCTAAGTGAAACAGGTCAGAGAAAAAGCCAAATACTGTATGATTTCACTTATATGTAGAATCTAAAAAAAAAAAAAACAAAACAAAACAAATTAAAAAAACAAATTGGAAACAGACTTGTTAAATACAGAGAACAAGGTGGTAGCTGGCGGGCAGGGAGGGGTGTGCGGGTTGGTGGATGAAATATGTGAAAGGAATTAAGAGGTACAAACTTCCAGGTGTAAAACAAACAAATCACGGGGATGAAACATACAGTATTGTGAATAACATCAATAATAATGTAATAACTTTGTATGGTGACAAACACTAACTACACTTATGGTGAGCATTTTGTAATGTATATAATTGCCAAATCACAATGTTGTAAACCCGAAACTAATAGAATATTGTATGACAACTATACGCCAATAAAAAATAAACAAGTAAAGCAATTTTAAGTTAATGTAGGTCACCCTCTTCCGCTAAACCTAGCTTGCTTATGAATTCTAGGTAGACCAGCAGCCTAACCCTCATAAAACATTCAGGGAAATGGAAACAAATATTGTCCATGCCATTATGGGAAATGAACTGGAACCTGGTCTAAAACTGGGCTACAGGCTTGTGTGGATTATCTGATGGATTGAGATGCCCCCTGAAGGAAAAATAAAGGCCCCCCTTCCAGGAGATTACCCTGAACCAGAGAAAACAAAGACTTATGTAAATGAGTGCTATCTACACATTCATTATTAACAAGCTTGAAAATAACTAAATGCTGAGCAAAAGAGCATTAATAAATATACTATGGATCATCCATACAGTGGAGGACTAAATCATGTTTTTTGAAGATTATTTAAAGACAGAAAAATCCTCACCAAATAACACTATGTGAAAAAAGCAGAATACAAAAAGAGAAGTACATAAAATATGATCTTGGTTTTGAGAAAGGACAATAAAACCTGGAAGAAAAAATGTTGAGCAAGGTTATTTCCAGGAGGTAAGATTATGAAGTGAAATGAATTCTTTAGCTTTCATTTTTCTGTATTTTCCAACATTTCCTGTAACCTGTTTATTTTGTGTGATTAGGATATAAAAAGTGATTAAAAATTTAAAAGGTAAAACCCCCCACTGTGTGCTGAGCTTCCCAGAACTAGTGACCCAGATTTCAGAGAGGACCCTAACAACTTCTCTTCTTAGTCATAAAAATAATGAGTTTTCCAACATTAATATTTAATTTTTAGACCTATAGATAGGAGCAAGAAAACCCAAAAGACAATCATTCTTGAACATCATTTCTCACTCTTACGCACTGCCCACTACGCTGCTGGCTAAACTATTTCCCCCGTTCTTGGTTATTCATTTTGACTCATGCATAAAAGATACATGTTAAATCAGAGAAACCTCCTTAAGGGCAATTATTAAGGAAGGGAGCCTGGAGTGTTGCTTCCAGCCCTAAGCTCAGGAAACGTGAAAACATTTTGGACTCCATTTTACTTCGCTCCTGTAAAATGACAGCAGACCTCACTCTGGGGAGCTTTGTTGTGTATGCCAGCATTCAATTTATCAGGAAATCCTGAATACTGTTAGCAAACCCAAAGCTCACTTCCATGACGTGAGGTCTCCCTACTAGGATATCAGCTGCACGATGATATCTGCTCTGGAAGGAACCATTCTCTGCACAGCTAATGATGTTTCGTGAGGCCCTTGTGAATAAGAGGTGCAAATGA